>NC_056631.2:100161182-100907432 GCF_002870075.4 Lactuca sativa
AAACTACAAATACATTGCCAGCGGGAAGGTGGTGTTTCATTTTGATTGGGTATGTTTCTTTTGATTTGGTTTTACAAGTTAAACAGATAAAAAAAAATCAATTATCTTGATGATCTTATTGTATAGCTGTGAATTTTGATAGATATGGAGTACATTGTGATCTAAGGGAAAGAAAACATAAGCGTGTGGTACAATTCTTGAGATTGACATGAAGAAGATAAAAAGAATCATGAATTCCAATTTTGTTGGAATGGAATCATGAATTCTAATTCTGTTGGAATCTAAACTACAATTTGGTTTTGTTTTGACAGAAGTTGATGCTTGAAGAACGGGCCGCAAATTTGAAAGTGATTCTAAGCATTCTCAGAGAATATTATTCTTACATGATTTGATTCATGACAATTATTTTCGTTAAATGTCTATTTTCATGGATGATCAAGGAAAAAGCTATTATTCTGATAGAATAATCTACAATAGAATGATAGGAGTATATGTAATAATATATTCTGCTAGAATATACAGGTTGAATAATATATATATATATATATATATATATATATATATATATATATATATATATTATTTGTTGTTAGTGAGTATTTCATTGTCATAGACTATTATATAAAGTTTCTACTTTTTTAAGAATGTAATGTAAAATTTGAAGTTGTATAAAAAAATGTTATATTAGTCGGTGTTGGCATTCTCATAGAATATCATTCTAATAGAAATATGTATCCTAAAATTCGTAGAGAATATGATTCTAGCAGAATAAAATCGGGTTTAATTATAAAAATTACGTTATAATTAAAATTAAAGTAATTTAAAAAATTAGAATTTTAAAATCAAGAGAGTCAATTATCCTAAAAAATTTGGAATTTTCCTTTTTTAAATTTACCTCAATTGTCTAAAATACCCTTAGAATGAAATTAGATGGTATTTTTCAATTATCTTTAATTTAATAATATATATTAATCACTTTCTTAAATTAAGTAAAATGAGTGACACATATTTATACATACAATAACACAATAATTTGTTTAAATAGAATAACCTAAGCCTATATATATATATATATATATATATATATATATATATATATATATATATATATATATATATATATAATCAATACAAAAGTTTTAAAAAACTTAAATCTTATTAATAATATAAATGTTTTATAAATCTTTTACTGGTGGTTCCCACGAATTATAACCTAGTTGATTAATTATCAGGACAATGTGTTAACTTCAAATACAAAATTTAAAAAACCCATTCACTTTTTAATTAAAGTGCATCTAATTGAATTTACAACCTTTTTGAAATAAAAACATAACCAATTGAAAAAAAGATGCATGTTAAACAATGTTAAATTTGAGTTTATAAAATATCGTTACATGTTAAAAGTCGACATTTATGTTCTACAACGATTGTACATTTGTGATGAACTTTGTATTTACTAGAGGATGTTAGCAACTTTGTAGTTAAACATCTTATTTTCAAAAAAAAATGGGCAACCATTAAGTAAATGTTTCATAAAGATGAATTAGTTGAATAATATAAGTATTAAATGGATTTATAAGTATAAAAATAGATAAAATTGCAAAAGTTGTCCCTATGGTATGTATTTTTTTTGGGTTATAGTTTAAACCTTGATTTTTTGGAATGGTTGTTCTTTTGAGTCAGTTTTGTTGTGTATTTAACCCATCCGAATATTGAAATGACTGTAATACCATTAGGCTATTTATTTTCTATTATTTTAAATATAATACTTATTTATTTATTTTAATTAAAAAATATGAGGGGCCCACCTCCTGCTCTCTCTCTCTCTCTCTATATATATATATATATATATAGGGTGAGGTTTAATAGAGAACCATAATTAACCAAGGAACCAATCTTTTTTTTCAACTTTTAGAACTTATTTTTTATCAAAAAAAAAAAAACTAAAAATACAGATATTCATAACTTTTTATCCTTTTTCCAATGATATAAAATTCAATTTTTTTTTACGTCAAATTCACAATGTGAATCTTCAAAAATTCACAACGTGAATCCGGATTCACACGATGAATCCGAAAAATAATTTTCACATTCACAATGTTAATATATGAATTTAGATATTTTTAGATTTTTTTTTTTCGATAAAAAATAAGCTCTAGAAATTGAAAAAAAGATTTGGTTCCTTGAAGAACCCATAATTATAGTTCTCTATTGAACTTTTCCCTATATATAACTTTCACCATGTCACCAACATTTTCATTCAAAAGAAAACCTGCACTTTCATAATAAAAGCGACATTCATTACTATTTATATCCATTGTTTCTTTTGAGGGTTCGTCTTCAATTGATTCGGTCCCTGCAGTGTGTAAAATAAGAAGATGAAGAAGGATTAAAAATTTCACAAACAAATTGTACATGACAACACTAAACCCATATCCTTCTAGGATATGGGGTGGAGATTTGAATTTGTTAAGGTTGCAAAAATTTAGGATTTAATTTCACCCCAAGATACCGCGGTCCATGGTATCTAATAAGTTTTTATACCCATTTTCTTTTAGTGATATTGATTTTTTATCTTTTCTATTTCTTTTTCGTTGCATCAAAATCTGCTTTTGCTTAATTGTATTTACTCGACAGAATCAAGTCAAACAAAACACCCAAAGGGTGTATAAGTGTATAAATTGATGATTATTCGGACACACCTACTTCCTTCGTGACTAAGGCAGCAAGTCGCTTTCTTGCCCTATTCTGAATAGAACTGAAGTCGGCTTTGTTTAAGAAGTTAAGCTACAATACAATCTCTCTTTCTAGCGCAAAGAATGCCTACTGACAGCAGCTTCCAATGGCAAAAGAAGTACTCTCCTTTGGTCCTCGAGCTAGTTCATCTATCTATCTATCAACTCAGCAAAGTGGCTGCTCACTATCAAAATCGATTTCATATTACATCAGGGTTTATTGGGTTTGAATCTTGAGACATTTGATTTGGTTTGATTTCTAGGATATTCTATTTCACTTTGGTTGACTGTGATGGCGGCATCATTTTCACATTCATGGTGACTGGACCAATTAAAGCAACTGGAGTAGGAATATTAACAACATCATCTTCAAATTTATGTAACAGAGATACAATGTTAATGTAAAGATTAATTAAGAAATAGAATGTGGATTATATAGAAGACAAAGAATAAGAAACCAAGAAAAGAGTTGAAACCTACTGAGTCGACAACATTGTTAAGTTGCTCACCTTCTTCAATTTTATACGCAACATAATGTTCCAGAATCAATGAAATTGTTCATGTAATTGTTTCTTGATGCATACCTAGATCTTTGATGCCCCTTTACACACACACACACACACACATAGAGAGAGAGAGAGAGAGAGATGCTCAAATTAATTAATTATTATTTTTCTTTAAATTAAATAGAAAATAAAACATAAAAAAAAATCAAAAAGACATCTTAGTCTTTTCAAATTTTTAATGGACCAAAATAAAAAACAAACATGATCAAAAGAACCACTGCTCTAAAAAAAATTAAAATTTATACAAAGATCAAAAAAAAAAAAAAATACATAATACTACACAACACATACCGTTTTTACATTTTTTTTCTTTAAAATAGTATTTTTAAAAAAATAATGGTACCATAAAAAAGGCAACAACATCACGAGGCACACGAGATGCGGGGTTTGAACATATCTGGCGGGTCTTGTTTTTGACCCTACTCTTGCGGTATGTTGTTGACTAACCCAACAGTTTTCTTATTATTTATGAGTTTCCTATTAATAATCGTTGTTAATTAGTACGTGTCACTAATTTTGGTTTACAAGTTATTATACCAGAGAATATTTAAGATAATTTAGTGTTTGTAAAAAGAAATACTAAATTATGTTTGAAAATGTCAAAATATAATATACCATCAATAACATCCACAGAAAAATAATAATGTTTTACGAAATAACTAAATTAAAGTATTTATATGTTTATTTATTTAAAGAGTATTGGGATTTTCTAGATAACGAATATAAAACTACTTATGGATTTGGAAGCGATTATATGTCCCCAACTTTGTGATTACCTCCATATTCTCAAGAATATAAAAAGATGTCATTTTATATTCCAACCATTTTCTTGTTTCATTAAACAAATATTCTTCGTCCTTCATATAAATAATAATATTATACTAGACATGTAATTTAATGAAAATAATTCTTATATATTATATATTTTGGATTATATCTTTGTTTAAACAATAAAATAATCTTTAAATCATATTTCATGTAAATATTGTAACTATTATTAAAAAGTAAATAATGTTCGAATGAAATACTTAAGGAACTGCATATATATAGAAAAAAAAAATGTAAACTACATTGTGGACGACTTACGTCAAACTACCCAACGATAATATAAATATTATGTGGAAGATAATGATACAAATTACACATATAGAGAGATGTTAAAAAAGGGGAGGGGGTTGTCTATGCCAAATGCTAAGACATAGAATTTGAATGTCATAAGCCTTCTCCTAGCTACTCGCATTTGAAACATTTAGGAGCTGTTTGTTTTTTTTGTGAAGAGCTGCGCAACCACTCTTGTGTGCCCCGCGAAGACAACGCGCAGACATATGCCCTCACAGAGTGTTTGTTTTTTGGAAGTGTGCAGACCAAAAAACGTCTGCGCGAGGTCTTCCTGGTGCAGACATGGGCCACTTTCTTCAAAGGTCTTCAAACCTCATTTTAACAAAAAAAAAAAAAAGACCACCAGTTTTTTTTTTTTTTTTTCTCTTTTTGCTGAAAATGCATTTATAATCTTTATGACATAAAATTAAGTTTGAAAAATTAATTTATTTCAACAGCTGCAGACGTTAAAAAACAAACAATCTTCTTATTGCAGACTGCAAACATTTGGTCCACCTCTTCTGCCGCAGAGGCTTGCAGATGTGGTCCGCAGACTGCAGGCATTTTGGCTTCAAAAAAACAAACATCACCTTAGAATTAGGAACTTGGGATATCTCATATCTCTTATGGGAAGTCACTACCTTAACCATAACCATAACCATAACCAGGTGACCTATAAGGTGATAGTGTTATTAGATTTGGTTTAATCCTTTTTCAGTTTAACTGGTTTGATGTGATCATTTTTTCAATTTTTACTAGGTGAATAGCACAAAAAACACTAAGTTTACACCAAAATTTTAATATGACACTGTTTTTTTTTTTGTCTCAAATTTGACCATGTATTTTCTAATTTTTTACAATTCTGACCATTTAACCAGTCAACCTAGTTACTTGCTGATGTGACATGATGACATGTCAGTGTCAGTTGTGATAACGTGACATGCTGACGTGTCAAAATTGATTTTTTTCCCACAAAAGACACTAAGTTTTCACTTTTCTCGATTTTGATACTAAGTTTATTTTTTTTGTCAATTTTAGCACACTGTTTTTTTATTTCCAAATCGAACATTATTTTTTCAAATTTTGTTCATCATTTTTTATTTGAAACTGTATTAATATTTTTTAATACATTTTAAACCGTATAAATACATTTTTTTTCATTTCAAAATCATATTTTTGTATAAACCAAATAAGTTTACGATTAAAAGGTTCGTTCATCGAGTAAACTTTGAATAAAAGCTCACTCATATTTTACAACATTGAATTTTAAACCCCCAACCGTAACTTGCAGATTTAAACTTGACAAAGTTGCAAAAATGGTCACTGTGGTATGTCCAAAAATGCTATTTTTGCCCAAATAGGTTTGGACTAGCACCAATAGTCCAAAAGTTTTCATTTTGCTGGGATTTTGATCCAAAACAGTTTAAAAAAAATCTAAAAATGACGAATTTGCCCTTTTCCATTTATTTTTTGCTTTTTTTGTTATTTAATTATTTTCTAACTAAAAAATATAAAAAATAAAACAAAATATTTCTCTCTCTCTCTCTCTCTCTCTCTCTCTCTCTCTCTCTCCAAAAATTAGATCATGTTCTTCAAAATTTTCTTCAATCAAAATCAGTCATAGAAAATCCATGTATTCGATCAAGACCCAGTTCATCTCAGCTATCCGAATCGAATCATCAACAAAACCATTTCAATCAACCTTCACTCCTTTGATGAACACATCCAGTTCAACCAAATCGAAATCTCATTCAAGCAAATTCGAAACTCGTCAAATCGAATCAGTACCTAGAACAGCTTACGCGATCTAGGTTACATGTTACCGTGTCTCCGATGAAGATCTAATGCAAACATTTACCTCCAAAATTAACCAAACCTTCATGATTCTTGTAGAGAACAATCGTCGGATTTGACTTGGTTACACACGAAATACTTGTTCACACCTTCTCTAATTTGCCCATTTCAGATTATTAAGAAAGTAGGGTTTGATTTTATAGATAAATGTGAAGAAATCTAGGTCAAAATAGAAATTTAGGTTAGATTGGGCAAGAGAGATAAGGATGAAGGAAGGAGATGGGGAGGTGGCGGGAGGGTGGTTTACAATGACGTGAAAGAGAGTGATCAACAAGAAATCAAGAAAAGAAGGGAGGAGCTTTGGGTGGTTTACAGAGAGCCTACCTCACTAGTGGTTGTGGGTGGCAATTCGGTGGCTGGGGGCAGCGACTGGCAACGATGAACTTGTCTTCTTAGGTAACATCTTGTGCTTCATCAAGATGGTTGCTCGAGTAATGAAGTTCCATCAGTGTGGATTTTGGGGAAGAACACAATCAAGTTAGAGAGAGAGAGAGAGAGAATATAGACAGAGAGAGAGAGAGAGAAATATTTTGTTTTATTTTTTTATATTTTTTAGTTAGAAAATAATTAAATAACAAAAAAAGCAAAAAAATAAATGTAAAAGGGAAAATCCGTCATTTTTAGATTTTTTAAACTGTTTTAGACCAAAATTAAAGCAAAATGAAAACTTTTTGACTATTGGTGTTAGTCCAAACATATTTGACCCAAAGTAGCATTTTTGGACATACCACAAGGACCATTTTTGCAGTTTTATCTTTAAAATTCCATGAGGTTTAACAAGAGGATTGTTTCTTAAAATTTGAGTCCAGAACACAAAAAGTGAAGATTTAATCGTATTCTCGAACAAAGATTTTTCTCTATTTTGAGTTTTTCTTAAATTTCAAAAACTAAAAGTTCTCAAAAGATTGCTAAACATATCCAAAACCTATCAAAATAAAACTAGAGGTACATTTTTAAAATAGTTAACATATAGTTATAAAAGATATTAATCTAGGTTACTTGGGCTATTCAATTTCCCTAAAATAGTAAAAATTTAACCAAACCCGAATCGAATAAGCCTATCAGTTAACATAATCAAATTAGCTAGAAACTAAGACATCGTTTGATAGTTGCTGACTGAGAAATGTCTGTCTGAGTAAGAAATTCTGACTGAGTAAGAAATCATGTTGTTTGATTGTACATATGACTGAACGTGCTGACTGATGCAAAATGACAATTTTACCCTGATGCTGATACGTTATTCGTTTTAATGCAAGATAATAATAATAATAATAATAATAATAATAACTAGAAAAGTGTCCCCCGCTTTGCGGGGGTCGGAAGCCTTCAATGTCGTTTTTCAGGAATCCTTGAATGATGGTTTTTTGTTATAGTTAAATGGTACTGCGTTTAATATTCATTAGCTTGATTACCACGTTTCTGTCAACCGCAGAGTAAAAACCCAATTTCTTTTCAAAAGAAACCGGAAACCAGATTCAAAGCCTACCATACCATATCAAAGATATAGCATACACAAATAGTAATGAAAAACATATTAAAAAAACACTATAGTCCTTTAGCAGTTCATGAATGAGCAAATAAAACCGTTGATTCAATAATGTGTATGTAACCTCACAACCTCTTTGTTCTCCAATCGATCCAACATCTCTTTACCCTTGTGAGAAAATTCACGACCACCCTCTTTTGCAACCTCTCCTTAACCTTACACAAAAAATATGCCATTAACCGAAAGAAAGTAAGTACAATTACTGCATTAAACATCATTGTGAAGTGTTCTTTATATATGGTACAATTACTGCATTAAACATCATTGTGAAGTGGAGGCGGTGGAACCATAGGGACCTATCTTGCATATATAATAAAGTTGAGAATTAGTATAATATATAAAAAAGTTGAGGGACCATTTCTGCCAACATATATAATAAAGTTGAGGGACCATTTCTATAAAGTTGAGAATTAGTATAATATATAACAAAGTTGAGGAGCCAATTTTGCCCAAAGTCTAAGAAGATTACTGTAGCTAATGTAGGATAATTTTAATATATAATAATAATAATAATAATAATAATAATAATAATAATAATAACCACTACACATTATATAAACTATTTCAACAAATATAACAAAAATAACCTTCTAGCATAGTGGAAAAGATGTGACTTTGTGAATGTAAGGTCGTTAGTTCGATTTTCACTGTCCTCTTTTCATTTGTTGTGCATTGAACTTTTAGGGGTAGGAGTGTCTTATTTCCAGTCAGCAATGTGTATTAATCTGACCGGGTAAGCAATTTGAGCCGACCTATCTTACCGAGAAAGCCACAAATAAAACAAAGATTGTCTGACCGAGTTGGCCCAATTCTATGACTCGACCTAGTCAGACGGGTTTCAAACACATCCTAAATGATCTAAACCTCGTTCGATTCGTGATGGTTATTCACTTTATATATTTATTTATTTATTAATTTATTTTTTTAACATCCTTACACACACACACACACACACACACACACACATATATATATATATATATATATATATATATATATATATATATATATATGCTTAGGTTATTTTGTTTTTACTAACTATTGTGTTCTAGAATGCACAGATCTGGACCACCTGATGGAATAGAATCAAAAGTTATAATCTGAGGGTCTATGATAGTAGTATAGGATAACATGTACCATATAATCACACAAATTTCAGCATAAAGTCATTTTAGTCAATTAACCTGTATTAAAAAAGGAAATTTTCGGATTTTTAGGGATAATTAATTTTTTATTTTTAAACATCTGAATATTTTAAATTAATTCAAATTTAAAAATCCGATTTTATTCTGTCAGAATGACAGAATGCCAACCATAAACTAGTAAATATATTTTCAGTTTTATTCTGTCAGAATGATAGAATGTCAACCATAAACTAATAAATATATTCTGAAAGAATACACAAAATCGATTCTTGAACTAATAATATACCAAATAATTACATTGTATGATTGTGATTCATTGAATAATAACAACATTCTGAAAGAATAACAAGTGTAATTTTTAAAAAGTTACAACATTATTAAACAATGAGTATGATTGTAACACCCCAAAATACAAGCCAAAAATTTCATTTTTGAAAACATATATTTAGCAAAACATTCGAATAAAACGTTTACTGATCATAACATTTTATAAAGATATCGCATGTCTGGAAAAACATTTCAATAACATAAAAATGTCAGAGTACAAATCCCCAGGAAGGTCTCATGATGCGGAATACGAAACATGTGTGTGATGGGCTGCTACCGCGCCAGCTCTTTCCCCTTCGAAGAAGAGGTACCTGAAACCAAAACTGAAAACTGTAAGCACGAAGCTTAGTGAGTTCCCCCATCGTACCGCATATCATACAATCACATATCATACATATTGTCGGACATTTCTGGGGTGCCCGACCTACCCGGTACGACCATCCTTGGGTGCCGACCTACCCGTGTCAAGCCATTCTGGGGTGCTGACTACCCATGTCACGCCGTTCTGGGGTGCTGACTACCCTTCGGCCCCGACGACCGAACCTCGGGGACTATTTCACCCCCTACTGCTACTATCACATATATCATAACATAACATATTATCAGACATATCTGGGGTGCCTGAATTACCCTTCGGTCCTAACGACCGAACTCGGGGACTAGTCCCCTCCTACTACCTCTATCGCATATAACGTAAAAAGCCAGCATGCAAACATATCATTATATATTGTCAGACGTATCTGGGGTGTCTGACTACCCTTCGGTCCTAACAACCGAACTCTATTACTATCATATGTAACATATCATGCTAGCATATAACATATCATGTAGTAGCAAACCTAGATGATATCACAAAGACAATCATCTATCATACATTTCCTACTGGTGGGTCGGCATTGTGGCCTTAGACCCACCGCTACTAGAAGGTAACTCACCTCGAAGTAGCTGCTGATCTGTGTGGGAAAGGTCTATCTACTGCTGCTGCTGCTTCAGAAATCCTCCGACTGTAATTCCCACCAAACACTTAATCAATTACTGCTAACCGCCCTCAGAGTAAATTGTCCATTTACCCTTAACAAGTCATGAGTCAAGTTACAGTCAACTGCCAGTTGACCAGACTCGCCGAGTTGGCTAGCCAACTCGCCGAGTCCCTTTTCCCTTAGTCTGACCATAAGTCCATCTCTACTCGTCGAGTTAAGCGTAGACTCGACGAGCTTTCCTTCTATACCCAAGGTCAATAGTCCTTCATCCTACTCGCCGAGTTGTATGAACAACTCGCTGAGTTCATCTTCATCCGAAGAACACTTTAAGCTGTGACTCGCCGAGTTGTATGAACAACTCGCCGAGTTGTTCTTGAGACAAGGAGATTGCCATGAACTCGCCGAGTCGTTGCAATGACTCGCCGAGTGACTTCATGAGTGAGTCTGGCTTCCAACCCACTGAGTCATACCCTATGACTCACCTCTCCAACTCACAACACAAAAAGGGGAACAACCTAGGGAATCGCGACCCGACTCGCCGAGTCAGATGAACGACTTGCCGAGTCTGCCTCATGCAAAAACTATACACGCGATTTTGCTTGAATCCAGTCCATGCCATTCATAGATCTGGGTTCCTAGGGCCTGGTTTACACATAAAGTTTCCAACTTTACGTGTAGATAATCACCAATGAAGGTTTTAGGGCTCAAAATGCACCAAAAGGGGTAGATCTAGGACTTTAATGCAATATGACTCCATAAAGGCAGTAGATCCAAGCTCCAGGGACTAAATCATGCCTAGATCTAAAGGCTAATAACTTATTACAGCCCACCAAGCACAAACAAGCTTGAAGAATGGCTCGAAAAGGACTTTCATGAAGCTATTAGGGACTACAAGCTTGAAAACAGAGGGGAAACGAGCTATACTTCAAGGAAAACGTTGAGATGTCACAAAAATGCTTGGCCTCTTTCTCCTCTTCTTGATCTACTCTTCTTTCTCCTCAAAAACTTCAAGAACACACCCAAAACACTTTAATCTCACAAGGAAAAGGGCAAAGACGATGTTGGGAGCTCTGAGGGTGAATGGGGGCGAGGTTGGGGCGGAAATGAGTGTTTAAATAGGGTGCAAACCCTTGAAATTTAGGGTTTCAACAGACAGCGGTGACTCGCCGAGTCCAGAATATGGATTCGCCGAGTCGCCAACTTAAACGTGACCCCGGACCGCGTCCCTACTCGGCGAGTCGGACCTACAACTCACCGAGTCCAAGGCTAGAATGACAATTACTAAGATAAATTTTACATACCAGGAACCAGGTGCTACAAATCTCCCCCCACTTATTTTAGACTTCGTCCTCGAAGTCTGCCGCTCGATCCTGAAACAGCTCGGGGTGATGCTCCATCATTTCTTCCACTGGCTCCCAAGTCCATTCCGAACCCTTGCGGTGCTGCCATTGCACTTTTACTAGCTCTACCCTCTTGTTCCTTAGATCCTTCGACTTCCGGTCGAGAATTGCGACTGGGCGCTCAATGTAATTCAGGCTGTCATAAACCTGTATATCCTCTAATGGCACCACAGCTGAATCATCCAAGAGACACTTCCGCAGCTGGGAGACATGGAAGGTGTTGTGGATCTGGCTGAGCTCGACTGGCAGATCTAGCCTATATGCCACTTGCCCACCCGGGCTACCACCCTGAACGGTGCAATGAATCTCGGGCCCAACTTGCCCCGCTTCCTGAATCGAATGACGCCTTTCCAAGGCGAAACCTTCAGGAGAACCAAATCCCCGACCTGGAACTCTAGGTCTGATCGACGCTTGTCGGCGTAACTTTTCTGCCGACTCTGCACAGTCTGAAGCCTGCTCCGAACCTGCTGGATTCTCTCGGTCGTCTTGAGCACCACCTCGGTGCTCCCCATGACCCTTTGGCCAACTTCACCCCAGCATATCGGGGTCCTGCACCTCCGACCGTACAACATCTCGAATGGGGGATGATCAATACTCGCGTGATAGCTGTTGTTGTACGAGAACTCAGCCAAAGGAAGATAGGTATCCCAGCTACCATCGAAATCTAACACGCACGCCCGCAACATATCCTCCAAAGTCTGGATGGTCCGCTCACTCTGACCATCCGTCTGCGGGTGAAAAGCGGTGCTAAAATGCAGACGAGTGCCCAACTCATCATGAAACCTCTTCCAAAACCTGGAAGTGAACCACACATCTCGATCTGATATCACTGACACTGGCACCCCGTGCCGCGCCACTATCTCCCTGATATAGATATCGGCCAACTTTTCGGCCGAGATACTCTCCGGAATCGGAATAAAATGGGCGCTCTTGGTCAACCGATCCACGATGACCCAAATCGAATCTACTCCTCGCGCCGTTCGTGGAAGCTTCGTGATAAAATCCATCGTAATATCCTCCCATTTCCACAACGGGATATCCAACGGCTGCATCTTGTCGTGCGGTCTCTGATGCTCGACCTTGACCTTCCTGCAGGTCAAACACCGCTCGACGTACCACGCCACATCCCGCTTCATGCACGGCCACCAATAGTCCAGGCGAAGATCCCGATACATCTTCGTTGCCCCTGAATGAATAGAGAATCGGGATTTGTGCGCCTCCTCCATCAAGATCTGGCGCACGCCTCCATGATACGGCACCCACACCCTACGGTGTAGTGTCAACAACCCCCGACTATCATAATCAAAGGAGGTGACTTGACCCACTATTCTCTCACTCTTCCGATGCTCCTCCTTCATAGCCTCCTGTTGAGCCTCCCGAATCTGCTCCAACAGGGGAGTCACCACAGTCATCCTCATGCAAACATCCCTGATCGGCGCCGCCTTGCGGCTAAGCGCATCGGCCACCACATTGGCCTTCCCCGGGTGGTAAAGGATCTCGCAATCATAATCCTTCACCACGTCCAACCACCGACGCTGCCTCATGTTCAGATTCGGCTGATCCATGAGGTACCTCAAACTCTTGTGGTCCGTGTAAATGGTACAACGAACCCCGTAAAGGTAATGCCGCCATATCTTGAGGGCGAAGACCACCGCCCCCAACTCTAAATCGTGCGTTGGGTAGTTCGCCTCGTGAGGCTTCAGCTGCCTCGAGGCATAAGCAATGACATGCCCCCTTTGCATCAACACTGCGCCTAAACCTGAGATCAACGCATCGCAATATACCACAAAATCCTCCACGCCCTCGGGCAGGGCTAAGATCGGCGTCTCGCACAATCTCTGCCTCAGAGTCTCGAACGTTGCCTGCTGCTCAGGCCCCTATCGAAAGACCACGGCTTTCCTAGTCAACCGTGTCAGGGGTATGGCTATCTTGGAGAAATCCTGAATGAACCTCCGATAGTAGCCTGCCAATCCTAGGAAACTCCGAATCTCGGATGGAGACTTCGGAACCTCCCACCTCATCACGGCCTCCACCTTGGCCGGATCTACTGAAATCCCATTCTGATTGACGAGGTGCCCAAGAAACTGCACCCCGCGCAACCAAAACTCACATTTGGAGAACTTGGCGTACAAGCTCTCCCTCCTCAAGGTCTCCAATACCTCTCTCAGATGCTCCTCGTGCCCCTCCTGTGTCTTGGAATAAACAAAGATGTCATCAATGAAAACTATCACAGACCGATCCAGCATCGGCCTGCACACACGGTTCATGAGGTCCATGAACGCGGCAGGAACATTAGTGGGCCCAAACGGCATCACCACGAACTTATAATGGCCATAACGCGTCCGAAACGCGGTCTTCTGCATATCCTCCTCTCTAACCCTCATCTGATGATAGCCTGAACGCAAATCGATCTTGGAGAACCAATATGCTCCCTGCAACTGATCAAAGAGATCATCAATCCTCGGGAGTGGGTAACGGTTCTTCACCGTTACCTTATTCAGCTCCTGATAATCTATACACATCCGATGCAACCCATCCTTCTTCTTCACAAACAGGATCGGGGCTCCCCAGGGTGAACTGCTCGGACAAATAAATCCCTTGTCCAACAGCTCCTGCAGCTGCGTAGACAACTCCTGCATCTCGGGAGGAGCCAACCGATAGGGTGCCTTGGCTATCGGAGCCGCACCAGGAACTAGGTCGATCCTGAATTCTACCTGACGCTCCGGAGGTATTCCAGGAAGCTCCTCCGGGAACACATCAGCATAGTCTCGTACCACTGGAACCTCACTCACCGTCGCCTTACCCGTCTCCCGGGTATCCATAACATACGCGACATACCCCGCGCATCCCTGCTGAAGGTAGCGTCTAGCTCTCGCTGCTGAACATACTTTAGGTCCACGCTGTGGCCTCTCGCCGTGGATCACCAACTCTCCCCCGCTTGGGGTCCTGACCCGCACTAGCTGCTGTGCACAATCTATCACCGCCCCATTAGGGCTCAACCAATCCATGCCTATAATCACCTTGTTCCCCCGCAACGGTATGGGAACCAAATCTACCAAATAACGCTCCTCAAATAACCTCAAAACACAATCCCTGAACACTGCTGATGCTCACACCGATGGATCATCGACAATCTCTACCTCTAAAGGGCGATCCAACATGCCCGAGGACTCAGTAAATCTCTTGCTAAGCGCAAGGGAAACAAATGATCGGGTGGCACCCGAGTCAAACAACACCTGAACCGGAATACCGTTCACATGGAACGATCCTAATGCATATACACAGAGCACAAATCAATAACATAACTTCATAAAATAAAATAGAGGGAAAGAATCATACCCGTCACCACATCAGGTGCGGCGCGTGCCTCTTCTGCTCTCAGCTGAAACGCCCGACTCCTCACCACTGGAGCCTCTGCCTTGCCCTGCCGGCCATCCGTAATCCGCAGGGTAGCTGGAGCTAGCGCCTTAACCGGCGTTGATGATGTCAACTGGGGGAAATTGGCCTTCTTGTGGCTCCTCTGGTTGCAGTGAAAACACAGCAACTCCGACGTCTGAATCACAGGTGCAGGGGTGGTACAATCTCTGCTGAAATGCCCCGTATTGCCGCACTTATAACAGCCCGACGATCCCAATCTACATGCCCCCTCATGAGGCCTGCCGCATTTCCTGCAGCGGCTCGGTCCTGACTGGCCTTCGGCCTACCATCTGATCCCTTAGGCTTCTTCCCCGAAGCCCCTCTTGTCTGTCCCTCCTCAGCCTTCCTCTTCCGGACGTGCTCCAGATCTATCTTTCTCTCCCTCGCCCTGGCAATCATAGAGTCTAAGGTAGGGCAAGCTGAAAAACTGACATGCTCTCGAATATCAGCTCGGAGCATGTCATGGTAGCGGGTCCTCCTCATGTCCTCATCACCCATATACTGGGGCACTAATAATTCCCTCTCCCGGAACTTGGCGGTGATCTCCACCACAGTCTCCGTCGTCTGTCTCATATCTAGGAACTCCCTGTCCAGCTGATGAAGCTCGACAGCCGGTGCAAACTCTGCCCTGAACCTGGTCACGAAGTCCGACCAGGTCATAGCCTCGACAGCCGAGGCTCCCAACGAGTCACCGTCGGACTCCCACCAATCCCTAGCTCGATCTCTCAAACATCCTACTGCAAATCTCACCTTCGACCCCTCAGGGCAGAAGCTAATCGTCTGTGCAGACTCAATGTCTGCAATCCATCGTCTGGAAGCTATGGGGTCCTTCGCCCCATGAAAATCCGACGCACCACTCCCCCGAAAGTCCTTGAAGGACAGTGTGCGGGATCCTGTCTGGCCGGATGCCATGAATGCCCGGAGGCGATCCTCCATCATCTCCAATATCCCTTCCTTGATCGACCCGAAGATAATGGGTGTCGACTCAAGGATGCTTCTGGTGATCTCTAACGCGATGAACTTGCGTAGCCCCTCATCTACTGGCTCGGAACCTGATCCCGAACCCGATCCCTCTCCTGTACTGCCAACTGCTGGCCTCGAACGTAGTACCACCATTCTGAAATACAAAATAAATAACAACTGTTAGTGATACTGATACCTCTGGAGGGATCACACCTACTACAAGTTCCCTGGTCTTATCTTGGCATTCCTCGATTCGGGTACGGATCCTCTGCTTTCAGTAGTACGGGCCCATACTACCTTCCACATCTATCTGTACCTTCTCCAAGGACTACCATAACTCCACCAGGTCCCTTTCACTACCGCTGATCTCTGCTACTCTTATCCTAGGCTTACCCTAGGAAACCTCTGACTCCACCCAACCCAGTCCTCAGCTGCTGAAGGCCTCTTGGTGATGCCAATTAGCTACCACCTGAATACAATCACATGTGACGAAGCTCGGATAATCCTTTGAGTGAAGGACTCATCCCTACCACGGTTAGGACTCAAACAAGAGCTACGCAATAGGGTCAAATCCAACACTCTGAAATTATTCAACCCTGGTCACATGTGACTTTAACGTATTCACCTAACAACTAACTCCCATCACTTCAAAGCCCACATAGCACAAAGCAACAACATTTGGACATAAAGGAAACAATTTCAAGCAACTCTATCCTCGTAGAGAAAAACTGGACTAGCATACAATGATAAACTCGTACTATCAGGAATAACCTAAACAGGCTACCCTACTGCTGTCTACTCAATTATAGCATGCAGCCTTTTCATATATTGAAGCATAGAAATCAGGCACATAAGGCATCACTCATAGATCCTTAGTCCTATTCTAGCATGCTGTTCTATAGAAACTGATAAACATATATAAACTTGTATGGGTACATTGGGGAATACTTAATTGAGCTCGGCCGGTTGCGCACATCACACACTTTGTTCTTTCTTAAAACCCTTTTACTTAGCCTTTTAGAAAACATTTTCTCTTTCTAAAATCTTTTAATCCCTCGATTTGAGTTCAAACACCCTCGAAGGTGCGTCCGAATCCCTCAAACTAGGGCTCTGATACCAACTTGTAACACCCCAAAATACGAGCCAAAAATTTCATTTTTAAAAACATATATTTAGCAAAACATTCGAATAAAACGTTTATTGATCATAACATTTTATAAAGATATCGCATGTCTGGAAAAACATTTCAATAACATAAAAATGTCAGAGTACAAATCCCCAGGAAGGACTCATGATGCGGAATACGAAACATGTGTGTGATGGGCTGCTACCGCGCCAGCTCCTTCCCCTTCGAAGAAGAGGTACCTGAAACCAAAACTGAAAACTATAAGCACGAAGCTTAGTGAGTTCCCCCATCGTACCGCATATCATACAATCACATATCATACATATTGTCGGACATTTCTGGGGTGCCCGACCTACCCGGTACGACCATTCTGGGGTGCCGACCGCGTGTCAAGCCATTCTGAGGTGCTGACTACCCATGTCACGCCATTCTGGGGTGCTGACTACCCTTCGGTCCTAACGACCGAACCTCGGGGACTATTTCACCCCTACTGCTACTATCACATATATCATAACATAACATATTATAAGACATATCTGGGGTGCCTGAACTACCCTTCGGTCCTAACGACCGAACTCGGGGACTAGTTCCCTCCTACTACCTCTATCGCATATAACGTAAAAAGCCAGCATGCAAACATATCATCATATATTGTCAGACGTATCTGGGGTGTCTGACTACCCTTCGGTCCTAACAACCGAACTCTATTACTATCACATGTAACATATCATGTTAGCATATAACATATCAGGTAGTAGCAAACCTAGATGATATCACAAAGACAATCATCTATCATACATTTCCTACTGGTGGGCCGGCATTGTGGCCTTAGACCCACCACTACTGGAAGGTAACTCACCTCGAAGTAGCTGCTGATCTGTGTGGGAAAGGTCTGTCTGTCTGCTGCTTCGAAAATCCTCCGACTATAATTCCCACCAAACACTTAATCAATTATTGCTAACCGCCCTCAGGGTAAATTGTCCATTTACCCTTAACAAGTCATGAGTCAAGTCACAGTCAACTGCCAGTTGACCAGACTCGCCGAGTTGGCTAGCCAACTCGCCGAGTCCCTTTTCCCTTAGTCTGACCATAAGTCCGTCTCTACTCGTCGAGTTAAGCGTAGACTCGACGAGTTTTCCTTCTATACCCAAGGCCAATAGTCCTTCATCCTACTCTCCGAGTTGTATGAACAACTCGCCGAGTTCATTTTCATCCGAAGAACACTTTAAGCTGTGACTCGCCAAGTTGTATGAACAACTCGCCGAGTTGTTCTTGAGACAAGGAGATTGCCGTGAACTCGCCGAGTCGTTGCAATGACTCGCCGAGTGACTTCATGAGTGAGTCTGGCTTCCAACCCACTGAGTCATACCCTATGACTCACCTCTCCAACTCACAACACAAAAAGGGGAACAACCTGGGGACTCGCAACCCGACTCGCCGAGTCAGATGAACGACTTGCCGAGTCTGCCTCATGCAAAAACTATACATGCGATTTTGCTTGAATCCAGTCAATGCCATTCATAGATCTGGGTTCCTAGGGCCTGGTTTACACGTAAAGTTTCCAACTTTACATGTAGATAATCACCAATGAAGGTTTTAGGGCTCAAAATGCACCAAAAGGGGTAGATCTAGGACTTTCATGCAATATGACTCCATAAAGGTAGTAGATCCAAGCTCCAGGGACTAAATCATGCCTAGATCTAAAGGCTAATAACTTATTACAGCCCACCAAGCACAAACAAGCTTGAAGAATGGCTCAAAAAGGACTTTCATGAAGCTATTATGGACTACAAGCTTGAAAACGGAGGGGAAACGAGCTATACCTCAAGGAAAACGTTGAGATGTCACAAAAATGCTTGGCCTCCTTCTCCTCTTCTTGATCTACTCTTCTTTCTCCTCAAAAACTTCAAGAACACACCCAAAACACTTTAATCTCACAAGGAAAAGGGCAAAGACGATGTTGGGAGCTCTGAGGGTGAATGGGGGCGAGGTTGGGGCGGAAATGAGTGTTTAAATAGGGTGCAAACCCTTGAAATTTAGGGTTTCAACAGACAACGGTGACTCGCCGAGTCCAGAATATGGACTCGCCGAGTCGCCAACTTAAACGTGGCCCCGGACCGCGTCCCTACTCGGCGAGTCGGACTTACAACTCGCCGAGTCCAAGGCTAGAATGACAATTACTAAGATAAATTTTACGTACCAGGAACCAGGTGCTACAATGATCATTCTTTGATTCATTCTTCAAGCCTTTCCCATCAGGACTTCAAGCCATTTCTATCACAAATTCAATGCCAAATATTTTGTAGTGATACACTTGTAACAACTACACATTAAGCATATAAATAATTAACTACTATTCTATTAGAATACAACAATAATTTTCTTACAGAATAAATTATTCTTGCAGAATGGATTTGAATATTCTTAAAAGAATTTGTATTATCAAGAATAGACCCAACGAACAAAAACATTTGAAATATAAATGCATGAAAAGATCATGTTAAGACAAAAGGTGACTAAGAAAAAAAACAATTAGAATATATAAACCATCTTTGCCTCACAAGTTTTTTGTTGTGAAAAATGATGATCTATGAAAGCACTAGGATGAAGACTCCCTATATGTATTCCAAATGCATTATATTCCTATTCAGTTTCTCTTTACGTATAAAAATCCTGTTACAAGAAAAAAAACCAAATATCCAAGGGTAAAATGGTCCAAATAGATAGTATCTATCCCACCAGGTATAAAAACCACCTTTGTTTGCACCTATAACTTGTGTAAATTATCGCAACAGAAAAATAGTCCATGTGTTTGCATTCTAATATGAAAAAATCCCCAGCTTAACCCTTTTCATGTAAATTCTGACAGAATGCCTGCTTAACCATTTTCATCAAAGACTAATGACATGTACCACTACAGTTAGAATAATTCTTAAACAGTGCAATTAACACATTATTTTTGAACAATATAACCAAATTCTTAAAGAATGGTGAACAATATGTTATATATGTCTTGTATGTTCCAAAATATTCAAGTTATTCACATATCAAGAAATAAATTAAAAAAATGGATTAAATGAAACTTACAATACCATGTAGCCTCATTCATCTGTTGTATAATTCCAATTGGACCTACCTAAAAACAAAGGAATGCCAAATTAAAGGAGAAGTAAGAATGGGGTACAACTAAAGGATATTTAAAAATTAAAAGAAATGAGAAGATTAACTGACTGAGGGATACGATGGCCCCTGCTACCAAGGTGAACAATTCCGGATCGGAAAAGGGATGCAGAACCAATATATATATATATATATATATATATATATATATATATATATATATATATATATATATATATATATATATATATATATATATATATATATATATGAAAGTGAAAAACCATGAAAGCTATTGTATTGATCGATAAACCCTTAATGGTATTTGTGGCAGCTAATCGTCCAAAACCAGATTTTATATAATTAAAAAATGAAGATCGAAAGTTAATCGCACCAGTAGAAATAAGATGATTAATTTTTGAACAAGATTGACGCTGTAATAACAGGGGAATGGCAGCGGGTGGTGTAGCACTAGCGGTGAAGAGGGTCACTGAGTTTCTTTGGACGACGATTGAACGAGTATGTGGCCGAAGGTGCTGGTGATGTACGGCTAAGGAAAAATCGGTGGTGTAGGGTTACTGAGATGAAAAAGATGTGTAAAAGGATTTTAATACTGATTTCCCTAATTTTAGGAGATATTAAATGTTTTAAAATGCGTACTATAATTAAATAGTGTTAGATTACTATCATACCCTTTTACTATTTATTTAATTATTTATTTTTTTCCTAAATTTCTAATGGTGCATTCATGCATACAATAGTTGCTAGAAACATTTGAACTTAGCTCTCTTTCTCTCTCTCTCTCTCTCTATATATATATATATATATATATATATATATATATATATATATATATATATATATATATATATGTGTGTGTGTGTGTGTGGGAGGGGGTGTATGGTATTTATGTATTTTTGTGTGCAGAAAACTAAAATACATAGAGAATTCCTATGTTGCTATTATAAAAGGAGATTGGTGTGTAGATAGATACCGACATGTGTTGTTTGATAAAACAAAATATCATTTGATATTTATTGATGTAGATTTTGTAAGAGGAAATGTATCAAAGTCTTGGAACTTAGATCTTATATACGAAAAAGACCATGTATTTACTTTTGGAAAAAAACCAACAATTGTTTACATAAATGACGTAAATACTTAATGTATATTCTTTTTCACAGAGGACATTGTTTCAATAAAATTTTATTGTATTTTTTTTATCTGATAGATGATATTATCTTATGAAAATCTTAGTGTATTCTCTTTATTTGGTTGAGAGATTTACCTTATTATAATCTTATTACTAGTTGTGAGACCATGTATTACATGGGTTAATTAAAAAAAATTAAATATAAAAGTCAAAATATTTAAGAACTTTGAATTTATATGAAAATAAGAAAAATAATGAATTATTATAATGGAAATATTTTTTACCTTTTAAATTTAAACAAATAGTTTAAAAATAAAGAAAAGTAATAAGCTTTAATTTTAGGAATTTTGAAATTAAAAGGTAAGTTTATTAATTAAATTGATATTCATTTATTATTATATTTATTGCAATTATTACATTAAAATATTATATGAAATTTAATAAAATAGAAAAACTCATAAAACGACATTTGGGAAAAAATAATTCAAAATAACAATAAAATAACATTTGATAAATTGAATGAGAATATGACAAGTGACAAAAAAAAACACTCGTTTATTAGAGATTATATATTATATATTATCTCTATTTCGCAGAGAGTATTACGACATATGGTTATCTTACTATAATATTACTATATTCTCTATATCATACCAATGATATTATCTCAATGAATTATCTCTATCTTATCGATGTAATCTTAGTTGTTTCTTTCTCAGTAACAAAGAGTAATATGTTACTATAATCATATTATATTTATGCTGACACATGGTATTATTTTATTGTAATACTTTTGTATTCTCTTTGTATGACATATGGTCTTGTATTACCGAAATTTTATTATATTATCTCTATAAAATGTAATATCTTATATAATCTTATTGTATTATCTATATCTCACTTATGGTATTGTCTAATTGTATTCTCTATACTTAAATATTATTATCTTACTATAATTGTAATATATTTTCTTTATCTAACAAAAATTATTGTCTCAATCTTAATATATTTTGTTTGTCTCATAGATGATATTATTTTATTATAATCATATTATATTCTCTTTGGTCTATATATGATATTATCTTATAATACTATATTTGTATGACTAAGGTATTTCTTAATATAAACATATTGTATTTTCTTTATCATTTTTATTTAAAAAGTTGATAGTTAATACTATTATCCATCGAATCCAATAATACCTTCTAAAAATCCTAATTGATTTCCAGTTTTATCCTTACTTCTAAACAATGTTGGAATAATATAAAAAGAACAAAATAATTAAATATATTATTGTTTGTATTCAAATAACCAAAAACATAAAGAGAACAAATAAATAATAATATTCATTGTAAATTTTATTACTTTCTAACTTAATTATATAATAAAATAACTGTTTATTATTTATTGGTATGGAATAAATAAATAAGTGATTCATTCGTTATTTATGAGATAAAAGTTATTTAACTAAATAAGAAATTAATTAAATGGGTATGTGATTTGTCTTTCCCACTCTCTTTGTGTGTGTATTTATGTGTCGACTTGAAGGGTAATAAACATATATTCAAACCAAGATAGGTTGTGAAGGATGTGTAAGCTTATGAAGTTTATTTATGAACTGAAACGTGCATCTCGCTAATTGAAATCTTTGCTTTATTGAGAGAATTCAAGGAGTTTGAATTTCGATAGAGATAAACCATATATATTTGTCAAAGCAAGTGGGAGCAATTGGAATCTTTGTTTCAACAAGATAATCCAAGTCTATTTGTGCATTGGTCTGCTCCAACGTTGTTTGTTAATGGCAGTAATACAAAGTATGTCCATGTATGATATGATGGGTAGGCAAAAACTATGTAGTCAAAGTTTATTTGTTCCTTTAGCCCTAACAGGAGAAGCAATATATATGACCCCCTCGATGGTTTGGTGATGATATCTAAAGTGCTTGGCCAAACCCTGTGTAACACTAAGATCTTTAATATAAAGTACACCAAAATATTTTCACCATTTTTATAACATAACATGGTGTACATTTACATTAAGCCACAAGTGAAAGTTGTTATCATAAATCCAAACATACAAAATATGCCCAAGGATCAAGCCAGATTTATAATCTTTTATAACCAAAAGCATAAACTAGAACTAATCACGATCACTTCATAGAACCTTTTCCTTCCTGTCCTTATTATTAAGTCATGTGGAAACCAACATCAAATAAAGTGTAAGCTTAAAAGCTTAGTGAGTAACAATGTAGCAGTTACATAAAACATAAATACAAGTTAATGAATAAAATCATCCAAGAATTCAATTAAATTAAAAATAAATCACCAGTTGTACTTCGACCTTAAACATCAATAAGTCATGCCGATTTTTGCTTGCATATATCCACAAGCTTTATGGAGGTACTTGCATACATCCACAAGTCTCATCAAAATGTTTGCATACATCCACAAGCTTTATTATTTTACTTGCATACATCCATATGTTTTACTGAGATATCTGCATACATCCACAAGTATCATTGAAGTGCTTGCATACATTCATAAGATTTATTAAGATACTTGAATACATCCACAAGTCTCTCTGAAAAGCTTGCATATATCCACAAGCTTTATCACATACATGCATCCACAAGTATCATTGAAATGCTTGCATACATCCACAAGCTTTATTGAGATACATCCTAAGATGAAGTCTTATAGCATCCCTAGTACATCCATACGCTTCATTGAAAAACTTGCATACATCCTTAAGTTCTCTTAATATTCTTTTAAACGAAGTCTTATAACATCCCTAAGACCTCCTAGTAAGTCCTCCAACTACAATAAAAGTTAGCTGACATCCTTTAAGAGTAATGTCTTACAACCTCCTTAAAGCGTGTTAACTTAATGTCCATCTACACACTACTCAATTGGGCATACATTTATCCAAATTATAACAACTACATGCAACAATCTAAATATATAAGAATACATTCTATCATCATCATAATATTCCATGAATATGTAGTTACTCACCTTGTTAAGGCTTGTATGGATGATATTTAGAGATCTTAACTCCCTTGTTTAGCTCATTTGCTTCACCCACTTGTTGAGATATATTTTCCGATCCTCACTCTCAAATTCTTACCTGAATCTATCCCAACTTAGCTCTTTCTCAACCATCTCTTGAAGCTATCAATAATTCCAACATACAGTTGTTATACATACACCCTTATACGAAATATAAATTCTATCACATCAATGTACGCTCTGCATAGACGACGAACACATAATCCTTATAGATTCTATTATGGTTTCATTCAGCCATTGAACTTCACAACTACTCCTTCATTTACTAATTATAATGACTTTTAATAGGTTATAATCACCTAATTCATTGATATATGATCTTAATCCATACATATAAGAGATTACAACATTGGGTTCATAATTTCTCTTTGATTCAACATAAAAACTACATGCATGTGTGTTACTAGAGCAATAGAAGTTGTTACAACACATATGAACATCATCTCCATCTAACATTTTTGGATCCCTCTCACAGATTCACCAAAACCATAACATTTCACCATAAAACTAAGAACTAGAGGCTAGGATCATGAGTTTTTACCTTGATTTAGAAGAATATTGCACATGCACTTGAAATCCCCTTGCTCCAAGCCTTCTTCTAGCTCTAGTTGCTGTTATATCACCTTAATGTGTGTGTGTTTTTAGAGAGAAAATCATAAATGACAAAATACATGTGAGTTCATGTTTTTAATCTAACAATGTCTAGGCACAATGTAGTGGTTACCTATATGTGTGTAGCGTTTATCTACACACGATGCAGCACAATAAATCAACATTTTGACCTTATGCCCTTCTCAACTTCGGACGACCATAACTTCTTCATACAAACTCGGATTTTGATGATCTTTATATCCACATGTTCGTATTCCAATTTAGTATAATTGTATTATACATTTATTTTGTCAAAATGATTATATTTTTATTTATAGTCTCATATACCAAAGGTTATACATTATCCGTCCTCAAAACAACACACAAATACATGCTTTACATTAGCCTTTATAGCAACCTACTTTTAAGCTCAATCCTTCACCAATAGCTCATGGGTATTTCGAAGGCTCATTATTCAAGGATACATCTCAATAGTTATAATACGTAGACACACAATTTATAATACATCTATAATGCAAATGGGTATGACATCCTGACTGAAATTGATGTGTTCAATTTAGTAGTTAGATGTAGTTGTCATAAATCTTTATCATGAAATGTCATATTAAGCACTGAGATTAACCCTTATCCATGTCTTAGGTTCATACAGATATCTTATAGAGCAAACGAATAATTGATCATTTATCTAAGGGTTGAATCTTGATTAGATTAGTGTTTGATAGATGTATTGGATGATACAATCTCTATTGGTTATTGGAGAAGTATTAGACCCCACATAATTGATGAATTGTCCAAGTGGTAGACTGTTGGAAAGAGTGTCCAACGTCATTAAATATTGGTAATATTTTTAATAATAACAAGGTTCTTTTGGGTTGACTTCATGACTCATTTGAGCAGAAAGAGTTTAGGAGAAATTAGTTTATTAATTTTTCATGACTTGATAAACTAATAAGAAACTATTTTGGAATTAACTTGGAACTAATTAATTCAAACGGGGTTGAATGTTAATTAATTAATAGTTAATTAATTATGATATCCGAGAATCCCTAAGAGGATTATATGGACCAAATTTTAGGCTTATCCCATAAGCGTTTGGAGTTACTTTAGGGCTAAAAACGATAACCTATAAATAGGGTGCTTTGGATGAGACCTTTTTGCTCATCATGTAACATCCGAGTCACCAGGTATTTCCCTTGATTATTTAAATGCATAAATATTGAATTTTGGTGCAAGGTAGTACGCTGGGCATACACAACGTACGCGCAACGTACATGTTGAGGCACAAAACTGGGGGGGGGGGGGGGGGGGGGACCTCGCATACGCTGGGCATAACCCGGCCAGTTGCAAACCCTAAATTTTGTGGTTTATACCATATATAAGGACATTAACTCCATACCAAACCTCATTCTCTCAGCCTCCACTGTCCCTAAAGAGTAGAAATTGAACTCTAAACCTCTTGCATGCTTTGTGAGCAAATTTGGTGCACTTTTGGGTGATTTTTGGTCGTTTTGAAGAAGAAGAAGTTAGAAGAAGGAGCAAGAATGTGGGAGGAGCTTATAGATCCATGAGTTTAGCATCTTTTCAACTCATTTGAGGTATCAAGATTCAAACTTGACCATTTCATGCTTAATTGTAGTTCTGGGGTATTTTATGTGACATTTTGACTCCATAGTTGAGATTTCTTGTGTTCTGGTAGTTCCAGCCCATAAGAGTTGTCCTTTTGAGCTCTTGGAATCATTTAGAGTCATAAAAATTGGGTCTTGATGGTTAAGCCGCAACCATGCAAGTGTTAGATGGTTACAAAGTGTGTTTAAGGACTTAAATCATGTATTAACCCCCATCCATGCGTACAAAGACATAAATTTTATAACTTTATGGTTTAGGACGTCTTAAAAGATCTGGATCTATGTTTTGGACATTAAGACTTAATGGAATAAGTCACAAAGGAAGCTCTAAGGAAACTGACCGGTATGCTGTACGTATTGGGTCAACCTTCCCAAAGTGGTCAAGACCAGCGTACGTGCCAGGTACGCCGCACGTGCGCATGCGAAATGGATAAACGAGAATTTGGGCCTTAGGATGTTGGTCCTGAAAATAGTTGGGCCTCATGGACCACTATGGAGTAAGGCCTCTGGGCCTAGGACTAGGATTTATGGTGTTAGGCCTTTTGGGCTTTATTGGGCCTTAAAGTTTAAAGTAATGGACTTGGGCCTTAAATTTATTATGGATTAGGCTTTGGGGGAAAAGGCCCATTTGGGCAAGGACTAGGGAACCTTGCCTTGGGACATGAATTAGAAGTTGGGCCATAAGGGAGTCATACTTGGGGCCAATAACTAACTAAGGTACTTGCTATGCTTTAGGGAGAGGAGTCCCGAGCCATCCGAGGAGTACGATTTCGGCACATATAGTTAAGCTGAGTTACCTTCCTGTATGAGTGGGTCGAAGGCACCAATAGCGACCCACTAGTAGTTGTTTGTAGTAAAGATGATTGTCTTTGTGATAATTGTCTGGTATGCCACTATTTGTTATGTTTTATGTGCTTATTTGCTATGATGTTATGTGGTAGTGGTAGGGGTGAAATAGACCTAGTATCCGGTTGAAATAGACCGAAAGGGAGGCTAGCACCCAGATATGCTCGGCTGTATCCGGTTGAAATAGACCAAAGGGTAGGCCAGCACCCATATATGCTCGGTGGTATCCAGTTGAAATAGACCGAAGGGGAGGCCAGCACCCATATATGCTCGGCAGTATCCGGTTGAAATAGACCGAAGGGGAGGTCAACACCTAGATATGCTTGGAAATGTATTGTTGTATGGTATGTGGTATGATGGGGGAACTCACTAAGCTTTGTGCTTACAGTTTTCAGTTTTGGTTTCAGGTACTTCTTCTTCGAAAGGAAAGGAGCTGGCATGATTGCAACGCATCACACCATGATTTCCGCACATGAGATCTTTGGGAGTTATACTCTGATGCTGTTTTACTATGACATGTTTTGATTAGTGACATATTGGTTTTGACATGGGATGACATTATGGATGTTCTTAAACTATTGGTTTTATAATTACTTAATTAAAAATGAAATTTTTGGTCTTGAATTTTGGGATGTTACAAGTTGGTATTAGAGCCTTGGTTTGAGGGATTCGGACACACCTTCGGGGTGTCTCGACTCAAATCGAGGGTTTGAGAGATTTTTACAAGAAAAATAATTTTTATAATATTTAAATAAGGGTTTTAAATGAAGAAGAAGGTGTGTGATGCGTGTAATCGGCCGAGCTCTAGTAAGTTTCCCCAAGATACCATATATGTTATGTTATTATATGAAGTATGAAAATGTGAACCGCATGCTAGATTATGGCTAAGGATCTAAGAAGGATGACTTGTATGCCTACTGTATGTTCTTATTGAACTGCATGATAGATTAGGGCTAAGGATCTAGGAAAGATGCCTTGTATGCCTACTGAATGTTCTTATTGAACTGCATACTAGTACTGAGTAGTGAGTGATATGATGGTTTGTTTAGAATATGCCTCGTTTTGGTTACTCACTTCTTGAATGTTGCTTGCTTTGTGATTTTAGGAGTCCTAGTTATCTTTAATTAAATAGTTAACGAATACGTTAAGTTACATATTAGGAGGACTAAATAATTTTAGAAGGTTAGGTCTAGCCCTATTTCGTAGCTCTTGTTTGAATCCAACCGATGTAGTGTAAGACCTCTCATTCGAAGAATTATCTGGTCTTAGTAATATTTAATGGTACTCGCGAGCTGATTAGGGATAGATAGCATGAACTTTTTATGCAGCTGATGGCGGAGAGTGGGTCGGAGATTACCCTAGGGCAAGCCTAGGAAGAGATTAGTGATAGGAGTTATTGAATTGAGAATTGTATACATGGACAGGAAGCAACTTTGGTAAACCAAGGCAAATCAAGGGGAAAGTACAGATAGATGTGGAAGGTAGTACGGGCCCATACTACTGAAAGTAGAGGATCCGTACTTTGCCCTTGGGGAGCTCCGGGGAACCACGAGTGGCAGAGTGTGAGAACTCTCGATGTTATGTATGACCCTGACGATTGTGTGTTTTGTTTCATAATGGTGGTGACACGTCACAGAGCAGGAGGCTCAGGATCTGGGTCTGGTTCGGGTACGAGTCCCGAGCCGATTGATGATGGATTGCACGAGTTCATTGCATCTGAGATTACGAGAGGCATCCTTGAGGCAACCTCGGTGATTTTTGGGTCGATCAAGGAAGGTATCATTGAGCTGATGGAGGACCACCTTAGGGCATTCAGGAGTGACATGGCACCTGGTCAGTCTGGGACTCGTACGCTCTCCTTCAAGGATTTCAAGGGATGCAGGGCACCAAACTTCTACGGGGTGAAGGAACCTATTGTAGTCAGGAGATGGATTGTGGACATGGAGTCTGAACAGATGATGACCCTCTGCCCTGAGGGGTCCAAGTTCAGGTTTGCTGCTGGATGTTTGTGTTGGATTAATGTCTAAGTCCATAACTATAATTGGTAAGACTTGACCCGACCCGGCATGGTCCATTTGGGTTGCATGGCATCATGCACTTGGATGGACTATAATGAGAGAAATAAGACACTTATGGTTATTAATATATTATAAGTTCTAGTATATTAATAATAAGAATAATAAGATTATTTAATTAGTATTGATCAAGAATTAATCTAGGATTAATTAAGTGATCAAAAGAAGACTAATTAAATATATGGGTTGATTGTGTAAATCATCCATACTTGTATAGTGGGCTAATGCTCCATGGATAACCAAGTTGGGCTAAAACCCATAGGATGGTCCATGGATGCTCCATGGTGTATTTGAACCCATGGATTCAAGGAAATGGAAAGTCATGACAATTAGGGTTTACCCTAATTGTAACACTATATAAAGATCTTATTCTTGACAAAATCGGCGACTAGTATCATTCTAGAGAGGGCTAGCCGATTTTCATGAAGTGTAGATTTCTCTCAAGTTATTCCAAGTGTATTTGGTGCTGTGTGAACCATTTGAGGTGTCACACTTGGGGCACTAGGCACTCAAGCTTCATGAACGCTTCCTACATTAAAGAGGTATGTATTCTATCTTGTTATATTCATTATTTTATATGCTAGATTAGGATAATACCTTGGATGTTCATATTTGTATGTATAATAGACAAAACATAGATCCAAGGTATTTAGGGTTGCATGTACACTTAGGAGTGTTAGAATGCTTAAAACCCAACAGTTTGAGGGAACGGGCTAGAGACTGGTGGGAGGTAGTCGATGATTCTTTTGGAGCCCCAACCACTGAGGCCATGAACTGGTTAGATTTTGTAGCCAGGTTCCGGCCTGAGTTTACGCCAGCTGTGGAGGTTCAGCAGCTGGCCAGAGAGTTTTTGGATATGAGGTAGACTACAGAGACAGTGGTGGAGATTACCGCCAAATTCAGGAAGAGGGCCTTATCGGTGCTTCAGTACGTGGGTGATGGGGAGATGAAGAAAACCCGGTACCATGATATGTTGAGAGCTGACATTCGGAAATATGTCAGTTATTCGGCGTGCCCGACCTTGAATGATATGATAACTTAGGAACGAGAGAGGGAGATTGATATAGAGCACCTTCGGAAGAGGAAGGCGGAGGCTGGGCAGACGACTGGGGTACCGGTTAAGACACCCAAGGGATTCAACTCGGGGTCGAAAGGCCAGCAGGGCCATGGCCGCTATGAGAAATACGACAAGTCGCATGAAGGAGGTTGCAGAGCTGGGGGATCAGGCTGCTATAAGTGCGACAAGACTTGGCACTTTTGCAAGGATTATATTACCCCTACCCCCCACCATTCAGACATCAGACCTGATTTGCTTCCATTGCCATCGGTAGGGCCATAAAAAGGCCAACTTTATGAGATTGGTACCAGGAGCGCTAGTGGCGGCGCTAACTCCAGCGACCCTTCGGATCATGGATAGCCAACAAGGCAAGCCAGATGCTCCTGTGGTGAGGAGCCGAGCCTTCCAGCTGACCGCTGAGGAGGCGCGTGTCGCATCAGATGTGGTGATGGGTATGTTTCTTCTCCCTATGTTTTATTATATTTCAGTATTGATATTTATGTTCCATGTAATATGTATTAGGATCTTTCCATTTGAACAGTATCCCAGTGTTGGTGTTATTTAACTTGGGAGCTACCCAATCTTTCGTTTCGCTTGCACTCAACAAGAGGTTTGCCGAGTCTACGAGAATGTTGGGTTGTCCTTTAGAGGTCGAGATTGCGGACGACCGATCTGTCTGGACATCAAAGGTTGATAGAGATTGTGTCATGAGGATGTATAACGAGTGTTACCTCATGGATTTGGTTCCCATTCCTTTGCGTGGGAAGAAGTTCATCATAGGCATGGATTGATTGAGCCCAAATGGGGCGGTAATTGAATGCGAGAAGCAGTTGGTTAGGGTCAGGACCCTAAGTGGGGGAGAGCTGGTGATTCAGGGTGAGAGACCGCAGCGTGGACCGGTCATGTGTCTAGCAGTGAGGGGCTGACGCTACCTTCATCAGGGATGTATAGGTTTTTCGCCTACGTTATGGATACCCGAGAGGAGGGTATGGCGACCGTTAGTGATGTTCTAGTTGTGCGGGAGTATCTGGATATGTTCCTGAGGGATTTTCCTAGGATACCTCCGGAGAGACAGGTAGAGTTCAGGATTGACCTAGTTCCTAGAGTGGCTCCTATAGCCAAGGCACCATATCGGTTGGCTCCTCCCGAGATGCAGGAGTTGTCTACACAGCTATAGGAACTGTTAGAGAAGGGATTTATCAGGCTGAACAGTTCACCTTGGGAGCCCCGATCTATTTGTGAATAAGGATGGGTCTCACCGGATGTGTATAGACTACCGAGAGTTGAATAAGGTAATGGTGAAGAAACGTTACCCACTCCCGAGGATTGGCGATCTCTTCGACCATCTTGGTTTTCCAATATCGATTTGCGTTCAGGCAATCACCTGATGAGATTCAGAGATGAGGATGTACAGAAGACTGTTTCCGGACTTGTTATGGCCACTATGAGTTCGTGGTGATGCCATTTGGGCTCACCAATGCTCCTGCCTCGTTCATGGATCTCATAAACCACGTATGCAGACCGATGCTGGATCGGTTTGTGATGGTCTTTATTGATGATATCTTGGTTTATTCCAAGACACAGGAGCAACACGAGGAACACTTGAGGGATGTGTTGGAGACACTGAGGAGGGAGAGACTTTTCAAAAAGTTCTCTAAGCTCAAGTTGTGGTTGGGTGAGGTGCGGTTTCTGGGGAACCTCGTCAACCACAACGGTATACTGGTCGATCCGGCCAAGTTGGAGGTCGTGATGAGATGGGAGGTTCCGAGGTCTCCATCCGAAATTCGGAGCTTCCTCGGTTTAGCAGGCTATTATCGGAGATTCATTTTGGATATCTCCAAGATTGCGGTACCCTTTACCCGACTGACCAAGACGTCGGTGACTTTCCGCCGGGGGCCTGAGCAGTAGGCGACTTTCGACACTTTTAGGCAGAGGTTGTGCGAGGCGCCGATCTTAGCCTTGCCAGAGGGTGTTGCGGATTTCGTAGTGTATCGTGACGTGTCTATGTCGGGTATGGGCGCAGTGTTGATGCAGAGAGAGCATGTCATCGCTTACGCCTTGACGCAACCTCATGAGGCGAATTACTCGACGCACAACCTGGAGTTGGGGGCGGTTGTTTTTGCCCTAAATATTTGGTGACACTACCTCTATGGGTTCTGTTGTACAATTTACACAGATCAAAAGAGTTTGAGGTACTTGATGGACCAATCAAATCTGAACATGAGACAACGACAGTGGTTAGACGTGGTTAAGGATTATGATTGCGAGATCCTCTACCACCTGGGGAAGGCCAATGTTGTGGCCGATGCACTTAGCGACAAGGCATTCTCGGCCCCGATCAGAGACATCTGCATGAGGACGACAATAGTGACTCCTCTTTTGGAGTGGATTTGGGAGGCTCAACAGGAGGGTATGAATGAGGAACACCGGAATAGTGAACATATCATGGGTCAGATTTCCTCCTTCGACTATGATAGCCGTGGGATATTAACACTCTATCGTGTGGTGTGGGTTCCGTACACGGGTGGTGTGCGCAAAATCCTGATGGAGGAGATGAAAAAAATCCAAATTTTCCATGCTTCCCGGGGCGATGAAGACGTCCTAATTACTGGTGGCGATGCATGAAGTGGGATGTAGCCTAGTACGTCAAGAGGTGCTTGACCTGCAGGAAGGTCAAGGCTGAACACCAGAGACCTCATGGCAAGACGCAACCGTTGAATATCCCTTTCTGGAAATGGGATGATATTAGCATGGACTTCATTACAAAGTTACCTCAGATCTCTCGTGGAGTTGACGTGATATGGGTCATCGTGGATCGGTTGACCAAGAGCCCCCATTTCATACCGATTTAGGAGAGTATTTCGGCCGAAAAGCTGGCAGACATCTACATCAGAGAGGTAGTAGCTCGACACAGGGTGCCATTTTCTGTGATTTCTGATACGAATGTGCGGTTCACTTCCAAATTCTGGAAGAAATTTCATGAAGAGTTGGGTACTCGTCTGCACTTCAGCACGACTTTCCACCTGCAGATGGATGGTCAGAGCGAGCAGACCATCCATACCTTGGAGGATATGTTGTAGGAATACGTTCTAGACTTTGGTGGTAGCTGGGATACGTACCTTCCATTGGCAGAGTTTTCCTACAATAATAGCTACCACGGTAATATTGACCGGCCTCCCTTCGATATGCTTTACAGGAGGAAGTGCAGGACCCCATATGGTGGGGGTGAGGTCAATCAGAGTTTCATGGGGAGTATCGAGGTGGTACACAAGATGACAAAGAAGATCCAGCAGGTCCGGAGTAGACTCGAGACGGCTCAGAGTCGGCAGAAGAGCTACGCCGACAGATGCCGATCAGACTTGGAGTTCCAGGTCGGGGATATGGTCCTTCTGAAGGTGTCAACATAGAAAGGTGTCATCCACTTCAGAAAACGAGGCAAGCTGGGCCCCAAGTATATCGGACCTTTCAGGGTGGTAGCCCGGGTGGGCAAGGTAGCATATCGGTTGGAGTTTCCGGAAGATCTTAGACAGATCCACAACACTTTTCATGTTTCACAGCTGCGGAAGTGCATAGTCGATGATACCGCGGTGGTTCCTTTGGAGCATATTCAGGTGGATTACAGCCTGAACAACATCGAGAGACCAGTATCCATTCTCAACAGGAAGACAAAGTATCTGAGGAACAAGAAAGTAGAGTTGGTGAAGGTGCAGTGGCAGTGGAAGCACCGTAAGGGCTTGAAATGGATGTCGGAGCCAGAGGACGAGATGAGGGAGCATTACCCCGCGTTATTCCCAGTAGCAGCAGAAAACTTCGAGGGCGAAGTCTAATTCAAGCGGGGGAGATTTGTAACATCTGAGTCACCAGGTATGTTCCTCGATTATTTAAATAAATAAACATTAAACTTTGGTGCAAGGCAGTACGCTGGGCGTACACAGCATACACACAACTTACATGTTGAGGTGCAAAGCAGAGGGGGGGGGGGGGGGGGGGGGGGGAGCCTCGCGTACGCTGGGCCTAACCCGACTAGTTGAAAACCCTAAATTTTAGGGTTTGTACCACATATAAGGACATTAACTCTGTCCCAAACCTCATTCTCCCAGCCTCCACTGTCCCTAAAGAGTAGAAATCAAACCCTAAACCTCTTGCATGCTTTGTGAGCTAATTTGGTGCACTTTTAGGTGATTTTTGGTGGTTTTGAGAAGAAGAAGTTAAAAGAAGGAGCAAGAATGTGGGAGGAGCTTGTAGATCCAGGAGTTCAACATCTTTTCTAAGTCATTTGAGGTATCAAGCTTCAAACTTGACAATTGCATGCTTAATTGTAGTTTTGGGGTGTTTTATGTGACATTTTGACTCCATAGTTGAGATTCCTTTGTTATAGTAGTTGCATCCCATAAGAGTTGTCCTTTTGAGCTCTTGGAAGCATTTAGAGTCATAAAAATCGGGCCTTGATGGTTAAGCCACAACTATGCAAGTGTTAGATGGTGACAAAGTGTGTTTATGGACATAAATCATGTCTTAACCCCCATCCATGCATGCAAAGACATAAAGTTTATAACTTTATGCTTTAGGATGTCTTAAAAGACCCGAGTCTATGTTTTGGACATTAAGACTTAATGGATTAAGTCACTAAGGAATTTCTAAGGAAACTGACCAGTACATTGGGTGTACCCCATGGTACGCTGCGCGTACTGGGTCAACCTCCCCGAAGCGGTCAAGACATGTACGCCGCGCGTACGCTTGTAGAATGGATAAACGAGAATTTGGGCCTTAGGATGTTGGGCTTGCAAATAGTTGGGCCTCATGGGTCGTATTGGGCTTTATTGGGCGTTAAAGTTTAAAGTAATGGACTTGGGACTTAAATTTAATATGGATTGGGCCTTGGGGGAAAAGTCCCATTAGGGCAAGGACTAGGGAACCTAGCCTTAGGACATGAATTAGAAGTTGGGCCATAAGGGAGTCATACTTGGGGCCAATAACTAACTAAGGGACTTGCTATGCTTTAGGGAGAGGAGTCCTGTGCCATCCGAGGAGTACGATTTCGGCATACACAGTTGAGGTGAGTTACCTTCCTGTATGAGTGGGTTGAAGGCACCAATGCCGGCCCACTAGTAGTTGTTTGTAGTAGAGATGATTGTCTTTGTGATAATTGTCTGGTATGCCACTATCTGTTATGTTTTATGTGATTATTTGCTACGATGTTATGTGGTAGTGGTAGGGGGTGAAATAGACCCAGTATCCGGTTGAAATAGATCGAAGAGGAGGCCAACACCCAGATATGCTCGGCAGTATCCGGTTGAAATAAACCGAAGGGGAGGCCAGCACCCAGATATGCTCGGAAATATCTGATTGAAATAGACTGAAGGGGAGGCGAACACCTAGATATGCTTGGCAGTATCCGGTTGAAATAGACTGAAGGGGAGGCCGGCACCCAGATATGCTTGGCAATGTGTTGTTGTATGGTGTGTGGTATGATGGGGGAACACACTAAGCTTTGTGCTTATGGTTTTTAGTGTTGGTTTCAGGTACTTCTTCTGTTGGATTAGTGTCTAAGTCCATAACTATTATTGGTATGTACTTGACCCGAAAGTAGCATGGTCCATTTGGGTTTCATATTACCTGGACAGTTTGATCGGATGGAATTTTGAGAAGAGGTTATTTATGATTTGTTAATATATTATAAGTTCTAATATATTAATATGAAGTCATATGATTTAATTAGTATTGAGAATTAATTTGGAATTAATTTTGTGATCAAAAGAGACTAATTAAATATATGGGGACTGATTTGGTAAATCATTCATTCTTGTGGTGTGGGCCAATGATCCATGATTCTTTAGGTTGGGCTAAACCCATGTGACAACCCATGGATGATCCATGGAGGTTTAAACCCATGGAGCCTAAGGAATATGGAAGGTCGTGCACATTAAGATTTACATGGTGTAACCCTAACCTTGCCACACTATATAAGAAGCCCTTTAGCATCCAAAATGACACACTAGTGTTCTTGGAGATCATTGAGCCAATTTTGGTGTAAGAAATACTCTCTCAAAAGTTTACTTTGTTCTAGGTGTGTCGAGATTCCATTTGAGGTGCAATACTTGGGGCACTAAGTTCTTAAAGGCCAAAATCAAGAAGTTATACAAGCTACAACAAAGAGGTAATTCTATAACTCTCTTTTATGTTGATTATGTCATTTTGTCGCACCCCAAAACCGAGAACGGCGGAAACGTTCTGGGGCGGAGGACGTCATGTAAAGTATCACAACAACGTAAAGTAGTAAACAAGCAACTACATCATCCATTGCATTAATAGTATAACTTTAAATACAAGTGTTTTCTTTCAAAGTAAATGAATATTCAAAATAAAAGATGAGTCTTGACTGCTCCATCTTCACAAGCCTGGTCGTCGTACCTGTTTATTTGTGACCTGAGAATACAAGTTATTTTGAAAGCGAGTATCAGCAATAAAGCTGGTGAATTCATAAGTATTTTAATGTCATTGATCTGTAAATGAAACGTGTAATAAAAGACTTGTAATTGTTTTGAGGGAAAAGTTTGTATAAATATGAAAATGTTTGTAAGTAATTGTAAACGTTTGAAAACCCTAGAAAATACCATATTTCCTACTAGTATAAAATGTAGTCTTCTACCAAGACCCGACTGTTTTGAAAGTAGCCTTCTGCCAAGACCCGACTATTTTGAAAGTAGCCTTCTACCAAGACCCGACTGTTTTGAAAGTATGCATCACTGTAATTGTGACGGTGTTCCCTTGTATAACCATTATTATTATAAAATTATCGTCTACCTCATCGTTTATGTGTATGTGTCACAATATAAAGGTAATAAGGAAAATTGTCTAACTATATCAAATATATTCTACCTCGTCGTTTATCTGAATGTGTCACAAAGTAAAGGTAAGAAGGAAAATAATATAATAACTAAAATTTTATCCTTTTGTACTAGTATATTCACGGCATGGTAACTCGCCGAACAGTACAACCGTAGACACCCGTCGATGTACATTTTTCCTATTGTAGCTAACAACCTTGGGGGTGGAATGGTAAGTCCCGAAACATATGTAATAGAATCTATGTAATAGTATCTATGTAAACGTATCTATGTAATCGTATCTATGTAATCGTATTTATGTAATCGTATCTCTTGTAATTGTATGTCTTGTAATTGTATGTCCTGTAATTGTATGTCTTGTAATTGTATGTAATTGTATCTCTTCATGTAGTATGTAATGTATTAGTGTAGACTCATGATTGAACTGACTCTTGTGTGATTCCTTGTACTTGGAATAGTAAGTAGTATCTCCTAACTACACCTATTATAGTTACTAGTAATGTACGTGTATAAGCGAAAGTATTCCTTTACTACCCAAAGGTATTGAACTAACTGATGAAAATTTTATGTCTATATATGTATACATGATATATAACTGATATTTTGACAACACTCGGACGAATAACCGATGGCGTAAGGCAACATCCTAACGAGGAAAAGGAAATAAGGCGAGCTAGCCGTCCTAAGTCCTTTAAAGATTACTTATATGACTATACATATATAGGCATGCATTTGACAATATAAAAGTATAAAAGAAGTTTTATAAAACCTTTGAAAAGTTTAATAACTAAGAAATGATGACTTGATGTCAGTTTATAAATTGATTCTAAACAGTTTGTTTGATAAGAACAGTTTGAAGTATAAGGAAACCTTTGTTTGAAACACAATTGTAACAGAGTTTGAAATGAAACATACAGTATGTAAGACAGTTTGATAAAGAGCTTTAACATGTAAAAACGTTTTAGAAAGTCATTTGAAGTAATCTGTTTGGTAAAACAGCTAAAAGTGTAGTAAATCCTTTTGTATGCTAGTTATTAATCACATGTGATTGATGTACTAACTAGCATGATTCAACTTGTATCCCCCCATAAAAGCATTTATAAACATTTAAAAGGGTTACTTAAGGGGGTATGAACTCACCTACAGTGAGTGGATCGGATGGAAGTGTCGGACAGGTGCTTGTTGTCAAGTTAAGACTTAAACACACACACAATGATCCTAATAACATATAAAGACATATGTATATATACAATTAGTAATTATAACACTAATTAGACAAGTATAAACATCCTAATTCGCGGAAAACACTTTGGTCAAAGTATTAGGAGGCTATTGGGTTGCACAAAGGAGTATAAGGATTCGTATTGGAGTTTATGGTCCATAGACCATACTTATTGGAGTTTACGGCCCAGGGGAGTTTACTCCTGGCCGTAAAATCTCTAATGGGTCTCCATTTGAGGCTTAAAGGCAATGTGTCTTAAGTGGTTAAGTGTTTCAAGGCTTAATCAAGAGGCTAGGTGAGTTTAAGGTCCAAGAATGTCCCTAGCTTGTGTTTACGGCCTGGGGACCACTTCCCCATGAGTTTACGGCCGTAAAATCATGGTAGGAAGTACCATTTCGTTGCTTGAAGTCCCTAGTTCAATGGTGGTTGGTTCTTTGCTAAGTTCTAGTCAATTGGAAGAAGGAAAGGGCATCATTGCACCCTTATAGGGAGTTTACGGCCTTGGGAGATCCTTGGCCATAAACTCTCATTCAACCACTGATTCTTGATGATTATAAGCTCTAAACATGTTAAATATAGTGTACAACGAGTTAGAACAAGATTACTTACGATCTAGGAGCTCGAATGGTCGGTTTTGGCCAAGAACACTAGTGTGTGTTCTTGGTGAAACTTGAAGATCTACAAAACGGAATGATTTCACGGATGAAATCATGTAAGATCACTAGATCATGTAAGATATCACCTAGTTAGGACAACAAACTTACGAGTTTTGAAGATCGGGGACGAAGATCGGAATGATACTTGAGAGGATTTGGGAGGAAATCAGCCAAGGGAAAGAAGGAATGAACAAAATGGCCAACATTTCACCATATAGCATGAGTTTACGGCCCACATGGAGTTTACGGCCGTAAACTCCCATGTGGTGGCCGTGAACTCCTTGTAAAGGGGTTTTAGACTTGTTCTTTGTGCTATAGCTTCAGCAGATAAACCCCGACACTTATCCCTTAAGTGTACAAGGCTTAGAACATTCAAACAGGTTCCAAATTATGCTAAATGATAGCAGGAATGAGTTTGACTTTCAATGAAGTGTTAGACTGAACAGGATGGAAAATTTCGGGTTGTCACATCATCTCTCGTTAGAGGGAATTTCGTCCCGAAATTAGAGTTTAGGTAAGGAAATAGACATGAATAATCGAGGAAGGAGGTGGGGATACTTCCTAATCGATGGAATCCTCACGCTCCCAAGTGAATTCAGGTCCTCGGCTGGCATTCCAGTGAAGGTTCACTAATGGGATGCGGCGTTCCTTCATCCTCTTGACCTCTCGGTCCATGGTCACTACGGTTCTTCCACGAAGGTGAGGTTCTTGTTGATCTCAATTTCATCGGGTGGGATTACAAGAGTCCTGACGGAAAGGTACCTTTTCAAGTTCGAGACGTGGAGGGTACAATGTACGTTACTGAGTTCGCGAGTAAGTTGAATTTGTGAGTTACAGGGCCAATTCCGGAAAGAATCTCGGAGGTCCTAACTATCTTGGATTTAGCTTTCCACGCTTTCCGAAGCGTACCAAGCCTTCCCAGGGGGAGACTTCCCAAATATCAAGTTCGGGTGTGCCTGAACTCAAACTGAGGGTTTCTTCCTCTTGCTTCTCTTCCCAGTCAAGGGCCGCTCCGTTCTGGGTCAAAGTCGTAAGAGGTTCCGTAATTCGTGAGGAGTTCTATATGAACTACGACAGTAGGTCAGTGTGACCTAGAATTTGGCGAATTCCCGTCGGCGTCTTCGGTGCTGACAGATTCTCAACGGTTTTGATTATTGGAAGGGTCCTCAATAATTCCCACATCACTAATAGTGTGTCTTAGGAATTCAACTCTTCATTTCCAAAACTCGTATTTAGAGAACTTCGCGTAATGCTTCTTTGATCGTATTGTTTCCATGGTTTGTTGTAGATGCTATTCATGATTTCCTTCTTACTACGAGAGTAGATAAGTAAGTCATTTACAAGGACAATGACGAACTGATCCAAGTAAGAATGACACATCCTATTCATTAAGTTTATGAATACCATGGGAGTATTGGTCCTATCCGAGGGGTATCACTATGGACTCGTAGCGTCCGTATCGAGTTTGGAAGATTGTCCTTGGAACATCCTTCTCTAATACTCGCAACTGTTTATATTCGGATCTCAGATCCATTTCTGAAAGGTAAATCGTTCCTTGCGGTTGGTCAACTAATTCTTCTATGCGAGGCAGATGATAATGATTTCTAATGGAAATCTTTCGAGGTCTCCGATAGTCGATGCTCCTACGAACCATTCTGTCTATCTTCTTGAAGAATAAGACTGGAGTTCTCTAGGGTGAGAAGCTTGGTCTTCTAATTCCATTGTTGAGTAGTCGTTAAGTTGTCCGGACGGTTCTTGTATCTTCGTGGGTGTTAGACTGTAGGGCGATCTAGTTGCAGGAGTAGTATTGGGCTCTAAGTTCGTTCGCATGACGATGCGATTACTCGTAGTCTTGGGCAGTCTCGGTCCTGAAGTTCATATTAGACGTCATACATGGTTCATCAATCACAGTCTAGTGTATACGAGTCATATATAATTAAGATTGAAAAGGTAGTCAAATAAATGATTCTTCTTTAAGCTCACATCCCAACGAGGAAAAGAAGTTAAAGTGGAATCATCAATTCTAAACCTATAGAACCTTGATTATATACCACCCCTGTGTATACATTCTTCAGCAATAGATCAACCATAAGGGTCCTTGGTTTGAACTTGACATACTGTACGAGTGGTACTCTGGGGAGGTTTGTTGAGGTTTCCTCGGAAGGTTACGAAACATGAGGTACTCTATGCATGAGTACTTCGAAGTTCTGTAATGATGGCTTCGCTAGAAACACGTTTACAGAGAAAGAGAGGTACGCACGAACTAGTATCATGAGGATCGAATGGACTCAAGTTGTATGATAATGCCAGACTCACTTGGAAATAAAGACATTAGACTTGATCATAAAGGCATTACAGACAAAACCCAATAGTGCAACTTTTAACAGAGTTACAGTACTATGGATTTACTACAAGACTATTGCTGCGAACAAGGTATACTACAAAAGACTGCTGGATTAATGTCTAAGTCCATAACTATAATTGGTAAGACTAGACCCGAGCCGGCATGGTCCATTTGGGTTGGATGGCATCATGCACTTGGATAGACTAAAATGAGAGAAATAACACTTAAGGTTTATTAATATATTAGAAGTTCTAATATATTAATAAGATTATTTAATTAGTATTGATCAAGAATTAATTTAGAATTAATTAAGCGATCAAAAGAAGACTAATTAAATATATGGATTGATTGTGTAAATCATCCATACTTATATAGTGGGCTAATGCTCCATGGATTATCAAGTTGGGCTAAAACCCATAAGATGCTCCATGGTGTATTTGAACCCATGGATCCAAGGAAGTGGAAAGCCATGACAATTAGGGTTTACCCTAATTATGACACACTATATAAACACCTCACTCTTGTCAAAATCGGCCACTAGAGTGTGTGAGAAGGGCAATCTGATTTTGGAAGTGATCCAATTTCTCTCTAAGTTATTCCAAGTGTTTATGGTGTTGTGTGAACCATTTGAGGTGTCACACTTGGGGCACTAGGCTCTTGAGCTACATGAAATCAAGCACCAACAAAGAGGTATGTAATTCTACTAGATTTTATATTACATGTATTTTATATAATGCTAGTTAAAACAATACCTTGGAAATTGACATTTGCATGTATAATAGAGAAAACATAGATCCAAGGTATTTAGGGTTGCATGTACACCATATGAGTGTTAAAATGCTCAAAACCCAATAGTGGTATCAGATCCATGGGTTATTTTCACTTATACTTGATGCAAATTGCTTAAAAATCGAATTTTTTGTGCTGTCTGGACAGGGGACTCGATGAGTCCAAGAAAAAATGCATCTAACTCGCTGAGTTTGTTCATTCACTCGACGAGTTGGAACCCCAAACAGCATATCTTCGAGTTTTGGTGCTGAAATTGGTCTAGAATCATTACCTATGATTGTTTTTGTCCTGTAAAACTTGTTTTTAATGTGGTAATGATTATGTTAAACCAATTTCAATGCTATAATCAAAGTTTCTAGTTTATATTTGTTTATGTGATTCTTGAAAGTTGTTGATTATAAATGTTCATGCTTATGAGTTTTGTTAGATAATAGGAATTATGTGCAAATTGTTTGTTAGTATAATTCATGATCTTGATGAAAATTGTATGGAGTTCAAAACTTGTCCTCAAGTTATGAATTTCCAAGAGTTTTATGTTTCCTTGATTTATGAGTTAGTTTAGATTGTTGAAAAAAATTGTGTTTTTGTTGATTTCAATCCATATTAATCTAAAAGAAGTTCATAAAATATGTTTTTGTAACTTGTCTTCAAGTTATGTGAAAAATCATATTTATGAATCTTAAAAACTCATAAAAGTGTTGTATGTTACATAAAAATGAAGAGTTTTTCCATTAAATTACTTAATGACTCCATAACTTGTCTTCAAGTTATGGATGTTGAAAAGTCACTTCATTAAAAATGTTATTAAAGAATTAGGGGTTACATTAAAATGAAGAGTCTTCATTTTTAATGAACCATTAAACTCATAAGTTATGAAATGAAAGGTTTGAATAGTTTCAAAACTCGCCCTCAAGTTTTGAAATTTGTAAAGTTTTACACACATTAATGCTTTAATTCAAAACTCTAGAATTTTAAAAGTTAAAATTGAAACTTTATTGAATTTATTAAATTATTAAAGTGTTTAATTAAAAGAGTTAATAATTCCATAATGACATGGTTTAAGTTTAATTAAATTAAGAGTATAGTTTAATTAATAGATTAAACCACCAAGTATTTTAAATGTTTAAAATACATCCTTATACTATTATTATAATTTTAATTATATAGATATGTATAAGATAAAGTCAATCTTACCGTTAGTAGGCTTCATTCACGAAGCCGGTCTATAAGGGGGGTATATGGTTATTGCCTATAAAATGGCAGTTTAATGGGTGTCCACTCTCACCCACCGCTTCCTTGACTGGTGGAGGGTCGTTAGCCGAATGGGTAGGAAATGACTATAATTCTCCATTCATTAAAAGTATAATGATAAATACTAAGGGATCGTTTGTTTTTTTGAAAAAAGTCTTTTTGGGCTCTTTCATCTGCGGGCGGGTAGACATTTGTCAAATAGACTGTTTGTTTTTTGGAAGACAAAATAGCCCAAAAAGTCTTTTTCATCACTTATCCGGAAAGACCTAATAATACCCATTCTAACCTTGGAATACATTCATCGCCTCCATCGCCCCCATTCAATCTTCCCCCTTTTACGACTGCATCTTCTCACACCGACGATCTCTCCACAGCAGCCAATTCCTCCATCGGACGTTGGTCTCGCTCTACCTCCGCCGTTCCACGCTGTCGTCGTCCCCGCCATCGACGCATCAGGTATTGTTCCAACTCCTCTTTATCCTTCTGTTTTTGGCTGTTCTTGGCTCTTCTTTTATGTGGCTCTTTTTTCTCTTGTCTCGGTCTTTTCTTACCCTTTCTCAACTTGTATTATCAATTTAGACTCCATTAATAGTGAAATCTCATCACCATTTTGTCAATTAAAAACGTTAATGTTATTTGATTTCTCAAATAACATCCAATTTTCCTTCCTTTATGTTTTAAACTCAATCTCAAAATCAATATAGGATTAACTGTTAAGAATTTTGAGAAACTCTGAAAACCCATTTGATTTCTGATTGCAATAATGGGAGGGATATGAACTTGGTGTTGAATTTCATAGGTAGACCATATATTTTTAAGATTGAAAATTAGTATACATATTTTACATAAGTAGAGTACCTTTTAGCATATGAATGATGTTCTGATCAGAATAACATCAATTCTCATAACAATGAGACTTGACTACATTAGAATGTTGTACTCTATGCTTGAAAATGAGTATATTTGATGTCATCAAAGCATGCATTGTCAATGTTGTTGATTTTGTTACATGCTTCTAGTGTAGTGCTTTTATTTAATTTTATTTCTTGATCAACATCATGTTATTTGTCATCAACTTTAGATTCATTTGAATCGAATGTTTCTATATTATGTTGTTTGTGTTGTAATCCATAGATATGAATCATGAAGTTTTTTATTTTTAATTTTTTAAGTTGGTTCTTTTATGGACTTAATGTATAAAGTTATTATATATAGCTTGTCTAAATGGGAGACAAACTACAATGGTCGAACGAGCAAGTAAAATGTTTATTAGATACATGTATCGAAGAGGTCAACAGAATTGGTAGAAAAGGAGGTAGCATGCACAAGGAGTCTTGGGTTACGTTAGGGAAACCTCTAAAAGAAAAGTTTGACATGGATACTTCACAAAAACAATTGAAAAATGCTTTTGATAATCTAAAAGCTAAATACGTAGGGTGGAAATATTTGAGAAACAAGACAGGGAATTTATACAATGCTCAAACAAATTCATTTGCCTTAGTGAACACAGAAAGGGAAGAATTCAAGAAGGTGTGTCTATATAATTTTTTTTTAGTTTATGTCCAATTTTAATAATGATGTCAAAATACTTATAATTACTATTAATCCTGGTTTAGGGTTATCCAAAGGCAGGATCATTGAGGACACACCCATTGCCTTATCCCAACCTTTGTGCATCTTTGTTTGATGGAAGTAGTGCCAGCGGTAGCATCAAATGGACCTCTACTCAAATTACAGCCGCAGATACATCATATTCTTCTTATCGTGTCCAAAGACTTCTGATTGATGACAACCCTTTAAATGGCCTAGAAGATGATGATGATGATGATGACGCTTCCAATGACACTAGTGCTTGAGCTCCTAGTGATAAAGCTCATGGTGGTTCTACTGAGAGGCCTGATAAAAGGAGTAAAACCACTGATGCTTCTACTGAGAGGCATGATAAAAGGAGTAAAGCCACTAATTCTTCTACTGAGAGGCCCGATAAAAGGGCTAAAACCAATGATTCTTTTACTGATAGGACCGATATGGATAAAGCCTCTAAAAACTCTGTTAGTCTTGATGATTTGAGTCTTGATATGCAAAAAGCTCTGCAACATATGGTGAATAGCAAGGAAGGACCAACAGTAGAAGAGTGTTATGAGAGGTTGAAGCTAGTTGAATTAGACCCAATGGATCCTATATTTTTGGCAGCCTTTCACCTTTTTGGAATGTCCATGAATATGAGAGAGGCATGGATGACATTGCCACCGATACCTGGGGTCTTAAAAGGGTGGATAAAGATGACTGGCACCACATTAGGGATGTTTAAGTAGTCTTTATGCTTATGTTTTTTCTTTCATTTTGAACAATTATATGTTTCTTGAACTTATGTTTGACATTATGTTTTTTTGCTATCATTTGAATGATTGTGTACTTATTTGACACAAATATTGCTAGTATTGGGATTATATACTTTTTTGAAACAAAATGTGTGCTTTGAATATGATACAAATGTTTATGTTTTTTGATTTAGCATATTAGGATTTAACAAGTGTTGATGGTTTAACAGGTTCACAATGGATTACGATAAAAAGTTGCGCCTCCTAATTGTTATGTATTTGTATCTTCGCTTTTTTTTGGATAAGAGATTTGAAAAGAATGCAAGATAATACCTCAAAAACTTCTGGGCATCAATTCACATTAGAGTTATTACAAGGAACTAATAATCAATGCATTGAACTCTTACGTATGTCACGTGATTCTTATGTTCGGCTTTGCACACATTTTAGAGTAAAAAATTGGTTAAAGGATAGTAAACATATATCGGTTGAAGAGAAGATGGCAATGTTCTTGATGATGATTGGTCACAATCAACGTTATGTAATCATCAAACGTAGATTTCAACACTCAAAACAAACGATTCATAAGTATTTTTATGAAGTATTGGATAAAATGATGGTGTTTGCAAAAGATATAATAGTACCAACTTCCTTTACTCCAAATCCAAACATCCCGGGATATAATAGGAGGTTACGAAGGATTTTCAGAGGAGCGGTTGGTGCGCTTGATGGAACTTTGGTACATGATATTGTCCCTATTAACAAACAACATTTGTATAGAGGAAGGGGAAAAGGCGACTACTATCAAAATGTATTGGCAATATGCGACTCCAATATGATTTTTACATTTGTCGTGGCTGGATGGGAAGGGATAGCACATGATTCAAGAATATTATCTGAAGCTTTAACAGATCGAGATGCACCATTTCCATTTCCACCACCAGGTTTGTTTACATTTTCAATTTAATATTTCTACTTTTTTTTTAAATTAATTATTTCCTTATATTTACAGATAAGTATTACCTTTGTGATGCTGCGTATACACACACCCGAGGATTTATGGCTCCTTATCGTAATGTGCGGTATTGGCTTGGAGATTTTCATCGAAGACGTGCATTAACCAACAAAGAAAAATTTAATCACTCACATGCAAAACTTCGAAATGTCGTTGAACGTGCTTTTGGTCTCTTGAAAGCACGTTTCCCTATATTGAAGAGAATGGCTCCATTTCCATTGGTTACACAAAGAAACATCGTCATTGCATGTTTTGCGCTTCATAATTATATAATAAAATAGGGATTAAGTGATGAGTATTTTTCTCAATATAATCAAGTCGATATATCACTTCAAAGCAACAATGTACAAGATGATGATGATGAGGAGGAGGATGACGTGGATGAGGTACAACCACATGGAAGTGTAAGAGACCGGGAATATATGGTTCATCTACGAGATCAAATTGCTGACCAGTTAATGCGTGTAGAATGAATGATTTCATAAAAAATATGTTAGTTTTGTGAATTTAGTTTTAATATTGTAAGACAATCATCAAAACAATCCTTTATGTTTTTAAAAATATCAACTTTAATAAGTAAGCGGCCTTCCGGTTTGAGTCGAAATATATATAGTTTATCTAATGTTTTAAAAAATATTATATGTTTGAAACTGTATGAAATTGTTATTGGAAAAGTTTGAGTCAAATATTGGCAAAGTTTAAGTCAAATATAAATTTTAATAGATTAGTAATGTATGAGATGCTGAGTTTTTAGCATTTGAGCTTTGGTTGTTTCAACATTAATTTCAAAGATCGGTTTTGTTTTTGAACAATGGAAATTAATGCAAATCGGGTGGCAACGTGTAAGTATACAATTCTTATTAAGAAAAAATCTAATGTGTATTTTTACGTTGCTTTTATATATTATTAATATATTCTTACAAAATACTATAAATCTATTAAATTGTTCGTAAATATTATTAAATGGATAGGTTTTTCAATTTATTAAAAACCAACGTGAATTATTCGTATTTTAATATGAGAAAAAATATGGTTAATTAATCTCCTTTTTTACAAGATCTCTTAATTTTTAGTTCATTCTAATTAAAAAACAAACAATCTTTTTGCATTAAGACTTTTTGTATGAATACATAAAAAAAGACTTTTAGTCCACGTCTTCTTCCGCAGACATGGAAAAAGACAAAAGACATTTGACCATTTCCAAAACAAACACCACCTAAGTAACTAAACACTTATAAATTCCCAATCTTAGTTACTTAGGAAAATGTGAAATAGGTGCTAATCCATGAAATTACACTTTGTACCTTACCAAATCGTTAGTGGAGCGTGTGTGGTTAACCGACACACTAACATGGACTAGTAAGAGTGGCAAAGGGTGACTTGACTTTATTATAGATTGATGGAGCGTGTGTGGTTAACCGGCACATTGATTAGGTGATAAAGTTAAGGGTACCAAGTCAATTTGCATGGTTATTCACACCTTGTTTGTGATCCTCGGCATCCCAGTCACAAACTTGAGAGGGCACAATCGAGATTCAAACATGCCATTGAAAGTTCAATGTATCTCAAAAGATCTAGGAGTTTCGAATCCAATTAAAACTTAATTATATTTCGTTTTTCCTGGTGGAAATTGGTAAATCGTCATTTACCTACCTTCAACTATTTTATAACTTGGATTACGTCATCCCTCTTCCGGTTATAAATAGGTTGTTGGATCCTAGCCTTAATATTTAATATTGGGTGTTATATTAAGGACTTTAAATCAACTAACTTGAATTTCTCCCCCAGACAACTATGATCTTCCCAAATCTTTAGGAACAAGCTTCCTAATGAAGATGATATCCCAAATGGAAATCAAGGTGAAAGATCAATCCCTTTGTTGTGCATTAGTGGGACTAGAAATCATACTTCACTTCCTCCACCTCCTCCAATAAATCTCCTTATCCCACAAGTTTCAAGACTTGATAAGTTCTAAGTCACTCAATCCCTGTTGGCAAGCAAAGTCTATATGTGCTTATATCTTAGAGGTTAAGTCACATATTGACAAGCCAGGAGAGTTGGGTGTCGAAGTCTCAAGGTAGCTGGTTGTTGACTTGGTTCTTCAGTCACTTCCTGATGAAAAATCACGAAATGACCCTTAATGATCTCACCTATTTGCTTGATGATGCTGAATCAACAATGATTTGGAGCATCGGTAAATCAAATTGGATTGGAAGATCTACTTCGCAAACCTATTTGGACATGACAATGGTGACATTGGAAGTCTAGAAAAGGCTTTCTCTTCCCAATGGAAAGGGATCGGCCATAGTCAACTCGGTTGACCAAATGGTAAAGAGAAAGGCTAAGTCTGAGATAGTCCCATGTATCATTACCAAAGAGTCCATATGTTTCTATAGCCAAAGGAAGGGGCGTTGGTTGTGAAACTGCTAAATTTACCTGAGAGATCTTAAGGATGGTAAAGTCAATAAGTTTGACTCTACTTCAGCTAAAGTCCATTGTCTAACTCTATTAAGTTTCTATTATGAGATTCTTATTGCATGATGTGATTGGGTCACATGTTGATATTTTAAGAATCAAAGAAAAGTGAAAAAACTTAAAGGAAGTACATGCTGATTCTGATCGTGAAGATGGATTTCGATCGCATGGTTTGGTGATCATAATTTTGAGCTGTTACTTAAAGAGTTGTGACAGATTACTTAAGAATAGATAACAACAAGGTTTTCATATGGATTGTAAGGATAAGTTTTTCCACAAAGTTTTAAAATAAAAGGAAATTTTTTGATTTTATTTATTTTAAGTATCCTTACAATGGCATTTGTGAAAAATTGTTGCTTATATGATTCCATTGATAGCAATTATGGAAGATGGATTTGATTCTCTCATTTGTGGTAGTGTCTAAATTTACCAAATAAGGAAACGTATGATGAATGAGAATTTTTCATCTTTGGGAAATTAAGACTAATTCCTTGTTCACATGTACATGTGAGTCAAGTGAAGGACTAAAGGATTGGGTACACTTGGTTGTGTGCTGGTCCACCACAAAGGTTGATAAGATTATTCGTTATGATTTACTAAAGTTTAGTAAATATGGGTATGCTTACAAGTTTAAGAGTAATTCTGAAACATTGGAAAGGTTTCAATGTATGTCAGAACGAATAAAAAGAATCAAATAAGGCAGGAAGATAAAAGTTTCTCCAATTTGAAGAGATGGGAGAGTACTTGAGTATCTTGTTTTATGATTATCCTAGTGATTATGGAACCATATGACAATTGATCCTCTAAAGACACCTTAGTGAATTTGTTTGGCTAAGGAGAGGAATCATGAATTGTTGAAATGGCTAAATCAAAAGATAAATCATACTTTGTTCCAAAATCAAATCTTAGAGTCATACTCCAAGATTGAGCCTTGAGTGACATAATCTTTAAGAAAGCTTAAAACACCTGTCAAATGTAGAGTAAGATGTTTCCTGTTCTTATACATTTGAGATTGGTAGGTTGTGATGTTTTGGAGAAAACAAAGACCAACCAAGACCAATTGTGTGAAGTGTTTAACTTGATAAGAATCCACACTAAATCTTGAATATTTGTTTTGTCAAGGAATGGTTCTTGACAAAAGGAATCTTATATGTCAAGAGGTCAGTGGGAGTCTTAAAAGATGTAGAACTAATCATGAGTATTGTTAATCACTATCCCACGACTTGAAGTTTATAACCTGTCGTGTTGACATATTTTGTGCCCATTCTTGTTAAAGTTGGCTTTGTATAGGAGTTCTGAGAGTTCTTAACTGGTTGCATAACAACTTGGAAGCAATGGCAGGCCCTTGTGCTGCCAGGTGGCTAGAATTTATGATTGCACTAGTTCAATCCATATGAGTTTGGATTTGTCACTAACCTTATCTTGAGATTATGGTTTTGACAAATTCACATGGATAGGAACTTATACATCATAAAATATAAGTGTCATAAGGTTTCTCTTCGATTCATGAAAATGATGGTGAGGAAACGCTTTAACTAAGACGATTTTAAGTAGATAGCAATTGCAAAAGGTCCAGACAAACATGTGAGCTGTCTAAGGAAAGGTGTATATTGCATATCAGAAATCTGAACTTTGGTAAGAAAGTCAATAAAGTATTGATTTCTAGAAGTCCAGCTGATTTCTGGGTACATATCAAAGCTAGTGGGAGCATGATTATTATGTTAAAAGTTGCAAGTTAGCAATGTTAATTATAGAAAACAAGATTTTCAATTCGCTCTGAAAAGTTGTTTTGCTATAATTAATGTAGAGGATTTTATACTTCATTCCAATTCTACAAGCTTAGATTGAGATTTTAATCAACTTTAGTCAAGGATATATATGAATGTTATGTTGGAATGGTTCAACATAAGGAAATTCTACATATGTTGCGTTCTCAAAATTCGATTATGATTAGTTCAAATTATGAAAACATGGCAAATAAAAAATTTTATAGCATGAATCGTGTTCCATATGCTTCGGGTATAGGTTCGATTACATGTGCTATAATATTTATCCATTCTAAAATTTCCTAATGCTTAGGGCATTAAGAAGGGAAAAGGGGTTATAACTGGATATGACTAAAATGATTAAGCAATTGTCGAGGACAATTTGAGGTTTACCAAAGATTGGTTACTCATGGACAATTGGAAGTATAGAGTAAAGACCATATTGACATATTTCGAAAAGAGGCAACTGTTGTTCAAAGTGATGGTCAAAATGGGAATATGGAATTGTTCCAATAGGTGGAAGTTATTCTATGAATCTGTGTAAGATTAAAGAACTTAATGAAAAGAAGGATATTGAAAGGAATGTACTTTGAATTTGAGACTTCATGGAATTGCTTTGCATTGGAATACTCTGTAATGTCTGTTGGCAAGTCTTTGTGACTTCTGGGCATAGTCATTACAAAGGGATCATTGCATATAAGTTTAGAATCTAACAAATTATAGTAAATGGCAAGAGTTCGGTATTGTTACATTTACAATAAGGATTGGAATTGTGAAATGAGGATCATTGAAAGGTTGCCAATCGATCTGTTTCACATAGAGAGGACCATATGTAAACATAGTGTACTTGGAGTATGGCATAGCTATTGTTTAGACAAACATAGTGTGCATGCTTGGAGCATGGCATCACTACAGTTTTAATTCAAGTATTAAGTTGAATAATCGAAACATGAATAATGAGTAATCCATATGATGCTTAGATAAAAGGGTTTTATTTACTCTCAAAGTGTTGAGGCCATACGAGATTAGTATTATTTTTGTGTTTCACTTTGCATGTTTTGACTTCCAGAATAACTAGGTCGTTCTTCCTAAATGACTAAGTTATTCAAACCATCCACAGTCAGTCGTATGTTGGAAATAGATATGAATCAAGACTGTCATGAATCTGGGTTGTAAGATTTGTCTAAGGTGCATTAGACCTAGCAATGATTGCTACAACATTCATGAGTGCTCATAAGTTCTGAGTATTGGATTCAATCCACGCTCATTTGGATTCACTTCATGGATTTTATCACGAGTGAATCATGAGACGATAATATCTTATATTCTTCAAACCTAGAGATATGAGTTGTTGACTATGAGTTGGTTATACATTGATTGCACAAAAATGCATTGGTAACTCGATGTTATAAAACGTGCCTTTGTGTATGATTCAGCAAGTACTACAACAAGCATATGAGTCGATGTTTATGCATTCCTTTTACCATTAAAGGGATAAGAGCGATATCTGTGGTCCCCTCGATGATTTAGTGATGACACCCCTAAGTGCTTGGCCAAGCCTGGACTGATTTGATTTGTTCAATTAGTCGGTCGTCATAAATCAGACATCAGGAAACAACAAATAGACAGAGAGAATGATTCTAATCCATGTCTCAGTCCATATGATATCTAGAATGGAGGAATATATGATCACTTATCTAATGGACGCGTCATTGTTTTGTTCAGAGTTCAACAACAGCTTTTGAGAGCTACGATGGTTGGTCAGGTTATGAAGTCATACTTGCAATAATAGTTTTAGACTTATCCAAGTGGGAGACTGTTGGATTAATATCTAAGTCCATAACTATAATTGGTAAGACTTGACCCGACCCGACATGGTCCATTTGGGTTGCATGACATCATGCACTTGGATAGACTAAAATGAGAAAAATAACACTTAAGGTTTATTAATATATTAGAAGTTCTAATATATTAATAAGATTATTTAATTAGTATTGATCAAGAATTAATTTAGAATTAATTAAGTGATCAAAAGAAGACTAATTAAATATATGGGTTGATTGTGTAAATCATCCATACTTATATAGTGGGCTAATGCTCCATGGATTATCAAGTTGGGCTAAAACCCATAAGATGCTCCATGGTGTATTTGAACCCATGGATCCAAGGAAATGGAAAGCCATGACAATTAGGGTTTACCCTAATTATGACACACTATATAAACACCTCACTCTTGTCAAAATCGGCCACTAGAGTGTGTGAGAAGGGCAAGCCGATTTTGGAAGTGATCCAATTTCTCTCTAAGTTATTCCAAGTGCTTATGGTGTTGTGTGAACCATTTGAGGTGTCACACTTGGGCTCTTGAGCTACATGGAATCAAGCACCAACAAAGAGGTATGTAATTCTACTAGATTTTATATTACATGTATTTTATATTATGCTAGTTAAAACAATACCTTGGAAATTGACATTTGCATGTATAATAGAGAAAACATAGATCCAAGGTATTTAGGATTGCATGTACACCATAGGAGTGTTAGAATGCTCAAAACCCAACAAAGACAAGTATATGCAGCACGAGGGTCCCTTTTGAAATGTCCCATTACGCCACATAGATGGCATATCCGAGAAATTACAACATTGGTGGTTGAAGTAATGTGTTGGATCTGAGTCCTGTAGTAGCGGGTTGTATGTCCGTTCTTGTTGCAGTTATAGCAGTGTAACAGACGACAACTATCTAGATGATGGAAGCCGCACTTATTGCAGTTCAGTAAGTTCCCGGCATACTGTCTGGCTGGGTTCGGGGTAATTGGGATACCAGAAGGGATGGTAGTAGGAGTTACATACGTTATGGCTGCGAAGGCTGCCACAGGTTGTTGTCTTTTTCTCTCCCCTTGGGGTGATTTGCCTTTAACTCTATCCCAAAATTTTCGCTTGTTATTCTTGGTCTTGAGATTCGGGGTGTCGTGGTAGTTTGTTACTCGTGGGGGTACTTGGTTGTTACTTGGATTGGAATTATTGATAAGCATCCAGCTAACATTTGCGTTGTTAGCGTTAAGGTGAGTCAGAACAGCTGTCATGACAGCTGAGACTGCATCTTGAAAGGTAGCTGCATCAATCTGAAGAGTTGGTGTTTGGCTGATGGGTTGATTACTTTTCTTCGGCGACATGAATCTGTAACACGAAAGAATAGGAGTTCGTGAGCTATTATGGTTGAACCTAGATGTATTTGGATCGTTCATGCAAAGAGTAGAAATATGTTCTCGGGGGTTTGACCTACATCCCTATGACACAGTCCTAGTACAGAGTAGCAACAAGTTAATAGAATGGTCTCAAGATGTTTGACGTTCAAACTGGGGGTACCATTGGTTGGTGACTAACATGATCCAACCTTTGAAATAGAATTGGGAATGATCCCTGAGCTAAATTACTCTAGTCCAATAAGTTGACTAGAGTGGGTTTTCAGATAGATCCCAACGAAAGTATGATGAAAGTATTTGAACAAAGAGTGACACAGAAGTTAGCCGACTGTCAATATCATTGATATTCATGACGTAATAAGTTTGGGAAAATTGACCTTGTAGAAGGTCTTACATCATATTCGAAGTAAGGAAGTTTTGGCCGCATAAAGGCCTAACTAAAAGTACTTACAGTACAAGGTAGTCACATAGGAAAGTGCTACACAGAACATAGACAGGAACACGGTTCTTAAAAACAAAGAAGGAAAGTAAAGTATCTCCTACTGGTGACGGTCAACCCTATGGTGAACCCTTAGTTCAGCTAGTTGACATTCCATATCAAGCAGGTGTCTTTCGTACACCCTCTGGCGTACTCTGAGCTCTATGAATTCGGCTCGTGTTTCAGCTAGTGCTTGTAGTAGGGTCTCATGGTCTCTCTCAGATCTCTCCTAAGTGTGTTCAAGGCGATTGGTGCAGATGGTATGCATTCCTGCATTGGCATCAACCTCTGCGATACGATGGAGAGCCGTCCTGCCCTGAATCTCATTTCGGGCAACTCTATGGACCAGAATCGGAAGAATTCTGTCTGCTGAGCTTCCTTTACTTATGTTGTAGAAGCTTCGGTCTCCATTAAACGGCATAGGCTGATCTTGCTCTTTGCTCTATGACTCCAAACATTCTACCTAAGGGGGCGTCGGGCCATGAAAAGCCGGACGAGGGTTATGATTTGGAATGGGAGCTACCAGGGGTAGGTTCTCAACTTCGGGCTTGGAGTTAGCATCATCCGAAAGGTCTTCAACATCGTGATCATTCAAAGGGATTGGATGATCATCATATGGTTCTTCTCCAAACCATGCAGCATTGCCTTCGTTTGGAAGGTACGGGTTGCCGTGGGGATGGAGTCCAGCCATGTTATCTACGCGAGAATTGGGGTAAAGAAATAATTATTAGACGAACTATCTAGATAATTATTAGACAATCTTCATTAGTTACTTCACTATTTGTAAAGAGCATACCAGTTATATGTAATCAAAACAGGATAGATCTTCGAATAGGTGACCTTAACTCCAAGTTCACAAGGAACAGGGGTAAAGCAAAATTTCACAGATTCTATGTCTATATCATCCTAGTTACATACAACCTTACTGTATCCACTTAGCAACTATTGACCTAGTAATGAAGATCTTTTTAGTTCTGAAGTAAGAAGTTATAGTAACACAAAATACTCATATAGTATTTTAGACTTATTTTCTGTTCTAGAGTTCTCATTGTGGTAGTGTTGGTAAGTTTTTAGACTTGTTGCCACATCACAACCATTCTTGGGCATGTGCTAATCACTCCTCGGACCAACATAGTTGATCAGGCTATGCCACTCCCAAGACTGACCATACATCCCCAAGTTTACTTGTGATATTCAACAATCATAATACTTTTGTTCTTGTAATTGTGACATGGATTTTAGTATGAATGCAGGTATGTATAGTTAGTTAAATATTTTACTATTTAAAGGTATAAACTCTTGGTTAGCGTATTTTTAATCCCATTGTATTTATAGTTAGTATATCTTTTATGGGTTGATATACTCAATTCACTATAAATAATGCTCTGATACCAATCTGTCGCACCCCAAAACCAAGAACGGCGGAAACGTTCTGGGGTGGAGGACGTCATGTAAAGTATCACAACAATGTAAAGTAGTAAACAAGCAACAACATCATCCATTGCATTAATAGTATAATTTTAAATACAAGTGTTTTCATTCAAAGTATAAAACAACAAAATGAATATTCAAAATAAAAGATGAGTCTTGACTGCTCCGTCTTCACAAGCCTGGTCGTCGTACCTGTCTATTTGTGACCTGAGAATACAAGTTATTTTGAAAGCGAGTATCAGCAATAAAGCTGGTGAATTCATAAGTATTTTAATGTCATTGATCTGTAAATGAAATGTGTAATAAAAGACTTGTAATTGTTTTGAGGGAAAAGTTTGTATAAGTATGAAAATGTTTGTAGGTAATTGTAAATGTTTGAAAACCCTAGAAAATCCCATATTTCCTAGTAGTATAAAAAGTAGTCTTCTACCAAGACCCGACTATTTTGAAAGTAGCCTTCTACCAAGACCCAACTGCATTGAAAGTATGCATCACTATAAATGTGACGATGTTCCCTTGTATAACTATTATTATTATAAAACTATCGTCTACCTCATCGTTTATGTGTATGTGTCACAATATAAAGGTAATAAGGAAAATAGTCTAACTATATCAAATATATTCTACCTCGTGGTTTATGTGAATGTGTCACAAAGTAAAGGTAAGAAGGAAAATAATATAATAACTAAAATTGTATCCTTTTGTACTAGGATATTCACGGCGTGGTAACTCGCTGAACAATACAACCGCAGACACCCATAGATGTACATTTTCCTATTGTAGCTAACAGCCTTGGGGGTGGAATGGTAAGTCCTGAAACGTATGTAATAGAATCTATGTAATAGTATCTATGTAAACGTATCTATGTAAACGTATTTATGTAATCATATCTCTTGTAATTGTATGTCTTGTAATTGTATGTATTGTAATTGTATGTCTTGTAATTGTATGTACATGTATCTCTTCATGTAGTATGTAATGTATTAGTATAGACTCATGATTGAACTGACTCTTGTGTGATTCCTTGTACTTGGAATAGTAAGTAGTATCTCCTAACTACACGTATTATAGTTACTAGTAATGTATGTGTATAACCGAAAGTATTCCTTTGCTACCCAAAGGTACTGAACTAATTGATGGAACTTTTATGTCTATATATGTATACATGATATATAACTGATATATAGACGACACTCGGACGAATAACCGATGCCCTAAGGCCACATCCCAACGAGGAAAAGCCTAAATGCTTTAAACATTACTTATATGACTATACATATATAGGCATGCATTTGACAATATAAAATTATAAAAGAAGTTTTATAAAACCTTTGAAAAGTTTAATAACTAAGAAATGATGACTTGATGTCAGTTTATAAAATGATTTGAAAGCAATTTGTTTGATAAGAACAATTTTAAGTATGAGGAAACCTTTGTTTGAAACACAATTGTAACAGAGTTTGAAATGAAACATACAGTATGTAAGATAGTTTGATAAAGAGCTTTAACATGTAAAAATGTTTTAGAAAGTCATTTGAAGTAATATGTTTGGTAAAACAGCTAAAAGTGTAGTAAATCCTTTTGTATGCTAGTTATTAATCACATGTGATTGATGTACTAACTAGCATGATTCAACTTGTATTCCCCCCATAAAAGCATTTATAAACATTTAAAAGGGTTATTTAAGGGGGGGGGGGTATGAACTCACCTGTAGTGAGTGGATCGGATGGAAGTGTCGAACAAGTGCTTGGTGTCAAGTGAAGACTTAAACACACACAATGATCCTAATAACATATAAAGACATATGTATATATATATACAATTAGTGATTATAACACTAATTAGACAATTATAAACATCCTAATGCATGGAAAACACTTTGGTCAAAGTGTTAGGAGGCTATTGGGTTGCACAAAGGAGTATAAGGCTTCGTATTGGAGTTTATGGTCCATAGACCATACTTATTGGAGTTTACGGCCCAGGGGAGTTTACTCCTGGCCGTAAACTCTCTAATGGGTCTCCATTTGAGGCTTAAAGGCAATGTGTCTTAAGTGGTTAAGTGTTTCAAGTCTTAAACAAGAGGCTAGGTGAGTTTAAGGTCCAAGAATGACCCTAGCTTGTGTTTACGGCCTGGGGACCACTTCCCCATGAGTTTACGGCCGTAAAATCATGGTAGGAAGTACCATTTCGTTGCCTGAAGTCCCTAGTTCAATGGTGGTTGGTTCTTTGCTAAGTTCTAGTCAATTGGAAGAAGGAAAGGGCATCATTGCACCCTTATAGGGAGTTTACGGCCTTGGGAGATCCTTGGCCATAAACTCTCATTCAACCACTGATTCTTGATGATTATAAGCTCTAAACATGTTAAATATAGTGTACAACGAGTTAGAACAAGACTACTTACGATCTAGGAGCTCGAATGGTCGGTTTTGGCCAAGAACACTAGTGTGTGTTCTTGGTGAAACTTGAAGATCTACAAAACGGAATGATTTCACGGATGAAATCATGTAACATCACTAGATCATGTAAGATATCACCTAGTTAGGACAACAAACTTACGAGTTTTGAAGATCGGGGACGAAGATCGGAATGATACTTGAGAGGATTTGGGAGGAAATCAGCCAAGGGAAAGAAGGAATGAACAAAATGGCCAACATTTCACCATATAGCATGAGTTTACGGCCCACATGGAGTTTACGGCCGTAAACTCCCATGTGGTGGCCGTGAACTCCTTGTAAAGGGGCTTTAGACTTGTTCTTTGTGCTATAGCTTCAGCAGATAAACCACGACACTTATCCCTTAAGTGTACAAGGCTTAGAACATTCAAACAGGTTCCAAATTATGCTAAATGATAGCAGGAATGAGTTTGACTTTCAATGAAGTGTTAGACTGAACAGGATGGAAAATTTCGGGTTGTCACACATTTCCATGCTAGTTGTAGGCTTAACGCTTTGGAAACAATATTTCATGTATAATTAGAGAAAACATAGATCCAAAGGATTTAGGGTTGTATGTGCACCATAGGATATTGTAGTATACTAAAACCCTTCAGTGGTATCAGAGCCTAGGATTGTTTTCCATTATACTTGATGCTTATTGTTTTTTAAACCTGGAAAATCTAAAAATTTCGTTTCGGCATGCCCACCACGACATGGCAATATTTACCATGACGTGGTGATGCATCAGTGTGCAAAATTTCGAGTTTTTTTTGGCCAAATTGGATTAGGATCATTACCCCAAATTGTTTTGGAACCATGAAATTTGTTTTTTTTGATATGGTAATGATTATGCTTGTCCAATTACAAGATAATTGTGATAGTTTCAAGATTTGTATTAGTTTATATGATAGATTAATTTCTAGTAAATAGTTGATGTGAATTATCTTGACTTATGAGTTTAATCTAGATCATAGAAAAGTTATTTGATTATTGTGTTAATTGAAATATTTGATCTAAATGTCATTTTTGAACTCCATAACTTGCCCTCAAGTTATAGAATCTGAAAAGTTTTTCATAAATGTGTTTTTTATGAACTCCATAACTTGTCCTAAATTTATGGCATTTCAAGAGTCTCATTTTAAAAGTTATCTTAATGGTTTTAAAAGTCTTCCATAATTTGTCCTCAGGTTATGAAACTTGAAAAGTTTTTCATAAAAACCATATTAAACTCTTAAGTTATGGATTTGAAAAGTTTTGACAAGTTTCAAAACTTGCCCTGAAGTTTTGGAATTTCTAAAGTTTCACTTTTGAATACTTTAGTTTCAAACCCTAGAGTTTTAAAAGTTAAAATTCTACCCTTATACTTTGTTATATTATAGGTTTAATAATATATATGTTGTAACACCGAAAATTTCAAAACAATTTTTCATTTAAAAATAATCGTTTAATTCTTAAAAACACTTTGCTTAAAATCTCATTCATAATCGAATTACAAAACATAATTCCATTTTCACTTGCATAATAAACCAGGATCATCAAAACATGACCCTTTCTCTGGTGTGGACAATCGAGCCGGTGCCGTACCGTGATCCTGAGAGAAACCTGAAACACATAACACAAAACACTGTAAGCACGAAGCTTAGTGAGTTCCCCAAAATACCACACATAACATATATTAGCCACTCGAGGCTATAACGCTGTGGGTCCGTGAACCCTACTCTGTGAACCTTCCAGTTCTAACTCTGTGAACCTTCCGGTTCTAACTCTGGGAACCTTCCGGTTCTAACTCTATAAACATGCACAACATAAATCACATAGAAATAATGCAGTACAACACGTAACATACACAGCATACAAATACTCTGTCACATAACTCTGGTTAGCTACTCAAGGTAAAGTATAGTGAGAAGACTCACCTGGAAATCAGAAAGCAATTATCTGCACATGCGAACCTCGGACTTGCCACCGCCTAACACATAAGGCAAATATCTCTAATTAGTACTCGAAGTCCCAACTCTAATTGACCGGCGATTACTCTTTCCCTCTCTAGTCAAGTAATGGGTAAAAGACCATTTTACCCCTCCCTGACCTCTATTACCTCTGTTGACCAAAACTCCCAAAGTCAACATAAGACAACTCAAGTCTACGGTCAACACTGACCAGACTCGGCGAGTACACAAGAGTGAGTCGGCGAGTCCATGCGGGTTCTCTAAATCCTTTTTAAACCTCTTAGACACTACGAGTTCCCTCTCCACTCGTCGAGTTACTCAACGACGAATCACGGCCCAGTGACACGCAAGTCACGAAATTCCCTTTTTCCTCAAAAAAAAAATACAATCCAATCGAAGATCGACTCAGCTCTAATCTCTGGCGTCTGCTGCGCATATTCTCCCGCGCACCTCGCTGACCCTCCCGACAGAGACGGAGACCCCAATCTCACCCCGGTTTAACCATTAGGCTCCAAAAATTCAACCCTAGTGCTACTCAAGCCTAAAACTCTTCTGCATCATGCACTTATCGGAGAACACTCCATCATCACACTCTCTTGCCGTCTAGTGGGTACTTATGCTTCCCACAACATTAAGACAACCTCTGACTAGTGAGTACTACGGCTCCCCGTAGTATCACAAAGCTAACTAACTAGTGAGTACTACGGCTCCCCGTAGTACCACGACTCCCTCCCTCTGACTTGTGAGTACTATGGCTCCCCGTAGCATCACAACACCCTCTGACTGGCAAATACTACGACTCCCCGTAGCATCACGACTCTCTCTCTCTCTGACTTGTGAGTACTACGGCTCCCCATAGCATCACAACACCCTCTGACTGGCGAATACTACAGCTCCCCATAACATCACGACTCTCTCTCTCTCTCTGACTTGTGAGTACTACGGCTCCCCGTAGCATCACAACACCCTCTGACTGGTGAATACTACGGATCCCCGTAGCTTCACCCTATACTCTCATTCTCATTACAACGCCACATTATGTTCACTAACTCATGCACCGAAGACTATCATAAATAGTTACACACACACTTGCCCCGATATACATTACAGACTCTGGCGACAACCGCCATAACACAGAACCGACCTCTGCGGAGATCCACTTCCTTAAATAATCCCTCTTGATGACAATACACGAAGGGCTCCCACTGGAACCATAGATACATGATACATCACTAGTCTTCTTAAACCCAAGACTCTAAATAACTCCAAAATCGGGACGCTATACGCGGAAACCACGGAAGACCATAACAGAGCATCACAATGTCCTGCCTATACCACTGATTCCCTTACTCCCAATACCATACACATACAACAATACATTTCCTCTGAATCCCATAATAATTTCCTATTTCACTCAATGCGCAACTTCAGTGCATCCAAACACTCAATTGGAATACGAGGAAGGCGCTAACCCTTCAGAACACACTGATGATCCTCCGAAACCCTTTCCACTACTACTCAAAATCCAAGAAAGAATACACATCCCAGCCCGGGAGTTGGCTACTCGACAATCTTCTACCCATATTTCAACCCAGAAGTTCTCAACTGCCCATACCATCCTTACGAGTCTTCCACTTGAAACGACTCTGACCACCACTAGATTCCTGACCATTGACCACCCGCCGTAGGGACACCCATCCTTCTATCATACATATACCACATGCATTATATCGACCTGCACCTTTCCTTGATCACCAATGACCATGATCTCACGAATTCAAGTCGCAGGTTTCTGTATCCAACCCCTAACCGCTCTTGCACAAATCTCTGGTTCTCTCAATAAACCACCCGATTCTCCCCCACTTAGGGTTCGAACAATCACTATCTGACACATCAACAACCTCACGAACTATTTTCACCAGCAATAACGCACCTGCCCCTGGAAAGTGCTACGCAACGCCCGATAATCCCCTTTAAGGAAATCAATCGATCTCATAACTCTGAACCTCAGATGAAATCCTCAAGAACTACTCGTCACAACTGCCTCTAGTCGTTCCAAGTCTCGTATCAATCCAATACCAAACAACTCAACTGTCCAATAACATCACTAACTCATACACTGGACCACGAAATCATCATACTCCCCCACCTCGACTCATCAACCGACGTTCCAACACATGGATCATCCCAAGAATAGGGACCCATTCCCATATTCAATACCCAACATAGATAGAAAAACCATTGCACTGATTAACTCGACTGGACTCCCCACTGATACCTCTACAATACGCCCTACTATACTCAAATAGGTGTAACGTGGTCCTCGACTATCTCAGTCCCAACTAACTATCTGCTCATGGTAAATCACTGCCTCGCGGCACACATGCTACCTGATACTCTGATGGAAAATCATCATCAATGACAACCTGCAGGGTTTACCCCCAAACCCAAAACTTAAACATCATGCCTCTCATGTTCCGCACACGAACATAAATAGCACCACCCAGGTCACAGAAGGTGACATCTCCTCTATCGACTGATTGCTCAACTCAGACCGAAATTCTTCCCTCCCTCTGACTCCTTACCAAAATACTCTGAAAGGCTCTCGACCTCCCTCTCAAGGGACGCCTCTTCGAACTCAACCATGGCCCACAGGCCTAAAACCCATAGTGTCCAATCTCTACCTCATCAATCGTGACCGGATAACCGGGGAACCACAAGCATCATTCACTACGAACCATGGTACTCATCCCATGACATCTCTTCTTAATATGCTCCGATGTATGGTACCCGAACCATGGCGTCACTCCTCCATCTGCTCCGATGTATGGTACTCGAACCATAACATCATTCCTTCATCCGCTCCGATTTATGGTACTCGAACCATAACTTCACTCCTCGATCCGCTCCGATGTATGGTACTCGAACCATAACATCACTTCTCAATCCGCTCCGATGTATGGTACTCGAACCATAACATCACTCCTCAATCCGCTCCGATGTATGGTACTCGAACCATAACATCACTCCTCAATCCGCTCTGATGTATGGTACTCGAACCATAACATCACTCCTCAATCTGCTCCGATGTATGGTACTCGAACCATAACATCACTCCTCAATCTGCTCCGATGTATGGTACTCGAACCATAACATCACTCCTCAATACGCTTCGATGTATGGTACTCGAACCATAACATCACTCCTCAATCTGCTCCGATGTATGGTACTCGAACCATAAAATCACTCCTCAATACGCTTCGATGTATGGTACTCGAACCATAACATCACTCCTCAATACGCTTCGATGTATGGTACTCGAACCCTAACATCACTTCTCCATCCACTCATTAGAAACTTCAGAATACTCCCTGTATCAAGTATGAGTCCTCTGCTTTCAGTAGTATGGGCCCATACTACCTGCCACATCTACCCATACTTTCCACACGGACTATCCCGGAGCTCCTAAGTAGCTGCTCGACCTTCTCATTCACCAATTCCGTCGCGCGCTCGCTCCCCAGCGAAATTCTCTACTCTGCCAGTGCACTCATCTGGCTAAGGTCACTCCCTAGGCTCTTCCTAGATTCCCACACTTCTCTGCCATCAGCTGCTGAAGAGCTCCTAATGATGCCAGCCATCTACCTCCTGAATATCATCATATTCGCTTGGTAGCTGACTCCCATCATCGAGAGTTCCACAAAGCACGAAGCAAGTAGCATTCGAGCATCGAAGAATATATATGACTCACTCTGGGTGATAACTTCGCTTGCTCTGCTCATCCTCGAAAGTACCACCGAACTCTGCAACTCTTCCCCTCGCGGGTTCTAACTATTCTTTCTCTAAGTACCACGGTACTTATCTAGGTATCTCCCCTAGATTACTCCTTTACTCAAATCCCCTAAAGGATTCCAACTAAATATTCTCACTCATCACATACTCAAAAGCACATCGCATATAACATCAATTCCTAGGCTAAGGCATCACAAATCAGGCCACTCTAGTCCTAAGATATGGAATACCTAGCCTGTCTCTCGCATGCAATAATATCTCATAAAGTGCATCATAAATATCTCATAACACAAAAGTAAGGGTATTTTGGGAAATCACTGTTCGGGCTCTGGCTGATTGTACACACTGCTCTTTCTCGCTTTCTCTTTGAACTCTTATTCGCTTTAGAAAATTATTTCTTTGAAAATGTTTCTTACTTCCTCAGTTTGAGTCCAGATTTACCCGAAGCGCATCCGAATCCCTCAAACCAAGACTCTGATACCAACTTGCAACACCGAAAATTTCAAAACAATTTTTCATTTAAAAATAATCGTTTAATTCTTAAAAACACTTTGCTTAAAATCTCATTCATAATCGAATTACAAAACATAATTCCATTTTCACTTGCATAATAAACCAGGATCCTCAAAACATGACTCTTTCTCTGTTGTGGACAATCGAGCCGGTGCCGTACCGTGATCCTGAGAGAAACCTGAAACACATAACACAAAACACTGTAAGCACGAAGCTTAGTGAGTTCCCTAAAATACCACACATAACACATATTAGCCACTCGAGGCTATAACTCTGTGGGTCCGTGAACCCTACTCTGTGAACCTTCCGGTTCTAACTCTGGGAACCTTCTGGTTCTAACTCTGTAAACATGCACAACATAAATCACATAGAAATAATGCAGTACAACACGTAACATACACAGCATACAAATACTCTGTCACATAACTCTGGTTAGCTACTCAAGGTAAAGTATAGTGAGAATACTCACCTGGAAATCAGAAAGCAATTATCTGCACATGCGAACCTCGGACTTGCCACCGCCTAACACATAAGGCAAATATCTCTAATTAGTACTCGAAGTCCCAACTCTAATTAACCGGCGATTACTCTTTCCCTCTCTAGTCAGGTAATGGGTAAAAGACCATTTTACCCCTCCCTGACCTCTATTACCTCTGTTGACCAAAACTCCCAAAGTCAACATAAGACAACTCAAGTCAACGGTCAACACTGACCAGACTCGGCGAGTACACAAGAGTGAGTCGGCGAGTCCATGCGGGTTCTCTAAATCCTTTTTAAACCTCTTAGACACGACGAGTTCCCTCTCCACTCGTCGAGTTACTCGGCAACGAAACGCGGGGAACCCCGACTCGACTCGTCGAGTTTGCCTATGGACTCGGCGAGTTGCTCCCATGACAACCCTCATCTGACCTTCTGAGGTCAGATCTGCTTCACCAAACCATAGATCTAACTCCCTCAAAGCCAATAACCACGAAAAGGTCGAACCTTGGGCACTCATGCAAGGTTCTACAAGCTCATTTGGGTGAAACCCTCCATTACATAACAACCCTAGCTCAAAACTCCAAATAGAATGCATAAAGCAGGATGGAAGGGACTCTCTGGACCTCTTTGGGTCCAGATCTATGGCTTGACACTCAATGGGACACTATACTCCACAAATCAAGCCATAAAAGAAGCTAGAAAACCCTAAAATCACCAATCTTACCCAAAACAGAAAAGGGAGAACGATTTGATACCTCAATGGTGAAGATGCAAGCTCAGAAGCTCTGAATCGACACCCCCCTTGACCTCCCTTTGCTAGAAATGACTACTCCATTGCACAACCACCTCAAGAATGCTCCAAAATGGCTCTTCTTCGCTCTCTCAGCTCTCTGGTTCGATAGGAGTCTCTCAAAGGTGTAGGTGGCCGCCACTGAAGGCCATAAGGGCCTTTAAATAGGTCCCAAACCCGGACAATTAGGGTTTTCCTTGATAGCGCCGACTCGGCGAGTCCAAATACCCGACTCATCGAGTCCCTTCATTAAACTGGTCCCCAAAACGCGATCCTACTCGACGAGTTGAGGTGTCAACTCGCCGAGTCTCCTCATTCCCCAATATAAAATACTCAAATTCCCATATCTGGATATCCGGATGTTACATATGTATAAGAACAAGTCAGTCTTACCGTTAGTAGGCCTCATTCACGAAGCCGGTCTATAAGGAGGGTATAATGTTACTGCCTATAAAATGACAGTTTAATGAGTGTCCACTCTCACCCACCTCTTCCTTGACTGTTGGAGGGTCGTTATCCGAAGGAGTTTGACAGGACATGAATTTTTCATTAAAATTATAATGATAATTATAAAGTAACTAAACTTTTATTAAATTATCAATCTTAGTTACTTTAGGAAAATGTGAATTTGGTGCTAACCCATGAAACTGCACTTTGCAACTTGTTAAGTCGTTAGTGGAGCATGTGTGGTTAACCGACACACTAATCTGGGACTGACAATGCATGACAAAGGGTAGCTTGATGTTACTTATAGATCAATGGAGCATGTGTGGTTAACCGACACATTGATTAGGTGGTTGTAACATTGAGTGTACCAATTTAATTTGCATGGTTATTTACACCTTATTTGTGATCCTCGACATCCCAGTCACAAACTTGAAGGGCACAATCGAGATTTAAACATGTTATTGAAAAGTTCAATGAATCTCAAAGGATCTAGGAATTTCAATCCATTTGAAACTTAATTATCAATTTTGTTTTTCATGGTGGAAATTGGTAAATCGTCATTTACCTACCTTCAAATATTTTGCAATTGGATTACAACATCCCTCTTCTGAATTGTAAAATATTATGCTGGGTCCTAGCCTTAATATTTCATTTGGGTGTTATATTAAGGACTTAAATCAACTAACTTGAATTTCTCCCATTGTAGACGTCTAGTTCAAACAACTATGATCTTCCCAAATCCTTTGGAACAAGCTTTCCACCTGAAAATGTGGTTCCACAATATCATGCTTCACTTCCTCCACCTCCTCCAATTATTCTCCCTAACCCACAAGTTCGAAGACTTGAAAGGTTCAAGATCACTCAAGCCCTATTGGATAGCAAACACAAGGATGGAAAGTCTGTGTTTGCACATGTCTTGGATACGAAGTCACACATTGACAGGCTGAGAATGTCAGGTGTTGTGTTCCCAAGGAAGTTGGCTATTGACTGGGATCTTTAGTCACTTCCCGAGTCATATAGTGAGTTTGTTAAGGACTACTATGTGACAGATCACAACATAACCCTTATTGATCTTACTTATTTGCTGATTGCAACTAAATCAACAATGATTTGGTGCAATGGTCAAGCAAATTTGAATGAAAGATCTCCCTCTCAAGTTGACATGGGCAATGTCATGGATCTCCTAGAAATGATTCCTTCTCCTAAAGGAAAGGAATTGACCATGATCAAAAGTCTTGATCATCAGGGAAAGGCCAAATCTGAGATTGTTCCATATGTCATTCCCAATGAGCCCGTTTGTTTCTATTGCTAAGGAAAGGGACATTGGAATCAAAGCTGCCCTGACTACCTGAGAACTTTAGTCAGATTGTATGGTTCTGCTTCAGGTAAGTCCACTATCTAACTCTATTAAGTTCCTAATTGTTGATTCTTAATACATGATGTGACAAGGTTGCATTTTTATGCTTTGTAGGATCATGTAAAAGGAAGGAAACTTAAAGGAAGAGTATGCTGAATCTGGTCGCGAAGATGGATTTCAATCGCATGGTTCGATGATCGGATTTTGGAGCTGCTGCTTAAGAGTTATGATAGATTGCTTAGATATTTGTAATAACATAGTTTTCATTTGTAATTGCATTGTAAGGAAAAGTTTTTCAGCATTTTATAAATAAATAATTTTTTTGTTGATTTTATCTTATCTTATATCTCCTTACAATGGCATTTATGGAAAATTGATGTTTGTATGTTTCTAGCAATATAGGAAAAATGAATTTGATTCTTTCGTTTGTGGTAGTATCGAGAATTTGCCAAATAAGGAAAGATTCTCATCACCCAAGTTTCAGTTGAATATAAACTTGGAATCATGCAACTTGTAGTGTGTAATGAATGAGAACGTTTGCCTTTGGGAAATTAAGACTAATTACTTGTTCACATGTATATGTGAGTAGAGTGAAGGACTAGGGGATTGGTGTAACAACCAAAAAAAATATCCTTGTAAACAATGTTAGTCTTCCGTTATATAGGATTAAGTCGTATGTGAATTTCACGTGGGATTATATATTTTATATATAATAATATGATCAAGAAGGAGATTAGTTAGGATTTAAGAGATTTAGTTGATATTTAAATGAGTATCTCAGATTTAAACGGTAATTAAATGATTAAAAAATATTTAGTAAAAAAAAAAGAATATATATAAGAACAATTTATGGTGAAATAATTTAATTATGTGGTTATAATTCATGAAAGGGTGTAAATCTAAGTTGAGGGGTTGAGATGTCATAAAAAAGAAACTTATAATGTCAAGTAGTGTAGGGTTAGGGTTGAAAGGGGCAAAAATCAAAATTTAAAGGGCTAGTAGGTGAAAATCGGGTATCACCCCCCATGGAATTGGAACGATCCTTTTTCCGCATCCGTTTCCCTATCTCGTGTGAATTAAGAAGCGAACCCAAACCATCCCCTGCCTTCGTTACTTGCTGGACGTCGAAGAGAAGGAGCGAAACAAAAAAAACACGGTAGTGTGGTGGGATCGAGCAAGGGTGATCGTCGATATCTTGGGAATGGGAGCATCGATGTGGAGAAAAAAAAGCGGGACGTGAGATTCTTGGTGCTGGTCGATCTACAGGAGGGAGAATCGAGGGTTGTGACTACAATTGAGGCTAGGAATCAAACATACTTCTTAGTGAAAACTTGACAACATCAAGAAGGGTCAAGAATTAAAAAAAGGAGAACTCACTTCAAACACAAGGTGAGTCGACAGTTTTGTTGACTTTAGTCCATAACCGAAAACCACATCTCATAGGTGGATAGTTGATGCAAATTAGGATTCATGCTAGATTTTTATATGCTTGGGATAATTGTTGAAAATATGTTGTTTGCATCTTGTGTATGGTTGTGCCTTGGTATCGGTTGATATGGTGATATTTATGTTGGTTGCATCTAATCTATGGTTTTTGGGTCAAAAATATGGTTTTTACTTTGCTTTTCTAAGCATTTATTGTTTTTAGTCTTGGGCCGAAAATGATATTCAGTTTAATTGTAGCTTGGACCGAAAACCCATGTGTTTCCCGTATAGCATAAGGTTTTGGCCTTGGGTTTGCGGTCCATATATATATATATATATATATATATATATATATATATATATATATATATATATATATATATATATATATATATATATAAAAGTAGGAGTGAGGAGTGGGTAAAGGCCTTGAGGGTAGAACACAAGTGTATGTGCTAAGTGTGTGTAAATCCAGGTGTTCTAGAGAGAGAAATTAGAGAGAAGAAGAGTGTGTGTGTGAATCCAACTAAAAACGAGGGTTCACAACCAGTTTGGGGTCCGAAACGTTTACAGCTGAAGAGAGTTTGCAGTCTGAGGTGTTTACAGTCGCAAACGGTTTGCGGTCAGTGGTTGCGCACGTGTTCGATCAGTGGTCTCGCACGTGTTCACTCAGCAGGTGTTTACGGTCATTGTTTGCGGCTAGCAGCCGCTTTTTGGTCGATGAGTGCAAGTTCTCGGTTAGAGGATGCAAGGTGTTTTTATAAAAAATACGGGGTGGAGGCGAACCCGGGTCTCTTGCATACACAACCCACGCCCTTACCAATCCGTCTAGCATGCTATATGTTTAATTCCTTCCCGATTTTGTTCAAATAGCCTCGCTGTTTCGATCCTATTTTCGGATTTTTGACAATTTTAGCCCATAAATTAATTTTTCAAATTTTAAAGTTTCATTTTCAACACAAAACTTTGACATTTATTTTTTGACTTTTGACCTTAAAAAATTGTCTTTGACTTTCAAGTTTGACTTTTGACTTTAAACTTTGACTTTCTCGGTTTGACTTTTAAATTTGACTTTTTAAACTTTACTTTTATGGTTGATTTTTTTGGTGAACAACGAGTCCCGCAAACATCTCGGTTAATGAAGTTTCATGCTCTCAATCTCGTGAAGTTACAATTAAATTTTTTCGTGAACAAAATGATTTGCTAAAAAGGGAAAATGAGGACCCTAAATATGAAGGATATACACTTAGGAAGGCCCAAAAGTCGTTAAAAACACAACTAGAGGCCAAAACTATTGATTTTAGAAAACTTCAAGAAGAATATAATAATAAATGTGAAAATTATGACTATGTTAAGAGACAACTTGCTAGCTTAACTACCGAACTTGATGCATTGAAAGCTAAGTATAGTGATGCTGAATTCACATTTAAGAAATTCGATGTGTCAAGTGAGGTAGTTGCATCTATGATCGAAAAACAACTAAAATTTAAAGATAATCAAAATAAGGGTCTAGGGTATAATAGTGTTCCACCTCCCTTTAATGACAACTATAACCCACCCCTTGAGACCAAAGAGGAAGAAATTCGAGGTTGGTTTGTCCCACTCCCTGAACAAGATTCAGTTAATACTGAACAATCTGGGCCAACTGAGAATATTAAGGTGAACGTTTATAATGGTTCTACTTGATGTGCAGGTAAAGGAGTAGAGGATAAGAACAAGGAGATCAAAACTAATTCTAGTTCTACAAATTCTACTGATTGTCAAACTAATGACTCCTTGAACTCTGAATCTGTTGCTTCTAACTCAGTTGCTACTAATCAACCTGCTGTTGGTAATTGCAGGTCACCAAAACAAGCAAAACAAAGTGCCTGCTGCAAGTGTTCTTGTGGGAACAGTCAGAGAAAAGGCACATACACGCCACCAGGGGCAGGAAGAAACAATTCCTACGTGAAGAATAAGACATGTTTTCACTGTGGAACACCTGGAGGCATTGCCAGAAATTGTCCAAATTGCGCATACGTTCCCTACTATGCACAAGGCTGGCAGAAAGCACAAAGCGGGAGCTTTTCCAAAAGAAACCTCTCGAGGCTCCATTCAAACAATGGTGTCTGAAACGCGTAGAAGGCTAAGAATCAAAATCCCAAAGTCAAGAAGGGAATGCCCGCCAAGAAGTCCAACCCAACAGATGATCCAGTGAAACCAAGATCAGTTAGATCAAAGTCATCTCGAAGATCGGCTTCAAGTTCAAAATCAAGTGCCGAGGTACCCATCTGCTCGAACAAGAAATTGGTTAAACCTAACTACAGATGTGATAAGCAGGACATGTCATGGGAGAGAGTACCTTGCGTAGACGGTAATGGTCGACCCAGTTTCAAAATGGACTGGATTTCAAAGACCAACTGAGCCCGCACTCTATCCTGGAGCAGCTATGGAGGCATATCATCAGACTTCGGTTTGTTGGTAGTGGCTGTTCCAAGCACATGCTTGGAGATATCTCTCAACTGTACAACACTCAGAACTTAGTTTGAGAGTGTGTGTCCTTTGTGGGAAAGGAAGAAAGGAGAGGATCACACATGGGGTTTGTGCTTAACGATGTGAAGAATTTTTGGATCTGTTTTGAGATTGAAATATGCGTATTGTTCTCAGACCTTCTGGATGCAAATTCAATTGATGACTTACAGTTTGAGTTTTCTTCTCGATACTCCTGAGTTTTTCTTACAATGAGTCGTTTTAAAGATAATCTTTTATTTTCTTATACTTTTTCATGTGTAGGTATTGTTTGGGAAGTGATATGAAGTCTAGTGCTAAAGGGAAATCTGAAATTCATGTAATGAACTAAAGCCAAATTGTTTAGACTCTGTGCTCAATGTGCTGGTAGACACAAAGGATTCAAAAGGACTAGACTTAGATTAACAATGAAGGGACTTGATAGTATGGACTTAGATAGTTTCATTTGGACTGACGATACGACGCTTGGGTAGATTGAGCAGTGAGATAAACATGGGAACTTGCAGGATACACTAAAATTCATATGTATGTAGAATTGTGGCTTAACATTTCCTCGATGTATGGACTCATGTCCTTAATTCCGGTACTGATAGGGCAACTGGGGGTTCTGATAAAGTAGGTCTGTAGGAAATTATTTTCTTGCTTTCTATCTGTCAGCCATATGTTGCCTCCTTCGCGCGATTGGAACATATCCGACCTGGAATGCAACATATGCAAATCTATCTCTATTCTTCCCGTTATCTATGTAATTCTTTCTATATGTTAGTCATATGATTTCCCCACTACGTGATCAGAAGATCCAACCTGGGACACACCATATGCACCCTACTATCTCTCTAACCCTCTATCTATGTTAGTAATATGTTGTTCCCTCTACGTGATTGGAAAACATCCGACCTGGGATACAACATATGCATTTCTATATCTGACTTCATTCTTAATGATTGAATACTCACCTAAAGTAAGGAGTTATTTGGAAGTTCTTGATTACTGGGTTATATTGGGAAGTGGAAAACACGTTCTAGTGCATCTAAAATTGAATCATTTAATAGGCTGTCTGTATATCTTGCTGCTTAATTTAAGTGGACAACAATATCTTTGGTCATCGTCAGCTACATGGTCTATTTAGGATTATATATCACAATGACTTGTCACTTATAAGTGGACCACAATACCGGTGATTGACCAAATCTATACATGCAGGCGTGTGCTGATAAACGATATTGAATTGCCTGACAACTTTGATCCCAAAAGTCTTAAATTTAGCTATTAGTTTTGTTTTGGTGAAATTTGTTCATAGGTTTCCTCTATGCAGAAATTTAGGGGGAGAATTAAAATTTTAAAATCAAACAAAAATCAGAAAAAATCCATAAATAGTGTTATTTCTGTTTTATTTCTTTTTGCAGAAAATTCAAAAAATCCAAAAAGAAAATGTTTCTGTTTTATTTTTTTTCAGAAAATATGAAAAATTCAAAAATATTGTGTGCTAAGTTTTCTTTTAGTTTTGTTTTTATCTCAAAATTTTCTTTGTCTTGAAAGTGAATTCAGATGTAGATGAGACTCATGGAGACTATATCGAGATTTTCTGAGACAAAGCTTCATCCGTGATTGTCGAAGAATTCTCATTCGAAGGAACAAGAAATGAAGATTATTCTTTCAACAATCAATCTTTCAACCCCAGAAGCATGGTGAAGATGTATTTGAAGAATATGTGACAGATTGCATTGAAGCCTCCTCAATCAATTTGCTGCTATCTATGAACTTGCTGAAGTGATCCAGAAGAATTGGTCTCTCTATCATTCTCTCCCAAGATTCTCAAGCTGAAAGTGCTGATTTTCAAGGATCTTTACAAGAAGCCTCCACACCCAACGTACGTTCAATGTCAGATTTTGAAGAGAAGCCCAAATGTTCAAGATGAAGTCACTCACGTAGAAGATTCGATTATTCATCTTGAAGCTATGAAGAAATCGAAGATAAACGCTGAAGCATAGCTCACAGAGTGAAGACTGAGAAAAAAATGCAAGCTACAATCCTAGGGGGAGTTTGTTCCGTCAAAAAGAAAAGAAAGTTATAAATCAAGGGGGAGATTGTTGGGGTAAAAATATGGTTTATACTTTGCTTTTCTAAGCATTTATTGGTTTTACTCTTGGACCGAAAATAATATTTGGTTTAATTGTAGCTTGGACCAAAAACCCATGTGTTTCCGGTCTAGCATTGGGTTTGGGCCTTGGCTTTGCAGGCCATATATATATATATATATATATATATATATATATATATATATATATATATATATATATAAGTAGGAGTGAGGAGTGGGTATAAGCCTTGAGGGGAGAACACGAGGGTTGGTGCTAAGTGTGTGTAAATCAAGGTGTTCTAGAGAGAGAAACTAGAGAGAAGAAGAGAGAGTGTGTGTGTGAATATCATGCGTATGGAGCATCATTGAATATTCATCAATATATCATAGATTCATAAAGTTCTTCTTCTTCTTCTTCTTCTTCTTCTTCTTCTTCTTCTCTACTTGATATTGAATCATCCACTTGATTGGGATTCCACACCATCAAGTGGATCTGATTGATACATCAAGATAATTTTTTGGGACTTACGATGGTGACATCTTAACGAACTTTATTACATGATAATTACTAGTTTAAGTTGTATGAGTAACATGATTACTGTGGTGTATGCATGCTTTTGTGGGGTATAATGGTGTCATGGGTAGAACCCTGCAAGTTTAATTGGTTGAAAGAGCTTAATCCCTAACGGTGATTAGTTACACAGTCTTTCTAGACAGCCGTGTGACACGTGGTTTGTGTGTACCTCAGTGTACGGGAACTGGAGTGGTGTTGGCTTTATGTTGTAGCCAGATCAAACATCACGTGGGAATCGGGAGGTATATCAGTAGAATTGACAATGTTTGTACCGATCCTGAACAACACTGTGAAGTACTTGTACTTTGCAGGTCGGAGTACCAAAAGTGGAAGTCTTGGGGTTGGTGTATTTGGGTGGAAGTCATTAGCCACTCAGAGCACTAAACTGGATGAGCACAAGAGTAGTGAACGGGGTTATGTTGTTGGGTAGTCTCTCCCTAAGGAACCCCAAAATAGTTAATCGGTTGAATTAAAAATTACATATAATAAAGGGCGAATCAAATTATTTGTGATAATCGGTTGAGTTAAGTTAAAAAATATGATTGAATTCAATTATGATATGATGTTATTTGTTTTTCTTGACTATGTTATTATCATGATTTGCATGAATGACCCTTACGAGAATGGCGTGTTTTCTTTTTGGTTGTGTAAAACTTGATGGCTCACGAAGCGGTTGCTAATACTTGTTTCTTTGTTGAATGCCTTTCGATTGGTACAGGTAGCTTAGGAGCATGGGTTGGTGAGGTTGGGTTACTTTTGGGTAGTTAGTTTTAATGAAGATGCCACGTGAACACCTTTGGCCTTTATTTCCCTTTGAACTCCTTTTCGTAATAATTAAATGGTTGAGTGTTTGGTTATGAAAATGGTAACGTATGGTTTTGGGAATGGTAAAAAATATATAAAGTCTTCCGTTGCATTTTTCATTTTAAAAGGACTCTTAAAGTTTTAAAAAAATGGAGTAAAAATACCAACATTACAAGTTGGTATTAGAGCACTGTTGTGAGTGAACTAAATACAGATCCCGATGTTCAGACTCACAGCTTAGTTAGCTCAGTTAGGACCTATTGTTACTTAAGGGGGGAGGGTGTGTGTTGAGTGATGTAGGATAGTTAATTATAAACTTTCCCTTCCTAATATTTGTTTATGTATCTAAAAAATGTAATTCTTTATAGACTTGGATAATGTCGAACGCTGAGGAGAATGTGAATGCTGGAGGAGCGGGCGGCAACCAGAACAACCGCACCCCCAGGACTCCACTTTTCATGTTTCTGGCCCCACCCATTAACCGCCAGCCACGAGCCCAACCGTCAAGGAGCGCATGCAGCACTACGAGTGTCGCCATCATTGCCGACCTTCAAGAGCAACTCCAGGAGCGAGATAGGATGTTGGAGCAGATGCGGCAGGCGATGCATGCTGCCAGACTTTTGCTACTTGAGGATGTGAATGAGGGTGGAGATCAATTGTTTGATGATGAGGCACATAATCATTCCGTGCCAAGGCAGGAGGTCGTTGGAGCTGCCAGACGTCGAGGGAGTTTATTCAAAACCTTCATGGACTATAAGCCGTCTACCTTTGAGGGAGGCGAGAGTGTTGTGGTGTGTCTTTGTTAGATTAGGAAGATTGACCAAACCTTATGATCTGGTGAATTTAATGAGAACCAGAAGGTGACTTATGCGGTGTGAACGTTTGACAAGGAAGCACTCGAGTGGTGGGACACTATTGATGCAAGACTCACTGAGGCTACTCGGAGGGCTATGACTTGGGAAATTCTTAGTAAGAAGGTGAAAGATCATTTTTGTAGTGAGGGTAGCATACAACAGGCCCAACGAGAGTTTTTGAATCTTCAGAAAGGAAGCATGACGATTGCTAAGTATAACACCACCTTCACTGAGAAGTTACAATTCATTGCTGATTACTTGTAACACCCAGAATTTCCAAAAATAAAATTTTCATTTAATTAATCACTTTAATATTAAAATCACTTGTTTAAAATCTTATTCACATTCAAATTACAAAACGTAGTTTCATTTCCGTTATAAAAGAAGACCAGGATCCTCCAAAACACAATTCTTTCTTCGGTGTGTACAATCGAACCGTTGCCATCCCGCGTTACTGTGAGAACCTGAAACAACGTAACATAAACAACGTAAGCACGAAGCTTAGTGAGTTCCCCAATATACCTTACGCACATACGCCATCCGGCCCGGACCGTTCGGTCCACATAACATTGCCTTCCGGCCCGGATCTTTCGATCCACATAATATCGCCTTCCGGCCCGGATCTTTCGATCCACATAATATCGCCTGCCGGCCCGGATCTTTCGATCCACATAATATCGCCTTCCGGCCCGGATCTTTCGATCCACATAATATCGCCTTCCGGCCCGGATCTTTCGATCCACATAATAATTGCCTTCCGGCCCATACACATATATAACACATAATACAAATACTCTAACACATAAAGCACATATATCACATATCATACCTGACCTTTCCGTCACATAATACCTTGCCTTCCGGCCCATATATAAGCATGTATAACACGCGTAGCAGCTAACTTTCCATTCATAGCATATAAACATAACACATAAGTCATACATCATACCGTTCTTTCTGTCACATAAGGTCTCGCCTTCCGGCCCGTATAAGTATACATCACATATAAGCATACATCACACATAAAGCATCTACCTCTCTAGACATAGCATAGATATAACAAATACGACCTTCCGGTCTCATAGTCAAACCCTTCCGGGTGAAGTATAGTGAGAAGACTCACCTCGCGGTCACTGGAAGATAGCGACTCCTGAAACCTCTTGCACTTGATCCTCCGAGCTACAAGCTCCCTGTCTCATCATACATCTCTTTTTAATACTTCTATCTTCCACGTTAACTGACCCTAAGAAATCACACCAGTCAACTCTGGTCAACAGTCCATTGTCAGCTCGACTGGACTCGGCGAGTTCCCTGGCGACTCGGCGAGTCTGGTCGTCCTTCAATCCTCTGAGATTCCCCTTCTACTCGTCGAGTATCCTCTTTGACTCGACGAGTCACTCCTGGAAGAATCGCGGGGCCACCCCGACTCCACTCGCCGAGTCTGAAGAACAACTCGGCGAGTCCCAGTGAATCTTCAAGCTACTCGCCGAGTCTGATCATCCGACTCGGCGAGTCCATGCCATGCAGTCGATCAAACTGCATCCTAAGATACATATTTCCCTGAAATACACACTCATGGGACTTCTGGACCTCTAATCATCCTATTACTAGGGTATAAACTCTTGTATAACAACATAATAATCCATCAAAACTCCAAATGGGTTTCACAAACCCTAAATCCATGCACACATTCACATAACAGAAAATAATCCGAAAGATTACCTGAATCATGCACTCTCAGTGTCCCCAAGCCTCAAAACGTGCTTCTCTTGCTGTCCCATTAGCCATAACCTTCTCCTTCTTGGACAATAACTCCCTCAAATCACCAATGATCTTCAATCCTTGTTCTGGATGCCCACAACCGATTTAGGATCCTTCTCAGTCGGCCAAAAGGCGAACAATGGAGGCATAAGATCCCTTAAATACTTCCCAAACCGAGCGGCTAGGGTTTTCCACTAAACAGCGTCGACTCGCCGAGTCCATTCCTGGACCCGTCGAGTCCAGTCGCGAACCCGCGACCAACTCTGCGACCCTACTCGGCGAGTCTGGCTCCAACTCGCCGAGTCTCTCCTTTAAAACACCCCAAATTGCAATTTTACAATACTTGAGATTTTGGGCTGTTACAACTCTCCCCCACTAGAATTAGACTTCGCCCTCGAAGTCTCACCCTGAAAATAGTTCTGGATGCTGCTCCCGCATCACACGTTTCGGCTTCCCTAAACACTTCCGATATCTTCCAAGGTCGCTACTGAATCAATACCAGAGGTACCTCCTTGTTTCTCAGAACCTTGATCTTCCGATCTCCGACGGCCACTGGCCTCTCGACGTAACACAGGCTCGCATCCACCTAATCGTTCTCTAGTAGAACCACTGCTGACTCATCCGCTATACACCTCTTCAACTGCGACACCTACCAGTGTCATGGATCCGTCCCAATTCTGTTGACAGCTCCAAACGATAGGCCACCCTTCTTACCTTCGCACCTTCACGAAAAGACCCAACATACCGGGGCCCCCATTTACCCCTCTTCCTAAATCGAAGCACCCCGTCAGAAATACGAAGTCGCTGACCTGAAACATATACTCGTAACGGCGTCTGCCTGCATAACTTTCCTGTTAACTCTAGACGATCACTAACTCTCTTTAACCTGCTGAGTCTGCTTTGCCAACTAAAGTACGAACTCTGAACTGCTCATCACTCTCTGTAATCGGAAATTACCCACGATGCACCCTGCTCCAAATCTCAACGATCACTCGACCCATAAGGGTTAGGAAACCCTGAACCACCGGATCCCCGATTCAAGCCCACTTTGCCCATTCCGAACCGACTGAGAGATCCATTCTCCCTCTCAGATCAACTCTCACAAGTTCCCTCTTACCAACACATACACATACTGAACTAGTCCCAACACCCGCAGGTGGAAAGACCCGATACTCTGATGATATCCTCGAACATCTCCCAAGATGAATCACTACATCCACCCTACACTCTGATCAGATTCACACTGAGAATTTAAAATTTTCTCTCTCCATGCATCCCTTCTGAGCCTCAACAGACATCCCAACCGGATGGGTTCCTACTCCACTGCCGCGAACACGATGCTCAAAACCATACTCGAAATACCCTAACCATAACTCTGCTCCGCAGCTTTCACTTTCGTGATCTTGCACCCCCTTCGGAGTTACATACCCTCCTCTTTTCCTTTTCCACGGAACTCTCTTGAACTTAATGCCACTCCAACCGGTGCCACGGTGCTCGCCCCAAGCGACACCACCCTTTTGCGTAACTGCTATCCACATACTCTGGTTCTCGTTGCAGGGGCTCTCAATCCCATGCACTCTCTCCACTCATCAAAATCACTGCCTCCGCTAAACAAGATCAACAACCCAGGGCCAGACCTTCCAATGCAATCACACTGCAACATACGTGATCCGCAAATCTCAAACTAATCCAGCAATACCAACAGAGTCTCCAGTATGACTGGTCCGACCCTCATAACACATACTAGCCACTCGAGGCTATATCTCTGTGGGTCCGTACACCCAACTCTGCGAACCCTCAGGTTCTGACTCTGGGAACCTTCCGGTTCCAGCTCTAGAAACATGCACAACATAATCCCGTAGGATTAATGCAGTACAACCATCACGTACCTCAAACGTACCAATACTCTGATCGCAAAATTCCGTTTACTTACTCAAGCTCGATCCCGACCTCCTTTCAGGCCTCCACAATCAAATGCCCTAGGTCTGTATCTCGCCCTGCATATCCAACACTCGCTCTCGTCGGCCTATACTTTGCGCTGACAAGCACTGCTGAATCCCGACAGCTAAGCACCCTCACATACTCATCGATCTCCCGGAGAGTTTTCTAATTCTCCCCCACTAAAGCACTGACTAACTGCCACCGATCGTCATTAACGACCTCTCAGAACAATCCTGCACAAAGAGAACATTTACCCACTGACTGCTTCCCACAAGCGTAAGCAACCCTCAGCAAAACACATCTCCTCCCTGATCAATCCGCTCAAAAGAATCCGATCTTTCAATTACCCACTCCACAACCGCAGATGCTACCCGTCATTCAACCCAGTGCCGCACCTCCACTATCAACCCTCACGAACGATAACCAACGAAATTCTCAACAATAATCCGAAACCAAAACCCGCAATCTGCCAAAGGATGGATACCACATCGAAAACCGCACAAAGCTATCGGCACTAAAACACCAGACTATAACCATACCAACCATCAGGGAACAACGAATGCCAAAGCGAAACCTGAAGCACCAATCCATAACCATGCCAAACCCGCGAAACAACGAATACTGCATCGAAATCCACACTAGACACCAGCACAAACAATACGCCACAAACAACGCAAGCTAATCAAGACATCAAGACAGCATCATACCCGCAGCTGCCTCCGGCACTGCTCCGTCTCCCTCTGCCGCAAGCCGATAAGCACAACCCTGAGCCCTTGGGCTCTACTCCATCCTGTCCTCCTCCTGAACTCCTCAAGGTGGCCGGTGCTAGAGCCTGCACCGATCCTGCAAAAGCTGTGGACATTTGACCCTCAAATGTCCAACCTGCCGACACTGATAACAAATCCTGGAATCCCGAATTGGCACTGACTGCCGACAACCCCGTGCACCATGCCCCTCCTTTCCGCACTCGCGGCATGCACCATTGGCCAACAAGCTCCGGTGCCATCTCTCTCACACTTCCACAAGTGTGACCGCTCCGATCCCCCATTTCAACGTCTACGGTCCTGAACCGTTTCGGCGCCGACTGCGACTGCATCGGGGCCTGTCCCAGCTCACGCAACTGCAACTTAACCTCTAACTCACGCCACATGGCGGCCTTCTGCAACTCCAACAGGGTCTCGCACCTCCGCGCAGACACGAACTGTCTGATACCCCCTTGAGCTTACTCGTATATCGGGCATCTGAGCCTGCTCCGAAGCGAACTCAGGGCAAAACATCGCCCTCTCAACAAACATCCCGGTGCTCTCAGTCACCGACTCCAAACCCTGCCTCAGCTTAACGAACTTCCGAGCCAATTTCTCCTGTTCAGCCCGAGGAACATAGCGAGTACTGAACATCCCTCTGAATTGATCCCATGAAACCGCAGCCCTCTGCGCATCAGAAAATGACCTCGTGGTCAATCTCCACTAATCCTTCGCCCCGAGCCTCAACAGGTTCAGAGCACACCCCACCCTCTGATCAGTAGGGCATAAACTCGTGGAGAAACACCCCTCCATGTCTGATAACCATCTCATAGCAACAATCGAGTCCTGAACTCCATCGAATGTGGGAGGCTTCGCATAATAGAAGTCCCGATACTGAAAACCCCGACTAGTCCCTTTCTTTGCCGTTGCTACAGCCGCTGTAACCGCCGCGGTAGCCGTCTCTGCGAAAGCCGCATATCGCTCATCAAACTACTTCAATCATAGTGGTCCTGATCGACCCAAACAATTCTGGCGACTCCGCCCGCAACAATGCAGCAATCTCATCACGCCGGATCTCGCGAATCCTCGCATCCCGCTCGCTCGTGCTCGTCCGATCGATAACCGGATAACAAGATAGCCACAAGCATCATCCACTACGAACCATGGTACTCATCCCATGACATCTTTCCTCAACATGCTTCGGTGTATGGTACCTGAACCATAGCACCATTCCTCAACCTGCTCCAATGTATAGCACTCGAACCACAACATCTATCTCAATCTGTTCCGATGTATGGTGCCCTGACCATAACATCACTCTGTATCCGCTCCGATGTATGGTATCCGAACCATAACATCACCCCTCAATCTGTTCCTTAGGACCTTCAGAATGCCCCCTGTATCAAGTATGGGTCCTCTGCTTTCAGTAGTACGGGCCCATACTACCTGCCACATCTACCCATACTTTCCACACGGACCATTCCAGGGTTCCTAAGTAGTTGATAAACCTGCTCTTTCACCAATCTCATCGCGCGTGCTCGCTTTCCAGCGAAATCCTCTACTCTACCAGCGCACTCATCTGGCTAGGTTTACTCCCTAGTCCCTTCCGCTGTCCTCCCACTTCTTTGCTATCAGCTGCTGAAGAGTTCCCAATGATGCCAGCCCTCTACCTCCTGAGTATCGTCATACTCACTTGGTAGCTGACTCCCATCATCGATAACTCCACAAAGCACAAAGCAAGCAGCATTCGAGCATTGAAGCATACATAGGACTCCCCATCTGTGGTAGCTCCACCTTCTCGACTCATCCTCGGAAGTACCTCTGTACTCCGTAGCTTTACCCCTTGTGCGTTCTAACTAGATACTCTCACTCATCACATACACATAAAAGCATAACGCACATATAACAGCAAACCCTAGACTAAGGCATCACAAATCAGGCCACTCTACTCCTAAGATGTGAAGTACCTAGCCTGTCTCTAGCATGCAATAATGTCTCATAAAGTGCATAATAGATATTTCATAATACAAAAGTAAAGGTATTTTGGGAAATCACCGTTTGGCTCTGGCTGATTGTACACACTGCTCTTTCTTGCTTTCTCTTTGAACACTTATTCACTTTTAGAAAACCATTTATTTGGAAAACTTTTTCTTACTTCCTCAGTTTGAGTCCAGATTTACCCGTAGGCGCGTCCGAATCCCTCAAACCAAGGCTCTGATACCAATTTGTAACACCCAGAATTTCCAAAAATAAAATTTTCATTTAATTAATCACTTTAATATTAAAATCACTTATTTAAAATCTTATTCACATTCAAATTACAAAACGTAGTTTCATTTCCGTTATAAAAGAAGACCAGGATCCTCCAAAACACAATTCTTTCTTCGGTGTGTACAATCGAACCGTTGCCATCCCGCGTTACTGTGAGAACCTGAAACAACGTAACATAAACAACGTAAGCACGAAGCTTAGTGAGTTCCCCAATATACCTTACGCACATACGCCATCCGGCCCGGACCGTTCGGTCCACATAACATTGCCTTCCGGCCCGGATCTTTCGATCCACATAATATCGCCTTCCGGCCCGGATCTTTCGATCCACATAATATCGCCTGCCGGCCCGGATCTTTCGATCCACATAATATCGCCTTCCGGCCCGGATCTTTCGATCCACATAATATCGCCTTCCGGCCCGGATCTTTCGATCCACATAATAATTGCCTTCCGGCCCATACACATATATAACACATAATACAAATACTCTAACACATAAAGCACATATATCACATATCATACCTGACCTTTCCGTCACATAATACCTTGCCTTCCGGCCCATATATAAGCATGTATAACACGCGTAGCAGCTAACTTTCCATTCATAGCATATAAACATAACACATAAGTCATACATCATACCGTTCTTTCTGTCACATAAGGTCTCGCCTTCCGGCCCGTATAAGTATACATCACATATAAGCATACATCACACATAAAGCATCTACCTCTCTAGACATAGCATAGATATAACAAATACGACCTTCCGGTCTCATAGTCAAACCCTTCCGGGTGAAGTATAGTGAGAAGACTCACCTCGCGGTCACTGGAAGATAGCGACTCCTGAAACCTCTTGCACTTGATCCTCCGAGCTACAAGCTCCCTGTCTCATCATACATCTCTTTTTAATACTTCTATCTTCCACGTTAACTGACCCTAAGAAATCACACCAGTCAACTCTGGTCAACAGTCCATTGTCAGCTCGACTGGACTCGGCGAGTTCCCTGGCGACTCGGCGAGTCTGGTCGTCCTTCAATCCTCTGAGATTCCCCTTCTACTCGTCGAGTATCCTCTTTGACTCGACGAGTCACTCCTGGAAGAATCGCGGGGCCACCCCGACTCCACTCGCCGAGTCTGAAGAACAACTCGGCGAGTCCCAGTGAATCTTCAAGCTACTCGCCGAGTCTGATCATCCGACTCGGCGAGTCCATGCCATGCAGTCGATCAAACTGCATCCTAAGATACATATTTCCCCGAAATACACACTCATGGGACTTCTGGACCTCTAATCATCCTATTACTAGGGTATAAACTCTTGTATAACAACATAATAATCCATCAAAACTCCAAATGGGTTTCACAAACCCTAAATCCATGCACACATTCACATAACAGAAAATAATCCGAAAGATTACCTGAATCATGCACTCTCAGTGTCCCCAAGCCTCAAAACGTGCTTCTCTTGCTGTCCCATTAGCCATAACCTTCTCCTTCTTGGACAATAACTCCCTCAAATCACCAATGATCTTCAATCCTTGTTCTGGATGCCCACAACCGATTTAGGATCCTTCTCAGTCGGCCAAAAGGCGAACAATGGAGGCATAAGATCCCTTAAATACTTCCCAAACCGAGCGGCTAGGGTTTTCCACTAAACAGCGTCGACTCGCCGAGTCCATTCCTGGACCCGTCGAGTCCAGTCGCGAACCCGCGACCAACTCTGCGACCCTACTCGGCGAGTCTGGCTCCAACTCGCCGAGTCTCTCCTTTAAAACACCCCAAATTGCAATTTTACAATACTTGAGATTTTGGGCTGTTACATTACTGCCCAACCGAGGAGAAGTTGATTCATCACTATGTGGAGGGTGTTGCCATTTAAGTACCATGCAATTATGAGGTTGAAGACCACTTTAGGTGAGGCCATGGATGAAGCCCGCAAGATAGAGAATGATATAGCCAGTCGGGATCGTACAACAGTGACTTTTGGGGAAAAACGCAGGTGGGAGGGTTTATCTAATTCCTCAAGGAAGGAAAGTCATCATTAGAAAAAGGGTGACAAGCTAGAGTACTATAAGAAATGTCACTCCTCACACAGAGGTCCGTGCAACAGTAGTACCATGAGCTGTAGATGTTGCGGTAAAATGGGACATCGTCATGAGGATTGTAAGAGTACTGAGCTGATGTGCTATAAGTGCAGACAGATGGGTCATTTAAGTGTCCATTGTTTAAATCACAAGGTTCAAATGGGTACTTCTAGGAAGAAAGATGAAGTGCCAAAGGGGAAACCTCATGCTCTTACTATGAAAACTGATGAGGTAATTTTTAGAACTCTCTTAATTAATTATACATGCTTATGTGTTATTTGTGCTTGTGTGTTATCTATGGTCTTGTGTGATTTGATGCTAGTACTAGTAAGTATTTGGTATGAATGCATTTATGTGCTCATTTGTGGTATACAACGGACCCCATGATGATGCTAGTACTAGTAAGTATTTGGTATTAATGCATTTATTTAACTGTTTTTGAACCAGTCGCAAAATGGGAAATGTTTGATATATCTGATATCTCTTTTGGTGAACACACTTTTCCTACAATGTTGATTCGTCTTGGGAGTATAACTTGATGAGGCAACTAAGGAACGAAATAATGCAACTAGGTAGAGATTCTGAGGACATAATCATTTTCAGTAGGGGAGAATTGTAACAACATAAAAAAAATTCTCCTTGTAAACGATGTTAGTCTTCCGTTATATAGGGTTAAGTCGTATGTGCGTTTCACGTGGGATTATATATTTTATATATAATAATATGAACAAGAAGGAGATTAATTAGGATTTAAGAGATTTAATTGATATTTTAATGAGTGTCATAAATTTAAATTGTACTTAAAAGATTAAAAAATATTTAGTAAAAAAAAAAGAATATATATAATAACAATTTAGGGTGAAATAATTTTATTATGTGGTTATAATTCATGGAAGAGTGTAAATCTAAGTTGAGGGGTTGAGATGTCATAATAAAGAAACTTATAATGTCAAGTAGTGTAGGGTTAGGGTTGAAAGGGGCAAAAATCGATAATTTAAAGGGCTATGAGGTGAAAATCGGGTATAACCCCCCATGGAATTGGACCGATCCTTTTTCCGCATCCGTTTCCCTATCTCGTGTGAATTAAGAAGCGAACCCAAAGGATGTTCTGCCTTCATTACTAGCTGGACGTCGAAGAGAAGGAGCGAAACAAAAAAACGCGGTAGTGTGGTGGGATCGAGCAAGGGGGATCGTCGATATCTTGGGAGTGGGAGCATCGACGTGGAGAAAAAAATGGGGACGTGTGGTTCTTCGTGCTGGTCAATCAAAAGGAGGGAGAATCGGGGGTTGTGACTCCAATTGAGGCTATGAATCAAACATACTTATTGGTGAAAACTTGACAACATCAAGAAGGGTCAAGACTTCAAATAAAAAGGAGAACTCGCTTCAAACACAAGGTGAGTCGACAATTTTGTTAACTCATAGGTGGATTGTTGATGCAAATTAGGATTCATAATAGATTTTTATATGCTTGGGATAATTGTTGAAAATATGTTGTTTGCATCTTGTGTATGGTTGTGCCTTGGTATCGGTTGATATGGTGATATTTATGTTATGTGATAGTTGTAAATTGCATGCATATATGACGTTTCATGATTTGGTAGTTGTATACTAATTTTTGGATTAATGTCTAAGCCCGTAACCATATTTGTCAAGTACTTGACCCGATTGTGCATGGTCCTTTTAGGTTGCCTTCACCAGAGCAACTTGACTGGAGAAATAATAGAGAAAGAGGTTATTATGATTTATTAATATGTTATAAGAATAATATATTCAAGGATAAATCATATTTGTATAATTAATATTGGTCAATAATTAATTAAGAATTAATTTGGTGATCAAGTGTAATTAATTAAACTAGAGGGGCTGAATTGTAATTATGTGATAGTTACAAAATATGGTAATGGTTATCCTAAATATGGGTTGAACGAATTTAAGGAGATAAGGATCCTTGAAATCGTCCAAAGGATAAGGATAAGGGTTTTCAAGGCTTATCTTATGGTTACTTGGTGGGCAAGCAACTAGATAAGGATAAGGACTAAAACCCTAATCTCTACACCTATATAAATACCCCTAAGGCCATAAGAATTCGTCGATGCCTTGTATAGGGTTCCTAGGAACAAATTTCATACCTCTTCTCTCTCTCTCTCTCTTGCCTCTCCATTTGCTCTTGGTGTTTGTGAGCCATTAGAGGTACTACACTTGTGGTACTTGCTTTCAAAGACAAGAAGATTCAAGATTTAAGTTGTTATTACAATATAACAACAAGAGGTATGTATTTCATCTTTCCTTGTGGATTTCGAAATTCCTAGAAGCCTTTTAGGGTTCTTTAAGTGTTCATAATGTTGTATAACTAATAGTGATAACATAGATCCAACTCTAGGGTTGCATGCATACATAGGATTGTTTGTATAAAACCCATCAGTGGTATCAGAGCCTTTGGTTAACTTGTTTTCAATTAGTATTATACAATTGTATGAACTTGACATACTAGGGTTTATAGCCAATAAACCCTAGGAGGCTAGAAATTTCGAGATTAGGGTTTCTATACCCTAATTTGCGAAAATTTGAAAGGGTTTTCAAATCCTTTCCTTAAGCCTCAAGATTTCGAAATCTAGGGTTTGAAAACCCCATGATTTTCGAAATTAACCTCCTCCCCAATATAAGATCCTAAATTTTAGGGATTTGGATTATCCTATATCTTGTAATTATCCTTTAACGGTAATATATGGTAATTAAAGATTTTGAATTATCCTATCCCATGATTTTCGAAATTTAAAGGGATTAAAAGGATTAGGATAAATTAATTGTTTAATTGGTAATTATCCATTATGATCTAGATAATCCCTTATGATTTAATAATTTAAATTAATAGTTTAATTCAAGATAATTATTAAATCAAGAGTTTTAATATTTAAAATTTTAATTTAAATAGTCTTGAATTCGAAAATTTTAAAGTGAGATTAAAACCTAATTGTTTTAAAAAGTTTCAAAACCTGCCCTCAAGTTTTGGAATTTAAATTGGTTGATTAAAAGTTTAATTTTGAAAAATGTTAAATTCTAAAACCCTAAATTTGAAAAAGTTCAAATTACACCCTTATGGTTTTATTAAATTAATTAAGTGTATGATTAAAAGAGAGTTAATAAATCCATAATGATAAGATTTATATTTTAAGTGTAATTTATAAAATTAAAACCACCTAGTATTTTAAAAGTGTAAAATACACCCTTATACTATGTATAACATTAAAAGTCTAATATTATATATGTATAAGTTAAATGCTAGTCTTACCGTTAGTAGGCCTCATTCACGAAGCCGATCTATAAGGGGGGTATAAGGTTATGGCCTATAAAATGACCGTTTAATGGGTGTCCACTCTCACCCACCGCTTCCTTGATTGGTGGAGGGTCGTTAGCCGAACGGGTAGGATAGGGCAAACCCTCTCATCATTAAAGGTTTAATGAAAAATAAAGTAGCTAAATGTTTTATAAAATTCCCAATCTTAGTTACTTTAGGAAAAAGTGAATCGATGCAATCCCATGAAATTACACTTTGCACCCTTGCTAAGAAGTTAGTGGAGCGTGTGTGGTTAACTAGCACACTAATTGGTTCTAAGCAAAGGTGGCAAAGGGTGACTCAATGTTTGTCATAGTTCGATGGAGCGTGTGTGGTTTACCGACACATCGAATAGGTGACTGTAACAATGAGGTCACCATGTAGATTTGCATGGTTATTCACACCCACTTTGTGATCCTCGGCATCTTAGTCACAAACGAGAGGGGCATATCGAGATTTAAACATGCCATTGAAAAGTTCAATGAATCTCAAAGGAAATCTAGGAATTCTTAATAGATTTAAAACTTAAGCCTTTATGTTTTTCATCGTGAAGAATTAGTGAATCGTCATTCACTTACCTCCGACTTATTTGCATGTTGGATTACGACATACCTGTTCTAATGTGTAAATAATGTTGTTGGATCCTATCCTTAATGTCTCATTTGGGTGTTTCATTAAGGATTCAATCAACTAACTTGAAATTTCTCCCGTTTTGTAGATGTCTGATTCTAACAGTGGTCTTCCCGAATCCTAAGGAAAAGGTGTTCCTGTTGAAAGTGAAAGCTTGTTCCAAAGTGAAGGATCAATGTGGACTAGCTTGATTTCACTTCCTCCTACTCCTCCCGTTGTTCTCCCTGACCCACAAGATCAAATATTTGATAGGTTCAAGGTCACCGAAACCCTATTGGCAATGGAACATGAAGATGGTAAACTCGTGTGGGCTCACGTCCTAGGGATGAAATCTCAGATTGATAGGTTGATTATGTTGGGTGCGTCTTTCCCCAATAAGTTGGCTGTGGACTGGGTTCTTCAGTCACTCCCTAAGTCATATGATAAGTTCATAAGAGAGTATTATATGATGGATCTTGACGCGACCCTCATTGACTTAACTTACATGCTTATTGTTGCTGAATCAGAAATGATTTGGCGAAGCAATGGAGCATATTTGTTTGATAATTCAACCAACCATGCTCCCGTGGACACTCTAGAAGAACCCACCTGTTTCTGCTGCCAAGAGAAGGGGAAATGGATACGAAGCTGCCTAAAGGACCTGAAGAGTCTAAGGGATGGGAGAGTCAAGAAGTATGGCTCTACTTCAGGTATAAAATCCACTATCTAACTCCATTAAATTCCTGTTCTTTATACATAATGTGATAAGATTACATTTGCATGTTTTGCAGGATTAGAGAAAAGAGAGGAAGTTTGACGGAAGAGCAAGATGATTCTGATCACGAAGAAATGTATTACGATCGCATGGATTCGAAGATCAGATTTTGAGCTTAGGAAGTTATGATAGAATTGTTATGAGTATTTGATTACATAGTTTTTCAGTTGAATTTTGCATTGTAAGGACATGTTTTCCGCTGCTTTTATGAATAAAATAAATTTTGGTTTTATCTTATTTGTTTATCCTTACAATGACATATATGAAAAATTGATGTTTGTGTACTTCTATTATTAGCAAAATGGATTTGATTCTTAATTAGGTTATTTGTGGAAGTGTCAAGAGTTTACCAAATAGGGAGAGTTTCTCATCGCCCAAGTTTCAAGTGGATAGGAACTTGGAATCGTATAACAAGTATTATATGATGAATAGAAACTTTCACATTTGGGAAATTTGGACTAATTTTTGACAAAGTGTCAAATTAAGGACTAAGAGATCGAGTACACTAGGTCGTACGTTGATCAAGTCTACCACAAGAGTGACAAAGATATTCGTCATGATTTACTAAAGTTTAGTGAATGTGGTTATACCTATAAGATTGTGTATAATTCTAAGTTGATTGAAAGAAGTTTCAATTAATAGCAAAACGAATAAGAAGAATCGAGTAGGCAGAAAGATAAAAGTTTCTCTATTCTAAGAAGAAGGGAGAGTACATTTTATTATGTTTTATGATAAGTCTTAATGATGAAGAACCATATCTCAATTAATCCTCTAAGTGAGTCTTAGTACAATTGTATGTCTAAGAAGAGGAATCAAGAATTGTAGAAATAGTTAAATCAAGAAGCCAATCATACTTCGTTCCAAAAACAAGTCTTAGAGTTAAGATTGTAACATTGAGTGACAAGTCTTAAGAAGGTTTATAACATTCATCAAATGTGGAAAGTTGTGATGTCTTGGATAAGACAAAGACCAACTAGGACCAATTTTGTGAAGTGTTTTGTCTTGATAAAAGCTACACTAACTCTTGAATATTTAGTTGTCGAGAAATGTTTATTGACAAGAGAATCTTATCTGTCAAGGTGTCAGTGGGAGTCTTAATAGTATTGAAAGGTTTCAAGAACAAATCAAGAATAAACCTTATCAATCATCACTAGCACACGACTTGAGGTTTACAACCTATCGTGTTGACACTATTTTGTTTTCTGTGCCATTCCAATTGAGTTTTCTGTATATGTGAGTTCTACGAGTTCTCAATGGATTGTATAGGGGCAAGACACCTTGTTCAATGGAAAGTACATTGAAATGAAGGGGTGAGCTGCTCAATAACTTGGAAGTAATGGTGGGACCCTTGATGGCAAGAAATTAAGAAGAACAAGTTCTATCCATAAGAGTTTGGATTTGTCACTAAATTATCTTGAGATTATGGTTATGATGAATTCACATGGATGGGAATGTATACACCACTAAGAGAGATTTTGAAGATAGCATTATGTGATTTGGTTTTCTCAAATTCAACTATGATTACGGCATACCTCTTCATAGTTCGAATTGTGGGAAATGGCAAATGGGTCTGAACATTTTAGACTTGTTGATATGAGTCCTAGAATCATTTAGACATATACATATAAGTTGTCCAAGGAAAAGTGTATGAGGTTGAGAAGCTTAGATAAAGTCTTATCGAAGCATCTAGTGTTAGAAAAATGAACTTAAGAAATTGGTTTCTAGAAGTTCAGCTGATTTTTGAATACATGTCAAAGCTAGTGGGAGCATAAGTGTTATGCTGGTAAAGAAATAATCATCATGTAAGTGGGAGCATGATTATTATGGTAAGTATTGCAAGTTAGCAATATTAATTATAGAAAACAAGAGTTATACTTTGCAAAGTTGTAAGACTTGAAAAAAGTTGTTTTTCTATAATTAAGGGAGAGAATATTGTACTTCGTTCAAAATCTTAAGCTTAGACTGAGAAATTTTAATAAATATATTCAAAGGATACATAGTGTGTTCTTAAATTTCGATTATGATTACGGTATCCCTCTTCATTGTTCGAATTGTAAGAACGTGACACGTAAAATATTATGGCAGAAGATTGATAGAGTATCGTATCTTTATGTAAGACATTATGCATCATGTCCCATACGCTTCGGGTAAAGGATCGATTGCAAGTGCTATAATGTTTGACCACTCTAAAATTTTTACAAATGACTAGCGCATTAAGAGGGAAAAAGGACAAGAATCGGTTATGACTAAGATAATTAAACAACTGTCAAAGGACGATGCAAAAGTTCGCTGAGGATTGGTCGCTTGTGAGTAGTTGGAAGTATGGTATTGAATGAACCATATCGACATTATTATGAATAGATAAGATTCTATTAAGAATGAGTTGTCATATGGTAAATATGGAAATGTTTCCATAATTGGGAGTTGGAAATTAAGAATTTATGTCTAGATTAGAAAATTTTATGCAAAAGGATGTTCAAAGGAATGTACTTTGAGTGAGAGACATCACATCTATAGAATTGTTCTGTAACAATTTTGATAGAGTACCTTGTGATTTCGTTGACCGAGTCTTTGTGATTTTTGTGCCGTGACTTCACAAGAGGATCATTGCATAAAATATTAGAATTTGACATATTCTAAAAGGTGGCAAGAATTTGGTATTCTTACACTAATTATAAGGATTGGAGATTGTGAAATGAGTTGCATTTGAAAAGTTTCAATTGATCTATTTCACAAAGTAACGACCATAGGTAAACATTGAGTGCATGCTAAGAGCATGGGACAATTGTAGTAATAATTCAAGTAATAAGTTAATTAACCGAAACAACAAATAATGAGTAATCGATATGGTGATAAATAAAAGGTGTTTTATTTATACTCAAAGGTTTGGGACCATATAGGATTAGTATTATTCTTGTGTTTCACTTTGCATGTTTTGACTTCCAGAATAATTGAGTTTATTAAGAATAATTGAATTATTCGAATGGTCCACAGTCGTTCATATGTTGGAAGTAGGTATGAATGAAGACTGTCATGAATTGGTTTGTAGATTGTCTAAAGTGTGTTAGACATAGCAAAGGTTTGTTGTAACGTTCATGAGTGCTTATGAATATGATTTTGAGCATTGGATTAAACCTACGCTCACTTGGATCGCTTCATGGATTTTATCACGAGCGATTGGTGAGACGATAATATCTTGTATTTTTGAAACAGAGATGTGTGAGTTGTATCTTGCGAATCGGTTACACATTGATAATATGTAAACGCACCGGTAACTTGGTGTTATAAAACTTATTGTTGTGTGTGATTTGGTGAGTGAGTGCAAGCAAGCATTGAGTCGAAGTTTATTCGTTCCTTTTACCCAAAGTGGGATAAAAGCAATATCTGTGGGCCCCTCGATGATTTAGTGATGGCAAACGTAAATGCTCGGCCGGGCTAGGGCTAATTTGATTTGTTCAATTAGTCAGTCGTCGTAAATTGGAAATTGGGAAACAACACATAGACTGAGAGAATGATTTCAATCCATGTCTCACGTCTATACGATATCTAGAATGGAGGAACATATGATCCCTTATCTAAAGGACAGGTTACTGATAAGATCAGAGTTCGACAGCGTCTTTGAGAGCTACGATTGCTAATCGGGTAGTACTTACTATTATAGTTACTAGAGTTATCCAAGTGGGAGGTTGTTGGATTAGTGTCTAAGCCCGTAAACATATTTGTCAAGTACTTGACCCGATTGTGCATGGTCCTTTTGGGTTGCCTTCACCAGAGCAACTTGACTGGAGAAATAATAGAGAAAGAGGTTATTATGATTTATTAATATGTTATAAGAATAATATAGTAAAGGAGAAATCATATTTGTTTAATTAATATTGGTCAATAATTAATTAAGAATTAATTTTGGGATCAAGTGTAATTAATTAAACTAGAGCGGCTGAATTGTAATTATGTGATAGTTACAAAATATGGTAATGGTTATCCTAAATATGGGTTGAACGAATTTAAGGAGATAAGGATCCTTGAAATCGTCCAAAGGATAAGGATAAGGGTTTTCAAGGCTTATCTTATGGTTACTTGGTGGGCAAGCAACTAGATAAGGATAAGGACTAAAACCCTAATCTCTACACCTATATAAATACCCCTAAGGCCATAAGAATTCGTCGATGCCTTGTATAGGGTTCCTAGGAACAAATTTCATACCTCTTCTCTCTCTCTCTCTCTTGCCTCTCCATTTGCTCTTGGTGTTTGTGAGCCATTAGAGGTACTACACTTGTGGTACTTGCTTTCAAAGACAAGAAGATTCAAGATTTAAGTTGTTATTACAATATAACAACAAGAGGTATGTATTTCATCTTTCCTTGTGGATTTCGAAATTCCTAGAAGCCTTTTAGGGTTCTTCAAGTGTTCATAATGTTGTATAACTAATAGTGATAACATAGATCCAACTCTAGGGTTGCATGCATACATAGGATTGTTTGTATAAAACCCATCACTAATGTATGGTGACATCTTAACGAACTTTATTACATGATCATTACTCGTTTAAGATGTATGAGTGACATGATTACTTTGGTGTATGTATGCTTTTGCGGGGTATATGGTGTGGCCGGATCAAACATCACGTGGGAATCAGGAGGTGTATCGGTGTAATTGACACCATTTGTACCGATCCTGAACAACACCGTGAAGTACTTGTACTTTGCAGGTCGGAGTAGCAAAAGTGGAAGTCTTGGGGTTGGTGTATTTGGGTGGAAGTCATTAGCCACTCAGAGCACTAAACTGGATGAGCACAAGAGTAGTGAACGGGGTTATGTTGTTGGGTAGTCTCTCCCTAAGGAACCATAAAATAGTTAATCGGTTGAATTAAAAATTACAGATAACAAACGGTGAATTAAATTATATGTGATAATTGGTTGAGTTAAGTTGAAAAATATTATTGAATTAAATTATGATATCCTGTTATTTGTTTTTGTTGACTTGACAGCTCACGAAGCGGTTGTTGACAATTGTTTCTTTGTTGAATGCCTTTCGATTGGTACAGGTAGCTTAGGAGCATGGCTTGGTGAGGTTGGGTTACTTTTGGGTAGTTAGTTTTAATGAAGATGCCACTTAAACACGTTTTGCCTTTATTTTCCTTTGAACTCCTTTTTGCAATAATTAAATGGTTGAGTGTTTGTTTATGAAAATGGTAACGTGTGGTTTTGGGAATGGTAAAAAAATATATAAAGTCTTCCATTGCATTTTTCATTTTAAAAGGATTGTTAAAGTTTAAAAAAATGGAGTAAAAATCACGACGTTTAAATTACGTACACTCGGTGTTCATTGGTCAGGTCCACCACAGAGAACGATAAGATTATTCGTCATGATTTACTAAAGTTTAGTAAATATATTTATGCTTAAAAGTTTAAGTATAATTCTGAACATTAGAAAAGTTTCAATGTGTGGCAGAACGAATGAGAAGAATCAAATTAGGAAGAAAGATAAAAGTTTCTCCAATCTGAAAAGATGGGAGAGCACTTTAGTATCGTGTTTTATGATTATCTTGATGATTATGAATAATCATATCACAATTGATCCTCTAAGGATACCTTAGTACATTTGAATGGCTAAGAAGAAGAATCGTTAATTGTTGAAATGGTTAAAAGATAAATCATAATTCGTTCCAAGAACAAGTCTTAGAGTCATACTCCAAGGTTGTAACTTGAGTGACATAATCTTAAGAAAGGTTTATAACACTTATCAAATGTTGAGTAAAATGTTTTCTACTCTTGTACATTTGAAATTGTTAAGTTGTGATGTCTTGGTAAGGACAAAGCCTAACTAAGACCAATTGTGTGAAGTGTTTATCTTGATAAGAATCCGCACTAACTCTTGAATATTTGTTTGTCAAGGAATGGTTCATGACAAGAGAATCTTATATGTCAAGAGCTCAGTGGGAGTCTTAAAGATCTTGACAAGTTTCAAGAACTAATCAAGAATAAACCTATTGTTAATCACTAGCTATCATGATGACATATTCTTATTTTTTTCTCATTCCTGTTGAAGTTGACTATGGATGTAACTTCTATGAGTTCTCAATTGGTTACATAACAACTTGGAAGCAATGGTAGGCCCTTGTGCTGCCAGGTAGCAAGAAATTAAGATTAAACAAGTTCAGTCCATATGGGTTTGGATTTATTACTAACCTTGTCTTGTGATTATGGTTATGACAAATTCAGATGGATAGGAACACATACACCATTAAATCTAAGTGTCATAAGGTTTCTCTCCAATTCATGAAAATGATTGTGAGGAAACGCTTTCACTAAGTAGACTTTAAGCATATAGCAATTTGTTTTATTTTCATTCTCAAATTTGATTATGATTACGACATCCCTCTTCATAGTTCGAATTGTGAGAAATGGCATAGGTCTAAACATTTGAGACTTATTGTTGTAAGTTCTAAAATTGTTTAGACACACATGTGAGTTATCTAAGGAAAGGTGTATGAGTTTGAGATGCCAAGATAAACTCTTATCGAAGCATCTCGTATCAGAAATTTGAAATTTGGTAAGAATGTCAATAAGTATTGATTTTTAGAAGTCCAATTGATTTCTGAATACATTTCAAAGCTAGTGGGAGCATAAGTGTTATGCTAGTAAGATAATAATTATTATGATAGTGGGAGCATAATTATTATGGAAAGTGTTGCAAGTTAGCAATGTCAATTATAGAAAACAAAAGTTTCAATTCTCAAAGATGTAGGGTTTGAAAAGTTGTTTTGCTATAATTAAGGGAGATGAATTCATACTTCATTTCAAATCTAAAAGATTAGATTGAGATTTTAATCAAATTTAGTCAAAAATATATATTTGAATGTTATGTTAGAATGGTTCAACATAAGGAAATTCTATATATGGAAATGATAATTGCATTCTCAAATTCGATTATGATTAGGACATCCCTCTTCATAATTTTAATTGTGAGAACATGGCAAATATAAATATTATAGCAAATGACTGATCAAGTATCATGTCTTTATGTTAGACATTATGAATTGTGTCCTATATGCTTCGGGTATAAGATCGATTGTATATGCTATAGTATTTGCATGTTCTAATTTTCCAAATGCATAGGGCATTAAGAGGGAAAAAGGAATAGAACCAGATATGACTAAAGTGGTTAAGGAACTCTTAATGACAATATAAGGTTCGCCAAGGATTGGTCGCTTAAGGACAGTTGGAAGTATAGTATTGGATGGACCATGTTGACATTATTATGAATAGACAGTGTAACGCCCGTAGATCAGGGCTAGTCAATTTAAAGACGATAAGCGTCAAAAATGAGTTTCTGATAGAAGATTATTTAGATTGAATAATCTTAACTAGGTTATAGTATATGTTACAAGGATTCCGTACATATAAAGAACGCCAAAATCTTAGTTATAACGAAGAAGTTATGACCTGTCGAAGTTTCGCAACGGAACCGGCACGACGCCGAGTGACGTAAAATATGAATTTAAGTTAGAGCGATATTTAGCCTTAGCGATCTAAACAAAAGTCGTAGATTTCGTTAAACTGAGAGCGTGCATAAAAGGAACGCTCAAATCTGACTTCGTATGAGGAAGTTATGATTTTCTGAAGTTTCGACGTGGCAGTATGCAGCCCGAATACTCGATTTGAGATCGAGCGGTTTTTAGCCGAAATAATCTAAATGAGAATCGAAGATCTCGTTGTTAGTAGCGAAACGATGAAAAGTTAGGCGAGAATGGACGTCGGACGAAGAAGTTATGAATTTATAACGAAATTTTCTGTCCCGAACTCCTAAAAATAATTAATAAAAATAAAAGTCAAAATCAGCCGACGGAGTCTAAATGAAAGTTGTAGAGCGTAGTCTCACCTTCGCGTGGATATAAAGAACGTCGAAAACGGAGTTCGTATGAAGGAGATATGAATTTTTGAAGTTTAATAAATATTTAATATTTATTTTTAATTAACATACGATATTATCCGAAGGAAGATCAGTCGGTCCATCCAAAGTACGCACCGCGTACTGCTGTACGCCCCGCGTACAGCGTAGGGCACTCGAGTTCTACGGAGTCGAGAGTCGTACGCAATGACGTATGAGGGCCGATGACGTAAGCGCTGACGACCTCCGAGGAGTACGCCCCGCGTACCCCGAAGTTACGCCCCGCGTACGTGCGAGGGTCAGCAACTATAAAAGGGGATGCGAGGCCAGCTTCTTTTCTTTTACAAATTCTTCATCTTCTCTCATCTTTTGCCTCGATTTGCGTGCCGTTTGCACCCCGAAGCCCCGGTAATATTCCCGAGCCCCGAAGCGAGATCCGAAGCCCCGAGAATCCCGAAGAGCGTTATTCCCGAGCCGAAGCCCTGCCCGCGAGGAGCCCGGTTTTTTTTTGTGAAGATCTTCCAGATCTGCGGAGAGGCGCTACATCTGCAAGCCGTAGTGCTGTCGGATCATCTTCTGAGCAAGTGAGTGTATAGTCACTTTCATCTTACACATAAATATGAAGTATTTTATAAAATACGTGTTATGTGTATACATATATATTGTTGTTTATACGCGTGAGCTCATAGTACTTTCTTCTAATACATAAATATAAAGTATTAGGTATGAAATACGTGCTAGGTGTTATATATTAATTATCTATTTGAGATGGATTTGGAATTGATGTTTTTATACGGGTGTTAAATGATTTAAATTGTGTTTGTATTTATATCTATAAAAATGTTGGGTAGAACATGGGTAGATGGAATAGTTGGTGACGATGCGACTTTGTGTCTATTTGATAAATTTTGGTGACGATGTGCCTATTGTGCAAACCGTGGTGACTATGAGACGTAGTGCCAATTGTATGAACCCAGGTGACTATGAGACGTAGTGCCTATTGTGTAAGCCCTGGTGACTATGAGACGTAGTGCCAATTGTATGAACCCAGGTGACTATGAGACGTAGTGCCTATTGTGTAAGCCCTGGTGACTATGAGACGTAGTGCCAATTGTACGAACCCTGGTGACTATGCGACGTAGTACCTATTGTATGAACCGTGGTAGCAAATGGACTGTGAGCCAGTTCCTCAGGTAAACCCTTAGGAATGAATAAAGAAAGTATAATCGATTCTTAGGGTAAAACCTTAAAGAAGATAATGGGGATGGGTATTTGGGTCGATTGTTGGTAATTGAATATAATAAATGTATTATTGTGGGTTGAAAACCCTATATGCTCACCAGGCTCCCAAGCCCGACCCACTCAGTTTTCCTTGTATCACAGGTATCAATACGAAGACATAATTCACTGAGAGAATAAAGGAGATGTAAATCATTAATGTAAATGAATGTAAGTTCTGTTTATGCTTATGTTCCTGTATTGACGATGACATCCCAAACGTTTTAAAATGAATAAAATACGTTTCTTCGAAAATGTTTTAATAACGTATTTATCATGTTTTTCTGGGGACAAATTCCGCGACACTTTTATTAAAGAAGTACTCTGATTTTTATAAAGCATAAACAAATCGGTCTTTTCTGGCCGTGATTTTGGGGATGTCACAGTTGGTATCAGAGCATTAGTTTAAGCGAACTAGGAATTTGTAGGATTTCTAGACTTAAACTTAAGATGCTAAGTGGAGATTGTGAGATGTGTGTCTGATAAATTTTAGACACGAGCACTAGTTTATTTTAGGAAAATTGCCTAAAATGCTTTTATGTGCTAAATGTTATATGTTGCCATATATGATATTGTTGTTCGGATCCACGGTTTGCTGCCAACCGGATCTAAAGGTTTATGTGTTTAGGATTCTAAGCGTACGTATACGATATTAGAACTAGCATGTAATCGTTGGGAGTAATAAGGTGAAATTATTCGGTGTGTAGATCAAAAATGGTGAGAACAAGAAGCGGAGTTGGAAATGCTGATGAAAAAAGGAATCAACCGCCTGTAATTCAACAAGTACCTGTCGTAGCTGATGCACCTGAGCCGATAACAATGGCTGGTGTACAAATGATGATCCAAATGATGTTGGATCGTCAGATGGAAGAAACAAGACGCCTGCTTAGGCAGAATCGTAAAGAACCGTCAATTCAAGCAGAAGAGCCCGAGGAGAATGGAGGGCAGTCTGAAGGAGAAAACTTTAGTGGGATCATTGGTCAAGTCGAACAACCAGTGGTTAGACGCAATAACCAGTATGGAGGAAATGATGGTCGTGGGTGCAAGTATAAGGATTTCATGGCATCCAAACCACCATGTCTATCTGGAAGCCCGACGCCGGTGCAAGTTATGGACTGGGTCTCCGAAATGGAGACTATGTTTGAAAGTTGCGAATGCAGCAACAGGCAGAAGACCGCTCTTGCAATTCCTCTATTAAAATCTGGGGTACTGAGCTGGTGGAAGTTACTGGCCGGTTCGATGCCCAAGGGGGAAGCTAGCAAGATGTCTTGGGAGGAGTTCGTGGTACAATTGAAAATGCAATACTGCTCTGAGCAGGATCTCCTGGAAATCAACAATGAGTTCCAGAATCTGAAGAAAGGAAAAATGAGCATCACGGAATACGCCACAAGCTTTACGGAAAAGATGAAGCTTATTCCATACCTACTTCCAACTGAACTTTCCAAGGTCAACAAGTTTGCCAATGGATTACCAGCGGACTTTGGTCCGATAGTCAAGCAAGCAACCACTTTGAAAGCCGCCATCTGGGCAGCCAAAAATGTTGAAACCCAAATAAAAGAAAAGGGTCTGGAGAGAGCTGAAGTTGGAGAGAAAAGGAAACATGAAGGATCTTCAATAATCAACAAAGAAACCAAATTCTCGAAATCTGGAGGAAGAGATGAAGCTAAGTGGTGCGAGAAGTGTAAAAAGAAACACTTCGGGAAGTGTAGCGAGGATATGACTTGCTACAAATGTGGGAAGACGGGGCATTACGCCAACAAGTGTGCATCCAACAAAAGGGTGTGCTACGGATGTAACGAGGAAGGGCATATTTCTAGAGACTGCCCAAAGAAAAACGCACCACCACAGCCAAAGGCATTCCACATGATCCTCGACGAAGCGAATCAAGAATGAGGAATTTATATCCAAGGATCAACTTATGATATAGCCAATTAAAGGCATAGTATAGGGTGAACTTGAGCTTTTGTGTAATCATTTCAAGTTATATTGTAAACCCTGGTTTTGATATTTATGTGATATTTATGGTTTTAGTACCTGATGTGTTAAATGATTGTGTGATTTTTTTTATAGTGACTTGGTTCGACTGAGAGACAATACTTGGGACGAGTATGAGTAGGTGTGAAAGGTAGTAGACGCATATACTACCGGAAGCACAGGACTCGCACTTGGATCAGGGAAAGTCACAAGGTTACCAAGAAGCTAGTGATTGATTCCACTTTATTCTGGTATGTCATTACCATTGTTTCAGTAATGACTAGTAAGATGGTTCTTGTTCCGACCCTAGTGGTCATATTTAAATTTGAGTTCGACTACGAGGAGTATGTTACGTGGTCTAGAGGACCAAGTTAGATGTAACATCTGACTTAAGTCAGAAGGTTGAAGTTAATGCGATTGATAGTGTCGCTCTCATTGTTAAAAGAAGTTTGCAGGTAGAAATGCTACATGCTGAAATGTGATTATATCACATTAGAATATGAAGGAAGGTATATTCTATTAATGAAATATAACTTTATTAAAGACCGAGTCTAAGCGTTGCATCGTGCGATGAGAGGTCAGTAGAGCATGACCCATCGGTTTGTTACAACAGATAAATGAAAGTATTTATCCGGAGAAGAAGAAGGAGTCCATAATAAAGGACTTATTTGGTAACTTGAAGGTTACGATTGAAAGTACAACATAGTACGATAAGCAGAGACTAGATTGGGCATCTTCTGCGGTCAAGAAAGCCATAGAGTTAAATACTCTTTCGAGGAAACATAGAAGTTACGGTGATTACCAAGGATGAAGAAATAACGTGTGGAATCATTATGCAAGCCCTATTTCGTTGATGATTCCGGGACGTAATCATCCTAAGGGGGAGATAATTGTAACGCCCGTAGATCAGGGCTAGTCAATTTAAAGACGATAAGCGTCAAAAATGAGTTTGTGATAGAAGATTATTTAGAATGAATAATCTTAACTAGGTTATAGTATATGTTACAAGGATTCCGTACATATAAAGAACGCCAAAATCTGAGTTATAACGAAGAAGTTATGACCTGTCGAAGTTTCGCAACGGAACCGGCACGACGCCGAGTGACGTAAAATATGAATTTAAGTTAGAGCGATATTTATCCTTAGCGATCTAAACAAAAGTCGTAGATTTCGTTAAACTGAGAGCGTGCATAAAAGGAACGCCCAAATCTGACTTCGTATGAGGAAGTTATGATTTTCTGAAGTTTCGACGTGGCAGTATGCAGCCCGAATACTCGATTTGAGATCGAACGGTTTTTACCCGAAATAATCTAAATGAGAATCGAAGATCTCGTTGTTAGTAGTGAAACGATGAAAAGTTAGGCGAGAATGGACGTCGGACGAAGAAGTTATGAATTTATAACGAAATTTTCTGTCCCGACCTCCTAAAAATAATTAATAAAGATAAAAGTCAAAATCAGCCGACGGAGTCTAAATGAAAGTTGTAGAGAGTAGTCTCACCTTCGCGTGGATATAAAGAACGTCGAAAACGGAGTTCGTATGAAGGAGATATGAATTTTTGAAGTTTAATAAATATTTAATATTTATTTTTAATTAACATACGATATTATCCGAAGGAAGATCAGTCGGTCCATCCAAAGTACGCACCGCGTACTGCTGTACGCCCCGCGTATAGCGTAGGGCACTCGAGTTCTACGAAGTCGAGAGTCATATGCAATGACGTATGAGGGCCGATGACGTAAGCGCTGACGACCTCCGAGGAGTACGCCCCGCGTACCCCGAAGTTACGCCCCGCGTACGTGCGAGGGTCAGCAACTATAAAAGGGGATGCGAGGCCAGCTTCTTTTCTTTTACAAATTCTTCATCTTCTCTCATCTTTTGCCTCGATTTGCGTGCCGTTTGCACCCCGAAGCCCCGGTAATATTCCCGAGCCCCGAAGCGAGATCCGAAGCCCCGAGAATCCCGAAGAGCGTTATTCCCGAGCCGAAGCCCTGCCCGCGAGGAGCCCGGTTTTTTTTTGTGAAGATCTTCCAGATCTGCGGAGAGGCGCTACATCTGCAAGCCGTAGTGCTGTCGGATCATCTTCTGAGCAAGTGAGTGTATAGTCACTTTCATCTTACACATAAATATGAAGTATTTTATAAAATACGTGTTATGTGTATACATATATATTGTTGTTTATACGCGTGAGCGCATAGTACTTTCTTCTAATACATAAATATAAAGTATTAGCTATGAAATACGTGCTAGGTGTTATATATTAATTATCTATTTGAGATGGATTTGGAATTGATGTTTTTATACGGGTGTTAAATGATTTAAATTGTGTTTGTATTTATATCTATAAAAATGTTGTGTAGAACATGGGTAGATGGAATAGTTGGTGACGATGCGACTTTGTGTCTATTTGATAAATTTTGGTGACGATGTGCCTATTGTGCAAACCGTGGTGACTATGAGACGTAGTGCCAATTGTATGAACCCAGGTGACTATGAGACGTAGTGCCTATTGTGTAAGCCCTGGTGACTATGAGACGTAGTGCCAATTGTATGAACCCAGGTGACTATGAGACGTAGTGCCTATTGTGTAAGCCCTGGTGACTATGAGACGTAGTGCCAATTGTACGAACCCTGGTGACTATGCGACGTAGTACCTATTGTATGAACCATGGTAGCAAATGGACTGTGAGCCAGTTCCTCAGGTAAACCCTTAGGAATGAATAAAGAAAGTATAATCGATTCTTAGGGTAAAACCTTAAAGAAGATAATGGGGATGGGTATTTGGGTCGATTGTTGGTAATTGAATATAATAAATGTATTATTGTGGGTTGAAAACCCTATATGCTCACCAGGCTCCCAAGCCCGACCCACTCAGTTTTCTTTGTATCACAGGTATCAATACGAAGACATAATTCACTGAGAGAATAAATGAGATGTAAATCATTAGTGTAAATGAATGTAAGTTCTGTTTATGCTTATGTTCCTGTATTGACGATGACATCCCAAACGTTTTAAAATGAATAAAATACGTTTCTTCGAAAATGTTTTAATAACGTATTTATCATGTTTTTCTGGGGACAAATTCCGCGACACTTTTATTAAAGAAGTACTCTGATTTTTATAAAGCGTAAACAAATCGGTCTTTTCTGGCCGTGATTTTGGGGATGTCACAGACAGGAGTCTATTAATAATGAGTTATTGTATGGAAAATATGGAATATTTCCATATTGGGAGTTGAAGAATAGATGAGAAAGTTAGAAACTTTTATGCAAGAAGGATGTTCAAAGGAATGTACTTTGAATTTGAGACTTCATTTCCATGGAATTGTCTTGTAACAATCTCTAAAGGAATATTTTGTAATATTTTTGGTCAAGTCTCTGTGACTTTTGGTACCTAGACATTACAAAAGAATCATTGCATGATAGTTTAGAGTCTAACACTTTCTAGCAGTGACAAGAATTTAGAATTCTTACACTTGCAATAAGGATTTGGAATTGTGAAATGAGCATCATTGAAATGTTGTTATTGATATCTTTCACAAAGTAAGGACCATAGACAAACATAGTGTGCATGCTTGGAGCATGGGACAACTATTGTTTTAATTCAAGTATTAAGTTGATTATACGAAACATTATATAATTGTTAATGATTAGTCAATATGGCACTCAAAAGTTTTGGGGCCATATATGATTAGTATTATTCTTGTGTTTCACTTTGCATGTTTTGACTTCCCGAATAACTAGGTTATTCAAACCATCCACAGTTGATCATACTTTGGAAGTAGGTATTGAGGCAAGAGTGTCATGAATGGGTCTGGAGTTTTTCTAGGTGTTTTAGACATAGCTGCAATGTTCATGAGTACTCCTGGAATAAGATTCGAGTATTGGATTCAACCCACGCTCATCCGAATCATTTCATCGATTTTATCATGAGTGATTGTGAGGCAATAATATCTTATATTCTTGAAACCAAGACATGTGAGTTGTAGTTTACAAGTCGGTTGCACATTGACGTATGTAAACGCACCAATAACTTGGTGTTATAAAATATATTTTTGTGTGTGATTTGAAGAGTAAGTACAAGCAAGCATTTTAGTCGAAGTTTATCCATTCCTTTTAGCCTTGGAGGGTGATATATGTGGGCCCCTCGATGCTTCAATGATGACCATCCTAAGTGCTTGGCCAAGCCTGGACTGATTTGATTTGTTCAATTAGTTGGTCGTCCTAAATCGGAAATCGGGAAACAACAGATGGGCAGAGAGAATGATTATAATCCATGACACAGTCCATATGATATCTAGAATGGACAAATATATGATCCCTTATCTAATGGATGCGTCATTGACTGGTTCAGATTTCGACAGCAACTTTTAAGAGCTATGATTATAATCCATGTCTCAGTCCATAACTATTATTGGTATGTACTTGAACCGAGAGTAGCATGGTCCATTTGGGTTGCAATATATTAATATGAAGTCATATGATTTAATTAGTATTGATCAAGAATTAATTTGGACTTTTGAGCAGAGGTTATTTATGATTTGTTAATATATTATAAGTTCTAATATATTAATATGAAGTCATATGATTTAATTAGTATTGATCAAGAATTAATTTGGAATTAATTTTGTGATCAAAAGAGACTAATTAAATATATGGGGATTGATTTGGTAAATCATTCATTCTTGTGGTGTAGGCCAATGATCAATGATTCTTTAGGTTGGCCTAAATCAATGTGATAACCCATGGATGATCCATGGAGGTTTAAACCCATGGAGCCAAAGGAATATGGAAGGTCATGCACATTAGGGTTTACATGGTGTAGCCCTAACCTTGCCAAACTACAGAGACAGTGGCAGAGATTACCACCAAATTCAGGGAGAGGGTCTTGTTGGTGCATCAGTACGTGGGTGATGAGGAGATGAAGAAAACCCGGTACCATGATATGCTGAGAGCTGATATTCGGAAATATGTCAGTTATTCGACGTGCCTAACCTTGGATGATATGATAACCAGGGCACGAGAGAGGGAGATTAATATAGAGAACCTTCAGAAGAGGAATGCAGAGGCTGGGCGGACAACTGGGGTATCCGCTAAGACACCCAAGGGATTCGAGTCGGTGTCAAAGGTCCAGCAGGGCCAAGGCCGCTGCGGGAAATGTGACAAGTCGCATGAGGGATGTTGCAGAGCTGGGGGATCGGGTTGCTATAAGTGCGACAAGACTGGGCACTTTAGCAATGATTATATTGCCCCTACCCCCACCATTCTGACATCAGACCTGATTTGCTTCCATTGCAATCAACGGGGCCATAAAAAGGCCAATTGTCTGAAATTGGTACCAACAGCAGTAGTGGCAGCGCCAAATCCAGAGACCCTTCAGATCATGGATAGCTGACAGGGCAAGCCAGATTCTCCTGTGGTGAGGAGCCAAGCCTTCCAGCTGACCGTCGAGGAGGCGCGTGTCGCATCAGATGTGGTGATCGGTATGTTTCTTCTACCTATGTTTTATTACATTTTAGTTTTGATATTTATGTTCCATGTATTCTATTTTAGGATCGTTCCATGTGCACGGTATCCCAGTATTGGTGTTATTTGACTCCGGAGCTACCCGATCTTTCGTTTCTTTTACACTTAGCAAGAGGTTTATCGAGTCCACAAGCATGTTGGATTGTCCTTTAGAGGTCGAGATTGCGGACGACCGATCTGTCCGAACATCCGAGGTTTATAGAGATTGTGTCCTGAGGATGTGTGACGAGCGTTACCTTGTGGATTTGCGTGCCATTCCTTTGCGTGGGAACAAGGTCATCATAGGCATGGATTGGTTGATCCCTAATGGGGAGTTGATCTACTTCGAGCAGCAGTTGATTCGGGTCAGGACCCTAAGTGTGGGAGAGCTGGTGATTTAGGGTGAGAGACCGCAGCATGGACCAGTCATGTGTCAAGCAGCGAGCGCCAAACGCTACCTTCATCAGGGATGTACAAGTTTTTTTGCCTATGTTATGGATACCCCGGAGGAGGGTATGGTGACCGTTAGTGATGTGCTAGTTGTGCGGGAGTATCCAGATGTGTTCCTAGGGAATTTTCCTAGGTTACCTCCGGAGAGACAGGTAGAGTTCAGGATTGACCTAGTTCCAGGAGCGGTTCTGATAGCCAAGGCACCGTATCGGTTGGCTCCTCCCGAGATGCAGGAGTTGTTTACACAGTTGCATGAGCTATTAGAGAAGGGATTTATCAGGCCGAACAGTTCACCTTGGGGAGCCCCGATTCTGTTTGTGAAGAAGGATGGGTCTCACCAGATGTGTATAGACTACTGGGATTTGAATATGGTAAGGGTGAGGATCCGGTACGCACTCCCGAGGATTGGTGATCTCTTCGACTAGCTTCAGGTGGCATCTTGGTATTCCAAGATCAATTTGCGTTCAGGCTATTACCTAATGAGATTCAGAGATGGGGATGTACAAAAAACTGTTTTCCGGACTCGCTATGGCTACTATGAGTTCGTGGTGATGCTATTTGGGCTCACAAATGCTCATGCCGCGTTCGTGGATCTCATGAACCGTGTATGCAGACCGATGCTGGATCGGTGTTTGATGGTCTTTGTTGATGGTATCTTGGTTTATTCCAAGACGCGGGAGCAACATGAGGCGCACTTGAGGGAGGTGCTGGAGACACTGAGGAGGGAGAGACTTTTCGCAAAGTTCTCTAAGTACAAGTTTTGGTTGCACAAGGTGTAGTTATTGGGGCACCTCTTCAACCAGAACGGTATATTGGTCGATTCGGCCAAGGTGTAGGCCGTGAAGATATGGGAGGTTCCGAGGTCTCCATCCGAGATTCGGAGCTTCCCCGGTTTAGCAGGCTATTATCGGAGATTCATTCAGGATTTCTCCAAGACAGCGGTGCCCCTGACTCGGCTGACCAAGAAGTTGGTGACTTTCCGCTGGGGGCCTGAGCAGCAGGCGGCTTTCGAGACTTTGAGGCATAGGTTGTGCGAGGTGTCGATTTTTGCTCTGCTGGAGGGCGTTGACGATTTCATAGTGTATTGTGACGCGTCTATGTTGGGTTTGGGTGTAATGTTGATGCAGAGAGGGCACGTCATCGCTTAAGCCTCGATGCAATTGAAGCCTCACGAGGCGAATTACCCGACGCACAATCTTGAGTTGGGGGCAGTTGTTTTTTCCCTCAAGATTTGGCGACACTACCTCTATGGGGTCTGTTGTACCATTTACACAACTCACAAGAGTTTGAGGTACTTGCTTGAACAACATAATCTAAACATGAGACAACGACGGTGGGTGGACATGGTTAAGGATTATGATTGCGAGATCCTCTACCACCCGGGGAAGGCCAATGTTGTGGGCCATGCACTTAGCTGCAAGGCATTCGCGGCCCCAATCAGAGACATCTGCCTGAGGATGACAGTAGTGACTCCGCTTTTGGAGCGGATTCAGGAGGCACAACAGGAGGCAATGAAGGAGGAACATTGGAAGAGTGAGCGTATCGTGGGTCAGATTTCCTCCTTCGACTATGATAGCCGCGAGCTATTGACACTCCATCGGATGGTGTGGGTTCCGTACACGGGTGGTATGCACCAAATCTAATGGGTTTTGAGCATTCTAACATTCATATGGTGTACATGCACCCCTAGAAACCTTGGATCTATGTTTTCTCTAATATTCATTCAAATTTGATTTTTCCAAGGTTCTCATCGGAACTAGCATGGCTTGGGGTACTTGTAATATAAAAACTAGTAGAATGACATACCTTTCTTGTAGCTTGGATTCCTTAAGACCTTGTGAGCCTAGCACCCCAAATGTGATGCCTCAAATGTTTCACACAACACCACAACTCTTGGACTAACTTGAGAGAAGAACACTTTCACTCAAAATTGGCTAGCCTTCCTTGTTCTTGTCTTAGTGCCGATTTTGCTCCATATGAGGTTGCTTAATTAGTGTGTCACATGTAGGGCTACACTATGTAAACCCTAATGTGCCTGGCTTTTCATTTCCCCCATGATCCATGGGTTTTAACCTCCATGGAGCATCCATGGAGCACCCAATGGGTCCTAGCCCAATTTAGTGAATCATAGACCATAAGCCACTATACAATAATGAATGATTTACAAATCAATCCCCATATATTTAATTAGTCTCTTTTTTATCACAAAATTAATTCGAATTAATTATTGATCAATATTGATTTAATAATATGATTTCATATTAATATATTAGAACTTATAATATATTAACAAACCATAAGTGTCCTTATTCTCATTTTGTCTATCCATTTGTTATGATGCCATGCAACCCAAATGGACCATGCCAAATTGGGTTAAGTACATACTAAATATAGTTATGGACTTCAACACCTTATGTAACAGTGTCCAACTTGGATAAGTCTAATAACTACAGTTACAGGTATGACTTCAAGAACCGACCAACAATCGTAGCTCTCTCAAAGTCTCGCAGAACTAAGATGATGCACCATTTAAGATAAGTGATCATATAATCTTTTGTTCTAGATATCAGCTGGAAAAATACATGGAACAATGTCGCACTTATTGTCCAGCAGTTTGTTTCCCGATTTCCGATTTCTTTGACATCGAACTAAACTGAACACATCAATTTGGTTCTGACCGGTCCCGGTACATAGGTCAAAAAAATCATCTAGGGGCCCAGATATCGCTTTTAATCCTACAAGGACTAGAAGGAACAGATAAACTTCGACTCATATGCTTTTACTAACTACTTGTTGAATCATACACAAAAGCACGTTTTATAACATCGATTTACCGATGTGTTTTCATACAATCAATGCACAACCAACTCATAATCAACAACTCATATCTCTAGGTTTGAAGACTTATATGATATTACTGTCTCACGATCACTCGAGATAAATTCCATGAAGTGATACAAGTGACCATGGGTTGAATCCAATACTTAGAACTTATGAGCACTCATGAATGTTGTAGCAACTTTTTCTATGTCTGACACCTTAGACATCTACAAGCCCAATTCATGACGGTCTTGATTCATATCTTCTTCCAACATATGACTGACTGTGGAGAGTTTGAATAAAGTAATTATTTTGGAAGTCAAAACATGCAAAATTGAAACAATAGTAAACAATTAACACAAGATACCAACACTTTAATTATAAATAAACAACAAGTTTGATTTAATCATAAAATGTCAATTACATTTTTACAAGTTTCAGAAATAACTATCTAATATGTAAAACTAATATCATCCTTCAGCCCGATGCGCCTCGCATGCTGCAAATGCTTAACCCTACACAGTCCCTTCGTGAGGGGATATGCTGGGTTCTTATCCGATGATACCCTCTTTACCACTACGAGTCCTTCTTCTATCCGATGTCTAATGAAATGGTATTTTCTATCGATGTGCCTAGATCTGCTATGATCCCTTGGTTCCTTGGCTAAGGTAACTGCACCCTCATTATCACAGAAAATCTCCATAGGCTCCTTAATAGCTGGTACAACTCCAAGGTCTCCAATGAAGTTCTTTAGCCATATAGCCTCCTTTTCCGCCTCGCTTGCTGCTTTGTACTCTGATTTGCAAGTTGAATCAGCTACTGTTTCCTTCTTGGAACTTTTCCAAGTAATCGCTCCTTCGTTTAGGGTAAAGATCCAACTCGACTGAGAGCGGAAATTATCCCTATCAGACTAGAAGTAGCATCACTATACCCCACAACTCTCAAGTCATCACTCCCACCAAGGGTAAGGACCTAGTCCCTAGTCCTCCGTAGGTACTTGAGAATATTTTTCACCGTAGTCCAATGAGCCTTGCCTGGATTCCCTTGATATCTGGTGACCATGCTCAAAGCAAAGGCAACATCAGGGCGAGTGCAAGTCATAGCATACATGATCGAGCCTACAACGGAAGCATATGGTACTCGACTTGTGTCAACTATCTCAACCTCTGTACTTGGGCTCTGAGTCTTATTCAGTTTGGCGTTACTCTGGATTGGTAAGTCACCTTTCTTGGAATCCTGTATGCTGAACTTTTTAGCACCTTATCCAAGTAGGTGCTTTGACTAACTCCAATTATTCTCTTACTCCTGTCTCTCAATATCCTTAACCCTAGGATATAGGCAGCTTCTCTAAGGTCCTTCATAGCGAAACACTTCCCAAGCTAGGATTTAACCTCCTGCAAGGTTGGGATGTCATTTCCTATGACTAGTATGTCATCCGCATACAATACACAAAAGCTAACTATACTACCACTAGCCTTAACATATACACATAACTCATCTTCGCTCCTCGAAAAACCAAACTGTTTGACTTTCTCATCGAAAAAAAAGATTCCATCTGCGAGATGTTTGTTTCAATCCATAGATGGATTTCTCAAGCTTACACACTCTATTAGGGTGGTTTGCATCGACAAAACCCTCTGGCTGATTCATGTAAACATCCACAGCCAACTTTCCATTAAGGAAAGGGGTTTTGACATCCATTTTCCATATTTCATAATCATGAAATGCAGCTATGGCTAGCATAACCCTAATAGACTTAATTTTCGCTACTGGTGAGAAGGTCTCATCATAGTCAACTCCCGAAGTTTGAGTATAGCCCTTTGCAACCAATCGCGCCTTATAAGTGTTTACATTCCCATCCATGTCAGTCTTCTTCTTGAAGATCCATTTGCACCCGACCGTCTTACGACCCGGTACATTGTCAACCAAGTTCTAAACTTGATTGTCATACATGGACTGAATCTCGCTGTCCATGGCCACATTCCATTTTGCGGACTTCGGTCCTTCCATGGCTTCCTTAAAGTTGTTAGGCTCATCCAAATTTACCAGTGTGCTATCACTAATAAATGCATCACCTTCCGTATTAATATGAAAACCATAGTAATGCTAAGGTGATTGCTAGGATTTAAGGTTCCTTCACCGCTTGACTTATAAATTCTCTCTATCGCAAGACCCCTCTTCTTGCCATAAAGACCACGTTCTCACTGGGTCTGTAGAAGAGATAACCAAATAATTTCTATAGGTAGCCGATGAAAATACACCGCTCACTACGAGGTTCGAGCTTGTCCTGAGTCTCACGTCTCACTAAAGCCTCACAACCCCAAATCTTGATGTGGTCTAAATTGGGAACTTTCCCAGTCCACATCTCGTGAGGTGTTTTTGCAACCGTCTTGGTAGGGACTAGATATAGGATATGGGCAACATTATTTAAGGCATACCCCCAGAGTGAGATTGGTAACGAAGCTCAACTCATCATGGAACGCACCATGTCTAACAAGGTTCGATTGCACCTCTCTGCCACATTCCTTAAGATAGTCAAGGAACTCCATGCTAAGATACTCTCCTCCTTGATCGGATCGGAGCATCTTAATGTTCCTGCCCAACTAATTCCCCACTTCCTGTTTAAACTCTTTAAACTTTTCAAAAGTTTCTGACTTATGCTTGATTAAGTAGACATAACCATATCTATTGTAATCATCAGTAAACGTCACATAGAAGCGATTAGCATCCTTTGTGGTGGTTCTGAAGGGTCCACACACATCTGTGTGTATGAGGTCCAACAAACCTTCACCTCTAGCACAAGAACCAGTGAAGGGTGACTTAGTCATTTTTCCAAGTAAATAAGATTCACAACTATCATCTGACCTTAAGTCAAATGACACCAAGACTCCATTCTTCTGTAGTTGGCCTATGTGCTTCTTGTTAACATGTCCAAGACGACAATGCCACAAGGATGCTTTATCCAAACTAGTGGAAGAATCGATATGTAACACGTTATTTCCTAAGTTATCTACAACCGACACAGTTTCATATACACCATCACAAGGTAATGCTTTAAAATAAAGAACATTATTGTAAAAAGCATTAATACCACCACATTCATTATCAAATGAAAAAGTAAATCCTTGTTTGTACAAAACGTGAAAAGAAATAATACTTCTCGCCATTTCGGACGAGTAACAACACTTATTCAAATCTAACACTAACCCGCTACTTAGAAAAAAAGAATAAACTCCAATATTGGTGACAGGTGAAGATTTTCCTATTCCCCATGATCAATTTTATCTTTCTGTGCTCCACATCCTTACTTCTTCTTTGGCCTAGCAAATCAGAACATATGTGAATACCACAACCTGTATCAAGGACCCATGAATTAGTATGCAGTGAGTTATTAGACAATATACTGTAAATACCTACATGGGTAGGTTTGACCTTCCCATCCTTAACATCTTGCAGGTACTTGGGGCAGTTTCGTTTCCAGTGCCCATTTTCCTGACAATAGAAGCATTGAGCTTCCTTTGAGGTGGAAGAAGGACTAACAGAACCACCTTTGGTTCCACTTGAGGAGGAGCCATCAAGAGACTTTCCCTTGGTACTCTTTGAAGGGGTATTTCTCTTCTTCCCTCTACTTTGCCCGATTTCCAGAACAGGGGCGGTGTTAGGAGTAGGAGCAGTAACAACCGATTTACCTTTGAGACTAGTTTCGGCAGTCTTCAAAAGTCCTCGAAGCTTGATGAGTGTGACCTCCTCCTTTTTCATATGATAGGCCATTCGAAACTGATCATAACAAGTAGGTAAGGAGTGAAGTATGATATCAATAGCCAACTCCTTCGGGAACTTCACATTCAATTTCAGCAAACGGTCCACAAAGCTTTGCATTTTCTACATGTGGCCCGTGATGGATTCACCATCCTTCATTCGAGTTGTTATCATGGAAGAGATGATTTCATACCTCTCTTAACGAGCACTATGATGGTAGCGGTCCATCAAGTCAATGTGCATCTCAAAAGGATAAAAATCCTCATAGGACTTCTGGAGTTCAGCTGTCATTGTGGCTAACATGATACATCCCACTTTGGTAGCATCTCTCTCATGTGCCCTAAAGTCTGCGATCTCCTCTGGAGTAGCAGTAGACTCATCAATTTCTTTCAGCTCCTTGTCGAGGACATATTCCTTTTCCTCGTAACGCATGAACATCCTGATGTTCCTGATCCAATCATTAAAGTTTGAACCATCAAATATGACTCTCTCACAAAGGTTCATGAGAGAGAAGGAGCCGATAGAGTTTGAGCCAGAAGCAGCATTGTTGGAAGACATTTGAAAAGAAGAAAGACAAGTTTATATTAGATATAGAATCCTTAATAAGACACCCAAATGTAATATTAAGGCTAGGAGCCAACACAATACTTTATAACTTGGAAGGGGGATGCCGTAATCCAAGCTATAAAATATTTGAAGGTTGGTGAATGACAATTCACCAATTTCCACCATGAAAAATGAAATAAATTATTAGGTTTTAATTGGATTGAAACTCTTATATCTTTTGAGATTCATTGAAATTTTCAATGGCAGGTATAAATCTCGATTGTGCCCTCTCAAGTTTGTGACTGGGATGCCGAGGATCACAAACAAGGTGTAAATAACCATGCAAATTAACTTGGTACCCTTAATCTTTATCACCTAATTAGTGTGCCGGTTACCCACACGTGCTCCACCGATCTATGATAAATATTAAGTCACCCTTTACCACTCTTACTAGTCCATGTTAGTGTGTCAATTACCCACACACGCTCCACCAACAACTTGGTAAGGTACAAAGTGTAATTTCATGGGTTACCACCAATTTCACATTTTCCTAAAGTAACTAAGAATGAGAATTTATAAAAAATTTTAATTACCTTATATTTATCATTATAATTTTAATGATAATTATAGTCCTTGTCTTACCCGTTCGGCTAACGACCCTCCACCAGTCAAGGAAGCGGTGGGTGAGAGTGGACACCCATTAAGCTGCCATTTCATAGGCAACAACCTTATACCTTCCTTATAGACCGGCTTCGTGAATGAGGCTTACTAACGGTAAAACTGACTTGCTCTTATACATACATATATATATATATATATATATATATATATATATATATATAATTAAATTATAATACTATAAAGTATAAGGATTGAATTTTAACTTTTAAAACTCTAGGTTTTGGAATTAAAGTTTTCTTAAGTGACTTTATAAATTCCAAAACTTGAGGGCAAGTTTTAAAACTCTTCAAAACGTTTCAACTTCATAACTTACGAGTTTAATGGTTTATTAAAATGAAGACTCTTCATTTTATGTAACCTATGGTTATTTAATGACTCTTTAAAGAAATGAATTTTGCTAATCCATAACTTGAGGACAAATTATGGACTCCATCAATAACATTTAGATCAAGAATTACATCATCAAACAATTTGCAAATAATTCCTATGATCTTACTAAAACTCATAAGCATGAACATTCATATCATCAATTTCAAGAATCACATAAACATATATAAAACTTGAAAATTTGATAATAACCATTGAAAATGGATTAGCATAATCATTACCACATCAAAAACAGGTTTTATAAGTCCAAAACAGTTTAGGGTAATGATTCTAATCAATTTCCAGCAGCAAAACTCGAAAATTTGCACACATGGGCTCTTACTCGTTGAGTGCAAGAACCTACTCGACGAGTAGGATGCATTTTCACTTGCACTCGTCGAGTCCCCCCATGGACTCGGCGATTCCACGGAATAATGAACAGAAATTTCGACTTTTTCAAGTAATTTGCATCAAATATTAAGAAAACAAGCCCATGCTCTAATACCACTGATGGGTTTTTGAGCATTCTAACACTCCTATGGTGTACATGAAACCCTTGAAACCTTGGATCTATGTTTTCTCTAATATTCATGCAAATTTGATTTTTCCAAGGTTCTCATCGTAACTAGCATGGCATGGGGTACTTGTAATATAAAAACTAGTAGAATGACATACCTTTCTTGTAGCTTGGATTCCTTAAGACCTTGTGAGCCTAGCACCCCAAATGTGATGCCTCAAATGTTTCACACAACACCACAACTCTTGGAATAACTTGAGAGAAGAACACTTTCACTCAAAATTGGCTAGCCCTCCTTGTTCTTGTCTTAGTGCCGATTTAGCTCCATATAAGGTTGCTTAATTAGTGTGTCACATGTAGGGCTACACCATGTAAACCCTAATGTGCATGGCTTTTCATTTCCCCCATGATCCATGGGTTTTAACCTCCATGGAGCATCCATGGAGCACCCAATGGGTCCTAGCCCAATTTAGTGAATCATGGACCATAATCCCACTATACAAGAATGAATGATTTACAAATCAATCCCCATATATTTAATTATTCTCTTTTTGATCACAAAATTAATTCCAAATTAATACTAATTAAATAATATGATTTCATATTAATATATTCGAACTTATAATATATTAACAAACCATAAGTGTCCTTATTCTCATTTTGTCTATCGAATTGTTATGATGCCTTGCAACCCAAATGGACCATGCCAAATCAGGTCAAGTACATACTAAATATAGTAATGGACTTAGACACCTTATCCAACAAAATCCTGATGGAGGAGGCGCACAAATCCAAATTTTCCATCCTTCCCGGGGCGACGAAGATGTACAGAGCTCTCCGTCCTAATTACTGGTGGCCCTGCATGAAGCGGGATGTAGCCTGGTACGTCGAGAGGTGCTTGACCTGCAGGAAGGTCAAGGCGGAACACCAGAGACCTCATGAAAAGACGCAACTGTTGAATATCCCTGTATGTAAATGACAAGATATTACCATTAACTTCACTACGAATTTATCACAGATTGCACGTGGAGTTGACGTGATATGGGTCATCGTGGATCGGTTGACCAAGAGCGACCATTTCATACCGATTCAGGAGAGTATCTCTCAGCCTCCACTGTCCCTAAGGAGTAGAAATCGAACCCTAAACCTCTTGCATGCTTTGTGAGATAATTTGGTGCAATTTTGGGTGATTTTTCGTGGTTTTGAAGAAGAAGAAGTTAGAAGAAGGAGCAAGAACGTAGGAGGAGCATGTAGATATAGGAGTTCAACATCTTTTCTGACTCATTTGAGTTATCAAGCATCAAACTTGACCATTGCATGCTTAATTGTAGTTTTCGGGTGTTTTATGTGACATTTTGACTCCATAGTTGAGATTTCTTGTGTTCTAGTAGTTTTGAGCTCTTAAAAGCATTTAGAGTCATAAAAATCGGGCCTTGATGGTTAAGCCACAACCATGCAAGTGTTAGATGGTCACAAAGTGTGTTTAAGGACTTAAATCATGTCTTAACTCCCATCCATGCATGCAAAGACATAAAGTTTATAACTTTATGCTTTAGGACGTCTTAAAAGACCTGGATCTATGTTTTGGACATTAAGACTTAATGGATTAAGTTACAAAGGAAGTTCTAAGGAAACTGATTAGTACGCTGGGCGTACCCCCTGGTACATTGTGCGTACTGGGTCAACCTCCTTGAAGCGGTCAAGACAGGTACACCGTACATAAGCCTGCAGAATGGACAAACAAAAATTTAGGCCTTAGGATGTTGGGCCTAAAATTAGGTGGGCCTCATGGGCTGTATTGGGCTTTATTTGGCCTTAAAGTTTAAAGTAATGGACTTGGGCCTTAAACTTATTATGGTTTGGGCCTTGGGGGAAAAGGCCCATTAGGGCAAGGACTAGGGAACCTTGCCTAGGGACATGAATTAGAAGTTGGGCCATAAGGGAGTCATACTTGGGCCTAATAACTAACTAAGGGACTTTCTATGCTTTAGTGAGAGGAGTCTTGAGCCATCCAAGGAGTATGATTTCGGCGCATACAGTTGAGATGAGCTACCTTGCTGTATGAGGGGGTCGAAGGCACCAATGCCGACCCACTAGTACTTGTTTGTAGCAGAGATGATTGTCTTTGTGATAAATGTCTGGTATGCCACTATCTGTTATGTTTTATGTGCTTATTTGCTACGATGTTATGTGGTAGTGGGAGGGGTGAAATAGAGCCAGTATCCGGTTGAAATACACCGAAGGGGAGGCCAGCACCCAGATATGCTCGGCAGTATCTAGTTGAAATAGACCGAAGGGGAGGCCAACACCCATATATGCTCAGTAGTATCCAGTTGAAATAGACCAAAAAGGAGGCCAACACCCATATATACTTGGTAGTATCCGGTTGAAATAAACCGAAGGGGAGGCCAACACCTATATATGCTTGGCAATGTATTGTTGTATGGTATGTGGTATGATGGGGGATCTCACTAAGCTTTGTGCTTATGGTTTTTAGTTTTGGTTTCAGGTACTTCTTCTTCAAAAGGAAAGGAGCCAACATGATTGCAACACATCACACCATGATTTCCGCACATGAGATATTTGGGAGTTATACTCTGATGTTGTTTTACTATGACATGTTTTGATTAGTAACATATTGGTTTTGACATGGGATGACATTATGGATGTTCTTAAACTATTGGTTTTATAATTACTTAATTAAAAATGAATTTTTTGGAATTGAATTTTGGATGTTACACATCCCTTGGCATGGAGTTTTGGCCTTCTCCTCTCTTGCTCTCACTTGACAAAATTCTTAACCCTATCTAGAGTTTGTAGAATTCGATCCTCTCTCGTTGTTATTTTTGTTCTTTTGTTTGGTGTTCTTGATGTAAATTAAAAGTGGGATTCTAGTTTGTGTCCTTTCATCCAAACAAGGCGGCAAGAACATGGTCTTAACCATGCAGATCATTAAGTGCGAAAGAGGTATGCATTTTCTTTCTTTTCCTTACTAGTAAAATTAATAATATGAAACTTGGATCCTATAGGTTGCATGAACACATAGGAATATTTGTTTGTTTCCTCTGCATAATATCTTGTGTTTAGATGTAGAAAACCTATCAGCGTAATGGGCGGATTTAGTTGAAATATAAAAAGTTATGGCTATAACTTATATAGATTGATAGTGAGTTGTTGTAATATGGGATGATGAATTGTACACATATGGTTTGGTTGATAATCATCATACTATACATGTTAGAAGTTGTATTAAACAAGCATATCTAAATTGATAGCATGTTGTTGATAGCTAAGGTTGTTGTATTAAACTATTTGCTCATGGTTATGAGATATGGTGAGTAGATACATTGAGTTGATGTCGCAGAAATATACATTGATGGTTTTACTTGATGGGTTTTATAGATTACATTAGCTATGTGCTTGTGAAATTTCACTTAACATTTAAGGGAACATGTACGCTAAAGGATCTATGTATTTAACACTTTGAATGTAACATGCTATGAAAAACAAAATTAACTTGAACCATAATGAATCCCTAGTGTAATCAAATAGAAGAATTAGGGTTACATACCTTTGATTTGTCGTAGTAAACAAAATCGCTTCAATCTCCTTCTTGAAAACCTTGGAAAGCAAGCACCAGAAATCTCGTGCCTCTAATGGCTTACAACACCTAAAAAAAACCTAGAATGAAGAGGAGAGAGAGAGAGAGAGAGAGAGAGAGAGAGAAGAGACTCATAATTATCATCCATATGCTTCTTAAAAGGATTGATACGAAATTTCTATCCCAATGGGTCTTTATATAGCTACTAGATATCCCTAATAAACCCTAGATAATGACAACCCATAAATAGGTCATTATCTAGTTTCCTAATTATCCATTTGGAGCGTTCTAGATAACCCTAATAGGGTATCAAAACCGTCTAATCATGGAGGTTTCTATAATCTCTCTCTTGTTCAACTAATGAAGAATTACAAAACAACCCTTATATAATTAATTAATTCCAATTGATCCCAAATTAATTCTAATCACATTATTAATTAAATCTAATTGATTTCTTATTAATTTATTAATCATATAAATTAACAAATCAATTATATAACAATTGATCTCATGTTAATTTATTATTTACATAATAAATTAACATATCGATTATCTATTTCCAATTAATATATTAATCACATAACATATTGACATATTATTTATCTCTCTTTCTCGAAATATCATTTCTAGTTATTTCAAGTTATGAAGGCAACCCAAAAGGAATTTTGTTAATAGTTCAAGATTATACTAATTTAGTTATTGGCTTAGACACAATCTCCCACTTGGATAAGTCTAAAACTAAATTACAGGTATAACTACTAAATTAAACAGCAAAGTGTGCTTTCCAAAGCAACTACCGAACTCTGATCAGATCAGAAATTGGTCCTTAGGTAAGTTATCAAAAATTACTCCATTCTTCTATATATCATATGGACGTGAGACATGGATAATAATCAATATCTTAGTCTAAGATTCTGTTTCCTGACTTCCAATTTATGATGACTAGATTCTGACTACTAATTGAACACATCAATTCAGTCTAGGCAAGGTCTTACACATGAATGTCAACATCAAATCATCAAGGGGCACAAAGATATTGGTTTTCCTGTTAAGGCAAAAGGAACAAATAAACTTCGACTCATATTGTTTGTATCCATTACTCATCAAATCATGCATGACACTACGTTTTATAACATGACGTTACATATGCAATTTTGCAATACCAATGCACAACCGACTTGTAAATTACAACTCATATATCTCTGCTTTAAGAATATAAGATATTCTCGTCTCAGAATTACTCGTGATCGAATCCATGAAGTAATTCTATGAGAGTGGGTTTCTCCAATACTTAAATCTCCATTTATAAGTACTCATGAATGTTGTAGCAACACAATTGCTATGTCTAAACTCCTTAGATAATCTACAATCCAATTTATGACTGTCTTAATTCACTACTTACTTCCTAAAGTATGACTGACTCTGGAACTTTGAATAATTAAATTATTCAAAAAGTAAAACATGCAAAGTGAAACACAATAATAAACTAATTAACCGTGCTCTCAAACCTATTGAATATAAATAATCTCTATTAATTAATCAACATAATAATCATGACTTTATTCATTTTATAATGTTTCGAGCAATCAACCAACCACTTAAATTAAATAACATCAATCATGCCATGTTATGTACATGCATGCTATGCCTCTTTATGGTCCTTCCTTTGTGAACAGATCAACTAGACATTTTCCAATGATGCTCATTTTACAATTCCAAATTCTTGTCATTATCTAAAATGTAGTTGAATTCTAACTTTAAATGCATTGACCTTCTGTGATGTCGAGACTTCAAAGTCATAGAGACTGAACCAACGACATGACACAATGTTCCATTGGAATTTTGTTACTAAAAACAATTCCATGATAAGGCCCGATGATGGACGTGTTCGCTAATTTAATTAAGTAATTAATTAAAAGATAAATATTAAATCCATAAAATGGTTACTTTACTAAAACAAGCAAGTTCTTTAGCACTTCACAAATTTCAAACTTTGATATCCCAACTTTGGGGGACTGTAATTCAATGAATATGAAACCAAAAGTCAAAACGTTATAGTCTAAATGTGTAAAATTCCCTAAAATATTCAACACTTCTCACAATATTGGAAGTGTAAAAATATGTGATATCTATCACAGTTGGTATTAGACCATTAATTTATGCGAACTAGGAAAACTCGGCCAATCGAAGATAAGTAGCCTAACTCCCACCAAAATCTAACTCACTTGGGAAGCTTAGAGATTTAGATTTAGCTCCATCTTTTGGTTACTTTTGAGGTATAAAGTTCATACTCACAACCAATCAAAGCCTAAGTTGGCTCTATCGATGAGATTTTTAGCTCCCTATCCCCTTCTTCTTTCTCGAATTCCTCTAAGTTCTTCATAACATCTCATATAACTCTCTAAAATTGTTGAATTCTATTTTTTAGAGTAGATCTCTTAATAGAATTACAAAGTATATATCAACATTTTATAAATACAATTAAGTTCTATATGCAAGCACTTTTCACTTAAACTTATTTTAAATCAAGTCGAAACCAAAAGGGGACATGAAATAGTAAATTTTTTTAAATTTGTCATTTAAGCCTTAGTGATAAAAGGAATGGGTTTGTGGGGAAAATTCAAAATTTTTTGTTTGTTTATGACAACTATAATCCATTAAAATGGAGTAAAATTGTTAAAATTCACGATTTTTGAAGGGCAAAGGGGTAAAATAGGTAAACGATGAACCCTATTGCAGTTTACATGACAACCAAAAAATAACAAAATCTACTAAATAAGAATACACTACTTTTTAGAAGTTGAAATAAAATATAATTGGGTGAATCTGGGAGCATTGGATTACCCGCTAGAGGTAGAGGTTGTAGACAATCATACAATGAGTGCTCCAATATTCATTGGGGTTGCATTTTTAAGCTGTTTCGTGAGAAGTGCAAAACATTGGAATTTTGTACAAACAGTCAAGGATTAAAGGTATTCCAAAATTGGTTTTGGGTACGTAAGATGATAAGAATGATAGATATTCTCAAGGAAGAAGCTCACAAAACCATGTACTCATTTACTAGAAAGGTACCTGAAGCGACATCTGGGTTATCCTTTGTTGCTTCTAGGGTCATCTAGAATGCTCTTGCCTTCAGCCTTGGTGGGTTCCTTACTGGGGTGGTGTGCATCGAGTTCTGATGGATGAAGCGAACAAATCGAGATTCTCCATCCATCCCGGGGAGATGAAAATGTATAGAGAGATCTTTGTCTGGATTATAGGTGGCCCTGCATGAAGCGGGATGTAGCTTGATATGTGGAGAGGTGCTTGACTTACAGGAAAGTCAAGGGAAACATCATCGGCCTCATGAAAAGAAGTTTGTAAGCCTATCCAACTGGAAGATATTGGAGGATATGATAGAGAGAGAGTGAGAGAGAGAGAGATAGGGAGAGAGAAAGAGAGATTAATCAGGAGATGGAGAAGAAGAGGATGCTAGATTATGCATCGAGTGCTAAGGGTTCGAGCAAGAGGCCCAAGGTATTTGATTCCTCTAAGTTTTAGTGAGTTGTTGTTTTTGAAACTATTACATGTGTTATGTGTTAATTCATTACTTTTAAATGCATTGACCTTCTGTGGACTCCAGAACCATTGAATGCATTATTTAGCTTCTAGACCATGGTGTTGGTTGGAAAAGGGACATGTATGGCTTAATGGATGCATTCATGCCTTAGGGTTATCATTTAGAACTTAGATTTTTAGATTTTGACTTATTGGGATGTCTTAATGGATAAAGTTGCAAAATTTATCCATCAAGACCTTGGAGAGTATCAAATATAAGCTTTGGAGCTCTTGAGGTTGGAGGAAAACAACTTAATTAATTAAGATGTTGAGGCCCAGTTCTCATGATTTGGCATTATGACTGACACGACGTGGCAACCGAAGCCTACCAATTTATTTTTTTGCCATGCGGCAACGACGTGGCCAATGGTAGGCTACAATGTAGAGGCTGCTGAAGTTGACTTTGACCAATAACTTTTTGACTTTGTTGAATTTTTGTCAAATTGTTGGGTCTAGAGTGTAGAGTTTGATGTGACCTTGTATGATTCGATAGGTGGATTTTGGCAACTGTTTTGTGATATTTAGTTGTGGTTTAGTTGACTTCGAAAAAAAGGTAAGTCTTGTCACTATACTATGTAGGATGCTAGTTGTCTTTGTGACTCTTGTATTGTGTGCTGGGCGGGGCCCGTTTGGATGCTAGGCATTGCCAGTTATGTGGGCGGGGCACGATGTTATGTATGTTATGTGGTATTTTGGGGAACTCACTAAGCTTTTGTGGTTTAAACATATAAGGTATTTTCGGTTCCAAAGGGAAGAGCTAGACATGATCGCACCGCTTCCCCATGATTTTATATTCATATTATCTATTTTTATTCACTATGATATTTGGGAATACATTTAAACAATTGTTGGCATTGAACAAATGGTTGTATAGTTTTTGGTGGTTGAAAATGAAAATTTTTACTACTATTTTTTGGATGTTATAGTAACCAACCTCCACTAGGTACATCATAAAATCCCTCATTTTCAAAAAAAATCATTGAAATGAACAGGCATGGTGTTCCTAGAACATTGAAACCAATTTATCTAAAGGGACTCTCACCACATTAAAGTCACCAAACACTACATAAAAACCTAGGTTTTGATTTATAAACATCACGATATAATCCCATAAGCCTTCTTGTTCCTATATTCTTGAGGCGTGTAAATATTAACCATGAAGCATTTAATTTTAAAAAAACACTAACTCGTTTGTAAGTATAACAGTATTTTCCCTTCAAGTAATTCCTGATTTGACAAACATCAATGGATCCAATATAAAAACTAACCCTAGAGGGACAACATGCACTATCAAAATGTGAAATAAAAGTGGCAATTTATACATACACTTTTTAAAGTAAATAAATCCAAGAAAGTCATCTGAGTCTCTTTTATCCCCAAAAAATTGATAGAACTTTTATTAAAACTATGCAAAATTAATTTCCTTTTTAGTGTATTCTCGATCTCACAAACATTAAATGGCATCATATTTATTAATCACCAAATTTCTCAAGAAATTCCATTGATAATGTTTATCATGCCCTCTTTGTATCCTTCCATATCATAACCAAGTTTTTTTCACCCATTTCAATATCTTTATTGAACTAGTTAATTAAAGAAATACCAATTAATTGTCCTTTGTGCCCATATTTTTTGCTTTGCTTTCCCTTCCTCCAATTGGTCGATGTAACTGAAAACAACACAAATTTCTCCTTGGTTTCTTCAATTTTCAGACTTAAAGTTATCAGCAGGTCTGAACCCCTCACACTAAGATTTTGATTTCGTACTTTAGCTTTACGTGTACCCAACCTCACCCCACCAAATCCAGGTGGTTTATACACGGAGGAAGGACGTTGTTGGATGGATATGAATAGGTGTTCGTTCCAGGTACCCTTGTCCAACTTATTTTACCTAGTTTGCCTTATTCTCTAACTGATTGATGCTACGTAGCTTCTTGGATGATCATTGGTATGCTAATGATCTTCTCTAGAGTGCCTGATGATGGAAGTTATGCTAAATAAGATATAGACAGTAGGTCAGGGAGCACCACCAAGGACAAGACCTCGGTATTGCTCACCAATGCCTAATTTATTTATAGGATGTGAATGTTGCTTAATTGTTTCTAAATGTAAAGTGTGTCTATCCCTATTAACATGGTGATGATGTTGCCCTAGGGTTGCAAGGGTAGTATCCTTTAGTATAATATTGGTGGTTTATCTGTGTTTTTTGGGATGTCGGATGGGTACTTGCTTGAGTATTTTATTAATATATGATGTTGCTCTACCGGGTACGTAGCTGGCAAGAATATTGGTGAGAACCAACCTGGTTAATATTGCCTTACTAGGCTGATTAAACCTTTAAGATGTTACCATTAAGCCTCTCAGCATTATTGTTAAAGGCTTGTTCTTACTTGGTTTGGATAAATAGGCTTTAAATGGCATTTGATTATTTGGAAAGCAAACTATTCATCGTAGGTTATACGTGCCTTTGTAATCACGTAAATGTTCGAATGGTTGTTGTGTTGGAAACATATACTCCTACCCTTCTGCCCTTATTAATACCTTTCCCATCGATTTTTGCCTCTTTCATCTTCTATTTGCTTCTTTTCCCTGTTGTTACTTTGTTTTTTTTGAAGATGTCTAGGTTTGCCATGTCGATTTTCATTCTACTACTTCTAGTGAACAGTTAGCCAAAGTCTAGGATAAGTATAATCTTGTTGAGGAAGATGGTGCTCAAATCCCTGGTTTTGATGCTACTGTCGATTGTCCTCCTCCAGGTAAGATAGTGTTCTTATCAATTATTTTGAAGCTGGTTTGACGGTACCCCCTTCTGCATTCTTTGGGAAGGTTATTGAGGCTTAACTTATCCCGCTCGTCCCGAACAGAGGCAAGCTCTGTTGAATCTGAACTAACCTCACGAAGGCATCGAGTGGAAGCCACCAAGTATGGAGCGACCTAAGCATCCACATAATGGAGACTGTTGGACATATGAGAGTTGGAAAGTAACTCCAAGGCTTCAATGGTAGCATGGGGAATGCATAACGTCCCCATCATAAGCAACATGATATTGCATAAGAAAGGACTCTTAGGTGAGCTTCCACTAAGGGATGTAGATGTCGGGGGCCGCTTTAGGCAGAGAAGAAGAACCTGCAACAATACTATCCTTTTCTAAGGGTGAGGCAGAATCAGGAGAAAATTGGAATTCACCCTCAGACTCCTTCCTAGAGATACCTTCCCCGGGAACGGTAGTATCCTCTGGCTCCTTCTTGGGTTCACAAGGTTGTTTTGTCGCCTCTTCATCCATTCCCTCCGACTATTTCGGAGTGTCATCATCGGCAATGTCCACCACCGCATCCGACTCCCCTATAGGAAATCCATGTTTCGCTTCTTACAAAGACGCCTTGCAATAGTGTTGGCACGAGCGCCTTTAATAAGTGGGGTGTCTAACCAAGCGAACCATTGCTTTGATAGTCGAACGACTCCCTCCAGTCGCCACCTCCTTCAATGTCTCTTCCTCCGAATTAGGAGGCGGAGGGTCGTTGCGAGATACCCTCTCTATGAGGACGTCAACCAACTCCTGGTCAGCCTAAGAATTGGACCCTTGTGCTATAGCAGCAGAAAGGCTGGAAAGAGCCAGAGCACAATCAGCATTGATCAGTGGATGGAGTTTCTCCACCAGGGGCACTTCCTTATGTTGACAATGGCCTTGGAACCTGCCCCTGAATGACCATTTCTAAAGGAATGATCCTCTCGCGACTTGCTACAACAAAAAATTACATACATAAGGATCAAAAAAGCCTTGACTTCACCTCATCAAAATTCATATAAAAAGGTGGGGTGAGGAGATGCACACTCACCGTCCTTCTCCACAAAGAACTGGGGCATCATCCCACATGCCCTCCAGGTGGCACTCAGATTGACGACAACCATCTGTAGTCCTCCTAATCCTCCCTATTAAAGGAAATGGTCCTCAACTCTTATGCCACACTCTCGTTGGCCCTCTAGAGTTGTGGGCGCCAAGTCGGTGAAAGTGGTTCTACGAGGGTAGCCAAAACCGACCAAGTTGTTGTTCACCCATATCCATTTGTCCTACCATTTCTTCTTGGGGGCCTTCTAGTTTATGATGAACGTATGCACACCCTGCTGTGGAGAGAACGTGTGCACATCGGACTGATTCGAGGAGTTGACGAAGTACTTGAAAAGCCAGCACTGGGGGAGCACGCCCAAAGCTCGACTGGAGATCTCAAAACCAATTATCTTGTTGAAAACATTATGAGTTACATCGTCAACAGAGATGCCATATCGGCATATGATCTCATCAAAAAATTCGATCAATGGCAGCCGGAGACCCGCTTCGAAGATTAGGATTAGGACTCTGAGCTTCCTTTCTGGAGGCCGAGAAATATGCGCCCCCCTTCAGGGATATTGCACCCCGTGCTAAGGAAGAAAGACAAATCGGGCCTACAGGGACTCAAACTCATTTAGCATAGGCTCGATTCCAGTGCTCGACAATGCCATCATCTACTTATAATAAGTGCAAGACGAAAGAGAAAGGAAGCAAAGAGAAAAAAAGAGATAATTGAAGAGCAATAGAGTGAAGAAAAGGAAACCGTCCTTCATAAGGTAAGTCTTAAATACAAGGTGGTAAATTCGAACAGTTACAATGATGAAACCGTCTGCGTAGACGACTCCGTCACAACAGTGGACGTCAGAACCATCCCAGCTGAACATGTGTTTAAGGGTAAGCTAGAACAATTCAGCTACCCTAAGCTAACACTAACATTTACTAGCCAAGGGAACTTGTTAACATATCTATCTAGGAATATGTCAAAGATAACGAGACGATTATCTAAAAGATGACCTAGTCAACGGTCGCTACCCGACGTAAGTGCTAGGTCCGGGCCCTCTCCTACGTGGCCTTGCACTTAGACCTCGACACTCTGGCGCCAAGGTCTAATTCAAAACGAGAGTTTCCAGTCCATTGCAATCAAAAAAATACTAAACACTCCCCAAAGCGACAAGTGTAGTGCTCAGAACACTGCTCTTCGACAGTTCTTCACCAATATTAGATAACCGCTAGTAGGGCACGATCCACCAATATGACGCCTCTATGTCCTGTCAGTCTAGACAAGAAAAAACGTACTTTCAGGGACATGCTCCCTCGACGATAGGTATAAAAGAGATCCTTCTTCTCTAGAAGAATTGATCTCCTTTTTCTCTATCTCAAACAAAACCCTAATTCTCTCATCCAATTACTGACTAGACCATCGAAGTCTCGTTCCGGGACCCCCTCCCGGACAACGACTAATGTCGAATTTTTCTTTGTTGTGATTCTCAGGCTTAACTGAGGCGTAACCACCACATACGGCGTTAATCTCGAAAAGATATCACAATAGTTTCCTTGATCAAATCTTCTAACTAGTTGGCAAGCCAAGCTACTTACAAAATAAGTATTGTATTTTGGCTAGCCGGGTAGCCTTGGTTAATATGTTTCCTTGACCAAATCTTCTATGTAGTTGACAGGCCAAGCTACTTACATATTAAGTATTGTATTTTTGGCTAGACATGTAGCCTTGGTCGGTATGTTTCCTCTACCAAATCTTTTATGTGGCTGGCAAACCAAGCTACTTGGAGAATAAGTATTGTATATTGGCTAGTCTAGTAGCCTCGATTGGTATGTTTCTTTGAACAAATCTTTTATGTAGTTGGTAAGACAAGCTACTTAGAGAATAAGTATTGTATTTTGGCTAGCTCGATAGCCTTGGTCGATATGTTGCATTGACCAAATCTTCTATATAGTTGGCAGACCAAGCCACTTAGCGAATAAGTATTGTATTTGGGCTAGCTGGGTAGCCTTGATCGGTATACATAATCCTAGATTAGTATGTAGTAGGAGGTTAATCATCTTCCTCAAATAACATTTTTTGCTAATAAAGGATATAGTCACTTAGATCTTGATTATACATGGATGCACAAATAAGATGAGTGAGACGACTCCTAATCATAATCTGGCTAGATTGTCCCAACATATTGCATACACCTTGGGAATTGTTGCTTTAAAATCATACATACCTTTCCTCCCTAATTTGAATTTTTACTTCTACACTGGTATCTTCTTTGTTTTAGTGCGCCTTTTCTTCCTTCCCTAAGAAATAAGGAGAGTTTGTTTAGTAGCGCCTAGATCTTGTTTAATGCACACCATTCCTTCTTTGTCGTTCTTCCTTGTCCTTTTACTCTAGATTAACCTCAAACTTTTTCATTTTTCATTATGGGCTTGCGTTTGTGTTGGTTGTGTCATAGCTTGATCTCATTTTCTTCTATGTTTTTACGACAAAATCATTTCTTACTTCGTTACCTTCAGCTGTCATTTGCTATGCGACTATTTTTGTCCCAATACCTACTACCAATTCTTTTTTTATTCTCTCCTCATTCTTGTTATTGACACTGACCTTGATTGCCTATGTGAATTCTCTATGGTAATCAAAATTTCATGCTCTTGGATCGAGAAAAGGTGTAGTCTAGATTCTCAATTAATTCTCCTATCTTTCCTATAATTGTTACTCATGATAGGCTTTCCTTTTGAATCTGTGATCTTGCTTCCCAATTTTTTCCTTCTTCCTTCCTACCATCTTGCATACTCGACTTAATTTCTTGTCTGGTTGCTAGGTTTGGGCTACATTGGATATCTCGAGAGTCACCATTAATGATATCCTGGTTCACGTCCCATTTTTCTCTTCCTGCTCTTTTCGTTGTCGGGATGGTCCCAACTCCTAACATTGTGTAAAACTTGAGAACTACATGGATGGTGGATGCTATGACTCTAAACTTATGCATTTCTAATCTTCCAAATACTACATCATATAGTGATGATGTGTTGATGACAACAAACCTAATTTCCCGAGTACCATTTCTGCCTTTATTGTAATCAACTAGTATTAACAGTAATGTGATGATTCCTTCTAGCCACACAATGTGGTCTGCAAACTTATCAGGTGCGATTCTCGTGGCTCCACTTTATCTTGCACTTGCCTCGGGAGTTGTTTATAGAAGTGTTTGTATATAATGTTTTTAGAGCTTCCACTATCCATATAGATGTCGTTTACATACTTATTTCCTAAAAATCCTCCTATACCCGCTGCTTTCTCTCCTCAATGGTTATAACTATGATAATCCCATTCATCAAAAATGAACCGGTCTCCCTACTACTCATGGCCTATTTCTAACTGCTTGGCTATCTGAACATGAAAATCATGCCCTTATTCTTTCCAATTTCTTTTAGCGAAGTCCTTTTATTAAATCGCTCAATTTCCTAGATTGTATTTTTGTGTCCAGTTCCCTCCTCAGCATAGTGCACTCGATGGTATCATGGTATGTGGAATCATGGAATTCACAATATGGACCATGCTTATAACCATTCAACCTGTCAACTTCCTTCCTATGCCGTTCTTTTTACTTTCCATTACTTTTTCCACTTTGTTTCTACCTCCATTTATGAATGAGAAATAACTTTGACCTTGTTGTGGGAATCGACCTTGTCGTTGTGTTCTGGTGTTATCATATCTACTTCTCTTGGCTAGTGGCTTTGGGTATGGTGCTCGGTTGTCCTTGTTAACATATTTTATACCTCCCTGGTCACTTTTGATCTTATCTGATGCAACTTCTTCTTGTTTCATGAAACGATGAACTCTTTCCATTATGTCCATCCCGGACCTTAGTGGTTTGATGACCAATTTTTTGAACAACACTCTAGGCAAATTCAATAGCTGAAGGTGCCTATAACCATGTTACCTACACATTTTGGTGCATTGAGTGTTGCTTTGCTAAATCTAGAGACGAAAGCTTTTAATGACTCGTCCTTTCATTGTTTGTATCCATGTATGGCTTGAGCGTTGGCTGTGTATTTCCTCTATTGTATTAAATGTGCCACAAACTCTTCATGTAATTGTTTGAAATGATGTATGCTTTCCACAATTAGATTTTTATACCATAACCTTGTTGGACCTAATAACGTAGTTGAAAAAAATATACACCAATATTTTCATCCAGGTAATAGGCGTACACCGTCCGTTTGTAATTTTCAATGTGATCGTCGAGGTCTCCAGATCCATAATACTTTTAAATTCTAGGTCAATTTGTCCCTACAGGTAATTGGTAGTCGCAAATACTTCTTATCAGAGGGGAATTATCTGATTTTAGAACATGGAAATGGTTGACATTCTTGTTCTTTCTGGTGGTGCTTCTAGAGTACCTGCTTGTTGCCCCCACTGGACTTGCGGTAGGGATTGTTTTGCAAAGATGTTTGGGGGATTGTACGTTTTTTTGGTTCTCTTGTGCTCAAACTACTTGTTGTTTTCACGGTGACCGACGTTGTTTGTCTAAACTTTCTTGCTTATGTAATTGGTCTTTTGTTAGAACCTTATTCAATATTCACATTTGTGGGAAAATTGGTATGTGGTATTGGTTGAGATAACATTATTATTGTTAGAGTAGTACTTGGTGATGCCACTGCCTGTGGGGTGAAAGTAGGGATTATGTTGATCAAATTGAATCGTGAATCTGACGAGGGTTACGAGGTTTATTGCTTGTCTTTCATGATTATTTTGGATGGCGCCAATGATGCTACGTAGCTTCCCATATAATCATTGGTATGTTGATGGTCTTCTTCGATGTGGCTGATGGTGGAAGTTACGCTACAAAAGATACATACATTAGGTAAGGAAGCACTAACAAGAATAGGACAAAATATTGCTCTCCAATGATCAGATGTAAATGTTGCTTAATTGTTGCTATCCCCATACATCATTACTGATCTACACATTCTTAATGTTTTCCACCATGACTTCTTCTTCATTAGAAGAATCTTCCGCTATTTTTACATCCTTAGTTATGTCAGTGTTTATTTTTCGTTCCTTATAATGACTGTCACTTTCCTCCCCTTAATTAGCCCCTCCTTTTGATTTGATCTCCTTATGATTCTCATTATCTTTGATCTCGTTATAAATTTTGTTATCTTCATCTGAATTAAGTCCATCCTTGATGAAATATAATTCTCCTCATCTGGCTTTCTTCCTTTATGCTTCCTGATCATATTAGGCCACTAACTTGATAACATTTTTACTCCCACATGAAATGACACACCCCCGATTTCCACCAAAAATCATTCCAAAATCATCATCATTAAACATAACTTCACCCTATTTACAAGAATTTTTTTCAAAAACATGCTAAGACAATGAACATAAAGGGAGGATCTCGATTTCCATCTATAACAGGCATTCTTTAATTCGAAAATTTCGGGATCTAGGTTTCAATTGTTTAAAATACCATTTATTATCTTCTTGTTGCTTAAATTTAGTACATACACTCCTTGATTTAAGCTCCATCCATACCCACTTCCCCCTGATGTAGTGAATTTCCATGTCTTTAAACCCTACCGTTTTTCACACGTTGTGTAAATTTCCAATGAGATGGACATATCAAACATCCCCGAGAATGATACAAGCTTAATCCAAACTTACTAGAAGGTCTTTTGACTTAAACACTACCTTTCTATCTTTAGCTTTCTATAATTCTCCACCTCCACCCTTCAAAATATCCTTGAAGTATCTATCTATTTTGACTTATTTTTGCTCCTTATGTAACATCCGGTTTATAGAAACTTCCTATTTAAGGAATTATGGGCATTAAATGGATAAACTTAGGGCCCTGTACTTCAAAGGGTTTAGGTTTCAGACCCAGCTGGGTGTGGATTATATAGATTATGTGATCCAAGCGTTCGGTTTTTATTTTGGAATCCAAGGGTATAATGGTAAAAGTGATACTTCAAATCTTTTCTTGAATTAAAGATTCTAGTTCGGAAGGTTTTAAGTCAAATGAGATTAGTGGGGATTGTAGGGTTTTTCATTAGCTTTCCGAGCATATAAAGAACGCCGAAAACAGAGTTAGGACAAGTAATTTTGGCCATCGGAAGTTAGAATGGGAAAGGGTTTGGCCATGTATGCTGGGCGTACAAGGTATATGTTAGGCATACACGGGTTAATTGTTGGAATAGTGCCTAAGCTCGTAACTATATTTGGTATGTACTTGACCCGGTTGTGCATGGTCCTTTTGGGTTGCCTTCTCCAAAGCAACTTGACAAGATAATTTAAGGAGAAAGAGAGAATATTGTGGTTTATTAATATATTATAAGAATAATATATTAAAGGAGAAATCATATTTATTTGATTAGTATTAGTCATAAATTAATTAGGAATTAATTTGGTGACTAAAAGAGACTAATTAAATAAAGGGGTATAAATTGTCAAATGCATGATATTTGAGTTTTGGACTTTAGAACCTAATGGACTAAGGGGGAACGAAATTATGATGGGGATTCATCATATTTTGTCCAAGGGCCCTAATCTAGAAGGTTCTATGGGCTGCTTGGTGATTAAGTTGTCCATTAGGGTTTAGGCTGAAACCCTAGCAACCAACAGTATAAATAAGACCCCTAGGCTATGGAAATCAGCTACCACTTGATTCTAAGAGAACCCAAGGCCGATTTCTAGCATCTCTCACCCTCTCTCATATTGCCTTCTTACTTGTGGGGTTTGTGAACCATTAGAGGAGTTACATTTGTGACTCTAGGCTCAAGATCAAGAAGATTACAAGGATTCAAGCTACTTGAAAGAGGTAAACCACTTAGATCTGTTTTTTGTATGATAATTTCGAATTATATATGATAGATCTAGGTTTGTAAGTCTTGGAATCAAAGCATGTACAATAAAGAAACCTAGATCCAAGCATTAGGGTTTGTATGAGCACATAGGAATGTTTCTTATGCATAAAACCCATCATTAATTGATTGTGAAGGTTCTCCCTAGTATATTGGGCGTATCTGGAGTACGTTGGGCGTACATGAGGCAGGGTCAAACCCAAAGTTTTGGGTCTTAGACCCTATTTAAAGACCTTAACTTATTGGAAATCCTTCTTATCTTCAGCCTCCATCCTCTAAAGCAATTCTCTCAAAAACCCTTGTCATATTTGTGAGATTCTTGAGCTTTTGGGTGTTTTGGAGTGATCTTGGTGCATCTTGGAGAAGAACGAGCTCATTAGAGAAGTTTTGGTTGTCTTGGAGCTGGTAGATCCAGACTTTGTTCACCTTGATCTTTCTTCTGGAGGTATTAATCTTTGATCTTGATGGTTCTTTAATATTAATATAGTTTTAGGTGATGTTATGAGCTTGTTTTGGTCCATTGGGTAGAATCTTGTGAGTAGAAGTTACTCCAGAACCTATGGGGCTCATTTATAGCCATGTTTGAGGTCATTAAGTTATAAAAATCGGATCTTGATGGGTATACATCTTCCATGAGTGAGATAGTGTCATTTTGGTGAAGTTATGAATTTAGGGCTTTGGTTTGGACTCCATTAAGCCATGCAAAGTCATAAAGTCTGTAATTTTATGTCTTAAGACATCCCTTAAAGGTTAGATATATAATTTTGGCGAATTCTCTAAGCATTAAGAGCTTAAACTCGTTTTGGCTTCAGCTAGCATACGTTGGGCGTACCTCTCTAGTAAGTTGCGTGTAACGGGTTTCGACCCATTTCTCTTTCTTCGACCGAGCAGTATGTCAGGTGTAATAGGTTGGTACATGGGGGGTACTCAACAAAAGGTCTTTTGGTCCATTTTGGGCCTTGAGTCATTTGGATTTTGGGCCATGAATTGTTGTGTCAAGTATAAGAAGAGTAAAATGGTCTTTTACCCCTTAGAATGATAGAATATGATTGGACCTTTGATTATGGTTTATCATGCTAATTATTGATTAGTATTGATCTTGGATATGTTCAGTGTGAGAAGCCATGGTAGCAACAACTCGAGTGTGAGATTTATTGAAATTGGACGGGGGTAAGTCTCTTTACTGTACTCGTGCGTTGGACTGGGGTGAAACGAACCCGGGGGTTGATACGCACCCGAAACAGCTACAAGTTGTTATATAGAGTCATTATGGACTCGAGATTGATACGGACCTGGACGTTGATACTGACCCAACACAACTGCATGCTATTACATAGACTCATTATGGACTCGGGATTGATATGGACCCGACACAGCCACGTGTTGTTATATTTGTATACATGTTGTATGTGGTATTTTGGGGAACTCACTAAGCTTTGTGCTTACAGTTTTATAGTTATGGTTTCAGGTACTTCCAATTCAGTAGAGAAGGGTCCGGCATGACTGCACAACATCCCCCAAAGTTATGTTATGCAATAGTTGCTTATGACTTTTATTCTGATGTTTAAATATTATTTTTCACCTTGAATGTTTTTGGGAACAAATTGTTGTATGGATTAATATTTTAAAAATGAAAATTTTATTATGGATTTTCGGAAGTTACACCTTGATAGATTTGTTAATTTGTCATCCCTCCCTAATAGTTCATGGTTTCCTTTTCAAATCTTCTTGTTGAAGCAAACAAGTGAGATTGTCCGAATGTTTTTGATCAAGAGGTCCCGTCTTCCACACATAAAATTTTGACAAACAAAAACTTTTTTACTACTTTGATAGTTTTTTATTATTATTATTTTTTTAATAACATCAATGACCACTCGATATTGTTCACACACTTTCCATAGATCTTTTGCTACTTAGTTACTAGGGAAATTTGTTACATAAAGGGACGTCGACATAATTTCAACCTTTCTTGACACTAGGGTTAACGTTGTGTCGCCTAAAGTTCCATTGCCAATCTACATGTTGCTCTCCATTGTCCCCCCATTGCATTCTACATGAGATTCCAGACCGATTACACCCTAATACCCTCCTTCATTGTCGGAGAGTCATAATAATAATAATAATAATAATAATAATAATAATAATAATAATTTCTTACTTAATCTCCTATGTCAATTTCTTTGATTATTGGTTAATAAGATTTTAAACTAGAATTATTCATTATTAATTTTTTTTGTTAATATGAGTTTTCGTCTATGAAATTATCCTAATTATGTTATTATCAATAAACGATGAAGTTTTTAATTAATGGTTGAAAATCAGGATGTCGTCATAGTTTGATTTGAGAGAAAAAAAAAGTCAATGAGTACGAGTTTGCAATGAGAAACAAATCGAAAAGCCAAAAGTATGGGATTAAGAGAAAATCCAAAACACGCGGCTGCCGATTGATGTTAAAATATATAAATAAATATTTTTAAACACTTCAATTCTATCTGTTTTTGTCGTTAATAGAAATATTAGTTATTTTTTAATAGCTAAATACATAAATAATCCACTTGAAATGGTTGATGTGGTAGTTTTAGGTTGGAATATAAGGGGCATTAGAATCTAGTACAACACAATCAATTAAAGAAGATACATTTGATTTATTTATTTAAAAGAAGTTGATATGCGTTATGTATTTGGGAAAAATCTTAAAAATGGTCATATTTGGATGAAGTATTCAAGAGTATAATTATTATTTTTTTGAGAAATATTCAGCAACGACTCTATATTACTGTCTTCATATGATTTAGCTATGATTCTATTTTAGAAGAAATAACCCAATATAGTTGTTATTGTATTCAATTTTGGAAAATATGTCCGTTACCTTATTTCCAACCAATCATCGATATTATGTGACACCATATTTAGGACGCGTTTGGTAAAGTAGTTGTTAGCTGTAAGCGGATAGTGGTTAGCTGGTAGCTGGTAGCGTGTAGCGTGTAGCGGAAAGCTGTAGCTTTTATTTGTTATATGAATGTTTGGCAAAAGTAGCTGAAAACTTTTGAAATATATAAAATTACATAAAAGGACAATTGATTAAAAATAAATAAATATATAAATATATTTTTAGGGTAATTATGGAAATTGATTTCAAAAGCTCAGGAGCGTTTTGTTAAACGCTACATGAAGTAGCTTTTAGAATCGGAGCGTTTTGTTAAAACTAAAAGTTAAACGTTCGTACTGCCAAACGAAGTTTTTTGTTTAAATTAGAGCGTTTTATCATAAGCTAAAAGCTAGAAGCTCTCAAACGCTTCCAAAAGCTTCGTGCCAAACACGCCCTTATTGATGTGGATACAGATGTAAAAATGTTAGTGTTTTAATCGAGTTCAACCCCATTGAACGATGGTTTTTACGAAGACCAAAATACTTCGACGGTTGCCCATAAAGAAGGTAAATCCCATGAATCTACCATTTTGGCTAGTTTTTACGGTATAGAATTGTTACATTCCTTTGATTTTACGTTGCAATGATTATTTATTAAAGGAACATCCCAAGAAAAAAGATATCGTATTATGGCCTCATTAGATAGATATTTTTTTAAGTTCAAACAAATTTTTCTGCCTGAATGGACCGGAAAGATTGTTTGATATGCACAGAAAAATGGGTCTTTTCCAGTAAGATATGTTTTTCTCAGAAAGCTCTAAAATCATATCTTTCTGGCTGAATAAACTGGAAAGACAATTGTGTCACAAACTCTGTCTCTTTCTTTCTTGCATTATTAATTTCTTTTAAATAATTTTTTAATTTCTATTTTATTGAATTATTATATATTAATAAATATTATTTTTAGTATATAATATTTATGTATTAATTAATATTATTTTATTAGATTAATAACTTCTTTTAAATAATTCTTTTTTATTTCTTTTTAATGGATTAATTCTTTTTATTGGATTATTATATATTAAAATACTATTTATAAATATATAATATTTATATATTATTAAATATTACTTTATTGGATTATTAATTTCTTTTAGTTAATTTTTTATTTCATTTTTATTGGATTAGTTCTTTTTTTTTTGGACAACACTACCATCATCCTAATACATTTTGGAAAAATCCATCCATCCCACCACTATTTGATATAAACTTGGTGAAAAATCATGTGTTGAGTTATAAAAAAATTTAAAGTTGCTAGAAAGAATAACAACGTAACATTAACTTGAAAAAAAAAACTAAAAACAATTTAATTGACATTCTATTTGGATTTTTAAATGATTATTGTGTAATTTTGATTTTGCATGACAATTTGTATGTTTTTATAATTATTCAGAAACTTCATCCATCTTAGTATAGAACAATAGGGTAATATTGTAATTTTTCATCATTCAGCACAGTCAATCAGATGTACAATCAAACAACATGGTTTCTTTCCCAGTCAGAAAACTTTCACATACAACATTTTCCTAGACAGCACTTTCCTGGACAAAAACTATCAAACGGGGCCTATGTTTACTATGAGTATGGGGACGGATACTTAGAGGATGTTCTAATAGATGTTGAAGTGGAATATGATTTCAAAGCACATGGCAAGGACATATGTAAGGATGATTTCTTGAACACTTTATAAGATGAAGATGTCAATATCATTTTTGATGATGATGATTCTAAGAGGACTACCATGGTTCATATGAGGAACTTGATGGAGAAGAAGAAGACAATAAGAGTGATGTAGAAGATGAGCTGAAGTAGAATACACCACCATAATCCAACTATCAAATGGAATAAGATGAAACCAATTGTTGGTGATAGGTATAAATCACCACATCAAACTAAAAACTTGTTTGAGTAACTATGCCATAAATAGTGAGTATAATACAGGGTTTGTAAAGAGCATTTGCGTTCTCTTAGTGGTTAGATATGGGTGAAATGACAAAATGTAGTGTCTATATAGAGTAAGATGTAGGGAAATGAGTCTTAATGATTTGATTAGAAAACCCAACATGAAATCTAAGCAGATGCAAGAACTAATTAAAAGAAAATTTCATTTTGAAGTATTTTGGTGTAAGTGTTATAGAGAAAGGTATAGGGTAATGACTCTCATTGAATGTAAAATCACATACCACTATGACAAGGTACCACATACCGCTATGACAAGGTATTGGATTATTCTCATGAGTTTATCTATTCCAATGTTGATAGCATACTAAAAGTGAATGTCATTGCCAAGGTTCTAAATGGCATGAGGCGTGGCGTGGCGGCCAGGTCAAGCCTCAAGCTTAACGAGCCATGACATTTTTCAAGGCGTGATGTAAGGCGACGATTTTGTATTAATTTAAAATTATATTACCACATAAATATAAATTTATATAAAATATAACTACTTTTTAGAAGTGTTAGATCAATAACTAGTAACAAAAATTTAACGAAAACCACAATACTTGTATCTCCGATTAGAAAAGACATAACAAAGAGCAAAAAATTGTCTCAAACGAAAAAACACGCACCATATCATGCTTAGCCACGCGCCACGCCTAACAGCAACGTTATGAGGCTTTTCGTAACGGCGGAGCCACGCCTCACGCCATGGTGCGCCTTGGCGTGCCTTTTAGAACACTGGTCATTGCCAACCCAGATAACAAGGAACTCGAACAAGGTTGGAAAAGAGGCTTTGGTAGGGTAATAGGTCTAGATGGCTCATTCTTAAAGGGAAATACTTACTAAAATAGGGAAAGGGTGTCAACAATAAAGTATATTTCATTGAATAGGTTGTTATGGATATTGAGAACGAGATTGATTGGAAATCAACCTGGTTATTGATGGCCTAGTCCTGCAAGGTAGTCGAGGATTATATATCATTTTTTATCAATATAAGGTACGTTATTGGTTTAAATGTCTATTTCACATTTTTTTTATATGTTAAGGGTTGCTTGAAGGCACAAATGAAATATTACTATATATGGAACATAAAAAATATGCAAGACGCATATATTCTAACTTTAAGAGGACTTATAAAGTAAATATATATTACTTTTTAGCCAATGTAATGTACAGAAAAGTTATAGTAGACGGAAATACAAAACTGTGGATATAAGAATATCGAAAACAGAATCCATATGATAAAGTTAGAATTATCCGAAGATTACGAGAAAATAGTAGTTTCCAACGCATCATCCAACCAAATGCCAATTACCAAATGCAAGGCAGCCGTGAGACCATGTGGATACGACACGTCCAAGGCTGGGACGTGGCATGTTGGCCAAATTTTCACCCCGATAAATAGAAATCCACCCTCTCCCTTATTCGTTGCTAATTTCGTCTCTCTTAACCCTCGAGATTTTAGTCTCTCATGATTTGATTTCTTCTTTTTTAAGAATTTCTAGTGAAGTACTATAGCGTTGGATAATCTTTTTAGAAAAAGTCTAAACATCGAAGTTACGCTCACTGTTTTCCGAGTTCTTCGTCAATCGGGTAAGTTACACTTTCGCTTGAGTAATTAGATATAGTGTATACCCATCGTCATTATTATGAACCTAAGTATAAGATTAGTTATTAATTCTAATTACATTACTGATTGATTTACTTATACGAGCGGTGTCTAGGATGGGCAATGTTGTCCTAGTTGTTGGATTTTAGAAAAGCTATACGCCAAAATGGTCCTAAACGTCTATAGTTATTATCAAATAGTCAAAATAACTAGTATTGCATTATAGGTTATTGTGTGGTTATTGTGTTGACTACAAACCAAGTAGCGAACAACTTCGATATCTTTCAATTGAGTTTCACTAACTCACTTATTATGTTAATTGTATCTTTATATATATATATATATATATATATATATATATATATATATATATATATATATATATATATATATGGTGATCATAATTGAACCTATAATGGAAAGTGATCAAGGTTTATGTGTTGATCATGAGTGACCCTATATAGGAAAGTGATCACAATTGGCATAGAGTGATCCTATAAGGTAAAGTGATCACAATTGGCACAAAGTAATCCTATAAGGTAAAGTGACAATATAGGGTTGGTACCAACAATATGTGATTTAGATTAAAGTTATTAATATTTATTTGTTATGTGATATATGCCTAATATAATTGGTGAGTATTGTGTCTACTCACTAAGCTTTAATCTTACCCGTTGTTTAGAAATATTTCTAGGACCCTCGTGGGTGATCAAAAGAAAAAATGTGTCCTGACTGCAGCACTTCTGCATTACGTTTAATGTGTTTAATATGTTTTGAAAGCTTTGTTTAAATGACTTCTGCTATTTACTCTAAATCATGTGTTTTATGTAATTCGGAAAGAATAGTATTGTTTTATTATCAAGTTTTAAATTGGGACCAAAACTAATGTTTTATCTTTTATATTAAAAAGAATCAGGGTGTTACAAGTTGGTATCAGAGCTTTACTTTAAGGGATTCGAACATACATCTCCGTGTGTGTGTTTGAAATTTAATTGAAGTGCAAGTTCATAAAGATAACGTATTTAAAAGTCAAATTTTAAGAAATAAATAATGTGCTCAACAAAGATAAGTCTCACTTATCTATAAGTTATATTTTGGGTATTTAGCTATTATTATTATAAAGCAATATACTACACCATTAATATATTATTTCAAAGAGTACTATAGAATCAGACAGTAAAAACTATATGTAAGAGTATTGTAGGCAATAACAAACAATATAAGTGTACCTATTAAATGTAAATTGATACTAGTATGTGGGACAAGGATCTTTTCAGGAATTGCATGATATCTACGTTGTCTTGAAGCCATAGGAATTGCTTGTTGTATGCTATTTGAAATCTATGTAGATATTAATTAACTATTAGACAAATGCATTAGGATTACATGCCTTTAGAATTGTATAGTTTCAGAGTGCTTGATTTAGCCCTATAGTGCAACTCTCGTCTGATTCTAACAGTTTTAGTGCATGATTTATCAATTGAAGGAATCTGTAAATTCTAGTTACATTTAGTTAAGTATTCTTAAGATATTCAGTGGCTATTGATAGTAGTTTCTTCATTAGCATGATAAGAGTGTTCATGGGAAATCTATGGAATACCGAAGGAGATCGATAGTAACTATGCATGTGCACTGAAATAGAAAGGTCATAATGCATATTGATACATGAATATATGGCTTGTATATTTTTAGAGGAGAAACTTAGAAGCTTTGTGGAAAATCATGGTATGGACTACTAGAAACACAAGATACGTACATGTGATAGGGAGGGTCATGAGGGTTTGAGGAGTTATATGAAGGAAATAGTGGATAAGAAACACTGTGTGAAGGTTATAACATTCTTATGTATAAGAATAAAATTCTAACTACACGATGTGGAGCAAAGAGTTATGGGCTTGGACCAACCGACACAGAGATACTTGACATTGTGACTATTAAGGTCATGAGGGCCATTTAGGAGGAGTTGCCTGACATGTTTCAAATGATAAAGGATGAAATGATCGCCATGATGAGGACTAAGGCTTGCAAGTTTGTGTGCTCCTTCAGAGATTAGCTACTCAAAGGTATTGTTCGGGTAGTTCAGAAGAAGGAACTACATTTGGGGACACAACTAAGGAAGAGGAAGAAGACATATGATCCACTTCCATTAATTACAACCGAAAAAATTGATGTCTCTGAAATGAGTGTTGATGGTAAAGGGGACCATATCATATGTGGAAAATGTGTGGGAATCCATGGGTATGCATACTACAAGTTTAAATGTTTAAATTGTGGAAAAAGGGGCATGTCTAGTGAGACTGCACCAATTTACATTTGTTTTAAGGCACTCGAACAAAGTTGGAAAAGAGACTTTCGTAGGGTAATAAGTCTAGATGGTTCATTCTTAAAGGAGAAATACTTACTACCATAGGAAAGGATGTCAACAATAAAGTGTATTCTATTACATAGGTTGTTGTTATGGATATTAAGAATGAGGTTGACTAGAAATGATTTCTAGACCTGGCTAATGATGGCATGGTAGTTGAGTATTAAATATCATTTTTTATCAACATATGGTATGTTATTGGTTTAAATGTCTATTTCATATATCTGCTCAATCGTCTTAAGCACTATCTCAGTGCTACCCATCACTCGCTGCCCCAACTCGCCCCAACAGATAGGGGTCCTACACCTCCTCCCATACAACAACTCAAAGGGAGGCATACCAATACTCAAATGGTGGCTGTTGTTGTAAGAAAACTCGGCTAAAGGTATGTATGAATCCCAACTTCCACTGAAGTCCATGACACATGCTCAAAACATGTCCTCAAGTGTCTATATCATCTGCTCACTCTACACGTCCGTCTGTGGGTGACAAGCGGCACTGAAGTGCAATCTTGTACCCAACTCTTCATGAAACTTCTTCCAAAACCTGAAAGTAAAACGTACATCGCAGTCTGACACAATCAAAATCGGCACTCCATGCCGCGACACCACCTCTCTTACATATATCTCTGCTAGACTCTCTACAGAAGAGCTCTCACTGATAGCAAGGAAGTGAGCGCTCTTCGTCAACCGGTCCACAATCACCCAAATTGCATCAATACCTCTCGTGGTCCTCGGTAATTTGGTGATGAAATCCATAGAAATATGTTCCCACTTCCACTGGGAAACCTCTAGTGGATGCAACTTGCCATGCGGATGCTGATGCTCGGCCTTAACCCGACGACAGGTCAAGCACCTCTCCACTACCCACGCAACATCCCTCTTCATACATGGCCACCAATAATCTCTTTTCAGGTCCAAATACATCATAGTGGCCCCGGGATGGATCAAGAATCTCGACCTGTGCGCCTCCTCCATCAGTATGCTATGTGCCCCGCCATAATCGGCACCCAAATCCGACCATGAAAGGTCATAAGCCCTCGGCTATCGGTAACAAACTTGGATACTTGCCCAATCACTCGTTCTCTCTTGCGGTTCTCCGGCCTCACCGCTTCTGCCTGGGCCTCTCGGATGGTATCCAATACCGGAGTCATCACCGTCATCCACATACATATATCCCGAATCAGGGCACTATCTGCCCTGCGGCTCAAAGCATCGGCTACCACATTAGCCTTGCCCGAGTGGTACAGGATCTCACAATCATAATCCTTCACCACATCCAACCATCTCCTCTGGCGCATGTTCAGGTTGGGCGGATCCATCAGATACTTTAAACTCTTGTGGTTCGTGTATATGGTACAATGAACCCCATACAAATAATGCTGCCATATCTTAAGGGCGAACACTACTGCCCCCAACTCCAAGTCGTGGGTGGCATACATCATCTCATGAGACGACAACTGCCTCGATGCATATGCTATCACATGCCCTCTCTACATGAGCACTAATCCCAACCCTGATATAAATGCGTCACAATACACCACAAAATCCTCCATTCCCTCCCGAAGGGCTAACACCGAGGCTTCTCATAGTCTCTGGCGAAGAGTTTCAAACGAGGTCTGCTGCTCGGGACCCCAAACAAAAGCAACGCCCTTCCGGGTCAATCTGGTGAGAGGAACGGCAATCTTAGAGAAATCCCTGATAAATCTCCGATAATAGACGGCCAATCCCAGAAAACACCTGATCTCGGTGGGGGATCTCGGCACCTCCCAGCTCATAACCGACGCGATCTTTGCCGGATCGACCAATATCCCATTCTGATTAATGAGGTGTCCCAAGAACTGGACCTCCCATAACTAGAAATCACACTTGGTGAATTTGGCATAAAGTCTCTCTGATCTCAACACCCCAAGGATATCTCTCTGATGCTCCTCATGCTGCTCTCTGGATCTCGAATACACTAGAATGTCGTCGATGAACACAATCACCGAACGATCCAACACCGTCCTGCACACCCGGTTCATGAGATCCATGAACACTGCGGGTGCATTGGTGAGCCCAAAAGGCATCACCACGAACTCGTAATGCCCATAACGAGTCCTGAACGCCGTCTTCAGGATATCCACATCCTGCACCCTCATCTGATGATAACTCGATCTTAAGTCAATCTTGGAGAACCAAGATGCATCCTGCAACTGATCGAATAGATCTTCGATCCTCAGTAGTGGATAATGGTTCTTGACCGTCAACTTGTTCAACTCCCGGTAATCAATACACATCTGGTGTGTGCCATCCTTTTTCTTGACAAAAAGGATCGGCGCTCCCCACGGTGAGCTACTCGGTCGAATGAATCCCTTCCCCAGCAACTCCTGAAGCTGCGAGGATAACTCCTGCATCTCTGGCAGCGCAAGGCGATAGAGTGCCTTGACAATAGGCGTTGCTCCCAGAACCAAATCAATATGAAACTGCACCTACCTCTCCGGAGGCACACCCATAACTCCTCGGGGATAACATCCGGGAACTCACGTACTATCAGGACCTCATCGACTGAACTCGGCCTCTCGGCGGAAACTCGTGTATCCAACACGTAGGCTACAAACCCTATGCAGCCTTGCTGTAGACTCTGCCTCGCTCTGGCAGCCGAGCAAAACGCTGACCCATATTGGGTACCCTCACCATACACCGTCAGCACTCCCCCACTAGGGTCTCGTATCATCACCATCTGATGCTCGCAATCTATAACAGCTCCAAATCGGCTCAACCAATCCATGCCCACAATGACACAAACATCCCCCATCGCAATCGGGACCAGATCTATCAGGAACTCAACAACGAATATCTCATGTACACATCCTCGAATCGCATCAGTAGCAACAACCGCTCGCTCGTCAGCTATAAAAACTCGCAGAGGTCGACTGAACGCCTCTCGTCGGGTACTGATGTGCTGACTATACGCTAATGACACGAAAGATCGACTCGTACCCGAGTCAAATAACACCAAAGAAGGTACATAATTCACAAGAAAAGTACCTAAACATATCTCATATACGGGGCTGACGACTCCGCACCCTGACTGTTAGCTACAGTCCAAGGGGTGACAAATGTCAACATTGGTACTACCATTTAGTATGGTTATGAGAGACTCGCACGCGGAAACAATGACTCATGCACATAGTAATACACTTCTCGAACACCACCATGGAATAGTATCTTTATGATTGCTTTTATATAACTAGTTTGTAATAAAGAAATCATAGTAGGATATTATTGTCACGTTTAGGATCGGATTTAAACACATCAGTAGTGATTTTATTATTTTAATAATAAAACTATACATTCTCAGTTTAAGTATGGCATATTTACTTACATTCATGGTCTTGGTTCATATAAGACTACACCTCACTTTTAAGAAAATATAGGATTTTACTGGTTCAAATACATTCATTTTGTACAATAACGATTTACAACATCATTCTTAAGAAAATATCGAATTTTCTTGAAACAAACGCGGACTTTTCAAATGACATTCATCTACATTAATAACAGCTTATGAACTCACCAACTTAAATGTTGACACTTTTTCTTGGAAATAACTTGTATTCTCAGGAAATCGCTAAACCAGGTTAGCAACTGCTTTTGAAGACTTACGCTCAGGCATTAGTTTAATCTTTTGGATATCATATTGTAATTGACTTTTGCAAACATGTAATACTACAATCATGTAAACTTTTCAATTATGTATATGATGACCGTGTGTACTTTCTTTACTATTCATTTGTTATGATACTGTACATAACATCTTCTGCCCCCGAATGTTTCCGCCGAAAGGGTTTGGGGGTGTGACATCATAACAATACAAATTCAGGTGAAGATGCCGAAGAGTATATATTGTCATGTCTTTAATATTCTTTGATCCTTAGAAGTAGCTGGAAATTTTAAATCCACATATGTAAGCCAAAGCTTTACAAGTTCCCAGAAATATCGAATACACCATAACACATATAACAGCAACGAGTCAGCTCAACCCCGAGTCCACAACAACTCAAAGTTCTCTGACTTCAGCTTGAGTTCTCCGACTTCAGCTTCAGTTCTCTGACTTCATCTTGAGTGTCCTCTACTTGCGACGAGAACAGCTCGGATGAGCCTTTGGTGCTACCAACTGACGCTCCATCTCGAGCATACGCCTTTCATACATTGCCTGACGTGCTCAAAGTTCTCTGACTTCAGCTTGAGTTGCAGTTAGCTCTCTCTGCAGAGCTTCATTGTGATTTATGGTTCTTCCATGAGCTGATTCTAATTGTCGGATGCGAACTGTATTGACTTTGGTGTTCGCATCATTCTCCATGGTTCGTTGGATAGATGCCCTTCCTTGCTCATCATTGTGAGCAACCCTACGAACTAGTGGAGGAAGGACTCTTTCTACTGAGCCGCCCTCGCTCAGATAATAGAAGCTTCGGTCTCCATTGTACAGAGAGGGTTGACCCTGTTCATGACTCCACCTATTCAGGTTCACTGCCCACAGAGGTGTTGGTCCTTGAAATCCTGGTCGAGGATTAGGATTTTGGATCGGACCTACTAAGGGTAGGACATTGTCTTCGGGATCTGAGTCGGAGTCTTCTTGCATTTCTTCCTCGAATTCTTCTTCCGGTTTGGCCTCTATCCAACCTCCATTCCCTTGGTTAGGGAAGTACGCACCTCCAGGTGGATGAAATCCCGCCATGATATCTACGCAAGAATTGTTGGATTAGTGTCTAAGTCCATAACTATTTTGGTATGTACTTGACCTGTTGGTGCATGGTCCTTTTGGGTTGCCTTCACCAAAGCAACTTGATAGGATGAATTATGGAGAGAAAGGATTAAATATGATTTATTAATATATTATGAGAATAATATATTAAAGGAGAAATCATATTGTTTAATTAATATTAGTCAATAATTAATTGGTAATTAGTTTTGTGACTAAAAGAGATTAATTAAACTTAAGGGACTGGAATTGTAATTATAAGATAATTGCAATTTGGGCCATGGATTGTCTTAAATTAAGGAGTGGACAAATTCTATGGGGAAACCCATAAGGAAATCTTCCAAGGCCCTAATTAAAGGAGTCCATGGGTTGCTTAGGGCTTAAGCATCCAAATTAGGGTTTCCTTGTTAGATAACCCTAATAGCCTCACTATATATAGATCCCTTAAGGACCAAAAAAACGTGGTGAAGCTTTCTTCTAGGGTTAAAACACGTTTTGGGCAGCCTCCATCCTCTCTCCTCTTCATCCTCTTGCTTATGGTGTTTGTGAACCATTAGAGGAGTGACAATTGTGACTCTAAGCTTTCTAAAGTCAATACAAGGAGATTTGGGATTGTTATTGCTACATAACAATCAAGGTAACATCTTAAACCTATTCTCATGTTAATATGATTACTTGAATGCTAGAATTAGGGTTTATAGTCTTGGATAACTTGCATGTACAATAGAGAAACCTAGATCCAAGCATTAGGGTTTGTATGAGCACATAGGATGTTCTTAGGACCAAAACCCATCAAGAATATGGGTGTAAGAAACATATAATAGACGTATTACCTACTGATATTTATAGGGGGTGATCTTTATCAGATACTTCCATAATTAGGTAGTGCATACTAACCTCAGCGTATCCTCTTAGTAATTATAGACCTACTTTAATTTTCACATAAGTTATTTATTGTTTCTAAAATACTCCTATAGTATTTTAACTGTACGTTTGATTATAGAACTTCTTGTATATAGGGTTTGGTATGTTTTAAGCCTGTTGCAACAATACCATCACTCCTAAAGACATGTTGGTCGTATCTCAAATAAATATAGTTGATCATGCTATATTTATCCTAGATATGATTACATAACCGTCCAGGTTTGAACATAGTGTCCAACATCTAAATACTATTGTTTTATTGTTCTTGTGATACTTGTTCTAGTATGTATATTTGTATGTATGTATACTTTTATAAGAATACTCATAAGTATAATTTTATTCAGAGCACTTCGGCCCCATTGTATTTATAGTTGTATATCTTTTATTGGATAATATATTGAGTTCACTATAAACAATGCTCTGATACCAATCTGTCACACCCTCAAACCGGAATGACGGAAACGTTCGGGGGCGGAGGACGTCAAGTACAGTATCACAACAAATGTATAATAGTAATCAAAGTAACAACAACCATTGTATTGATAATATATATAATTTACATTGAGTTCAAAACATTACATGATTTACATTAAAATTATAGCTAAAGATAGGACGTGATACTACTATGCTCCGTCTTCAAAACGCCTGAGAAAGTACCTGTCTACTAGTTTCCTGAGAATACAAGTGATTTGGAAAGTGTATCAACATTTAATTTGTTGAGTTCGTAAGCATTTTCGTGTTCAAAAAGTACGTTCTTTATTCTTTGAAAGTGTTATAGTGTTTCTCCAGAAAATCCTATATTTTCTTATTAGTCGAATGGAATGTAGTCTTAGTACCTTAAGACAAAAATTGTATAAATTCTTTTACTTAAAGAATGACGCTTTGACATAAATAATCATATTTATTTCCAGAAGGTTAAATTGTAAATCGTTTACTTGTAAAATGATGATGTTTATCCTGGAAAATCCTATATTTTCCACGAGTTGAGTTGTAGTCTAATATGAATCAAGACCGAAAAGTGTAAGTAAATATGTCATACTTAGCTTGAATAACTTGTAGTTTTATTATCAAATAAAACTAGTTGAAAATGTGTTTACTCTAGATTCTGAATGTGATAATAATATCCTAATATGATTACTTAGTAGAAACGAGTTATATAAAATGTAACCATAAAGATTCTACTCCTTAAGTTTATTTGAGAAGCATATTACTACGTGCATGAGTCATTGTTTCCGCATGCGAGTTCTTATAACCATACTAGATGTCAGTACCGATGTTGACATTTTTCACCCCGGGGACTGTAGCTAACAGTCAGGGTGCGGGATTGTCAGTCCTGTATAGATCTATACAAAAATTCATGCTATCCCTCCAGTAGACTCTGGTTATAAGTTGGGACTTTTGTTGGATACTATACAAAGCCATTGTCTCACGAATATACTGCTAACAACGAGTAATATGGTGAAAAAGCTTTTAGTAAATAAAAATACAATTTTTTTTATGTCTTTTTACGATAAAAAGAGTGGATTGACTCATAAATTATACTTAAGATAATTTATATGCTTGTTTTCATATCGCATTTTTATCTGAAATTGTTAACCCTTTCATAATATTTATAAAACATAAAAATAATCATATTTTTTGTATAAACGTTGTTCTGTCCCGATAAGGGTTAAAAAGGTATCAATATTATCCGAAATATAACTATTATAGTTTAAAATGTATATTATGTTAAAATGATAATCGTGTTATTTTAACATGTGTTGTTTGTAAATATCTGCACATTTGATAATAATATTGTTTCGCGTATTAAATACATAAAATATAAGAAACATAATCAATGGTTTGTATTTTAACACAAGTTTTCTTGTGTTATACTTGTATTCCTCCCCTATAAAACATATAAAAATTTTGGAAAAGTGTAGGAGTATAAACTCACTTGACGAGTGGTGATTCGGGCAACATTTCGTTTCTAGGAGTGATTTTTCATGACGAATCCGTGAGTTTTTGATGAAAAACCGGGCTTTACGCGGGCAGAGTTTCGACTGGAAAAGGTTATTTCCTCGAGAACTTCTGGGCTCCGGGCTTCCTTCGGGTGTTAGATAAGTTACCGGGACTTCGGGGTATTGAAGAGTGGTTAGAGAGAGTTTAAGAGAGGAGAGAGGTTGAGAAATAGCAACCAAATCTGGAAGGATTCACCTTCTATTTATAGTATGAAATCTCAACTCTCACGTCGTGAGCATACATGGCTCACATCGTGAGTTTGATCATGATCATCCCGTAGACTTGTCTTCTGCATTCTAGGCCTGAAAAGTGGTGATTTGACTCTTCACGTCCTGAGTTTTCAAGCTCACGTCGTGAGTCTTATACGTAGACTTGCCTTCTGCATTATAGGCCCGAAAAGTGGTGATTTGACTCTTCACGTCGTGAGTTTTCAAGCTTACGTCGTGAGTCTTATACGTAGACTTGCCTTCTGCATTCTAGGCCTGAAAAGTGGTGATTTGACTCTTCAAGTCGTGAGTTTTAAAGTTCACGTCGTGAGTCTTATACATAGACTTGCCTTCTGCATTCTAGGCCTGAAAATTGGTGATTTGACTCTTCACATCGTGAGTTTTCAAGTTCACGTCGTGAGTTCAGTCAGATTAGGGTTTTCTGACACACGTCTTGCTCTCAGACAGCTATATCTTCGAAAGGTCATAACGTTCGCATACGAGCTCCATTTTTTACGTTGTTTATATCTACGCGTAGGTATTTCCAAGCAATACAACTTTCTTTTAGACTCCAATAGCTAATTCTATGTGTATATTAAATTTCACTTGATATAAAGGCTATTGTGATATAAAATATCAAAACTTCTTCATGCGAAGTCAGATTTAGACGTTCTATATATTTTTGGAATCGTATAGACTTGTAGTATTGAATGAAAACTTCATTAAAGATTAAAGTACATTGATTATAATATGTGTTTGTTATATTTATGGGAATTATCTTTGACTGGTATTGCATTATCCCCCCGTTAGAGAGAATTTCATCCCAAAAGTTGAACTTTCAGTGGGACTTCAAAGGTTGTGGAAAAGATGTGGGTACTTCATATTTCATTTGATCTTCTCATTGAGTTCCTCGCTTGGCCTTCCAGTGGACATTCACTATTTCGTCTATTGTTTTGATCAATAGGGAGTGTGTGAGTTTGACTTACTTGTCTACGTTCTCTTGATTCTCCCTTTCTATGCTCTTTTATTGGTTCTTTAACGAAGTGTTAAATTCTTATTTACTTTGACTTTATCGCGTTGAATTTCAAAAGTCTCGTCGGTTGAATGTTGTTTCGGATTGGGTGTGAAAAGATGGGATGTATATTACCGAGTTCTTGTGTTTGTTGGGCTTTATAGAGCAACGGTCAACCCTGCCTTGTCTCCAGTTGCTCATTGATCCAAAAGGTCTTTGCTATTGCTTCTTTTAAGATCTTTAGGTCAGTGAGGGTGTTTTTGGTCACTTGGCCCCATTGCTTGTTGGGAGTTCCTAGCTTTAATACAACCTAATTGTCATTTGCTCTTGTGTTCGTATAGCACTCCATTCGGGGTGGCGTTGGTGTCTGGGGTAGGTACTATTTGTAAGAGGACTCAACCAGTGATAGGTGAGTGTCCTATGCCTTGCCAAAGTCTATCACAAGGTCATGAAGTATACCTTCTAATGTTTGAATCTTTCCCTCATTCCAACTGTTTGCTTAGCTATGGTAAACTATATATGCCTCTCTTGCGCATACACTTAGTAATGATCAGTTAACTGTATTTGTCTTAGTCTCTATATTCAAACTTGTATTGCCATACTAGTGGCATTTTCGAGTAGTCTGATAGGGATACTTCGAAAAGGTTATGGAAGGTATGGTATACTTCGCATAAGTACTTCTGAGTTTTCAAATGGAAGTTGATTCGAAATTTTATGTCGGGTTTGTCGTTATAGATTGAAAGGGTTTTGTTAATTGTTCGATTTGGGTGAAGGGTCTTTTTGTAACATAGGAAATTTGTATAGTGAGGACCAAACCAATCCATGTCGAAAAAAACGACATCGTAACTTCTTAATGAAGCATGCGTTAAGTTGATTAAGGAGAGACATTTGTTAGAGCGATAATCCTTTTTGTGTATACTCTCTAGTGCTTTCTGTTTTATCAATGATATTACTACTGCAAACGATTCGTACCGCAATATGCGAGTAATAGCAGTAAGAGTGTTCTGATAACTTGTGATGATATTTCGTGTTATGATCCCTATTAAGTCCCTCTACAATCGTTCGGTGTATACAAATCATGCATAATTAAGATTGATAAGACTGTTGACTAAGTGAATCTGCCCTAAATCCACAACCAGACAGGGAACATGAAATGAGGTGGAATCACTCACTCTAGGCCTATAAAAATATTAATTACAAATGACTCTGATGCACACACTAAATCATTATAGCTCACTTACAAGGATCCTTAGTGAAAGTTGTGATTTTGTTCGAATGAAAGAGTAAATTAAATTAATTGGCAACAGTTTTAGTGAAAATCGATGTAAAGTTATTGTTGTTTGGAACGTACCAAAATTCTTAGTAGCATTCCTTGTTGTTTCTTCATGTCTTGTTGTTTAAACTCCTCCTACTCCTCTGCCATTCCTCTATGTTTGACAATCTCGCTTGAAATGTCCTGTTTCACCACATGCATAACAAATTCACCTCATTCTGGTATTGGTGGTTGAGGTGATGTATTGGACCAGAGTCCTACAGTGGCTGACTGTGTGTCCTTTCTTATTGCACCTATCGCAATACATCTCCCGACAGACTCCATTATGATGGTAGTTGCACTTGTTGCAGTGTGGAAGGTTCCCACGATATGGTGTTTTCAATGTTGAGGTAGTAGGGTCAATGGGGGTATGGATTTCCATCGTTGGTTTCCTTTTAGCGGTTCTTTGAGTTGAATAACCCATTCTCTTGTTCCAGGGTTTTCGTTTCATGTTCTTAGTTTGCTTTTTGGGGCGTCCTTGTAGATAGTCACTTGCGGGTGCCTTTGATTGTTACTACGATTAGGATTGTCGACACTATTTCCTTCTCTGTTTGTGTCAATAGAGTTGTTGTATGCCATAATGGCTGCCACAGCGGCTATAACCATAGCTTGTAAAGTGGTGGTGTCTATTCGTAGAAATGGTATTGTGTTGATAGGATGATTACTTCCATGTGAAGGCATGACTCTGTTATAAGGTATGAAATAAGTTCGTAAGTAATGATGGTCGTTTCTAGTTGTATTCTATCTATTTATATTCACATATAACTTTTGTGTTCTTTTATACAGTCCTTACTGTTTCAGCCAACATCCTGGTGATATATTTATGGTGTAGAGTAGAAATAGGTATTGTAAAAGTGCTTAAGTTGTCAAAACAGAATATCAGTGTGAAAACCATAGGTTGGATCGGTTTCTATAAGTTTTGAAATAGCATATCTCACTTGACTTACCATTAGTAGTCGTGATGAAAGATATGATAAACTTAACACATAGTATGAGTAGTGTAATCACTAACTCATTAGGTTATATTAGTTTAATAGATATTAGAGTGACGTATAAAGTGTCCTGTTACTCCCATGTCTCACGGATGGTTTTCTTTGTTCTCCGTCATTGTTATGATTGTCCTAGTTTAAGTTATAAAGATTTGTTATCCTATGGTAACTATCTCTTTCTCTAAAGGGTGTAGGTGATAGAGGAGTTGGAGTTATCTGAGTATTGCGTCTGATTGATTTGTGAGGCGGAATTTTTCATCTATAGGGTTAAAGATGAAACAGTGGTAAGACTTCGACAGAGTTACCAAGTTCAATAACATTGAACTACAATAGATTAGTTCGACAATGATAGTGTAGTGAGTTGCTATAACAGTTTATGAAATGAACGGTTTACATAGCCAAAGCATGAATAGATAATGATGATCTTTAAAGGAAACAAGAGGTCTGTCATAATAGTTGGTATAGAAGTTACATAGAATTCGGAAAATTTGACCTTGGAGTAGGTCTACAATATACCACACAGGGAAAACTTGACAACATAGAGATCTAGTGAAATAGTACTTGCTAGATAGGAATATTTACATGAAAAGAGTACTACTTAGAGTATATACGAAGGTTATTCCTTAAACCAAAAAAAGGAGTGAGTAGAGTGTCCTCTACTTGTGACGGGAACTGCTCGGATGAGCCTTTGGTTCTGCCAACTGACGCTCCATCTCGAGCATACGCCTTTCATACATTACCCGACGTGCTCAAAGTTCTCTGACTTCAGCTTGAGTTGCAGTTAGCTCTCTCTGTAGAGCTTCGTTGTGATTTATAGTTCTTCCATGAGCTGATTCTAACTGTCGGATGCGAACTGTATTGACTCTGGTGTTCGCATCATTCTCCATGGTTCGTTGGATAGCTGCCCTTCCTTGCTCATCATTGCGAGCAACCCAGCGAACTAGTATAGGAAGGACTCTGTCTGATGAGCCTCCCTCGCTCAGATTGTAGAAGCTTCGGTCTCCATTGTACGGAGGGGGTTGACCCTGTTCATGACTCCACCTATTCAGGTTCACTGCCCACAGAGGTGTTGGGCCTTGAAATCCTGGTCGTGGATTAGGATTTTGGATCAGACCCACTAAGGGTAGGTCATTGACTTCGGACTCTGAGTCGGAGTCTTCTTGCATTTCTTCCGCGAATTCCTCTTCCGGTTCGGCCTCTATCCAACCTCCATTCCCTTGGTTAGGAAAGTACGCACCTCCAGGTGGATGAAATCCATCCATGATATCTACGCAATAATATGCGTGTAAGAAACATATAATAGACGTATTACCTACTGATATTTATAAGGTTGATCTTTATCAGATACTTCCATAATTACGTAGTGCATGCTAACCTCAGCGTATCCACTTAGTAATTATAGACCTACTTTAATTTTTCACATAAGTTATTTATTTTATCTAAAATACTCCTATAGTATTTTAATTGTACGTTTGATTCTAGAACTTCTTGTATATAGGGTTTGGTATGTTTTAAGCCTGTTGCAACACTACCATCACTCCTAAAGACATGTTGATCTTATCTCAAATAAATATAGTTGATCAGGCTATATTTATCCTAGATATGATTACATAACCATCTAGGTTTGACCATAGTGTCCAACATCTAAATACTTTTGTTTTATTCTTCTTGTGATACTTGTTCTAGTATGTATATATGTATGTATGTATACTTTTATAAGAATACTCATAAGTATAATTTTATTCAGAACACTTCGGCCCCATTATATTTATAGTTGTATATCTTTTATGGGTTAATATACTGAGTTCACTATAAACAATGCTTTGATACCAATCTGTCACACCCTCAAACCGGAACGACGGAAACATTCGGGGGCGGAGGACGTCAAGTAAAGTATCACAACAAATGTATAATAGTAATCAAAGTAACAATAACCATTATATTGATAATATATATAATTTACATTGGGTTCAAAACATTATATGATTTACATTAAAACTATAGCAAAAGATAGGACGTGATACTACTATGCTCCGTCTTCAAAACACTTGAGAAAGTACCTGTCTACTAGTTTCCTGAGAATACAAGTGATTTGGAAAGTGTATCAACATTTAACTTGTTGAGTTCATAAGCATTTGCATGTTCAAAAAGTACGTTCTTTATTCTTTGAAAGTGTTATGGTGTTTCTCCAGAAAATCCTATATTTTGTTATTAGTTGAATGGAATGTAGTCTTAGTACCTTAAGACAAAAATTGTATAAGTTCTTTTACTTAAAGAATGACGCTTTGAAATAAATAATCATATTTATTTCCAGAAAGTTAAATTGTAAATCGTTTACTTGTAAAATGATGATATTTATCCCAAAAAATCCTATATTTTGCATGAGTTGAGTTGTATTCTAATATGAATCAATACCGAAAAATGTAAGTAAATATGTCATACTTAGCTTGAATAACTTGTAGTTTTATTATCAAATAAAACTAGTTGAAAATGTGTTTACTCTAGATTCTGAATGTGATAATGATATCCTATTATGATTACCTAGTACAAACGAGTTATATAAAATGTAACCATAAAGATTCTACTCCTTAAGTTTATTTGAGAAGCATATTAATACGTGCATGAGTCATTATACTAGACGTCAGTACCGATGTTGACATTTGTCACCTCGGGGACCGTATCTAATAGTCAGGGTGCGGGATCGTCAGTACCGTATAGATCTATACACAAACTCACGCTCTCCCTACAGGAGACTTTGATTATAAGTGGGGACTTTCGTTGGATACTATACAAAGCCATTGTCTCACAAATATACTGCTAACAACGAGTTCATGAGTAATACGGTGAAAAAGCTTTTAGTAAATAAAAATACAAATTTTTTATATGTTTTTTTACGATAAAAAGAGTGGATTGACTCATAAATTATACTTAAGATAACTTATATGCCTGTTTTCATATCGCTTTTCTATCTGAAATTGTTAACCCTTTAATAATATTTATAAAACATAAAAATAATCATATTTTTTATATAAACGTTGTTCTGTCCCGATAAGGGTTAAAAAGGTATCAATATTATCCGAAATATAACTATTATAGTTTAAAATGTATATTACGTTAAAATGATAATCGTGTTATTTTAACATGTGTTGTTTGTAAATATCTGCACATTTGATAATAATATTGTTTCGCGTATTAAATACATAAAATATAAGAAACATAATCAATGGTTTGTATTTTAACACAAGTTTTCTTGTGTTATACTTGTATTCCTCCCCTATAAAACATATAAAAAATTTGGGAAAGTGTAGGAGTATAAACTCACTTGACGAGTGGTGATTCGGGCAACGTTTCGTTTCTAGGAGTGATTTTTCATGACGAATCCGTGAGTTTTTGATGAAAAACCGGGCTTTACGCGGGCAGAGTTTCGACTGGAAAAGGTTATTTCCTCGAGAACTTCTGGGCTCCGGGCTTCCTTCGGGTGTTAGATAAGTTACCGGGACTTCGGGGTATTGAAGAGTGGTTAGAGAGAGTTTAAGAGAGGAGAGAGGTTGAGAAATAGCAACCAAATCTGGAAGGATTCACCTTCTATTTATAGTATGAAATCTCAACTCTCACGTCGTGAGCATACATGGCTCACATCGTGAGTTTGATCATGATCATCCCGTAGACTTGCCTTCTGCATTCTAGGCCTGAAAAGTGGTGATTTGAATCTTCACGTCCTGAGTTTTCAAGCTCACGTCGTGAGTCTTATACGTAGACTTGCCTTCTGCATTCTAGGCCTGAAAAGTGGTGATTTGACTCTTCACGTCGTGAGTTTTCAAGTTCACGTCGTGAGTCTTATACGTAGACTTGCCTTTTGCATTCTAGGCCTGAAAATTGGTGATTTGACTCTTCACATCGTGAGTTTTCAAGTTCACGTCGTGAGTTCAGTCATATTAGGGTTTTCTGACACACGTCTTGCTCTCAGACAGCTATATCTTTGAAAGGTCTTAACGTTCGCATACGAGCTCCGTTTTTGACGTTGTTTATATCCACGCCTAGGTATTTCCAAGCAATACAACTTTCTTTTAGAATCCAATAGCTAATTCTATGTGTATATTAAATTTCACTTGATATAAAGGCTATTGTGATATAAATTATCAAAACTTCTTCATGCGAAGTCAGATTTAGACGTTCTATATATTTTTGGAATCGTATAGACTTGTAGTATTGAATGAAAACTTCATTAAAGATTAAAGTACATTGATTATAATATGTGTTTGTTATATTTATGGGAATTATCTTTGACTTGATTTGACTGGTGTTACAAAAAGGACATAAGTAATATAGTGAGAACACTTACCTCACAGATAGACTGAAAAACTACCATTGCATGCGAATTCTAACAGACCGGTCTTACACACCACTTAGACATTAAATCAAAGGTCAATCTCAACTATGAACTAGAACCCTAAAGTTTTGATCCAATGTCAAATTTAGTAAAAAAGTCACAACTTAACATTCTGGTCAAAGACTATGCCACATTTTCTTTTGGGCATCCCACGCCTACAAAAGGACAAAATAGTTAGGTTTTTAAACTAAAATAAGTGCGTTCCTGAAAACCCTAAAAGTGCGTTGGGCCAAGGAAAACATGTTGTGTTCTGGTCTTCTTCATAAAGGTTTTTAACTTAATCCATTAAGTCACAACCCCATCATTTAGATCTGGACTCTAAAAAGGTCTAAATGGATAAAGTTTCCAACTTTATTGAAACGCCCTGATTTCCATTTAATTATTTAATAAAAGAGTATAAGTATAAATAAAATTAATAAATAAGATTAATAATAATAAATAAATAAATGATTTTAATATACGCATTTAGTGATTTAGGGATTTGTAATTATTTTTTGAAGAAGGGTGGAAATTGGTAACTTAAAACCCTTGTGTCGCAAAAGAAATTGTTTTGAGGGTAGAAAATGCCATTATGGACAACTTTGAGGGCTAAACTGAAAATTTAGAATTTTCAGCATTGTGATCGATGGGCATAGGCCTTATTTAACTCTCTATTAGCATGGACTCCATTTAATTAACTATTTCAAGCATTTTATCCCTAAACCTACCTAAACGAAAAAATAAATACGTGAAGTGTGTGTATGTGTATCTTGCGGCGAAAAAGAGAGAATTGAAGGAACGGAAGGCTGCCAACCATAAAAGAAGAAAGGGAGGAGAGGGGAGGTTGAGATCGGTATTGGAGAAGATGAGGGTGGTTCGATGGGGTTGGTTCTCATCCAAGTAAGTTCTAATCAATTTAATCCTTCTTCTTCCTTTAAGTGAAATCTTCACCACCACCACTACCGCCAAGGTGGTGGTAGCCACCGCCGACCACCACTGACACCATGGTAGTGGTTAGTGATGCTTCAAGGTGGTTTGAGGTCGAATTAGTGACATGGGTTGTTTTGGTCCAAAACCTTAAACCCTAGTTGGTTTTCTTACCATGAAGCGGGTACAAGGCCTGAATTTGTTAACAACTATCAAGAAGGTTTGACATTTGTGTGCCAAGAATTGGAGGTCAGAAGAACTACGACATACGTGGTAAGGGTGGGTGGACCCACGTGTTCGCGCTTTGCAAGTCTAAATGCGGCATGCACATACAGAGAGGACATGTTCGTTAAGATTGCATATTGGAGATGAAGATATGTCACCATGATCATTATTATGACCATATTAATCGAGATGTTGCTAGTTCATTTTCATCATGTTAGTGTTTTTATTACGTCCTAATTACATACGTTCGGATATGTAGAGCCAAAGTGCCATCATATATAGCATGCTCGGGTTAAGGAGTTGCATGAGTAGGTTTCTTAGCCTCAGGAATAATTATTCAACTGTCTATTTGATCTTGTATTGTGTGTGATTTCTTAAACCAATTCCGACTTAGGAACGAGTTTCTCCTAGGATCATTTACATTTAGCATGAAATTGATGTTATAACGAGAGTTTTGGACCACTTTCAAAAGTTAAAGGTAATCGATCGACTTGGCTCTGATAGGGGTGTGGCAACTATGTATTACAGTGGAGATAGATTTCAAGGACATGATTGATGTGTAGTTTGTTGTTATCGCAAACAGGTATGAGTTTGAACCCAAGCAGAGGTGATGACGTAAGCGGGGCATATCACTACATCTAGTTGCAAGCACTCGTGGTGGATATGTGCAACAATGTAGAAGAGAATATATATGAGGATGTTTCGGTTGTATGGGATTTTTCCTTGAGAAGCTCTGAGATCTTTTCATAAATAGAGAGTTCTACCTAGTTCTGTATTATGCATACCATATAGTCCATTCGAGATAAATAGGGGTTTGATCAGTCAAGGGCAACATCAAAGCTTCATGGATTCTAAGTGGGGTAGAGTCACCCATTCATGACAACAACCTAAGGACTTCAAATACCTCTTTATGCTAGGAAGGAATTGATAAAGTTATTGAAGGTTCGTAAACACCCTAGTATTTTAAGGCGACACGTGCAGGGAAGAGAAAAGGCAGAAAACTTCTAGATATGGATGATTCGATTCAAGAATTGTTTTCCATTATTGCCTGTTATGTATTGAAGAATGTCGGGGGTTTGTTTTTCTGTAACGAGTGCTACTTGTTCGAGTAAGTGATCGTTGGGTATTTTGAGTCAGCAACATCGATTTACGTATTAAGCATTTCGATAGGCTGGTTTGGGATTGTGGTGAGAGTTCCCTTGCTTGTTCCTGTTTGATGAAGGCTTGGAGATTCAAGGCATGGTTCGAAGACTAGATAGATCTAGGTTCCTTAGGTTCGATATTTCATTTTGTTCTTAGCTACCACTATGGGTTGTAAGATGATGGTATTATACCTATATGTTGATGGGGATGACAACAAGACTGGTGAGTTCTTATGAGCAGAAAGAATGGTAATTGGGAACTTACATGTTAGGGGAATAATGGTTACGTGCCTATAGAACACAATGGTTGGTTATGAGCTTACAATTGGTTGGTATCATATGCATGTTATACTAGTTAGTCTGATTGTTCTGTAATTAATTGATGAGGGTACCACGGAGTATGGTTCGATGTGAGGTGTGAAGAGGAACAATGTAAGAGTGTAAGTTGGACGTATCGATGGAAGATCCTTAGCCCATGTATAGCTTACGCCCCATACATGCAGTTAAAAGTGTTGATTTTTTGCAAGAAGACAGCTCGAGTGCTAAGAGTTGTATGGAAGTGTGTCAGAACCATTTTCCCTATCAATATATTGAGGAGGTGTTGATCAAAATATTACTTCATTGGGAGTGTTACAGTTCCTTCTTAATGGATTAGTTGGTGTTCTGGTTGAAGGAGTAGGAATCATCGTCAGCCTTAGAGGATCTATATTGGAAATTTTAGAGTTATGGGAGTTTTGCAAGGAGTTGGGTTATGTTGCTAGACATGGTTATGGATTTCAATGGTAAGATATTTTACTATCCTTATAAAGTAAATGTAATTGTTGATGGTCTCAGTCAGAAATTGGCTAATGAGCTATTTTGGTAGTTGTGTCTATGAATGACAATGTTTACTCCTCTATTGGAGTTGACGAATAGTTGCAGGGAGTGAGGTTTCAGGATGAGAACGCCAAATACATGAGAGTTTCAAGCAAGACTCTGAATGTTGGTCGGGATAGTCGGGGTTATTTTACATATTAAGGTTAGTTTTTTGTTCCTACACTGGAGATAACGAGCATATATCTACTCTAGGGAGGTCGTAGCTAGGCACGAGATGCCAATTTCTAAAGTCTCTAATCCGGATATTCAGTTTACGTCTCGATTTTATGAAAGGTTTCAGGAGGAAACTAGTACTCAGTTGCGAATTAGCACCACTTCCACTATTGTATTGGCATGTCATCATTCATTACACGGTGTGATAAGAAATGCATGACACCTATGTGTTGAGCAATTTTGGGCGTTGATTACTATGAAGCACATATATTGTGCTTAAGGCGAATAAGTTGATTCAGGTGTTATGATCGCGATTGGTGGGAGATCATAACATGTTGGTAGTTTCACCTCGGTATGAGGTGATGCAGTTTCCTAATAAGGGAAAGTTGGGGGCCTTAGTACATAGGTATGTAGAAGATTATTCCATGAGTAGGGAAGGTAGACTTTCATTTGGAGTTCCAAATGAGTGGAGTTTGACCCACAACACTTTCCTTGTATTCCAATTAGAAGAGTGTTTGGTTATTTAGATAACAATAGTTCCACAAGAAGATATTCAAATTGATAAGTGACTCAACTATGTGAAGAAGCCTATAACTATTCTTGAAAAGAAGACAAATACTATTTGAAACAAAGATATTGGTTTATTGAAAGTGCAGTGGCAGCATCGAAAAGGCTCTGAATGGACCTAAGAGCCAGAAGCAGAGATACAAGAACATTATCTATTAATTTTTGTTGGCACTGACTTCGAGGACGAAATCTGATTCAAGTGGGGGAGAGTTGTAACACCCTGATTTCCATTTAATTATTTAATAAAAGAGTATAAGTATAAATAAAATTAATAAATAAGATTAATAATAATAAATAAATAAATAAATGATTTTAATATACGCATTTAGTGATTTAGGGATTTGTAATTATTTTTTTGAAGTAGGGTGGAAATTGTTAACTTAAAAACCTTGTGTCGCAAAAGAAACTGTTTTGAGGGTAGAAAATGCGATTATGGACAACTTTAAAGGCTAAACTGAAAATTCAGAATTTTTAGCATTGTGATCGATGGGCATAGGCCTTATTTGATCCTCTATTAGCATGGACTCCATTTAATTAAGTATTTCAAGCATTTTAGCCCTAAACCTACCTAAACGAAAAAAAATACATGAAGTTTGTATATGTGTATCTTGTGGCGCAAAAGAGAGAAGTGAAGGAACGGAAGGCTGCCAACCAGGATGAGATCGGTATTGGAGAAGATGAGGGTGGTTCGATCAGGGACGGACGCATAAATACACAGTAGGTGTTGCCACGGTTGAAGAGGTGTTGCCGGTGCATGAAAAATATGCAAAAAACCCAAAAAAATCGAAATGTTTTCCATTGCATACCGAAAAACTAGGTGTTGCCGGTGCCACACCGGGACACCAAGTAAAACCATCCCTGGGTTCAATGGGGTTGGTTCTCATCCAAGTAAGTTCTAATCAATTTAATCCTTCTTCTTCCTTTAAGCGAAATCTTCACCACCACCACTACCGCCAAGGTGGTTGTAACGCCCGTGTTTCTGGGCTTGCCATTTTTAGCAATGTAATAGTCTAGGTTAACCTTTGTAACTCCAATTTGAAATAATAAAAATGTATTATTTGTAAATTATGTGAATTATGTGATTTGTGTGTTTATTTTCTTAATTATTATAATTTAATGAATTAAGAATAAAATAAGCGTCAAAATTAAAGTATTAGATATGCCCGATATCTTTGCATAAAGTTGTAGTGGCCGAAACGAGGTTTCTGAATATATATAGAATGCCCAAATCTGACTTCGTATGAGAAAGTTATGAATTTCTGAAGTTTCGACTGGGCAGTATGCAGCCAGAATACTCGATTTGAGATCAAGCGGTTTTTAGCCAAAACAATCTAAACGAGAATCAAAGATCTCGTTGTTAGTAGTGAAACGATGAAAAGATAGGCGAGAACGAAGACGAAGAAGTTATGAATTTATAACGAAGTTTTTCTGTCCTGTCCTCCTTTAAATAATTAATAAAAATAAATTCAAAATTAGCCGACGAAGTCTAAACAAAAGTTGTAGAGCGTAGTCTCACTTTCGCGTGGATATAAAGAACGTCGAAAACGGAGTTCGTATGAAGAAGATATGAATTTCCGAAGTTTATTAAATAAATCGTATTTAAATTTAATTAGAAATCCCGGCATTATCCAAAGACGAGTCATCGGACTCATCCGAAGTAAGCCCCGCGTACTAGTGTACGCCCCGCGTACACCGAGGCATGACGACATTCGCACTCGAGTACTTCCGATACGTAAGCCATGACGATCCGAGGCGTACGCCCCGGGTAACCCCGAGGTCCAGCCTCTATAAATAAGATTCGAGGCAGCCTTAGTTCTTTTGCAAATTTCTTCCTTCTCTCTCTAGCCTTTGCCTTGTTTTGCGTGCCGTTTGTACCCCGAAGCCCCGGTAATATTCTCGAGCCCCGAAGCAAGTCCCGAGATCCCGAAGATCCCGAGAAGTGCGATTCCCGAGCCGAAGCTCTGCCCGCGAGAAGTTCGATTTTTGCAGAGATCTTCCAGATCTGCTGAGGATTACTACTTCTGCAAGCCGTAGTGCTGCCCGATCTTCTTCGGATCAAGTGAGTGTATAGTCCCTTTTCAATACACGATATTATACAAGTAATCGTTGAATGTGTTTGAGAATACGGGAAGTGAGTGTATAGTCCCTTTTCAATACACGATATTATATAAGTAATCGTTGAATGTATTTGAGAATACGGGAAGTGAGTGTATAGTCCCTTTTCAATACACGATATTATACAAGTAATCGTTGAATGTATTTGAGAATACGGGAAGTGAGTGTGTAGTCATTTTCATTCCAACGCAATATTATGAAGTATTCTATATAAAATACGTGCTATGTGTATATATTTTGCTGTTATATGTGTGAATGTATATTCACTCTCTTCTATCTCATAGATCTGATATATTCTCTATGAAATATGTGTTATGTGTGTATGCCTCATCTATTATGTGGAATATGTATTGATTAAAGCATGCTATACAGGTTTTTAAACAATGTATAAAAATGTATATTTTTATCTACTAATATGTTGGGTAGAACATGGGTAGATAATTGGTGTGAAATAAACAGATGAGAGGCTTCGGTGTTATTGGTGTTATTCTAGTCATTCAGCAAAGTATGGATGACGACCACAGACTATTCTAGACTATCCTGTGGAGCACTAGCAGACTCATTACCTATAGGTGTTGTGAACGACGTGTTCACCGGTGTACTCTATCCCCTACATGGTTGCCTTTAGGTCACTTATTGTTGAGGAAGCCCCTCTGCAGTAATGTCCGTCCCGATGAAAATCCTGAATTAGGTTCCTTATAATAGACATTATTTTTAGGAACGTAAGGTGAGGATAACGGGAATGGGTAATCGGGTTTATTGTTGATTGTTGAAATTAAATATAATTATTGTGGGTTTGAAAACCCTATATGCTCACCAGGCTCCCAAGCCTGACCCACTCAGTTTATTTGTATTACAGGAAGTGGCGCAAGAGCTTAAGATGGACGAATCATCAAGTTGTTTTGTTTACAAGTCTGTATATGTATATATTTGTTGAATGACTTGTAATGTTATCGTTTATGCTTTGTGATCTGTATCGAAACATGACATCCCGACTTTTGATTATGAAATGAAATCATATTTCTATATGAAATGTTTTGATAAATATCTATTTTATCATGTTTTGTTTTTGGGAACAAATTCCACATCTCTTTTAAAATTAAAAAGGATTTACTCTGAAAATGTTTAAAAAGCATAAATGAAAACGGTCTTTTCTGGCCGAGATTTTGGGGATGTCACAGTGGTGGCAGCCACCGCCGGCCACCACTGACACCATGGTAGTGGGTAGTGATGCTTCAAGGTGGTTTGAGGTCTTAGTGGTGACATGGGTTGTTTTGGTCCCAAACCTTAAACCTTAGTTGGTTTTCTTACCATTAAGGCATTGTACTTATCTTGATGTTTAAGCAAGAAATCTCAAGAAAAGGGGTTGAGATTTTCATTGAATTTTGTATCAATGAAGTACTCTACCGTTATGAACTCATTTGACTGATAATAAGCCTCATTGGATAGGCCTTAATGGGTTAAGATGTCAAATTAACCCTAAAAAGTCAAAGTTGTGATTTCAGGATTTTTCCCTAATCTTCCCCTGTCTTTGAAAGGTCATATCTCAGTTATGGAAAACCCTTTTTAGTCGAAACCAAATCCCAGAGTTTCTTTTTTGAGTCCTCTTCATTTAATTAGTTTTGACCAAAGGCCAGAAATGCTTCTAACTAGACTAAAAATGACCATTTATCCAGACTGGTCCGGAATGATCTGTTATGCGAGGCAGTTTTGTAAAATTCGCCATAAATCGTAGAAAAGTCGTATGGAGGTGTGTGAATACTAGTTTTAAAGCTAAGAACCTAATCTATAACCATATGATACATTTTCGAAAAATATGAAGTTTAAGGTGGTGAAAACAGGTCCCGAACAAACCCTAATGTTTATGTAGAAATCTGGAAAATTTTCCCATTAGTTATATTCATAATTAAGACAAATTTAATAACTAAAACCAACTCAATTTATTATTATTAGGGAGTGTGAAGGGCAAGCAGGTGCGAGTGAGTTTCGGGTTGCTTTGGAGGCTACTTTTCTTTTGGAGGTGAGTTCCTCACTACATCGTGTTGTGTTATATCTTCTTTACATTTAGCTCGTGTGTGCTATGTATTGTATTGTTTATATGGGTATTACTAGGCGGGGTAGAGTCTAGTGGATTGCCTCACATATTGAGGGTTATGTATGGTTGGACTCGGTGCATGCGAGTGGGGATCGGGCGTAGCCAATGTGTCCCAAAGGCTCGACGAACTGAGCAAGGGGGATCGGGCATGGCCAATGTGTCCCAATGGGTTCGGGTACGGGGGATCGGGCTTAGCCAATTTGTCCCAAGGGCTCGATGTACTGAGCAAGGGGGATCAGGCCTATCCAATGTGTCATAATAGGGGCATGTTTGTTACTGATTTGTTCTTTGACATGCATGTGTGGTTATGTGTATGATACCGTTTGTATCTGTGTATAGGGGTAAGGATTATATGATATGATATTGTGTATGTGTGGAATTCACTAAGCTTTGTGCTTACCCCTTTTCCCTTAAAAATACTATTTCAGGTACACATGATGGTCGGGCATGATTGTACACACTGACTTGAGGCGGGTTTTTTTGGAATTAATATTGAATTTGTTGTCTTTTCATAAATTTTACAATTATAACTAATAATGTTTGGAAACATAATCAATCTTGGGGTTTGGTATTTCATTTATTTTGAATAAAATATATTAAATGGATGATTTATGTTGTTTTAAAAAGTTCAAATTTATTGCAAATTTTGGGATGTTACATTTGTCCATTAATACATACCACAACAACGAAGATCTCGATGTTAAACATCAAAAACACCTAAAATGTCCACATAAATTTCATGGATTATAGTACATACTCAAGAACCAACTTTCTAAGTCCAAATGGTCAAATATGAAAACCCTAAGTGTTTAAAAGGAGCTGGAGTCATCTCAACTCCAAGCTCACCACCAGAATGGGACCAAAAATGTATAAAAGGGACAGTAATCAAGATCTAGCAAATAAGAAGGAAAGCTTGAAGCTTTATACTCACAAAGGTCCAATTAAGGTACAAAAATGATGGATCTACACTTCTTCTCTACTTCAAAGCTCTAAAGGAAATCTTGATCTTCAAGATTCATGTACAAATAAAATAAAGATAAGCTCTCAAGGTGGAATCAAGCTCAAAATAGGAGGAAATGGGCTAGGGTTTTGTAACGTCCGTAGATCCGGGCTAGTCAATTTAGAGATAATAGGGGTCGAAAACGACTTTTCGACAAAAGATTATTTATAATAAATAATCTTAACTAAGTTTTAGAATATGTCTCAATGGCTCCGTACATATAAAGAACGCCGAAATCTGAGTTATAACAAAGAAGTTATGGCTCGTCAAAGTTTTTCGGCAAAACCGGCACGACAACGGGAGACGTAGATAGTGAATTTAAGATAGATGACTTTTTAGCCTTAGTGATCTAAACAAAAGTTGTAGTATACGTTAAAACGAGAACATGCAAACAAAATAACTCCCAAATCTGACTTCATATGAGGAAGTTATGATTTTCTAAGATTCGGCTTAGCAGTGCACGGCCTGAAACTCGAATTTTAGTTCGAGCGATTTTTGGCTTAAGCGACCTAAATGAGAGTTGAATATCTCATTAATAGGAACTCAACGGTAAAAATACAGATGAAAACGGAGTCCGTATGAGGGAGTTACGAATTCTTCGCTGTCATTTAGCAGTCTAATCTCCTCCTACTATTAAATTTAAGATCGGTCGAGAATTAGCCAATGGAGTCTAAATCAAAGTTTTAGATATTGTTTTTACCTACGTGTGACGATAAATAACGTCGAAAATGGAGCTTGTATGCAAAAGTTACAGGGTTTAGAAATCGGCAGGGTGCTGTGCAAAATCGGGTGACGTGGCTGAATAAGGGCCAAGGCTTTCTCCCCAAGGCAAGCCACCAGAGGGTGACACCCGGCATGGACTCGAAGAGTAGGAGAACCTACTCGACGAGTAGAGCTATTTTCCAGCCTATAAATAGAGGTGTCGGGCTCCCTCATTCTTCACACCTTCCTAACTTCACTTTCTCTCTCTAAACTCTCTCTCTCTCTCTCTCTCTCTCTCTCTCTCTAACCCCCCCCCCCCCCCAAACCCCCTAAAAAGCCTAGGGAACATCCCTAGCACCCGAAGGAAGCCCCGAGGCTCCTAGAGTCCCGAGAAAAAGGGACTTTCGGCTCGGGAACGCTGCTCCAACGAAGCCCGGTTTTCGAGAAAGTCCGCTGTAAGTGAGCTATGCCTACCCTATCTTTAGTATAGCTTATGTTTCAGTATAGTAATGTTATTAGGACCTTATAAGGAGTATTTGGGCTATTATTATGGGTTATATAAGTATTTTTTAATGTTTATATAATAGTAATAATAGCTAGACTATTAATTAGTCTCGCCAAACGTTAGACTAAACTCTAGTGGTAATGATATTAGGTTTCGTCAAGGGATAATTATTTTAAAATAACGAAGTGTTGTCCGAGTGCCGACTCACCACCTTACCAGGTGAGTGCATAGTTACTTTCATCTTACACATAGATATGAAGTATTTTAATATAAATTACGTGCTATGTGTGCATATTGTCTGAATACTTGCTGTCTATGTTGGATGAACGATTTTATACATGTTTTAAATGATTTAAACTGTATATGTATTTTATATCTACGATAATGTTGGGGTATAACATGGGTAGATGTAATAGATGGAGTATGAGTTGGATGATGAGTTGAGAGGTGAAATAGACCGTGAGGTGAGGGTGAGAGGTGGACGATGTGAGAAGCCTTTTTCCCAAATGATGGCCCCGCCATTCAGCAGAGTATGGATGACAACCATGGACTATTCTAGATAGTCCAGTGGGACACTAGCAGGCTCGCGACCTGTAGGTGTTGTGAACGATGTGTTCACCCGGTGTACTCTAAACCTTGGTGACCATGCAGACTTGGTGCCTAAACCCTGGTGATCATGCAGACTTGATGCCTAAACCCTGGTGATCATGCAGACTTGATGCCTAAACCTTGGTGATCATGCAGACTTGATGCCTAAACCCTGGCAACTATGCAGACTTAGTGCCCGTTATGTAAACCGTGGCAACGATGGACTTTGTGTCGATTCCTTAGGAATGAGTGAACGAGAAATAGCTGATTCTTAGGGTAGATCCTTAAGAATAAAGAAGATAATGGGGATGTGTAATTGGGTTGATTGCTTAATTGTTTAAACATAATAATTATATTATTGTGGGTTGAAAACCCTATGTACTCACCAGGTTTCCCAACCTGACCCACTCAGTTTATTTATATCACAGGTGTTGTTATGATGTCACATTACACTGAGAGTTTAAGAAGATGTAAATCACTAGTGATAATGAATGTAAGTTCTGTTTATGCTTATGTTTATGCATTGACAATGACATACCAAATGTTTTAAAATGAATAAAAATACTTTTCTTCGGAAATGTTTTGATAACGTATTTATCATGTTTTACTGGGAACAAATTCCGCAACATTTTTATTAAAAGAGGTACACTGATTTATATAAAACATAAACAAAACCGGTCTTTTCTGGCCGTAAAAATAGAGATGTCACAGGTTTCCCGAAACACGCTCCAGGGGTTAGGGATGTTGTAAATGATCCAACCCCAGAGGCTTAAGTATGTTTAAATATCCCTAAAACCTTAAAAAGTTGTTCAACCCATGGTTCTGAGCACGTCGCGCCTATAAGAAGTGTGCTACACTTCCTTGCAAATAATTCCAAATTTCAGATTTCAACGAATATCCAAATTATATATACTTACTAATTTTAAAGGTGCACTTGAACAGTTCTTCCCTGTGATTGGTGGAGTTTTTTTTCGTCGTTGCCAAATGTGTTAGGTGTTAGTCATCAGATACTGTCAAAATTGCTACGTGTTATCGTCTCGGATTACATGGAGGTGATTCATATGCCTGCATTGTTGTCTTCAACACACATGTCTCCCTGTGTGATCTAGATTACACTCTTCACCGATGTCTCCTCCAATAAGATCCAATTCCGTTTCCCGCATCTACTCCACCACCGCTTCTCCTTTACATCTCATCTATATTCTCCATGAGGTTGTTCCTTCCTCAGCTCTCTGTTATCTTTGACTTCATCGCCTCTCCATTCATCTTCTCAGTTAAACCCACTGCTTCTTCGACTTCAGTTTCATCATCGGCCAACATAAAAATAAATCCTTTCCCCTTCACCGACCGAGTTGTTCCACCGTCAAAATGTATTCCGATTTCCGATCGTCCTTCCCTTTTGCAAAAATCTCAATTATAAATTCGGTTATGGACCCAGTTTTTTACTTTCTCCAATGTGCGCCATTGGTGGTTTGGCTGATGGCTTTACAGTTTCATTCCTAACTCCTTCAATCGCAACCTCCACCGTGTATTAGTCTGTCTTAATCTATGGTTAGAAGTCGTTTACTTCAGGTAAGTCCATCTTCTACTATTAAATTTAGCCCTAGACTGATTGAAGCCTTAAATAAAATTTGTTCTCCTTCTACCTCTTTGATCTACAGTCGTCTGCTATCTTCACGATTGACGATGCCATCGGAAGCTTCGCCGCCTCCGACAACGACGCCGACCTCTGACAACGACGCCAACCTCCGGGTTGCTGGTAAGCTTTTTTTTCCCTTCCTGAAAATAGATTCTCATAAATAGATCGATTGTTTTTTTCCCTTGAAATTCTATTCTCAGTAACACATCGATTATTTTTTGCCCTAGAAATCGATTATTAGTACATCCAATTTTCATTAATTCAGTCCATGGAGTTAATATGCCATTACATATTGATCCCCGGTTTTAGGGTTTCTTTTTTAGTTAACAATTCCAATCTTTCTGATGAAATTACCGTGAATAAAATGCCATTTGGGAAAGAATTATGGTTAATGAAACATGTGAATTGATTATATAGAAAGAGGATTTTAATTTTCAACAACATGGATATCAGTTTGAATGTGTTTCTTACCGATAGATAGGTAACTGATTGTTGATTGTTTGTTGTTAACACACATACCCACATAAATTATAGGTATACTTATTCACTTTTTAAGGGACTTGGACCTTCTTCAAAATGTAAGCATGTTGCAGCACTGTATGATGATAAATTGCTTCTTGTGTTTGGAAGAACTTCAAAGTCTAGGTCTTTGAATGATTTGTACTCTCTTGAATTTGATACGATGTGTGTGTGTGTGTGTGTGTTTAATTTATCTGATTATCTAAATTTGATTTTATTATTCTTGAAAAGTATTTATCTTTTTCTTTCAGATGATGTGGTCAAGAATCAGATGGGTACATTGTGGGAAGTGGCAGTAGAAAAAAACACGTAAGTCTTCTATTTTCTATTTTCTAATTTCTAAATATAAATAAAATCATAATTCATTTCTCTTAATGGTCTTTTATTTTTGTATTTAATAGGGCATGTAGGGATATTAGTGTATGATATCTTGAAGCTAGAGTGCTCTGATGTTCACTCATCATCCCAACAATCTATCACCAAGGTAAAATCTTTTGTAATTTTACTTTTAGAATTTATGGTTATATGATTATATCATAAAAAAGAATCTGTTCTCTTCACAAGGATTTACCCTTGTGCTTATACAAAAGAAGGAAATATCATATCCGGTTGCATTTGGAGGTCTTAAGAAGGATGCATCAGACCATGACGAATATGAATCTGAAATGACATTTAGGACAATGCAGCTTCTTTGAGGACTCAACTTGATCAGCACAAAAGCGTTGTAGAAAATTTGGTGAATAACGCTCGGGTGCGTGTTTCCTTATTTTTAAATATATCTTTTATTTCTTTTTAAATATTGTTTCCAAGATCTGAAATTTTTGCTTATTTCTAAATGTATACATTTCTCTTAACAGATTCTAGAAAGCATGATACAATAGGCTAAGTCAAAGACAGATACTCTTAAAGCACGTGCACAGTCAGCAAAGTTTGTTTTCATCCTTCAACTTTTATTTCTCTTTTTTTCTTGGAGTTAATGTAATTGAGGATTTTTTTTTTTTTTTGTATAGAACTGCAACAAAACTAAGTGAAATGTTGGTGAATGTGAATACAAGCAGTGCTCTTTCAGCATTTGAGAACATGAAAGAAAAAGGTTCCCTTTCTTTCTATCTTAAAACAAAGCAAAATACATGAATGCCCTTGAAACTTTTTTTTGGATGTTAGTTGTAACCATGGAGTCTCAAGCAGAAGTGCTTAATCAGCTACCAAGTGATGATCTTAAAGGAAAGGTAAATTTTCTTTTTTTTCTCTGTTAATTCCACGCAATATGGTAAAAGTTATAGTTGAAATGGCATTGTAAATTGTTGATTTGTTGTTACAGGAAGAATAAAAGAAGAGTTGGGAAAAGTAGCAATAACAAATGTTTCAAGTAATGGGTGATGGTTTACTTAAAAAGGATATTCATTTGTGTTTTACTACGGGTATGGTGTGTTTGACCCTGTTCAGAAGTTGGCTTCAGGTGAAAATGATAACACTCTGAAGATATGTAATTTTGTTAGTTTATACTTCTATTAGAGAGATGTATTCTCCACTATATTTGTATATGATTTGTTTTTGTGAAATGTGAACTAACTAATAACTTATTAACTGTGATTTGCAGTTGGAGCTGATACACATAAAGATATAATTGAATTTCTCATGTCTAAAGTGAAGGATAAAGACATCACATACAAGACTTTCAGCTTTTGGATTTGCAATTTATTGCTGTCATTTTTTTCAATTGTTTAATATCGGGTATTGTAACTTAATAAAATCTTTCCGTTTTGTCCATTTCTTTGACGTATCCAACCCCGCAAAGCGGGATTCTTCCCTAGTTAAAACCATATTTGAATTGCATGACAGGAATAAGGATGTTACAGAATGATTACTACTTACTCTTTTTAAAAAAAAAACAACTTTATTTTGGATTTTGAGATCTATTTCCGCATATATCTTTTGAAGTATTTTTAAACTATGTTTGCATAGTATTTTCCACACATTTGGAGTTTAAAACATTTCCTAAAATCAAATGATTTTATTATTCTTTTTAAAGCTAACCTAGTGTTTCAAATTAGACATGCATGAACCTTTTTAATGCAATTCTCGATTATTGAATGTGTTGATTCAAAGAAAGTGACACCCACATTTCGTTGTTAAAAGTTTACATTTTATGAAAACCTTTTCTGAATAAATTAATAAAATAAACATCATTAAAGTTAAATAAAATAAAAGTAATTAAATTAAGCAAAATTAATGGACTTATAGATTTTAAGTTATCTAGAAGGCTATTCTGGATTAAATTGACAAACTAAAGCTTGAGGGATCAAACATGCCAAACTTGGAAACATAGATATGACCTTACTTTAACCACCACATTTCGTTGCTAGAAGTTTACTTTTTATCAGAACCTTCTTGAATAAATTAATAAAATGAACATCATTAAAGTTAAATAAAATAAATGTAATAAATTAAGCAAAATTAAAAAAATTAGGAAACATAGTCCACATTTTTGGAAAAAACAAAAAAACACCAATTTTGTTTTGGAAGCTGGTAAGAGCTTACAAAACCATTGAGTTTGAATTTTATTGGGGGAGACTTCGTAATATAAGAGATGATATAGTGACATATCTCAGTTAAATTCCACGTGAGAAATGGACCGGAGCGTATTGCCCTACCACGAGGTATGATTATATGACCTCAAATAGTGCGGAGTCCATGAATGATGTATCAAATAAAGCAAGGAAGTTGCCTATATTACCACTTCTTGAGTTCTTTCGTGCACTTATGCAGAAATGGTTTTACAAACAGCGGATGGCTGCAGGTATGATTATGTTTAATTTTAAATTATATGATAAATGTCATATATAATAACATATGTTTGTTTTAACAGAAAAAAATACAAAAATACTTACGAAGTGGGCTGAAGATATGGTTAAAAAAATAAAGAAGGGATTCAAGGATGGTCGGTATCTGGTGTTGACAATACAACATATCAAGTGCATGACTTCAAAAGTGGCGGCATAGTGAATTTGAGGGAAAAGACTTGTTCTTGCAAATATTGGCAACTAACTTATTTGGCATGTGGTCATGTGATAATGGTTTTAACGCACTTGAAAAATGATCATTGTGGGCATATGGCTATAGATGCTTATAAAATTGAAACATATCGAAGAACATACGAGCAGGTCGTATACCCTCTTTCAGAACTTAGTGATTGGGAGGTTCTGGATGACCTTATGATTGTTAACCCTCCTGTGATGGAAATACGTCAAGCCGGTAGGCCAAAAAACACCAATCGTATTCCATCTCAATGTGAGGAACCAAAAACAAGAAGGTGTAGTAGATGCCATAGCATAACTCATAATGCAAGGACGTGTAAAGAAATCGTTCCAAAGAACCAAAGTAAAAGTAAAAAACGTAATGGGGCGTCAGGAAGTGGGACAAAAGCAACAGGAGAGGAACCAATGCAAGCGACCGAAAACCAATGGCAACATGAGCTAGAGAACCAATGGACACAACATACTGAACAATAATGGCAGCAGCAACCAGAGAACCAATGGACACAACATACTGAACAATAATGGCAGCAGCAACCAGAGAACCAATGGACACAACAGGCCGAACATCAATGGCAGCAACATTCAGACAACCAATGGGCACAACAGATTGAACATCAATGGCATCAGCAGCCAGACAACTAATGGACACAACAAACCGGACATCAATGGCAACAGGAGCCACGGAACCAATGGACGCAAGGGACTGAATACCAACCGCATGAAGAGCCAGATAACCAATGGCATGGTTGCACCGAGTACCAATGGCAGCAAGAGCCAGATAACCAATGGGCACAAACCACAGTAAACCTAGGGACACAAGCAACAGAAGACCCATGGTCGGAATACAAATCTGTGGTTCAATTTGAATGAATGAAGTTTATTTCAAAGTATGTTTATTATGAAGTTTGTATGTTTATGTTTTCTAATGTATGTTTTGTAACCTACTTAAAGTATGTTTTGTAACAACTCTGCGGAATAAGTAATATAAAATCACTAGACTCGTTTAACTTATGCCCTCCACACTGACACTCATACTGCCCCAGAAAACTACCGCAACACCGTTGACATCACAACAAAATGGTGTGAATTAAAAACAAAAGTCTTGGTGTACACTGATCCGCAGAGGTGTACACTAATCTGCTGATAACAGTTCTGTGGATTCCCAAACAGTTATGTGGACTAAAATTAAACATAAGTTCATTATTTTTAACATTTTTTTGTCAAATTTTTTACATAACAATAACATAAGGTATTAGTATATTAAAAAAAATATTAATAAACGGAAACAAAAAACGAAAAAACGAAAAAACGAAAAAAAAAATTAAAAAACTAAAGATCTACCGAGTTGTTCTTGTTCCTTAGAGGATTTAGTCGATCTGCAGAGCACCCTCTGCGGATCCTATGGTCATTCTACAAAACTTCGATTTTCATGGTTAAATTATTCAAACAACCCCCTAAGAATGGTTATTTTATGAATTTTCTCACATATCAATGATTTTTGGTTTATGACCATCGATTCCTAACCTAGACCATATTATTAAGCCTATAGTACGACTGTTGTATCAGCCTACTATAAATGCCTTACTTCAAACAATATTTAAGAATAAACGAGATTTGAAGCTAGTATTGAGGTTTAAACGCACAAAAGATAGTTTTCAATACAAGACCACAAGTCATGCAACAATAGGTTTGAGGCCATATGATATGCACCCATTGATCATCACAAACAATACATATTTAAAGGAAAACTACTAGGCATCATAGTTTTGAAGCGGACAGTAATAACCAAATACTCCTTTTAGTATTTGGCATGGGGAAGACCGAGTTCAGAGGCACTTGGAAATGGTTTCTAAAGAAGTTTTTGGGATTTATCGGTGTTATTGCCAATTTGAAATTTTTGATTAGGCTGCATCCGTTGATCTCTCCATTAAATAAAAGTCTTCTAACACGTAATTCACAGACTTTGCTTTCACAATATCTCAATGAACCTAATACTGAAGTCGGAAAAGAATAAGATAACATGTAAGCTATTTTGTAAAACATGTAAAAAAGAGGCAACCATACAACCTTGAAAATATGTCAACATTACGCTAACGAGTACCTCACTCGTGTAAGAAACTAAATAAGATTGGATATGAAAGGTAAGAAAGGGCATACTTTCCTGACGTACATTATAATATAATGATGTCTAATGTTGATGAGTCTATGAATACCTTATCAAAATACGTACGAAAATACCTCATCATGCTACTAGTTGAATTTTTCTCGAAACACATTGCAAGAATGTTATTGTAAACTCCGACAAATGGTATAAAAATATCAACCGTATCAACATATGAGCGGCTTGATTGACTTGTATGAATATTATATCTTATGTCATAACACGTAGCCGAACTGAAGGGTATCTCACTAAATGGCAGATGATGAATGAAAGAGAACGTTACACATTTGTCAAAAATAAGCTATTTTTGTTATGTCAAACCACTTGTTTGAAGTACATAACCATAATAAGAACATTATCGTGGATACAAGCTTCCATCAATGTTATTGTAAAAAGTGGTTGTGCTCTAGCATACCTTGTAGTCACTTGATTACATCTTTGTTAAGCTTGAGTTCTACTCAATGTAGTACTTTTGCATGGTCGTGTTTCACCGTTGATGTATATCGAAAGGCATACGAGGAGATAGTACATGATTTCCATATTTCTTTGAATGGTACCCAGGCCGATTGACCACGTAACAAAGCTTGTATGCCATTGCAAGGAGAGGAACCATAATTTAAAACATATAGTTGATGCCACAAAAGGGCATACCCGCCTAATTTTTTAGTCTCCTTTAAAGACCAATATATCAATGTCTTTTTATTCAAGTATGGTGGAGGATAGCCAAACATCGAGTTATTATCCTATATTTGATTTAAATAAATAAATTGATGTTTGTAGCGATTGTTTCAATATAATTAAAATGATGTTTACCATTTATACACCACAATGCTAACAAGTTACGTACTCCAACCATAAATAATTTATATTGCATAGTTTAAACTTAAAGGGGAATTACAAGTTTAGGTGTCAATAAGGTTTTGTCCCAGAAAGTTATATTGTGAATTTTGTGAACTGAATTTTGTGGACTTGGTGGTATTTTCTTATAATTTGAAAAAAAAAATGTATTCTTATAAAGACACATCATCTCAATATAAGGTGATTTTAATGAATAGTTCATGTTTTTAAAAGGTTCTAACTTTCGTGAGATGTGACATGGTGGAAATATAAAACCTCAAACCTTACAAACCTTGTGAGTCATGACGTTTTTAACGTCAATATGCCACTTAATGGACAATTTTTTGTGAGCACTTCATGTTTTTTTAGTGTTGTTATAATGATAAATAATTTTCTTTCTTTTTTACACACAACAAAAGGTCTTTGATAAGTGAGCATCAAGGGAAGAGGTGGAACATGTGATTGATAGGAATGATGCGATATATGTACCATTTTGTTATTCAATACGAGACCATACTCGACAACAATGGCTATGGGCCCAAGACACTTCAATGTTTGATTGTAATCATGCCCCTTCGTTTTGTTTTCTACTTGTACTTTTTCTCATATAAAACAAATGAGGGCCACTCGATGCATGCTTTTAGTCTATGTATGACATTTTTTATTTTTTATTTTTGATATTTGAATAGTCGTATGAATTATGAAATGTTTTCAGACAGTTTTTTGTCCAGTTTAACTATTTGTGATGGTGGATTCTGACACTATGAACCTTATGACCCAAATGTTTGATACAGCGACAACAAAAAGTATATTTTTATGACAGTTAATGTCAAAAGGATTAATGAGTGCAAGAAGTAAGACCTAAGAGTATGAAATCTAGACCTAAACAATATCCATTACTGATTATATTTTAATGCTAATTACAATAAGTAATATTCGTAATTAAATTTGGATATTGGGCCTACAGATTAGTACCACGTAAAAAAATCATTGGTAATATGGGCTATTGTATATGTCGATTATATTATTTTGGGCCTTTGGGTTATTCAGTTATTCTGGTTTCCGTGACGAGCTTAATCCAGCTTATTACAAGTACAGAACTTTCAAATCCTTTTTAATAAATTAACTAATTGTGAGACCGTATATTATATGGATTGATTAAAACATAATGTTAAATAGGAATGATTAAATGAGAAGTTTATTTGAATTTGAAATATGAAATAAGTGAAAATTATGACAAAAAAAAAACATGTAAAAAATAAATTAATTAAAATTATGTGTTTAATTGTCAGATCCGTGTACTAAACATGTTATTATAACAAAATGTTAAATACAAAGGTTAAAGTGTATATTTATTTGAAATTGAAATTGAAATTTTGAAATTTCAAATTTGAAATTAATAGTCATTATGGTAGGTTTAATTTATGGAAACTAATTATTGATATATTGGAAATGAATAATGAAGTAATGACAAGTGGAAAATTAATATATCTCAAAATTATGATAAAATGACATGTGGCCAATTAAATGAGAAAATGATAAGTGACAATAACATTTTCATTTATTAGGGTAAATGTTTTTTTTTTTGTCACAGGTAAATCTTTTATGAGTTTTGACATTTGTCATTTTGTGGTATTTTTGAAATAAATACTATCCACCTGTCAATTTTTGGTTTGTTTTAATTTTTAAAATTAAACTCATATAATTATTATAGATGTAAAGTATTAAATATCATATATATGATATTAAATTGCAATAAATACATTTCTTCTTTTCTTATTTTAAAATTGTACATTAAAAAATATTTTTTGTTTACATTTTAATGTTTAATTTTTTTTAAATCAACATGTATATTACACGTATTTCACACCTAGTACACAAATATACAAAAACTAGTTTTCGTCCAATATTGGGTTTGGTTCATAACTGACTTTTCCTTGCAAAAATGTAAACGGGTGTAATTGGTTTGAACTTATTATAATCTTGTTTTTATCGATCTTCACTAAACAGTTTTGCATAAAATTTCAATTACTCAGTTCTAGTCTGGGTTTCAACATTTATGTTGAGTTGAGTAGCTCGATTCACATTTTAACCTAAAAAAAGGCTAGGCACACAAATCCTTGGATCCACTCAGTTTCGACATCAAAATGAGTAATAAGCCAAATTCCTTACGGTGGGGGCCTTATTTGCAAAATTTAGGTCATTTTGTTCATATAAATTAATTTCATGAATTCGAGTTGAAGGTAACATAGAAGAATTTTATTTTGATATATATATATATATATATATATATATATATATATATATATATATATATATATATATATATATATATATATATATATATATATATATATATATATATATAAAAGAAAAGTTTGAGGTCCGTGCTTAACACGATCCATGGAGAGTAATTTAGGTATTTCTTTTATCATTATCTGAACTATAACAAAAAAGGTGAAAGTAAATTACTATAAATGGGTAGATTTTCAATGTACAATGCATTAATAAGAATAACAAAATGATTGCATATTGTTATAATAAACAGATAAATGAAAACCCATTGCGATTTCTTGATATGCTTTTTTCAACTTATAGAAAACCTATTAATATCATTTGTTCTACACTTTACGGATATTGGGATTAATCATGAAACACCATCTTTGATTCTAATTCAAGGCTTTACCACTTGTTCTTTGGTTGCCCATTGATCTTGATTTCTATGTCCACTACTTCGTTCAACGTGACTTGAAAACGTAAGTATGAATCAGAAAATTTTGGGACTCTAAAAGCTTTTTTTAGATCTTGCAATTGTCATAACATACATGTTGCAATAAAATAAGTAATTGATGTGTTGTTTGATTGAACAAACTCCATTCATTACAAATATTATGTGAAACAAGTGTGATACAAATATCTTAAGTAAGCATTTTTGAAGTAACAAGTGTTTTAAATTCAAAGACCAAATTGAAAAAGTTTTTATTATAGATTAAATATGTAAAAACATTCGGGAAATGATCATTTTTGTAATTTACCTACAAAAGTACAAGTTGATTCTTTCTTTTGGCGGTTAACTTCTCAACTGATTGGCTCATTTCCATAAAGGTCAAGGATTTTCTAACTGGCTTAATAAGCATTGCTAAAGTGAAAAGAAAATAGGATGAAATCATTCGACTTTCGAACAACTAAGTTAACAGAAAAGATGGGTCCTTCCTCTTTTACGATTAAACTAAGTGATCTTTTTTGCATCATATTCCCTCTTCTTTGATGCTAAAATGCTTGATTTAATTTTTATTAATCGTCTCTTCAAGTTTGTTCTCCTTTTGTTTAAGGGACCTCTCCATTTCATTCATGGTTGAAATGAATGTTTTACACCCTTCACATAATCTCTCCACTCTCTTGTAGTTTCCTTTCCTATTCCCATATATCATATTTTTCATCGGTGAGTGTAGCTTTTTATTCTTCTCATCCATAAAAATAAAATTAAACTTCTCATATCAAAATGATATAACAAATCATAATGACAACTTATAGCATAAAATGCCCCATGATGAAGGATTGGCGTTCACTCTATAGTAGTGCCAAATAATGGAGGATTGACGTTCATTATATAGTAGTCTTTATGTAGTTGCATATTCAATTTTGAAAACAATATTATGTGTGGGCAGATCAGTAGTTTCGCTAAGCATAAACTAGAGTTAAAACAAATAGATAAATGAAAACCGACTAAAATCTTGAACGAACAGTAATTTACTCTTTCAAAATAATCATAAGCATCATAAGTTGTTAACAATGGATGCAAAATTCTATGACGCATGGAGTTTCTTTTAGAATTAAAAAGCACAAGAAACTCAAACGTGTTTATATCATATACATCCGAAAAAATGGAAAAAGATATACATCCTAGTGGTAAAGGCGTTGATAACAAATAAAGAGATTTTGTCAGTGGATTTCATCTTTTTCTTTAATAAGAAACACTTCAACCAATAAATCCAGCCTATGGTGAGGGGTTTTTTAGGGTGTTATCGGATAAATCCTTCAATAGTCAATAATTATAAGCAAATGCAAAACATAGAATAATAAAAGAAACATTCACAACGGGGGCTCCTTTGTTGAAACTTGGAAAATATGGGTACATAACGGGCCACGGTGGGTTATTAGGGTATGGAAATGAAAGCACATTGCTATTATGAGCAAGGAAATAAAAGTAAATTGTTGTTATGGATTGAGGGTACAATTTTGTAATAGAAATAAATAAAAGCATGATGCTATAATACCTAAATTAACAAAGTATGTTGTTTTCCCTTGCATATAACTCTACACGTCACCATGGTTGTACTTAACGTTGTCTTCAGTTGCTACTACAGCAAGAAGGACAAAAAATGTTTCATCTGTTGAATTGTATTTTGAAAAATCATCCCAATGATAGCAAGGTCGTCCATATTGAAAGTAATTTTCAATGCTATATTTGATAGAACTATGTAAGTATAATGTCTTAACAAGAAAAAAAATTGAAAGATAATGCTATAACTGAAAATATGTTGCCAGTTCTTGCATCAAACACTATTATATATAATATCTTGATTCACTTTCCAGTAGGTAGACCAAACTTGAATAATCATGATATTAGTGAGGTGTATTTGCTAGGGTCTTTTCCTTTATATATGTGACATCAAATGCAAGAAATAAAAAGAACCCTCGCCTAATTTATGATCTGAAGGCAGATTCTATCAAACCCTATCGCCACAATACTTGAAATCTAAATGAGTTTAACACAAATCAAAAACCCAGCAAAGCTAGGTATCAAAAGAACCGAAAAATGAAATTTTAATATTATGAATAGAGTGAATACTCACTTGAAGATCGATTATGTGATTTCAACAAATAAAAGAAAATGTAATAATTATATGGGTAACAAAAAAAAACCTTGGAGACCATATAATTCAAAGAAATTCATCTTCGGGCCTGAATTGCTCCCGCTTTAAGCATTTGGCTAAGATCCTGAAAAACAAAAAACATTAACGACGATAAAATAAAATGAGAAGATAAAGTGAAGGCATATAACAAACTAAAAATCAATTGAAACATACTGATCTTAAATGGAGAGAAGAGGGTATAAATATACCTTTTGTCTTCAAGAAGCATCCGAGATGTCGTGTAGATTCGATGCACCGTTTTCTAGAAGCAATGTAAAACAAAATTGGCGTGAGTGAAACCTGCTACCACGTCATGGTAAGACCCTTTCTACGCAGTAGTGTTAGCTTTTTCAGAATTATGATGGGTTTTACCCACCACGTCGTGGTAAGGCCCTTGCCACGTCGTGAGGACGATGACAAATCTAATTTTGCTCCAAGGTCTTAATCCTTTAAACCAAACATTCATACTATCAAGAGTGCTTTGTAGCATCCTTAGGGATCATAAAAATCCTAACATTATTTACATGCATTTTCGGTGCATGTCATACTCTAAACTTGGTCAAAACGGGAGAAATGAGACAAAAATTCCCATACTTGCCATTAAATCATCATAGAAGTCCATATCTGAACCATATAACAAACTTGGGACTTTATTGATCCATAAAGTTGCAAACTTTACCCAGATAGATCACTAAAATCTTCTCAACATGAAGAATTAGGCTCAAATCCAAGATCTAGAATGAATTAAAACAGAGGTGATGATTTAAGGGACTTAGACTTACAAAGGTCGAGAATATGCACAAAAGATGGAGATGAGCTACATTGTTGATTCTTTGCTCCACAAGATCCTCCTTCTATTTCTAAAGGCCTTAAATCACCAAAAATGAGTTCCAAATGATCAGCGGAGGCTAGGGTTTATTGGGGAGCTCTTCTGGGGAAATGGGAGCTGAGGTTGTAAAAAACCTAGCCCTCATATCCTTTATATAGGGCCTAAAGCCTGAAACTTAGGGTTTTGTATGGATAACGGCACCACGTCATGGTAATTAAGTCACCACGTTGTGGTGGGGATGACACTGCCACACCGAGCTACTCTAAACACCATGTTATCGTAAGTTCAAAATCCACAATTAAAATTTAATCACAAGGAAATCTATGAATAATACTACATAAAAATATGGATGTTACAACTCTCCTCCACTTGAAATAGATTTCGTCCTCGAAATTTACTACCGCAAACAACTCGGGGTGATGCTCTTTCATCTCCTCCTCGGATTCCCAAGACCACTCGAAACTCTTCTGGTGCTTCCATTGCAACTTAACTAAGCCCAACACATTTTTCACAAGGACTTTGTCTTCCTGTGAAGGATAGCCATCGGTATCTCCACATAATTCAGACGCTCCTCAATTTGAATGTCATTCAATGATACCACTGCGGACTTGTTAGTTAAGCACTTTTGCAACCGGGAAACATGAAAGGTGTCGTGGATCTAGCTAAGATCCACTGGCAAATCTATTTGGTAAGTAACCTTGTGTAGCCTGGAAATAACCCTGAAAGGACCGATGTACCTAGGGCTCAACTTCCCCCACTTCTGGAACCGAGTGACACCTTTCCAATGTGACATCTTCAGAAGCACATAACCCCAACCTGGAACTCGAGATTGGAATTAAGTCTATCGATATAACTCTTTTGTCTGACTTATATGGTCTACATCCTACCACACATAAGTTGAATCAACTCCGTAGTCTTGATCACGACCTCAGTGATCCCCAAAACTCGTTGACCAACCTCTCCCTAAAAAATTCGGTTCCGACACTTCCTACCATAGAGAAACTAGAAGGGAAGCATATCAATATTGGTGTAATAGCTATTTTTGTATAAGAACTCAACCAAAGGAAGGTAGGTATGCCAACTCCCACCAAAATCCAACACGCATGCTCTAAGCATATCCTCTAGAATTCCAATGGTCCCCTCACTCTGACCACCGGTCCGAGGGTGATAAGCACCACCAAAATGCAATAGAGTACCCAAATCCTCATGGAACTTCCTCCAAAACCTATAAGTAAAAAAAATTACGAATCAACAACCACTGAAACTGGTACACCATGACGAGTGACCGCCTATCTAATGTAGTTATCGACCAGCTTCTCGGCGGAAGAACTCTCCTGAATGGGGATAAAATGAGCACTCTTGGTCAACATGTCAACAATCAAGTCTCATGTCCCTATACATCTTCGTCGCACTGGGGTGGATTGAAAACTTCGATTTATGAGCCTCCTCCATCAAAGTCTTCTAGACACCACCCGAATATGGGACCCACACCCTGCCATGAAGGGTCAACAACCGATGACTATCGTAATCAAAGGAAGCAATCTGACCAAAAATCCTCTCACTGTTCCAATGCTCCTACTTCATCGCCTTAATTTGTGTCTCTCTAATCAGCTCCAACAGTGGAGTAACAACAGTCATCCTCAAGTATAAGTCTCTAAAAGGAGCACTATTTGACTTGCGATTCAAAGCATCGACCACCACGTTCGCTTTCCCTGGGTTATATAATATCTCACAATCATAATCCTTCATTACATCAAGCCATCTGCGTTGCCTCATGTTTAGATTCAGTTGATACATCAAGTATCTCCAAACATTATCATCCATGTAAATGGTATACAAAACCCTATACAGGTAATGATGCCAAATCTTGAGGGCAAGAACCACCGCCCCCGGCTCTAAGTCGTGCGTAGGATAATACACCTGGTGAGGCTTTAATTGACTCAAAGTGTAAGCAATCATATGAACCATATGAATAAGAACTACTCCTAATCCTAAAATCAAGGCATCACAGTAAACCACAAAATCATATATGCCCTCGGGTAGGGTCAATATCAACGTCCCATACAACTTCTGCCTCAATGTCTTAAATATTGCCTGGTGCTCAGTCCCCCCATAGAAAAGTAACATTCTTCTTCACCAAACGGGTCAGCGGTACTAAAATTTTAGGGAAGTCTTGTGAATCTACGATAATATCTGGCTAAACCAAGGAAACTCCGAATCTCATATGGAGACTTCAGAACCTCCCACTACATAACAACCTCAGTCCTAGTCGGGTCGACCAAGATACTATTCTGGTTGACGAGGTGGACCAAGAACTAAACCTTGTGCAACCACAACTTACATTTTAAGAATTTGGCATAAAGTCTCTCCCACCTCAAAGTCTCAAGAACCTCACGCAAATGCTCCTCATGTTGCTCTTTGGTCTTAGAATAGACCAAGATATCATTAATAAACACAATCACTGATCGATCCAACATTAGCCTACAAACCCTGTTCTTGAGGTCCATAAATGATGCTAGTGCGTTGGTATCACCACAAAACTCTTAATGTCTGTAACGGGTCCAAATGACCATCTTATGAATATCATTGCCCCTGAACCTCATCTGATGATAACCCAATCTCAAATCAATCTTGGAAAACCAAGATGCACCCTGAAGCCGGTCAAATAAATTATCGATCCTTTGAAGTGGACAACGGTTCTTCACCTTCAGCTTATTTAACTCTCTATAGTCGATGGACATCCGGTGGGATCCGTCCTTCTTTTTCACAAACAAAATGGGAGCCCTCCCCCCCCCCCCCCCCCAAGAATTGAGTATCATGATTAACCCCATGTGGAACAACTCCTGTAGCTTTGTGTACGACTCCTACATCTAAGGAGGTGAAAGACAGTAAGGTACCTTGGCTATCTGAGCCGCACTCAAAATTAGGTCGATCCTAAACTTCACCTGCCTCTTAGGAGGCAATCCTGGAAAATCATAGGGAAACACATGTAACATCCTAGAATTTAGGTCGAAATCTATAAACGGTCGGTTCTTTGCGAACCACACTGTAGTAAACCTACGACATAGTACCCAGGAGATTTTAAGTACAAATGAGATCATATTTCTCATAAGTGCCTTCGGGATACCTCAAAATGCTTGAAATATTGACGATCGTCATCAAACAGAAAACAGTTCAAAAATCTGTGAGACCTAATGCCCTAAAAATCAAAATTTTGCATTGGACCTGTATGGGGGCTATGGGTGATAAAATTTGATAGTACATATGCTCAGGATTATGTGGATATAAAGAACGTCCAAAACATAGATCGTATGAGAAAGTTATACATATTTTAAGCTTTTAAACAGGTATATACCTGATTTTATTCGGTATCGAACACTACACTGCTAAGTTTAAAGTAGCTACATATCTCGTAAATTAATTTTGAGAACGTTTTTGAACTCAGGTTTCAGTCTAGTATTTAATTTTACTATCAGATTTGTGAAAACCGACAAATCAAAACCCGGTTGACGAGAAACTTCAAACGCCCAATCCCGCTTAATGATTTCAAAATAGGGTTAATAAATAATAATAATGATAATAATAAAAGCCTTAATTATAGAAATAACTACATAAATCAATTTATTAAAATAAATTGGATATATTAATCCAGGGTCTAAATCGATAATTTCAGAAAATGATTTTTGAATAAGGAACTCGAGTTTAGGGATCGTTAGAGTATCAAAGTGAAGGGACTATTTGTGCCAAAATCAGGAAGACAATGTCTTCTTCCTCCTTCCTCAGACGCAAGATGCAGACTGATATCTTTCCCCATTAGCACCCGATGCAAAACGAATCTTAGAAAATTCATTGTCTTACAGTTATAAGGAGGGAATTTGTGGTTTGAAGTTTCACAACAATCCCACCATTGACCCATTACTCTACCGAATCACCACCATCTGCCAATATTATCGACCAGCAACCCCTTCCGTCCCTCACCTGTTCCGATAACCAGTCATCACCACCATTGATATTGCCTTGTTTAAGACCACCGTGTTTCCACCATCTTTTGCTGATAATCAGAGCAAGTCAAGCACCCACGATTGTGTCATTGCTACTGGCTCTTCCCTCCCTCTCACTCGCTTGCGCTGCTGCTGGAAAAAACAAAGCCAAGGGTGGTGTTCCTGTTGTGTAACCACCATGGTTCTTCCTCTTTTTCCACTGACCAAAGAATACTGCCCGGAACCACCTACCCTTGTCACTCTCATTCGTTTCTCACTTCACCGGCGAAGAGGACCACCACAGCCAATGGTGGCAGTCCCTCCGCCTTCACCCTGTCGTAACCCACCACTACCAGACGTCGACGTCGCTGATGCTTCCTTGTGGTTACTTGTCGAGAATCAGTCAATCTAAACGAAGTAGCGAGGCTGCCCACAGCCACCACCAATAAATTCCAACCACCACACCGCTGTTGTCTGCACCTGCTGTCGCCGACGAACTTCAACCACCCACCACCGTATGCCACCAGAGGTACCCCTTCGTGTATCTCCGTTATTTTCGAGTTTATTGCCATCGTTAGGGAGTAAGAGAGAAACTCAGATCGATTCCCGATCTTTTGGACTTAGGGACATTTGTTCCCTGTAACGTGATCAAGGAAGGGAAGAAGACGAGGCACTGTACAAAGTGTGTTAAATTTTAATTAAATCTAACCCTGAGATTTCCTAATGTTACAACTCTAGCCCCTGTTGCGAAATAAGTCAGCAAGAAAGGTCAAACTCTCATTTAAATTTAACAGAACTGGCCCCTCCACTTGAAACCCTAGCAAATTTAGTCATGAAGCTCCAAAGCAGTTTCAAATGTGCACATTTAGCCCCTAGTTTTGAGAACTGTTTTCAAGATCAGTCCCTGGTGTATGATTTTGGCAAAATCAACCCCTAGAGTTTATTTATTTTAACAAATACCACTCCATACTTAATAATTAATACCAAAACTACCCTTTTAGTTTATTAGGTAATATAAATAGACCTGTTGTAACATCCGGAATTCCAGGTATCATATTTTAATTATTTAGTTTGTGTTAAGAAGAGGGACTCGACGAGTTGACGCCCAAACTCGTCGAGTAGGATCGCGATTGCTGACTGGATTTAATGAATGGACTCGACGAGTCGGCAAGTTGACTCGAAGAGTCCGCGATGTGGACATAAACCCTAAATCCTCGGGCCCGTGCCCTATTTAAGGGATCTTATGGCCCTCATTTGCGACCACCTTCACCCTTGAGAGCACCAGAGAACCTGAGAGCATTGTGAGTGAGAAAAGAAGCCATTTTCATCAATTCTAGTGTGATCTTGCAAGAAAGAAGAAAGGAGGGAAAGCTAGGCAGATTGAGGAGCTCAGATCTTCTACCATTTGACTAGAAGAGGCTGCTAGAGGTATAAATCTATGCTCATTCTTGTGTATATGGTGATCTACTTGAATCTAGGGTTTTCTTATGCCTTCTTTAGCTTGAATTCGAAGCATACGAGGTCCCAAGGTGGAATTCTTCTTAGATATGGACCTTAAGAGGTCCAGAGAGTCCTATCTATCCTGCTTTATACTATTCCTTTGGAGATATGAACCTAGGTTGCCATTTTAGAAGCTATTTCACCAAAAAAAAACCCTATAAGTGTTGCATGAGTGTAAAGGTTGGACCTTTACGTGATTATTGTGTATTGGAAGGTCAGATCTATAGGTTAGAGAAGCAGATCTGACCTTAGAAGGTCTTTTGAGTGTTGCCATGGAGGGAACTCGCCGAGTCCATAAGGGGACTCGACGAGTCGAGTCGAGTTGCCCCGCGATTCGTGACCAGTGGTAACCCGTCGAGTGAAAGGTTAACTCGACGAGTTGAGTGAGGGTTTATGAGGATTAAGAGGACACGCATGGACTCGCTGAGTCACATGAGTGCACTCGACGAGTTTGGTCAAAGTTTGACCGTTGACTAGAGTTGACTTCAGTTGACCTTAGGGTTTTGGTCAAGCTGGTTCAAGAGAGGCCAGGGAGGGGTAGAATGGTCTTCTACCCATTCTTTAGAAATGAGGAAAATAGAAGGTATTGATTAGAGATGTTATTATGTTGATAGGAGGAGGCTAGGTCGGGTTATTGAGCACGAGAGGTTGTTCGACATCGTACGAGGTGAGTCTTCTCACTATACTTTATCTAGAGTGGTAATTATGTGTGACCGGAAGGTCTTATGTGCTATGATGAGTATGTGATGCATGCTGTTATATGATATTTATGTGCTATGTTATGTTATGAGTATTATGATATGGACCGGAAGGTCAAAAGTGTATGGGCCGGAAGGTAAAGATGATATGCACCGGAAGGTCAGAGAAGTGGGATCAAAAGGTCTACCAGGACTATGGGACGGATATCCCCTGAGAAAACAATTTAACTCAAAATCCTTATGTGTTTCAAAAACAAAAGTCATTACAAAAATGGGTGGTTAAAGGTGAAAAAGCAAACCAAGATTTTGAAAAAGTTGAAAAACCAAAGGCTGAAGTAAAATTAAATTCTCATGAATTCAAATTGATGGTTGGAAATTATTCAACAGAAAATAATGTTTCAAAAAGAAAAGCAAGAAAAACAATTTTCTGGCAAATTGTGTCTAATGACAAACCAAGAGCTGCAAAAGAACAAATTTCAAAACCAACATCATCAAAATTTCAAAGCAAAAATAAACAAACAGATTCAAGTTTTCATAAACCAATAAATTTTGTTGACAAAATTCCATATGTTCGCAAATATGACAACAATCGAAAATTTGAGAATTCACAAAAATTTGTAAATAATCAAAAGTTTCAAAATGTTGGCAAATTCACGAATACTTCATCCAGTTTGAAAAATTCAACTCAAGCAAAAGTGAAATTTTCACCAAAACAACCAAATTTTCCAAATCCTTCAGTCTCAAAACCGACCAAAGTTTCATATACAAAAGGAAAATCTGATGTAAGTACAATCAATCGTTGGTTTGAAGGGAAAGGAAGAAAATATCAAAGTGGGAAGTTTTCAGAGCAACAAATCAAGAATGCATTTGACAAGTTCACAAATAACTCTTCCACTGCTAGTTCATCATCTCATCATTCGCAAGTTCCGGTTCAAAAATGGAAACCAGTTATCAAAAATGTGAATGTTGTGAAGGATAAGATTACAATCAATGGAAATCCAAAACTATTGAACGACTATATTTCAATATCTAGATCTGATGATGTTGATATAATGGATTCTGTCACAAACAAAGTGAAAACATGGTTTTTAAATTCAAAGAATTTGTTTCATTCTACTAATGATGGACCCAACAAGTCTTCGGTTCCTAAAATTTTCCAATAAATGCAGGTGATGTGTGACGAGCAATATGATATGAAATGGTATATTGATAGTGGTTGCTCTCGTCATATGACTGGAAGAAAGGAAAACTTGCGAGATTATAGAAGCTTGGAAAATGTAGGCGTAGTCAAATTTGGGAATAATCACAAGTGTCAAGTGAAAGGCTATGGGAAAGTCACAAATGGACAATTCACTGTCAACAGAGTTGCTTATGTTGAAGGACTTCAACATAATTTGATAAGTGTGTCACAACTTGTTGTTGGTACTGGAAACCAAGTTGTATTTAATGAAGAAGGAAGTATCATTTCAAATGCGAAGTCAAATGAAGTACTTCTCAAATCCAAAAGATATGGTGATATGTTTACACTGGACATCAAACCAATTGTGGGAAAACCTGCTGTGTGTTTACTATCAAAAGCATCTAATGATGTCAGCTGGCTTTGGCATAGAAGATTGTCACACTTGAACTTTCGCAATATTAACAAACTTGTCACTGAAGATTTAGTTCGAGGGTTACCTGTACTAAAATTTGACAATGATTCTCTGTGTGTAGTTTGCGAACAAGGAAAACAACATAGAAAAGGTCATCCGATTGTGATCGATTCAAAAATCGTAGAACCATTGGAACTTCTTCACATTGACTTATGTGGACCGTCGACTGTTGCTACAATCAATAAAAAGCGGTACATTTTAGTTATTGTAGATGATTTTTCTCGATTCACATGGGTATTTTTTCTCAGGTTAAAATCTGAAGTTGCTCAGACGATGATTGATTTTATCAAAAAGATTGAGCTTAGTCTGAAAAAGAATGTTTGCAAAATTAAAAGTGATAATGGTTCTGAGTTTAAAAATCAAACTCTTGATTCTTTTCTCACAAGCAAAGGCCTTTCGCATAATTTCTCATCACCATATACTCCGCAACAAAATGGTGTTGTTGAAAGAAGAAATCGATCTCTATGCGAAGCAGCCAGATCCATGTTAACATATGTGAATCTACCTCAATATCTTTGGGCTGAAGCAGTTTCCACTGCATGTTTTACTCAGAATCGATCATTCATTCATCGAAGATTCAATGTTACTCCATATGAAATAATCAATAATAGGAAACCTAATGTCAAATTCTTTCATGTTTTTGGTTGCAGGTGTTTTATCATGAATCTCAAAGATAATTTGTCCAAGTTCCAAGCTAAAGCTGATGAAGGCATATTCTTAAGCTATTCGCACAATTCAGTTGCATACAGAGTGCTCAACAAAAGAACCAGAAAAGTTGAAGAAACTTTCAATTTAACATTTGATGATTACTATCTTAAACAAACGGATAGTAAATTTGAAAATAAATCTATTCTTGTTAATTCAGATACACAAATTGATAATTCTGAAATAAATGATTTTGATTATGGCTTAATTTTCGGAATACCTGACAGTGCATTTGAAGCGGAAAATAATGCTCCTGATAATCAAACATTAGAATCCTCAAAACATACTGATGATTCGACAATTACTACAAGGTCAATATCTTGCGAAAGTATGCCTGATGCTTGTATGGAGGGGGAGCATACGATTAACAATGAAGATTGTCAGCCAACTTTCGAGGGGGAGAATGAAAATATGAATCATCAAGTTGAGGGGGAGCATTCGCAAAATCAACAGGAACATCATTTTAAGGGGGAGCATCAAGATGAATATCATGTTGAGGGGGAGCATGATGAAACATAGACAATTAATCTTGATGAAAATGATGAGTTTCATGAACTAAATGATAATTTTTCTGTTGCAGGATCTGAAAATGAAGATATGTATGAAGATGCACCATTGGAATTTGATCCTAATTTTCCACCACTTGAGAAATGGACAAGAAATCATCCAAAAGATCAGGTAATTGGTAATCCACAAGATGGTGTGTTGACAAGAGCTCAAATTCGTGCGAAAAATGAGGTACTGAATGCGAACCAAGAACTATGTATGTTTAATGTCTTTATTTCGAAAATAGAGCCAAAGACAGTAAAGGATGCTTTGGAACACTCAGATTGGGTTGTTGCTATGCAATCTGAACTGGCTGAATTTGAACGAAACAAGGTTTGGAGATTAATTTCTAAACCTTCTGATGTTTCAATTGTCGGATTAAAATGGATTTTTAAAAATAAAACCGACAAAGATGGCAATATTATTCACAATAAAGCTAGACTAGTGGTTAAAGGTTATTCGCAACAAGAAGGAATAGACTATGAAGAAACATTTTCTCATGTTGCAAGACTTGAAGCAGTTCGCATAATTTTAGCTTATGCAGCTCACAAATACTTTGATGTTTATCAAATGGATGTTAAGTGTGCATTCTTAAATGGAGAACTTGAAGAAACTGTGTATGTTGAACAACCATCAGGGTTTATAAATGATGAACATCCTGATCATGTTTACATCCTAGATAAGGCTGTATATGGATTAAAACAAGCACCAAGAGCCTGGTACGCAACACTTACAAATTTCTTGAAACAATCTAAATTTAAACAAGGATCAGTAGACCCCACATTATTTCGCAAGAAAGTTGGGACTCATCTAATGCTTGTTCAAATTTATGTTGATGATATTATTTTTGGCTCGACTGACCCAACATTGTCAATTGAATTTGAAAATCTAATGAAAAGTCAGTTTGAAATGAGCATGATGGGAAAAATTGATAATTTTCTTGGTTTGAATATAAGACAGAACAGGGATGGAATCTTAATCAATCAAGAAAAATATACGAAGAACTTGCTTGAAAAGTTTGGAATGACTAATAGCACGAAACTAAGAGTACCAATGGCAGTAGGAACAAGACTAACTCCTTCGTTAGATGCTCCTGCTGTTGATTTAACACTTTATCGAAGCATGATAGGGTCTTTATTGTACTTAACTGCAAGTAGACCTGATATTATGTTTTCGGTTTGCAATTGTGCTAGATATAAAGCTAATCCCAGAGAACCTCATTTGACTGCAGTGAAAAATATTTTTCGCTATCTTAAGGGAACAGTTTCGTTAGGACTTTGGTATCCTTCGAAAACAAGGTTTTTCATTCAAGCTTTTTCAGATTCTGATCTAGGAGGATGTACTTTGGATAGGAAAAGTACGAGTGGTGGATGTCAACTATTGGATGGGAAGTTTGTGAGTTGGCAATCGAAGAAACAAACTTGTGTGGCTATATCAACTGCTGAGGCTGAATACATTGCTGCTGCTGCTTGCACATCGCAAATTATTTGGATTCAGAGTCAACTTCGTGACTATGCAATAAACATGAAAAAGATTCCCTTGTATTGTGATTCGCAAACTGCAATTCGCATTTGTCATAATCCAGTACAACATTCAAAGACAAAACACATTGCTCTTCGATATCATTTTATCAAAGATCATGTGGAAGATGAGAATATTGAAATTCATTTTGTTAAAACAACTAAACAACTTGCTGATATTTTTACAAAACCTCTTGATGAAAAATCATTTGTTAGAATTTTAGCAGGTTTGGGGGTGATTGATGCGAATTCAATTCCAAAAACTCAAGCATGAAAGTTTCGTTCAGTAGTTATGAGTCAAACTTGTTCAGATGTTACTGTTCATCCAGAGGCTTCGCATGGCTTCGCATCCACATCTTTTCGCATTTGCGATCATAACAACTAAGGTTAGGTTTAGGATTCATTTTGTAGTATTTAATTTTTGAAAAATCAAAAAATCCAAAAAGATTTTATGTTTATTCATTTTTGTTTTTGAAAAATTAAAAATCCAAAAAGATTTTATGTTTATTCATTTTTGTTTTTGAAAAATTAAAAATCCAAAAAGATTTTATTTTGTTATGTTTTTAATTTTGAAAAATTCAAAAATCAGAAAAAATATTTTTGTTTTCTTTGTTCTTTAAATATTGTGTGTTGTGAGTTTAGTACAGGGCTTAATGCGAAGAGGTCATGATTATGTGTTTCTACGGGAAGGTATCAATTTTTTTTTAAAACTAGTTAGGATGTCCCTAGAAGCATGCTGCTGTATGTAGACCAAAAGCCTCAACAAGACTCTATGTGTGAGAAAAGAAAGCCTTAATGAAATTATCACATGAAATTTTTTTCCCAAAAAAAAGGCTTATATTCGCATAAGTCAAAAGAGCTACCTTACTCTTCTCATATGAGTTAAGAGTTTTTTGTTTTGTCCATTATAACAGAGGTACACTTCGATTCTTAACCAATCTTTTTATACCAAACAATTCTTTCAATCAAAATTTTTGAAGAGATTTGTCCTTGAGGTCTTTGATCAAAACCAATCAAAACCTAGACAAATCACAAGTCTGTGTTTATGATCTAACTTCATGAGACCGTGATGGAAGTGAAACCCAAAAGTCATAAACCTTAAGGAATTGACGGGGAACATCGTTCCAGATTTTAACGAAACTTTTGTTTCAGTACCAAAATTTCGAAACTCCAAATCATATTCAATTCGCATGTGTGGTCTTAATCAAACATTCGCAACCCACGATGTTTGTTACCCAACAAGATCCAGTTCAAATTTTTTTATGAATATGATTTCTGTGTGAGTTTTATTCGCAAATCCTAGTCATGATAAATATTTCAAAAGCTAACTTGTCACTGACTACACTGGTCATACAAGTAATTTCATTTACAATTTCTCACCTTATGTTAAGGCTGATATGTAATGAAATTTGAAACCAACCCAAAATATCTTTTAAAAGAAGCCCTTTGATACTTATCTAAAAGTATTCGATTGTAATTCACGGGAAACTACACAAGCTGTTGATTATCTCTCTTGATGATTAACGAAGCAACCTTTGTCTGGGGTTTAACTGCATTCATGTCAAATTGAATTTTTGACATCACAGAATTCCAAAAAAAAATTGTTTCTCATCTTATTCTGTTGACACAATGCACACACGAAATCCTTGAGGTTCTGAGTAAAACCAACTCAGACTGATGATTTCGCAAATCTGGCATATGACTTCACTTTACATCCCAAAAGTGAAAGAGCCTTGCCTCCATGCGAAGGGTTTTAACGGTTCAGATTCTATAACGAGAAACTTGACAGACTGTGTACTCAAGATGGTTGGTATTCTATCCGGTTTTCAAGGAGATGTGATAGTTACTTTTAAAAGCATGGTTATCTTTTGCAGTCATGATCCGATTTTCAAGGTGCCACATCGGATAACATTAAATGTATCCCGCTTTAATTTCAAATCAAATTGGGGAAACTATAAAAGGGAGATCAAGATCATTGTATACGGCTACGCAAACAGAACTCTCACAAACCTAAAAAGATTCAAACTTGTTCAACTTCATCTCTTTCAAACCCTAACAATGGCTGCCACTCAATCCAACACTGACGAAGTTCTTTCTCAATCTCTGATGAAAATCCAAAGCACCAATTATCATGTTGATCCGAATGTCTCTTCTTATCCTGAAGGATTGAAGATGCTCATCGTTGCCCTGAAATGATCATCCCTGTCCACTACCATGTTTAGTTCTTTCTCTGTTCCGATGACATGGTTATCCTTGGCAGCTTCAACGGCATCATACAACCATACTACTGATGTGATAACCTTCAACTTGATGAACAACAAACGGGTAAAACTTTCCAAGAAGATGTTTGTTGAATTATTGCAGATTCCGAACAATCCTCCATTTTTCAAACCTATTAATTCTCATGTCATCCACATGTTCAATGAAATGGGCCATCAACCCACTCTGGAGAAGATCAGTGACTTCAGAAAGTCAGGGTTATCGTGCATATGGAATTTTCTGTTTGGCATTTTTCTCAGATGCTTAACAGGACGCACAGTTGGGCTAGATAGGGGGCGTATGGAGGTTTATGCCATGGTGATGGGCTTGTATTATGACATCAATGTCAACTATGCAACTCAGTTATGGAAGGAATTTGTTAAGAGTCTGGAAAACACAAATTCGGAAAAAGGCAAATCTTGTGCAAGGTATTGGAGCTTGATTCTTGAAAAGGTATATGAAAAGGAGGGAATTTCAGTACCAGAGGATGCGGAGGTTGCATAATTTTCTCTATATTAATTTCCAAAAGTGGTTGAAGATGATGAGGAAATATTTACCCATGTTGCTCGCATTTCAGATGTGATGCTTAACAAGGTTTCTCCAACTCACAAAGTGTTGGTGCGATACATGAAGACTTTCGATCCAAATGTGGAGACTGACATTTTGTTAAGCGTTGCAACAAAACCCTCAAAGAAGAAGAAGGCGATCAAGAATGATGCAACTGATCAATCTGCAAAATAGGGTCAAGATGAGGAGATTCAGATAGTGGAAACCTCACCAAAATCAAAGAAGGATACAATACCCTCAAAATCAGGGGTATTGAAAAAGATTCGCAAGACTGAGGTGAGCAGTAAAGGGGTTACCGTTTGCAATATTCCAGCTCCGGTCTCTCCAGGATCTAAGAGACAACGTGCTCAAGATGTTGCGAAAAAGATGCAACAAACATTGTTGAAAAAGAGAAAGCTTATTATTCGCAATGAATCCTCAGATGAAGAAGTGGTTCCTGACACCCCACTAATCTCTACACCGGTAACAGTTTCTGATCCACCTGTTTCCTGACACCCCACTAATCTCTGCACCGGTAACAGTTTCTGATCCACCTGTTTCAAATTTTCAAGTTTCGCAAGTTTCCTCACAACCACTCGAAATAGTCACTACCAAATCAGTTTTTGAGGAGGTACCTATTTCTGATACGGTTGTCAACGTATCTAATACGGGGGCACCTATCACGAGTGTTGAAACCACTTTACCAATCACCTTACCCATTTCTTTACCACTTGTATCATTTCCATCTACAACTCTATCCACAACCTCATCCATTTTTTATCATCCACTTCAAAACCCATTTACAACCCTTTTTCCCTCACAATCACCAGAAACTCCTCAACCTTCGCAACCTTTATCTGATAATGAAACTGACGGAGGAGCCTTTGGAGGAGTACTTGAAGACATTCATTTTGATTCAGAGGAGGAGGATATTCCTGATCATATGCTTATGACAGGAAAGCAATTTAAAATCCTGAATCATAAGTTGAATGCCATTATTCAGTCACAAGCTGATTCTGGTAGGATGTCTTCTATCTCAGCAATGGAGGTTGATATAATGCTTAAGGGTGCTAAGAAGCGTATAATGGAGAAGGTTGATCAGTCTCATAAAAATAATGAGCTTCGCATTAAAGCTCAAGGGAGTAATTTTTCTTCGGTGGTCCAGGACTTTAAAACTGTTGCAAAAGAACGCCATGTTCTCTTTGTACAAGATGTGAAGAAAGTTCAGGAGGATGTCAACTTTAAGCTTGAAGAGTTGAAAACCGAACTTGCGAAGGAGCTCAGGGATATTACTTCTCAACATGTTGAAGTTCAAAAGAAGATTGATGTGGTTGCTACAGAAGTGCACAAGGTTGTTGCTACCCCTATCCTTGAAGCTAATCACAAAGAAACCCAGGAGAAGTTTGATCAGCTGATCAAGTTGGTGACTGAGCTGAAAACTGTGGTTTCGCAATCTTCATCTCATCAAATTCTCACTCCTGAGTTCTTGTCTCTAAAGGTTAATACTTTAGAACAAGCAATTCAGAAAGCTCTTGCACTAATTGCAAATTTTACCTCTTTACTACCGAAGAGTGCCCCACCTGCTTTCACAGGGGTGCAAGGGGGAGAGAAGAATTCAAGTAAACAGGAGGATGCGAAGACAGTGGGAAAAGTTATATCTACCCAGCTTAAATCTACTCTTCCAATAATTACTATGCCTATTTCCTCAACTATAATAACCACAAGACCGATTGCCAAAGGAATTTTGATTGGGGAAAAAGAAGGAGGTTCGAGTTCAAAACCTCAAACAGATGTTGTGGGAAAAGGAAAAGGAATATTGTATGAAAAATCGAAGGAGGAGAAGAAAGCTGAGGCTGAGGCAGAGTTGGAAAGGATGAGGCAAGTGCAAAGCATTATGAGGCAAAGGGCAAGTGATCCTCCCACGATGAACAAAGGAGATCCTGCGAAGCTGTACTCTTACGAAACCATAGAGTCAAAAGTTGTGGGGAGGGAAATGTATGAATTCGAGAAGAAGCCAAAAAGAAGTTATGATATTGCAAATTCAGACAATTGTCAGCTAGATTTTCCGATCAACAAAATGCTCTTCATTACTGCTCAATACAAGATTAGCAAGAAGTTTGATAATCCTGATGATTACATACACATGAAAATCAGATTTCATGCTGTATTGGGGAAGAATCCGGATGAAGTTTGGTCTTTAATGAAGATAAAAAAGGTGCTAACAATCAAGAAAGATACGATGTTTGAAGACATGCTTCAAAATTTCCGTTACTTTGTTATTCGAGCCGACAACAAGAAATATGACTTCACTGTAGCTGATTTTCCTCTGATGAACTGCAACGATTTGATTCAAGTGGCCCTGATTTTGAAGCATATGGAAGAGAATAAGCTCAAAGGCTCTGAGACTGAAGTGTTCAAGATAGGCTTCGCACATGTTAAGACATACATCGACAATTACTTCAATTGTTTGGCTCTTACTGATGAAGAATTGGCGAATGTGTTGGGAAGAGAAGTGAACGTTCCTTGGGAAGAAACCTTATCCCAGTCAGCATTATCGAAATATGTTGTTGGGGAAATATGCCTGAAACCTTTTGGCATGGTGTTTTCAGGAAGAGATATGAAGGGGAAGCCCAAGAAATTCTTGTTTAAAGTCTCAGAGGTGGAAAGATATACTTCTTCGCAATATACGCACTTTATTGTTCATATGAACAATTGCAAGAAGAACAGTGAAGGAGACAAGAAGGATCTCAAGAAGGTGATTTCCTGGTATGGAGAAGTGCGAAAGCCAATTCACTCTGCTGTTCAAAAGCTTATGGACTGAATAGCTTCGACTATTTACAAAGGGGGAGATTATAGAAGCAAAATTGTAAAAGTCGAATATTGTGTTTGTATAGTTTCGCATCTTTATGTTATTTTACTAAGTCAAATTTGTGCGAAGTATAATGTTTAGACTTAGTATATTTTTTGTACACTCATGTTCCCTATAAATAGGGACTGAGGATAGAAGTAGAGAATAACTTTTCTGAAACAAAAATATCCTTTCTGCTTATTCTGTAATCAGTCTTCATCAATATAAGATCTGATTAATATTTACTCTTCATGTTCTAACTTTTCAATCACTCAAATCATATTTGCTTTCGTAAATCTCGATAATAATTCTCTTCACTAATATAAGAAACGACAGAGAAAAGGAAAAAATGAAACCTTGATGTAAGGGCTTCTGGTTGTTTCCCAGTTTCTAAATCATCATCCGCTATGAAAAAAAAAGAAAATTGTAAAAAAAAAATGGGTGTATTTAAATCTAAGTGTGTGAGTGTGAATCTATTATGGAAAACCCTAGAAAAGTGGTGTGGTGGGTGACTGATCTTGGTGCTTTCTTAAAGAGAGACGAAGAAGGAGAGAAATAGAAATATGGTGGTGGTGGTGAGTTATGATGGCGAAGATTAGTCGATTCATAGCTTTAAATGTAAGCAACAAACTGAACCTGTCAACAAATCAAAGCAACCCAAAACCATTGAAAAATAAATATAAGAAGAAGTAGCTAGTAAATACATGCCAATAGCAACACAGGCCATCCATTTTACAATTAAACCTTAAACAAATAAGAAGTCTTCATTAAATTATTTAGGCAAGAAGAGGAATAAATAAATTAAGGGTTTCCATTAATGGTGATTTTGTTATGCAGAGAAAAAGAGGCGTTAGGGAAATCAACGGTTTTGAAAATTACCCACTAGGTTAATTGATTTAATAAATAAAAATCAGAAAATCTCAATTTGAAGGAAATATGGTCGTTAAAGGCGTTTACGGGTTGGAAAGAGGACGAGAGCGAAGTGGGTGGTTGAATGTGGTGGTCCGATGGAGTGTTGGTGGCGTGGTTTGCAATGATTCATGTAGGAAGAAAAGGGTGGTGGTATATATTCAATTTGATGAAAATGAGGGAATATTGAGTAAACTTTGATCAATTTATTTCCTTCATTTTCTGTAAAATACGGTTAACACATAAAAGGTTTGTATATATGTGGTATTATGGATTTGTACGACTTAAAAATCAACGTTTGACCATAAATGCTTTATAAGGGGTGTGTGTGTGTATATATATATATATATATATATATATATATATATATATATATAGGGTAAAGTGAATATACCTAACAACCTTATATAAGCTTAGGTACCTAACCTCATCAAACTACGTCATTTTGCATTAAATTTTCATTATAATCATCCAAGGTTCTTAAACTTTATCCCTAAACTTGATTTACTTCAAAAAAGTTTGGAAATTCATCATTATATTTCTCCAGCATCCTTTCGTTTGTAGCGATAGGATATAAAGCCCATCAGGTGGTATTCGATAGAAAGACGTGATGTAAAAGAAAGATATTGGTGAAAGTCCAAAGATTTTGGAAGCAATCAAGTTATGGGGTTGAAGTTTAAGAACCTTAGGCAATTACAATATAAATATCATACAAACCGATGTGGTATTATGGAGTTAGGTACCTAAGCTTATATAAGGTTGTTAGGTATATTCAGTTTTCCCATATATATATATATATATATATATATATATATATATATATATATATATATATATATATATATATATATATACACACACACACACACATACAGATAGATAGATAGATAGATAGATAGAGAGAGAGAGATGAAGGTTCAAATGAACGTAATTACACGTTTTGTGAACACGGGATCAAATCTCAACCACTAATTATTTGAAGATAACAAATTAATAGAATTAATAACACTGGAGTATATTGGTAAAATGTCAATAATATCACACGAACATATCTTTTGCACACAAGATCATAATCTTCAAAAAGCAAATTGATTATTGAACCTTCATTCCTCTCTCTCTCTTTCTCTCTCTCTCTCTCTCTATATATATATATATATATATATATATATATATATATATATATATATATATATATATAGGGTTAGGTTCATGTGAGATGACCTAATTTTGTGAGACCGTGAGACGCATTTTTTTATTTTTTTTAATTTATTTTTAGTTAATTCAAGTTCCGAAAATAATATTTAAAAAAAGAATTTTTGGATTTTTCCATTTATTTTGCATTTTAAAATTATTTTTTATAATATGTACAGTATAATATTCTATTATAATATTTCATATATTTTTCAAAAAAAATGGAATTTTTTATATTTTTTTTAGTTAATTCAAGTTCCGAAAATAATATTTAAAAAAAGAATTCTTAGATTTTTCCATTTATTTTTCATTTTAAAATTATTTTTTAGAATATGTCAGTGTAATATTGTATTAGAATATTTCACGTATTTTAAAAAAAACGGAATATTTTTTTATTTTATTTTTTTTAGTTAATTCAAGTTTCGAAAATAATATTTAAAAAAAGATTTTTTGGATTTTTCCATTTATTTTGCATTTTAAAATTATTTTTAGATTTGGTCTCACGGTCTCAAAAAATTAGAATGGTCTCAAATGAACCTGAACCTATATATATATATATATATATATATATATATATATATATATATATATATATATATATATATATATATATATATATATATATATATATATAATTTTAGACGAAAATCGTCATTTCACATTCTCCATTGCCATTTCGAAGCAAAAGCCTCGTTCAAACTCTTTTTCTAAATCGACCGACGAAAAACTTGGCAACAATAACTATGTCTTCAAGAACTCTTACTACTTTTTAAAGATAAAAGGTAAAATAAATCAACGTTTCTTATGTTTTTTCAAACAAAAAATATGAATATTTGAATTTTCCTCATCTATATTACAAATCAGAGTAGTTGTTGTACTTTTTAAGTAAGTTAACACTCGATTTTCATCATTATTAAGGTTTTTATGTAATTATTTTTTGTTTCGCAATTACACTGATTATTGCTTAGTTAACTTCTGACTATCATCATTATCGTAATATTTTCTAACTTATATTCATCTTTGCTTCATATAAGATGCAGAAAACGAGTAGCCCGTTTCAAAAACAATGTAAGCCCAAAAAGAAGAACGAAAACAAAAATGAAGGTAACAAATCTATTTTCTAATATATATATATATATATATATATATATATATATATATATATATATATATATATATATATATATATATATATATATATATATATATATATATATATATGCGCGCGCGCACGCGCGTACGTGCTAATCACTGTGATTAATATATGTTACGATATAGTTTTTATAAATTATTGCATATGCACATATGATTAACTAAATAATGATTAATATTAATAAGTGATTATAAATATATCTACTTGTCACTTGGGATTATTATATGGTAGGATGCAGATTTGATAAATCATTGGTTATTTACGTATGATTAACTAAATAATTATTGATATTCATATGTGATTATATATATATATATATATATATATATATATATATATATATATATATATATATATATATATATATATATATATATATATATATATATATATAAACATGTGATTAATATATGTAATCATGAAGTTTTGATAAATCATTGGCTATTCACATATGATTATCTAAATAATGAATGATATTGATATGTCATTATAAATATATGTGATTGTCTTAGTCACACATGATTAACCGTATAATGATTGATATTCATATGTAATTATAAATATATGTGTTGATCACTTGGGATTGATAGTGTTATGATGTAGTTTTCATTAATCATTTTTGATCGTTGGTTATTTCGTTTCTCATCAATAGTTGAGGTTATTCGAAGGCTTTAGGTTGTATTAACTGAAGGTGCAATTGAGGCGTCAATGCTTCTTTAAATTTTGTAAGGTGTATATCTTGGTCTTTGTGTATGTGTACTTTCGACTGTTTGGTTGTGGAATTGTTGTTCCTAGTAGGCTTGAGTTGGAAACTATCCATGGTTATTTGGAGTTCGGATTTCGAAGCGTTGTTGATCAGTTTCAGGCGTTTCTGTGGCCTACGCAGAGTCTAATTTTGGCAGGTCGAATCGACAGGGTTGGTTTTGGGATTGATTCGATCAGGGTGTTGAAAACATATACGTTTGGGTATTTTTTTTTTTAAATTATTCTTGAAATTTGGAAGTTCTATTGGCTTAATTGCACATTGGTGGATCTATTCAACTTTATTTTAAGGCGTGGGATCTTGTTTGGTTGTTAGGAGGATGTTTCTATTAACGGCTGAGGTTCATCGTTTCATTCGATCCGTTGGTACTTCACCCTTGGGTAAGGTTATGTTAAAGAATGAACACAGTCGACCTGGGGAGTGTTGTGTTGTCTCATGGGGAATGTAAAATGTTGGAAGTTTAATAAATATTGTCGCGAGGGGTGTATAGGGAGTGTAAAATGTTGTGATTTCATGTTGGAGCATACATTCAACTGTCTATCTTATTTTTTGGTTGTGTGCAGCCATGTTCTCGTCTGATGATTTGTCGGTGGCAGCCTGGACTATGGAACGTTTGTGTGTTACAGAATGGTATAGCTCATATGGTTTTGGTAAGTGTTGAGTGGGATGTTGCATGGGTTCGTGCAGGTTGGTGGGAAGATAGCAGTATGCCTATATGCGCATTGGGTGTTGGTCGAGAGTCTTCATGTATGTGGTTGAGTGATGTAAAGAACGGTGAGGAACCGTGAGATTCTCATTCCAATGTTGGATGGTGTCACGGTGTATCCTGAACCATCATGGACTTTACTTATGTGATTTGGACCCGACAGTGGTCTAATAAATACCCGTGTGTTGGTTCATTAGCCATTTGGCATAACTGGGTGTTTGAGTGGTATGATGTTTTCACTAGTGGCTCAGTGATTGGCAGGTTGTGTCAGACATCTATAGGATTCCGGCTTGTTGTAAAGGTTACGGTTGTATCTCGTTTGTTCCTCATGGAGTTTTCTTAGTGGAGCCTTATGCCTTGTTGCAAGAATGGTTTGGAGTGAGTTGAGTTGCTAGTGATAGAGTTCGTTGTCGGAATATTGTGTGATCTGTTAGATGGTTGTAGCCATAAGTTTATGGGAGTGTGGATGTCTCCTAAAATTTTTCTTCCAGATCGACCATTGTTGCGCTTGGGAGCGGTGGATAAGTGAGGATTTGTCAAAACTGAAGTGTGCATTTGAGGTCTTTTAGACATAATTTTTGGATTTGGAATTGATGGGAATTCAGGATCGAATTGTCTTGAGTGTTCGTTCTGCATGGTATAGTGGTGATCATGGTCAGGGACTTGGGGTAAGTATGACAAGTGGATGATCATCAGCCATTATGTATGTCCCTATAGTTTTAGGTTGATGGGTTCCCACTTTTTTGAAGTAGGAATCAGTTCAATCATAGCTTTAAGATTTTTTCCGATTTGAGTAGTTTCGCTATGAGTGGGGTCATACCGTTGGGGGGGGGGGTGGGGAGAGAGAGAGAGAGAGTTGTTGTACTTGAATGTTTTCAAGTGTTTGGGTTATTTGTTGGCATCAGTTGTGTTCCAAGTGTTCTCTCGAACTTTCATTTTGGATGTGTTCATGTTATGAAGTGATTGGAGGGAGCATATGAATTGTGTTAGTACAGTTTCCAAGAATTCTAACCAAGCCAGATTTCGAAGAAGAAATCCAGTTTAAGTGGTTAAGAAAAGTAACACCTAGTCTCCATGATGTTTCTAATTTCGGGATATTGGGTCGTAATTTGATCGAGTAAAGGTCTTGGGCTTCAAAGGAATAGAGTTTAGATCCTATCGGATATTGGTAATGTTGGTTAAGTGATTAAAGCCCTTGAATTGTGCCTTGAAGAAAAGTTAAAATGAGAAAGGTGATATTCCAGGCTTCTTCCATGAATTAATGGTTTTAGTTAGATATGTTTTTAGTTAAAAGTAACTAGATAGAATTGTGGAGCTCATTAATATCTTCGTGTGCATATAAAGATCTCCGAAAATGAAGTTGAAATGAAGAAGTTATGACAATTTGGAGCTAAAATGGATTTAGGTGGAAACCCGTTGCCAATGGAGAATTGTCTTCCACGTGGTAATTGTCATGGAGTGGAGAATTGTCTCCCATGGTGTGGTAATAGCCATGGCATGGAGAATTGTCTTTCATGACATGGTAATAGCCACGGAGTGGAGAATTTTGTTCCACGGAGTGAGAGCTGGGTAGGCCTAAGCCCATGATTTTTTAGGGTTTTCAACGTATTTAAAGGTAAGGATTCATGTTTAGTGCATTTTTGCAGCCTCTATCTCATCTAGAACTCCTTAAGAGCAACCCTCTCATCCCTCTTGATGATTTGAGCTTCTCCCCTCTCATATATCCTCCTTTAGGGTGCTTTTCATGGTATTTTAATGAATCTTGAAGATAAGAAAGTTCTTTTGTTTAGAAAGAATGTTGTTTCAAGTTTAGGTCCATCAAAGTCACTCTATTTTTGGCACTTTTGGTCCATTTTATGGGTGATCTGGAGTTGAGTGGACTCCAACATCTTTTGATCAGTTTGGAATGCTTCTTAAACCTAATGGACCAGGAAAGTTATGATATTTTGCCTTTCCTTTAAGCCATGCAAGTTATCTTGGTCCTTTAGGTCATTTTGGTGTATTAAAGTTTAGATCTTGAAAGTTTGTGGTATTATTATGGATAAAGTTGGAAACTTTATACATCTAAACATCATGTTGATTCAGATATGAATGTTGGAGACTTAGACTTAATGGATTAAGCTAAGAAAGATGTATTCTTGGTCCCTTTGAGAATTAAATTCTAGATCTTGGTTGTTTGGATCACCCAATGGATAATGTTGGAAACTTTATCCATTATGAAGCTATTAGGCACCATATCTGATGTTATGAGGCGTAGTCTTTAAGGATTAATCTCTTTATGAAGAAAAGTTTTTCAAACTAAAACCACGGTGTGGCCAAGAAAGGCCCACGACCTGGTGACGAGACTCATCGCGACTGTTTTGTCCTTAGGCAGTTACGACGTGGCCAAGATTTGGCTACGATGTAGTGACCTGCTGATTTGACTTTGACCGTTCACTTGTTAACTAGTTTAACTTTTGATCGAGACTTGGTAGAATCAAGTATTTGGATAAGGAATGGTCTTAGTTTGACTTTTGGTAGCTAGGGTTAGCTCTTTTGTTGTTGGGAATGCTGTTGAGCTTCCACATTTTAGTTTAGGTGAGTTTTCTCACTATACTTTGTACTACAATATATATTCTTATGTGTAGGATGTTGGTATGTTATAGTGATCTGTTATGATTACATGTGCTTTGCTTGTTATTAATTATTTGTTTGCATATGTTGGCATATTGTGGTTGGGTTGAGGCGATCCTGATTTGTGTTGTAGGCCAAGATAAACGGGCAGTCTAGTTGCATTGTAGGCCTTGAGAGGAGGTATTGTCAGACTGTAGGCTGAAAGGAGCGGTCTGACTATCTGTTGTAGGCTTAGGAGAACGGTCCAAGTGTATTGTAGGCCTTGCAAGGTGGTCTAGTCAGACAGTAGGCTCGTATGTCCATGCATTGTATATGTATTGTTGTATGGAGGTATTTTAAGGAACTCATTAAGATTTGTTTTACAGTTCTGGATTCGAATGTTTTTCAGGTACTTATCAGATTACGAAGTTGGGACTATACACACACATCAACGGTTTTATGCTTCGAGATTCCACATTGTTTTCCTTATCACCCTAATTTTGAATTAAGGTTTATGAACATGGTTTGACTTGAATGTAACTCGAATACATGTATTTGCCCTAACGTCTTTATCAAACAAGAACAGAAAATAAGGCCAAATAAAGAATTCTAAGGCTATCTAATTCTAATTATGTACAACTCTGAAACATTCTCTTCATAATTAGTTAACATTAGCATGAATTTTAAACAACATATAGCAAGTAAACTCTAAGCAACAAGGCATCTTAAAAACCAGTCATTTCTATCATGAAGTTACTGAAACTATTCTTAGCCTACATACTAGCATGCTTTTCTATCATAACATACATATCATACACAAAAATATGGGTATATCAGGAATCACTTTCCTTTCTGAGCTCTGAACGATTGTACACATCACACCTTCCTTTTTTTAAATTTAGGTCAAGTCAGAGACCAATGATCTTTGTCTCAAAACAAGGATCATACAAGAACATGTAATGAGACCAATTTCACTTTCCAGACCCAACTAATTTTAAAGTTCCATTAAAAATGATTTTCTTTTTAAAGTTATTTGGAAAAATATTTAAATCCTCATTTTGAGTTTTGTCTCATGCTTGGGCGACAGTCCGAATTCCTCAAAATAAAGCTCTTATACCAACTTGTAACGTCCCAAATTTCAAACCAAAATTTTCATTTCAGAATATAATATAATGTCAAACTGTGTTCTCACAAGTAATAAAGAATCCTTTTTATTTAATCATCGTAAAACATAATTTCCAAAACATAGTTGTATTATAAAATCACCGGAAGTCTAATTCATAAATTATCAGTGATGTGCATGCAGTACAAGAAAGCGGCACCCTTACTCCTAACAATTGAAACTGAAAAGAATTTAATCCATAACTGTAAGCATAAATCTTAGTGAGTTCTCCCAAATACCACATACCACAATACACATACATTGCATACGAACAAAGGCTCTCAGATCTAGTTTCGATCCACCAAATCAATGAAAACTAACAGATCTAGTGTAGGTATAGTCATTAATGAAGACTAACAACTCTAATGCATGTCTAGTCCTCAACTGCGTTTAATGGCTCTAGTACAAGTCTAACCATAGACATGAGTTTTCCAGGTTGTCAGTTCTAGTGTTGATTCACCATTAACTCCTCAAACATAATATGTCTACATATCATATACTCCATCAATCAAACAATCAACATGAAAGCAACTATACTAGCCTACTTTCCTAGTCACCATACCCAGATCCCTATAGACAACTATGTTGGATTTGTGTCTAAGCCCGTAACTATATTTGGTAAGTGCTTTGACCCAGTTGTGCATGGTCCTTATGGGTTACCTTCACCAAAGCAACATGATAGGATGATTTATAAATAAAGAGGTTATTATGATTTATTAATATATTATATGATTAATATATTAAAGGAGAAATAATATAATTTAATTAATATTAGACAAGAATTAATTAAGAATTAATTATGTGGCTAAAAGAGATTAATTAAATAAAGGGGACTAGAACTGTCAATTGTATGATAGTTGGTTTTGGGTTGTGGATCCTTATAGATCATAGGGTGGACGAAATTAAGGTGTATGGACTCCTTAAATTCGCCCAAGCCTTAATCTAGAAGGATCCTTGGACTTCTTAAGGCCTAAGTAATCCAATTAGGGTTTCAGGCTGTAACCCTAGTAGCTCAAGTATTTAAAGCACCCAGGGGCTACAGAAATCGACTACCAGAAACCCTAAGGAGTTCCTAGAGTAGTTTTTTGCCTACAACCTCTCTCCAAATCATCCTCTTGCTTCTTGGTGTTTGTAAGCCATTAGAGGAGTGACATTTGTGACTTTAAGCTCCAAGGATAACAAGATTCAAGTTTTCATGAAGAGGAAATCATCTAGATCTCTTTTGTATTGTCAATTTCGAATTGTATACCATAGATCTAGGGTTTGCAAGTCTTGGATGAAAAGCATGTTCATTAGAGAAACCTAGATCCAAGCATTAGGGTTTGCATGTGAACATATGAATGTTCTTATGGCTCAAACCCATCAAACTAATTATAGGGGCCTCAACATCCATCGTGAACTACATTCATTGCTCGGGCAATGAAAAACCTTGTCTCTTTTAAAGGAAGACCTGTGCAATTTCCCGTACCACTACATCTTATCCTAAAAAGGATATATATTTTAACACATAGTATAGTGGATAATTCACCTAATACTAATAGTAGAATCTCAACAGCAGTCTTTGCAATGAAACAGTTAATATAGACCCATCTAATACCAAACCGAGACCAATCCTCAGCCCAAAGCTTTAATCTATCAAAGTCTAACCAAAATTCAAAATGGTCAAAAATTATATTGTCAATTGGTCAAGGTCAATGTTCAAATTCAATGTGTCGCGACCGAACTCTTGGTTCCTTCGCACTTACTAGGCGACAAAATAGTCACAATGTCAGTCCAACATTCGCGACGCGAACCTTCCTTGGTCGCATCGTGCTTCTCGACGTAGTCTCCTATTTTCTTGTTAAGCACTTAATACATTAAGATAAAGGTTCAAACTCTCCATAACCCTTCAATCAAAGGTCTTAATGGATAAAGTTTCCAACTTTATATATAAGGAAACCTATAACTACAAATCCTAAACCCTAGGCATAAAAATAGTAAAAAAATGCTAACCATTTCTTGCATGGCTCAAAAGGGAAGATGAGTATGAAACAAAAACACTAAAAATGGATCCAAAATACAACAATACTCATTCTTTGAGACTTTGAGTTCCCAAACTCCAAGTAAATGTGACCAAAAGGGGACCAATAATTCTACAAACTTAGATCTTGGAAAATAAAACCAACAAACTTGGATCTTGAAGACTTACAAAGCTCGAGATGATGAAAAAAATAAGATTCTACTCTCTAGATCAAACCTTTAATGTACTAACTCTTCCCTGCTTCTTCCAAAAGCTTCACCGAAATGCATCACGAATACCAAAAAGGGATGAGAGGGGCTAAGGTTTCGAGGTTAGGGTTTCTCTGGAGGTGGAGGCTTCTAAAATGGGGAAACCCTAGAAGTTAGAGCCATTAAATGTAGCTCAAGGCCCAAATCTAAGGTTTAGTCTATATGCGGCTTCGTGTCGCAACATATACATGTTCAATTCGGGAATTCCGATGTGGCACGTGCTACGACACTCCATTGTCTACATTGCAAGTTAGGGTTTTTCTAAAACCTCTCATCTCTATTTTCATCTTGTAACACCTTAAATTTTAAGCCAAATTTTTCATTTTTAAAATACCAAAATGATGTTCATAAACCAAGTCATCAAGAACATAAGTGTCAAATACAAATCATTATCACAAAATATCAGAGTATCACAAACTGCCCCAGTAACAATTATCTTAGCGAGTGTGTACAAATAGACCTTTACCTTCCCGTGATCCTTAGAAGTATCTAAAACACATATATCAATAATTGTAAGCATGAATCTTAGTGAGTTCCCCAAGATACCACATACAACATACCATAAATAAATAGCTATAGGTTATCAGCAACCCTGGGGACTATCAGCAGTCCCAATGGGCAACAACACGCCCTATGGGTTATCAGCAACCCTGGAGACTATCCGCACTCTTAGTTAAACATAATCCGCATAATACAAAATAACAATTAGACCCAGTTGGTCATCACACCAATACAACTATTCTACCATACATGTAAGGATAAGTGAGGAGACTCACCTGATACAGATGACAAATAAATCTCACACCTGAACTGCCGGAACTAGACTCCACCTAATAACACAATAATTAAACCTAATTAATAATGAAGGTCCATAACTTAACTCGCGAGTCCAAATCCCAAAACTAAGCGCCTTAAGGTAAAAAATATCATTTTTCCCCTCCTATGGTCCAATTCCCTAAATTTTGACCAAAGATCAAAAGTCAGCAAAAGTCAACTACCCAACGCGTATGTTGGGAGTACTCTCCTCCTAGGTAGGGCGTACTCGAAAATCAGGCGGGATCGGGGTTATACCTAGTTACGTTGCGCGTAGCCTTTAGTACGTGGGGCGTACGCCATCTGACACCAAATATTACTCCAAAAATGGTCTTAATCATTAAGACATGCATCCAAACTCAGATTTGGCCTTCTTAGAACTTCTTAACCCATAAAGTCCCTGAATTTAAGTCTTTTCATGGCTAGAAAGGACCCATAACACAAAAATCTAACTTCCATCACACTCTAAGTCACTTAACTCATGAATGGGCCAAGTGAAATAATCAAGCAACCATTTTTACGAATCTATAAGACCTAATATGCATGAAAGGACAACTCATATGCTATGGAGTGCCCCATACTCAGAAAGGTCCAAGATTTTGGACAAAAAGCTTATAAAAACTCATCTATGGAGATCTAAAAGGAAACACATCAAGGTATACACTTTATACCTTCAAAAGATGCACAAGGTGAAGTAGTTTCTAGATCTACAAGCATGCAAGCAACACCTCATTCTTCAATATCCTTCGTATTTAACAAATAAGCACCAAAATAACTAATAAGCTCCAAACTCTCACACACAAAACTTAGACTCAAGATTAGGGTTTTTTAGGGAAGGGTGGTTGATAAGAGATGTCCAAAGGAGGCATAAGGTGGATTAAATAGGGAGCAAATCCATGAAATTAGGGTTTAGATGCTGAGCTAGTACGCCCAACGTACTAGCATGACTTTTGTCACACCCCAAAACCAAGAACGGCGGAAACGTTCTGGGGTGGAGGACGTCATGTGAAGTATCATAATAGTGTAAAGTAGTAAACAAGCAACAACATCATTCATTGCATTAAAAGTAAAGTTTTAATACATGTGCGTTCTTTCATAATGTATTTAAGTGTCATTGTAAATCTGGTGAATTCATAAGTATTTAAGTGTCGTTGTCTTGTTTTGGAAAACTGTTATGGATGTCTTGTAAATCTTTAAATGAAACAATTGATATAAGTTTGAAAACCCTAGAAAATCCCTTATTTCCTACTAGTATAAAATGTAGTATTCTACCAAGACCCGAATGTTTTACTATGAAAATGATAGGTTTTCCTTCTTTTTGACTATTACAAACAGTAGTTAGTCTAACTCATCGTTTATATGAATGTATCACAAAATAAAGTAAATTAGGAAAAGAATATGATAGTCTTCTACCAAGACCTGAATGTTCTGTTATAAAAATGACAATCTTTCCTCCTTTTTGACTATTACAAACAGTAATTAGTCTAACTCATCGTTTATGTGAATGTATCACAAAATAAAGTAAATTAGGAAAAGAATATGATAGTCTTCTACCAAGACCTGAATGTTCTGTTATAAAAATGATAGTCTTTCCTCCTTTTTTACTATTACAAACAGTAATAAGTCTAACTTATCGTTTATGTGAATGTATCACAAAATAAAGTAAACAGGAAAAAGTACTAATGTAAGTGTTATCCTTGGGTACCAGGACTAACACGACATCGCAGTAAGCGAAATGAGTAACCTAATGAACATCCGAAGATTGTCCAATTATCCTCTGTAGCAGCAGCAGGGGGAAGGAAGGGTTAGTCCCATAATCGATGTTCCTAGTATAAGTATTAACCGTAGGCATCCGTAGATGTTCATCAACCACTGGTGCTAATCAGCTGGGATTCGGAATGGTTAGTCCCGCCTAGTTATCCTGGGTACTGGGATAGACAAGACAATTTACACGGAAAGTACGAATAAATCTTCCTCGTAACTCTAGGTACAAGTATCCAGGTAAGTGAATACAGGATAATGTATCTATGTAACAGTACTCATGTATGGTATTCATGTAAGCGTATTCAGGTAAATGTATCTATGTAAACGTACTCATGTATCATGTAAGCATATGTAAGTGTACTCATGTATTAGGTAATGTACTGGTATAGACTCATGAATGAACTGACTCTTGTGTGATTCCTTGTAATAGGAATAATGTTTGATATCTTCTAACTATCCCTATGATAGTTAACTAAAAGGTGATTGGTTGTTCAAGTAGGTTTATACACCCTTGCTACACAAGAGTGTGGGAAACTAAATGAAGGATGAAAACTATAATCTCAAAACATTTATAAGAACATAAGTGTATAAGTATAGTTTTGTTTCAAGAAGGTAAAAATAATGGTTTTGTAAGATATCCAAGAGTTTTGAAACAATAATAAAGAGTGACTTGATGTCATTTTTAAATAAACATTTCAAAAGCAATACATTTGATAACAAAGTATTTTTACGATAGAAAACCATTTCATGCATCACATTTTGTAGTATGTGAAATCTGTTGGATGAAAACACAGTTATAAATACACATGAGTGATTTAATAACATGTTGTTTTCTACTTGTATTCCCCCCCCCCCATTAAAGCATTTAAAATAATTTAAAACATTGATTAAGGGGTATGAACTCACCTGTAGATGGTAGTTTGGATGAACTGAACGGTGTAGGATTGTTAGGTGTCAAGTGAGGACTTGTACACACACTACGATCCTAATGAACATATAATCACACATATATGCAATAAATTAGTCTTAAATTACTGATTGAAAATGTTAAGACATCCTAGGATATAATAAACACTTTATATAAGTGTTATAAGCCCTAAGGATTGCATCTAAGCTGTTGTGGGACAAGGCACTTGGGTTTAGGGTTCCAAAGGACCCTATACATGAGTTTACTCTTCCATAAACATCACACAAAGAGTTTACAGTCGTAAACCCTTGTGTTTACGGCCGTGAGCTTCTAGACTTAGTGACATTTTGTGTTTTGAAGTTCTAAATGATCCCTAGAAGTATTCCAACTTGGTGGATTAATTCTTGGAAGGGTTTAAGGCACTGTTACACTCCTTTGAGGAGTTTACAGCCCCAAGGCCAATTCCCTTTGATTTTACTGCCGTAAACTCATATGGAAGGGGTGTTTTTGATGCTTTCAAGTCCCATGCACATGTAGGATAGGTTCTAGACATTTATCTAAGGCAAATGAAGGCCTTAGGCATACATTGGTTCCCTTCTTTCATGTTTACGACCCAAGCACAATATTAGGGCCGTAATCTCTCTTTGAGAGGGGTTTTTGAAGTTTTAAAGTCCTTGATTTATGTAGGAGTAAACCTAGGTAATTGTCCAAGACTTTAGGAGTGCCAAAAGCACTCTTTGGTCCATGTTTTTGGAGTTCACGGTCCAAGATCTTCTTGGGCCGTGAACATCCAAACTTTGGCGTTTCATTGTTGTTTTCTTGTCCCAATTACACCTATATACAAGCCTAAGGTAGTAACATATCACGTGAGAAAGTCTAGGCATTGTTTTGGGAGTTTACCGCCTAAGAACACCTTGGGGAGTAAACTCCCAAATCTAGTTGTTTAGCTATTATATCTATGTTATAAACACGTTATAAGCTATATAACACTACTAGAGAGAGGTACTCACGATTTGGGATGGAAACCCGAAGATCCGTGAGAGAGAAAATGGCTTTTCTCTAGTTGAAAATGTGAATAATGAACGAAATTGGTTCAGAATTCTATTTATAGTCCTGAGATTTTTGGCAGGAAATATTTTATTCCCGGAATGATCTCTAATATAGTAGAGTGTTGGAATAACAGAGTTGCATAAAACCCTAGTGCATCCACTCTCCTGATATTTCCTGAAGTGTAAACCCTGAATTATTCAAACTTATACGGAAAAGTCTAAAAATTTGCTGTGACTGCTATAACTTCTATTGAAGTGATATTTTTTGTTCAGAATGGAAATTTCGGGTTGTCACATCATCCCCCTGTTAAAGGGAATTTTGTCCCGAAATTAGAATTTAGGCAAGGAAGTAGGTACGAATGATCGAGTCATGAGGTGGAAACTTCCTAATCGCTTTGTTCCTCACGCTCCAAAGTGAAATCGGGTTCTCGGTTGGTATCCCAACGAACCTTCACTAACGGGCGATGGTGTTGCTTCGTCCGCTTGACCTCTCGGTTGAGGGTCACAACGGTTCTATTACGAAGGCGTGGATCTCGTTAATCTCGATCTCGTCGAGAGGGCTTACGAGAGTCCTAACGGAAAGGTATTGTTTCAAGTTCGAGACGCGAAGGGTAAAATGTACGATACTGAGTTCGCAGAGTAGGTCTAGTTTGTGAGATGCAGGACCGATTCTGGTAAGAATCTCGGAGGTCCTAACTACACTGGATTTAGCTTTCCACGCTTTACGAAGCGTATTAAGCCGTTCCCAGAGTGAGGTTTCCTAAAGAATTGGTCTCTCACTTGGAATTCCAAAGGTTCTTCCTCTCGCTTAACTTCCCAGTCAAGAGCCACCCCTTGTTGGGTCAAAGTCAAAAGGGTTTCTGTAATTTGTGAGGAGTTCTGGATGGACTATGATAGTAGGTCTGTAAGACCTAGAATTTGGTGAATTTTCCGTCGGTGACTACGGTGCCGACAAATTCCCAACGGTTTTGGATAATTTGCCAGAGTGCTTAAGAATTTCCACATCACTAATAATGTGTCTCAGGAAATTTTGACTCTTAAATTCCAAAACTCATGTTCAGAGAACTTTGCGAAAAGTATCCCCGAGGGTAATGTTTCAATGGGTTCTTTCTTACTACGAGGGTAGATAAGTAAGTCATTACTTGGAGAAATGACGAACCGATCCCAATAAGAAAGGAACACCCCATTCTTTTAGCTCATGAATACTATGGCGTATTGGTTCTATCCGAGGGGTATCACTACGGACTTGAAATGTCCGCATCGAGTTCGGAGGATAGTCTTCAGGACATCCTTCCCTATCACTCGAACTGGTGATATTCGGATCTCAGGTCCATTTCTGAAAGTAACTCTTTCCCTGTGTTTGCTCAATCAACTCGTCTATGCGAGGCAGAGACAACGATTTCTAAAGGAAATCTTAATCAAGTCTCCAGTCGTCGAGGTACATATGATGCACTCCGTCGACTTCTGGTAAGAATAAGACCGGAGTTCTCAAGGGTGAGAAGCATGGTCTTTTAATTCTATTGTTGAGTAGTTCAATGTGTTGTCCGGACTGTTCTTGTATCTTCCGTAGGTGTTTAGACTGTAAGGAGATCTGGTTATAAGAGTCATACTGGGTTCTAAGTTTGTTCCTATGTCAATGCAATTACTCGTACTCTTGGACAGTCTCCGTCCTGAAGTTCATATTAGAATTCATACATGGTTATCACAATCTCGTGTATACGAGTCGTATATAATTAAGATTGAAAAGGTAGTCGAATAACTGATTCTTCCTTAATCTCACATCCCATCGAGGGAAAAGAAGTTAAAGTGGAATCATCAATTCTAAACCTGTAGAACATTGATTATATATCACTCTCATGTATACATTCTTCAGTGATAGATCAACCGTATGAATCTTGGAATTGAACTTGACGTACTGCACGAGCAATACTGTGGGGATTCCTTCGGAAAGGAAAATAACTATAAAGTACTTCATGCACGAGTACCTCGGTGTTCTGATATGACGGATTTGCTAAGAGATGTTTACTGAGAAAGAGGTGTACTTATGAAGCTGGTATTGCGAGGATCAAATTTACTCGAGTTATGTGATAAAGTCGGAATCATATGGAAACTAAAGACATTAGATTTGAACATAAGGCGTTACAGACCAAAACATAACAGTGCAATCTTTATAGAGTTACTGTCCTTTTAGATTTATTACTAGACTATTGCTGCGAACAAGGTATACTACAAAAGACAAGTATACGTAGCACGAGCATCCCTAAACGGATGGGATCTCGCAAAAGATAAGACTCTGGTTGCAATATTTTTGGGATGGTTCATAAGTCTGTTACAACGAAACGCCTAAATTACATTAACGTGGGTCCGGAGTAGACTCTCCTGCAGCGGTGGTCGGTAGCATACTTCCGTCTGTGCCAGCATCTGCTGTCTCTGGGCAGTTCTTTCTGTAGTGACCTACCTTGCCACAACCGTAGCAAGCTTGGTTTACACTGGTGCTGGGCACTTGGTTGTTCAGCCTTGCTAGGCTCTTGCAGTAATGCTTGGTGTGACCCTTTCTGTTGCAGTGTGAGCAATGCATCTCCCCCACAAGGTCTAAAGTGGTGAAAACTGCATTGAATGCATTTTGGGAGATTTCCAGCATAAAGTTTGGCTGGTTTAGGGACAATTGGGATGCCCGAAGGGATGGTAGTAGGAGGTACTGATGTCGTGGCTGTGAAGGTGGTTACTGGTGGCTGTTTCCTGTTCGCCCTTCGAAGCGACTTGTCCTTAGATTTAGTCCAAGACTTCCGTTTGTTACTCTTGGTCTTAGGACTCGGGGTATCGTGGTAGTTTGTTGCTCGTTGAGGTGCTTGATTGTTACTTGGATTGGAATTTTTGTTAACAATCCCACTAACACTTGCGTCGTTAGTGTTCATGTGGGTCAGAAAAGCTGACATGGCAGCCGAGACTGCAGCTTGAAAGGTAACTGTATCAATCTGAAGAGTTAGTGTTTGGTTGATGGGCTGATCGTTTTTTTCTTGGGTGACATGATTCTGTTATACCGAAAGAAAATGAATTTGTGAGCGAAAATGGTTGAACCTAGACGTAGTTCGATCGCTCATGAAAAGAATAGAAGTATGTTCTCTAAGGTTCGACCTACATCCCTATGATGCAGTCCTAGTACGGAATGGAAGTGTGTTCACAAAGGTTTGACCTACATCCCTATGATGCAGTCCTAGCAAAGATCGAAAGTAAGTTCTTACAATGGTCTCAAGATGTTTGTTGTTCGAACCGAGGTATTGTTGGTTGGTGAATAACATGATCCAACCATTAAAAGAGACTTGGAGATGTCTCCGGAGTTAACTTGCTATAGTCCAATGACTTGAATAAAGCATGTTTCATATAGACTCTAGTGAAAGTATGATAAGAGTATTTGAATAAAGAATGAAACAGGAGTTAGCCGACTGTCAATATCTTTGCTATTCATGACGTACAGGTTCGGGAAAATGACCTTGTAACAAGGTCTTACATCATATCCAACGAAGATAGTTCTTGACAGCATAAAGACCTAACCAAAAGTACTTACAGTACAAGATAGTTTCATAGAAAATGCCACGTTGGGCATAGACAGAAACACGATTCCTTTCTAGCAAGGAATATAAAGTAAAGTATCTACTACTAGCAACGGTCATCCCTCTGGTGAACTCTCAGTTCAGTCAGTTGGCGTTCCACCTCAAGTAGGTGTCTTTCGTACACTCTCTGGCATACTCGAAGTTCTATAACTTCGGCTCGTGATTCAGCCAGTGCTTGCAGCAGGGTTTCATGGTCTCTCTCAGACCTCTCATGATCATGTTCAAGGCGACTGGTGCGAAGCATATGCATTCCTTCATTTGTATCAGCTTCTACAATACGTTGTAGGGCTGTCCTGCCCTGAATTTCGTTTCGGGCAACTCTTCGGATCAGAATTGGTAGAACTCTGTCTGCTGAGCTCCCTTCACTTACGTTGTAGAAACTTTGGTCTTCATTGAATGGCATAGGTTTATCTTGATATTCGCTCCATGTTTCCATACATTCCACCCATGGAGGCGTCGGGCCATGAAAAGCTGGACGAGGATTAGGAATTGGCAAGGGAGCTGTCTGAGGTAGGTTCTCAACCTCGGGTTCGGAGATAGCACCGTCTGAAAGGTCTTCAGCATGGTGATCATTAAGAGGGATCAGATGATCATTATCTGGTTCTTCTCCAAACCATCCAACAATAACCGCGTTCGGAAGGAACAGGTTGTCGTGGGGATGGAATCCCGCCATGTTATCTACGCGAGAATTTGGGGTAAGAAAATAATTATTAGACGAACTATCTAGATAATTATTTAGGAAATCTTCATTAGTTACATTGCTATTTGTAAAGTGCATACAAGTTATATGTAATCAACACAGGATAGGCCTTCGAATAAGTGACCTTAACTCCAAATTCACAAGGAATAGGGGTAAAGCAAAAGTTTCACCGATTCTAAGTCTATAACATCCTAGTTACATATAACTTTAGTGTATCCACTTAGTAACTATCAACTTGGTAATGAAGATCCCACTTTATTTCTCAAGTATAAAGTACTTATAGTAACACAAAACACCCCTATGGTATTTTAGACTTAGGTTCTGTTATAATGTTCTCTTTGTGGTAATGTTGGTAAGTTTTTAGACTTGTTGCCATATCACAACCATTCTTGGGAATGTTCTAATCACTCCTTGGAACAACATAGTTGATCAGGCTATGGCACTCCCAAGACTGACCATACATCCCCGAGCTTACCTGTGATATTCAACAATCGCAATACTTTTGTTTTTGTCATTGTGACATGGATTTTAGTATGAATGCAGGCACGTATACTTTGTTAAATATTTTATTATTTAAAAGTATATACTCTTAGACAGAGTGTTTTAATCCCAATGTATTTATAGTTAGTATATCTTTTATGGGTTGATATACTTAATTCACTATAAATAGTGCTCTGATACCAATCTGTCACACCCCAAAACCAAGAACGACGGAAACATTTCGAGGTGGAGGACGTCATGTGAAGTATCATAACAGTGTAAAGTAGTAAACAAGCAACAACATCATCCATTGCATTAAAAGTAAAGTTTTAATACATGTGTGTTCTTTCATAATGTACAACAATAAAATGAATAATCAAAATAAGATGAGTCTTGACTGTGCTCCGTCTTCTCTAGGCCTGGACATCGTACCTGTCTAACTGGTGACCTGAGAATACAAGTTATTTTGAAAGCGAGTATCAGCCTAACGCTGGTGAATTCATAAGTATTTAAGTGTCATTGTCTTGTTTTGGAAAACTGTTATGGATGTCTTGTAAATCTTTAAATGAAACAATTGATATAAGTTTGAAAACCCTAGAAAATCCCTTATTTCCTACTAGTATAAAATGTAGTCTTCTACCAAGACCCGAATGTTTTACTATGAAAATGATAGTTTTTCCTTCTTTTTGACTATTACAAACAGTAGATAGTCTAACTCATTGTTTATGTGAATGTATCACAAAATAAAGTAAATTAGGAAAAGAATATGATAGTCTTCTACCAAGACCTGAATGTTCTGTTATAAAAATGACAATCTTTCCTCCTTTTTGACTATTACAAACAGTAATTAGTCTAACTCATCGTTTATGTGAATGTATCACAAAATAAAGTAAATTAGGAAAAGAATATGATAGTCTTCTACCAAGACCTGAATGTTCTGTTATAAAAATGATAGTCTTTCCTCCTTTTTGACTATTACAAACAGTAATTAGTCTAACTCATCGTTTATGTGAATGTATCACAAAAGAAAGTAAACAGGAAAAAGTACTAATGTAAGTGTTAACCTTGGGTACCAGGACTAACACGCCATCGTGGTAAGCGAAATGAGTAACCTAATGAACATCCGAAGATTGTCCAATTATCCTTTTTAGCAGCAGCAGGGGGAAGGAAGGGTTAGTCTTGTAATCGATGTTCCTAGTATAAGTATTAACCGTAGGCATCCGTAGATGTTCATCAACCACTGGTGCTAATCAGCTGGGATTCGGAATGGTTAGTCCCGCCTAGTTATCCCGGGTACTGGGATAGACAAGACAATTTACATGGAAAGTACGAATAAATCTTCCTCGTAACTCTAGGTACAAGTATCCAGGTAAGTGAATACAGGATAATGTATCTATGTAACAGTACTCATGTATGGTATTCATGTAAGCGTATTCAGGTAAATGTATCTATGTAAACGTACTCATGTATCATGTAAGCATATGTAAGTGTACTCATGTATTAGGTAATGTACTGGTATAGACTCATGAATGAACTGACTCTTGTGTGATTCCTTGTAATAGGAATAATGTTTGATATCTTCTAACTATCCCTATGATAGTTAACTAAAAGGTAATTGGTTGTTCAAGTAGGTTTATACACCTTTGCTACACAAGAGTGTGGGAAACTAAATGAAGGATGAAAACTATAATCTCAAAACATTTATAAGAACATAAGTGTATAAGTATAGTTTTGTTTCAAGAAGGTAAAAATAATGGTTTTGTAAGATATCCAAGAGTTTTGAAACAATAATAAAGAGTGACTTGATGTCATTTTTAAATAAACATTTCAAAAGTAATACATTTGATAACAAAGTATTTTTACGATAGAAAACCATTTCATGCATCACATTTTGTAGTATGTGAAATCTGTTGGATGAAAACACAGTTATAAAATACACATGAGTGATTTAATAACATGTTGTTTTCTACTTGTATTCCCCCCCCATTAAAGCATTTAAAATCATTTAAAACATTGATTAAGGGGTATGAACTCACCTGTAGATGGTAGTTTGGATGAACTGAACGGTGTAGGATTGTTAGGTGTCAAGTGAGGACTTGTACACACACTACGATCCTAATGAACATATAATCACACATATATGCAATAAATTAGTCTTAAATTACTAATTGAAAATGTTAAGACATCCTAGGATATAATAAACACTTTATATAAGTGTTATAAGCCCTAAGGATTGCATCTAAGCTGTTGTGGGACAAGGCACTTGGGTTTAGGGTTCCAAAGGACCCTATACATGAGTTTACTCTTCCATAAACATCACACAAGGAGTTTACAGTCGTAAACCCTTGTGTTTACGGCCGTGAGCTTCTAGACTTAGTGACATTTTGTGTTTTGAAGTTCTAAATGATCCCTATATGTATTCCAACTTGGTGGATTAATTCTTGGAAGGGTTTAACGCACTGTTACACTCCTTTGAGGAGTTTACAGCCCCAAGGCCAATTCCCTTTGAGTTTACTGCCGTAAACTCATATGGAAGGGGTGTTTTTGATGCTTTCAAGTCCCATGCACATGTAGGATAGGTTCTAGACATTTATCTAAGGCAATTGAAGGCCTTAGGCATACATTGGTTCCCTTCTTTCATGTTTACGACCCAAGCACAATATTAGGGCCGTAATCTCTCTTTGAGAGGGGTTTTTGAAGTTTTAAAGTCCTTGATTTATGTAGGAGTAAACCTAGGTAATTGTCCAAGACTTTAGGAGTGCCAAAAGCACTCTTTGGTCCATGTTTTTGGAGTTCACGGTCCAAGATCTTCTTGGGCCGTGAACATCCAAACTTTGGCGTTTCATTGTTGTTTTCTTGTCCCAATTACACCTATATACAAGCCTAAGGTAGTAACATATCACGTGAGAAAGTCTAGGCATTGTTTTGGGAGTTTACCGCCTAAGAACACCTTGGGGAGTAAACTCCCAAATCTAGTTGTTTAGCTATTATATCTATGTTATAAACACGTTATAAGCTATATAACACTACTAGAGAGAGGTACTCACGATTTGGGATGGAAACCCGAAGATCCGTGAGAGAGAAAATGGCTTTTCTCTAGTTGAAAATGTGAATAATGAATGAAATTGGTTCAGAATTCTATTTATAGTTGTGAGATTTTTGGCAGAAAATATTTTATTCCCGGAATGATCTCTAATATAATAGAGTTTTGGAATAACAGAGTTGCATAAAACCCTAGTGCATCCACTCTCCTGATATTTCCTGAAGTGTAAACCCTGAATTATTCAAACTTATACGGAAAAGTCTAAAAATTTGTTGTGACTGCTATAACTTCTATTAAAGTGATATTGTTTGTTCAGAATGGAAATTTCGGGTTGTCACAACTTTTGTGATCTGGGTTCTCACAAGTACGTTGCTCGTACCTCACGTACGGCTAACATACGAGCTGAATTGTGATTCTTTAAACAAAGAGGGGCCAAATGTGCAAACTTTGATTAGATCAAGGGTAAAAAATGAAGTACCTGATAACCGGATGTTAAAATTCTCCCCTACTAGAATTAGACTTTACCCTCGAAGTCATCCTCGGGATCAGGATAGTGCTCATGCATTTCAGAGTCAGGCTTCGTTGTCTACTCTGAGCCTTTCTAGTGTTGCCACTGAACTTTGACCAAGCTCACTACCTTGTTCCTCAAGGTCTTTATTCTCCGATCCAAAATTTCCACAGGCTTCTTGATGTAAATCAGGCGATCATCGATCTAAATTTCCTCCAAAGGAATCACAACCAACTCGTCAGCTATACACTTCCTTTACTGGGAAACATGGAAGGTATCATGAATCTATCTCAACTCCTCTAGTAGCTCAAACCGGTTAGCCACCTTGCCCACAGGGGCCAATACACTGAACATGCCGATAAACCTGGGGCCAAGCTTGCCCTGCTTCCTGAAGCGGATAACACCCTTCCATGGTGACACCTTCAAAAGCACTAAATCCCCACCTAGAACTCTAGCTCAGAGTGTCTCTGATCCGCTTAACTCTTCTGGCGGCTCTAGGCCTTCAACAATCTCCGTATAATTTGTTGGATAAGCTCGGTCATCTTGAGCACTATCTATGTGCTCCCCATCACTCTCTGTCCGACCTCGTCCCAACAAATAGGAGTCTGACACCTCCTCCCATACAGAACCTCAAAGGGAGGCATGCCAATACTGGCATGATGGTTGTTGTTATAATAAAAATCAGCCAACGGGAGATAGGAGTCCTAGCTCCTACCAAAGTCAATGATACAGACACGCAACATATCCTCCAACATCTAAATAGTCCGCTCGCTTTACCCATCCGTGTGCGGATGATATGTAGTACGAAAATGTAACTGGGTACCCAACTCCTCATGAAGTCTCTTCCAAAACCTGGAGTGAAACGAACATCCTGGTCTGACACAATCGAATTCGGCACCCCATGCCAAGTTACCACCTCTCTGACATAAATCTTAGCCAACGTCTCTTTAGAAGAGCTCTTGCTATTTGCTAGAAAGTGAGAACTCTCTGTCAAACGGTCCACTATCACCTAGATAGCATCAAAACCTCTCTCAGTCTTCAACAATTTTGTAAGAAAATCCATGGTGATCTGCTTCCACTTCTGTAGTGGAACCTATAAGGACTGCAACTTTCCATGAGGGTGTTGGTGCTCGACCTTGACTTTTAGGCAGTTCATACATCGCTCTACAAACCAAGTCACATCTATCTTCATACATCGCCACCAGTTACTATGCTTCAGGTCAAGATACATCTTGGTAGCCCTTGAATGAATGGAAAATCTCAACTTATGGGTCTCCTCCATCAATAATCGTGAAGCCCCACCCACATAAGGTACGAAAACCCGCCCATGAAGAGTCAAAATCCCCCTGCTGTCAATATCAAATGCTGAAATCTGACCAATCACCCATTCACTTTTCCGGTTCTCTTCCTTTATGGTCTACGACTGCACTTCTTTGATAATTTCCGACTGGGGTCATCATAGTCATCCTCATACACACATCCCAAATCAGGGCACTAACCGCCCTCCGGCTCAAGGCATCGACCACCACATTGGCCTTGCCTGGATGATACAAAATCTCGCAGACGTAATCTTTCACTAAATCCAACCACCTCCTCTACCTCATGGTTCAGGTTACGCTGACCCATAAGATATCTTAGGCTCTTATGGTCCGTTTAGATGTTACACCGAACAACATAAAGATAGTGACACCAAATATTGAGTGCAAAAACCACCACCCCCAACTCTAAATCATGAGGAGGATACTTCGTTGCGTGAGGCTTCAACTGCCTTGAAGCGTATGAAATAAAATGCCCCCTCTACATCAACACGACACCCAACTCTGCGATGGACGCGTCGCAATAGAATACAAAATCCTTAACTCCCTTGGGGAGGACAAGTACCGGTTCCTCACACAGTCTCTGGCGAAGATTCTTGAATGATGCCTGCTGCTCAGGCCCCCAACTGAACACAACATCCTTCCTTGTTAACTTAGTGAGAGGAAAAACAATCTTGGAGAAGTCTCAAATGAATCTCCGATAATATCCCACTAAACCGAGGAAGCTCCGAATCTCAGATAGAGATCTTGACACTTCCCATCGCATCACTGCGTCTATCTTGGCTGGATCAACCAAGATACCGTTCTAGTTAACAATGTGTCCAAGAAACTGAACCTCATGAAACCAGAAGTTGCACTTGGAGAACTTGGCATAAAGCCTCTCCATCCTCAAAACTCCAAGAATCTCGTGCAAATGCTCCTCGTGCTGATATCTGGTCTTCGAATATACCAGAATGTCATCGATGAAGACGATTACCAATCGATCTAATATGGGCCTGCACACCCGGTTCATGAGATCCATGAATGACATCAGTGCATGGGTGAGCCCAAAAGGCATCACCAAGAACTCGAAATGCCCATAGCGAGTTCGGAAGCCTGAATTCTGAATATACTCCTCTCGCACCCTCATCTGATGGTAGTCAGACCTCAAATTGATCTTGAAAAATCAAGATTCCCTCTGTAAATGATCGAATAGATCATAAATCCTCGACAATGAATAACGGTTCTTCACTGTCAGCTTGTTCAACTCCTGGTAATCAATACACATCCGATGTGAACCATCATTCTTTCTAACAAAAGGGACCGGTGCTCCCCAAGGAGAACTGCTCGTCCGAATAAAGCCTTTTCCTAGAAGCTCCTGAAGCTGAGAGGATAAATCCTGCATCTCAGGAGGTACAAGATGGTACGGTGCCTTGGCAATCGGCGCCGCACCCGAAATCAAATTGAGCCAAAACTCCACTTGCCTCGTAGGAGGCACACCCGATAACTCCTCGGTAAAAACATCGGTAAATTAGCATAGAACAGGAACATCAGGAATGGAAATCAATACCTTCTCCTCAAACTGAGTATCCACTACATATGCCAAATAATCCATACACCCATGCTGCAAACTCTTTCTCGCCCTGGCGGCAAAACAGAAGGTTGATCCCAACCTAGTACCCTCACCGTAGATGGTCATCACTCCCCCACTAGGATCTCGAACCGTCACCATCTGACGCTCATAGTCCATTGAGCCCCAAATCGACTCAACCAATCCATACCCACCATCACACAGACATCTCTCATCGCAAAAGGGATAATATCTATTGGATAACCAACACCAAAAATCTATAACACACAACCCCGATAGATATCAGTAGCGGAGACCGGAGGCTCATTAGGTATAGAGACTCTCAAGGGCCTGCTCAAGGCCTCCCATGCAATACTAAAACCGCGATAAAAAATGATGACACAAAAGACCGACTCGCACCCGAGTCAAACATCACAAACGCAAGTATATAATTCACAAGAAAAGTATATACACTATCAATAACATAAGCAACATAAATAAATCAACATAATAATAAAGAACACATACCAACCACAATTTCTGGAGCTGCTCGGGCCTCCTCTGTTGTCAACTGAAATGCTCTCCCTTGAGCCCTCAGTGTCTCGGCCTTCCCTTGCCGACCATCAGTAATACGTAGAGTCACGGTGGCCAGAATCTGAACTGCTCTAGACGCAAGCTGAGGACTCTCGGCCCTCATATGTCATGTATGGTTGCAATTGAAGCAAACCCAAAATCCCTTTGGGTAATCTCTGGCCAAATTCCACTCCTTTCCATATAGGTAGCAAGTTGTCCCTAACCGATATACTCCCTCATGCCCCTTGTCGTACTTACCGCAAGTGTGGCCCTTTTAGCCTCTAGCTCTCGAGTCACTGGGCTTGGGTCGCTTAGTCACTGTTTGCGATTGTACTGGCCTTCTATCTCTCACCTGAGTATCCCTCTCCTCTCTAGCATGAGCCTCCTGCTCAATCACTCTCCTTCTGGCATTGGTCTACAGCTCAACCAATGTACTATATGAAGTGTTCTCCACAAACTCACGGATATCCCTCCTCAGAATACTCAGATACTGACTCACACATGCCTGCTCAGTAGACACATGCTCAAGACAAAATAAGGCCCTCTCATGAAACATTTTGGTAATCTCAGTCACCGTCTCTGTCTTCTGCTTGAGAGATAGGAACTCCTAGCCAAACTCTCTCTCTTAACCATGTGTAAAAAATCATCCTTGAACATCTCAATAAATCTCTCCCAGGCCATATGCAGAATGCTCTGCAAGGGTGTAATCAGCTGTCACAAACTTCCATTAATCATTCGCTCCCAAGTGAAGCAAGTTCAACGAGAAACAAACCCTCAGATTCTCCAGACAGAAGCAAGTGTAAAAGCATCCCCTAACATCAGAAAGTTATCTCATAGCAACTTTCAGATCATGGGTCCCATCAAACTCGGGTGGCTTCGTGTTGTTGAAATCCCAGTACCACAACGAATCACCCCCTGTGGTCTAGCAGTAGCAACAACTGTAGTGGCTGCAGCAGCAGCAGCCTCAGTTACGACAATATAACGCTCGTCAAAAGTCTCAATCAACATGTTCTTGATAGACCCAAACATCTCTGGAATATCCCCTCTGATTTTTGCGGCCACCTTGGCGGCAACAATCATGCGAATCTCATCATTACTAGCACTCAGTCTCTTGGAGTTGTTGGTGCCTGAAACTCGAGTAACCACCATACTAAAACACACAATAAAACCATTAGAATTACACCAAAGTGCATACACAAACACCCACACACTTCTATAAGTTCCTTAAGATTCCTTCTTGAGCTGCACACAAATCCAGTTGTTTTAGTAGTACGGGCCAAATACTACTTTCCATACCAACCTGTATTTATCTCAAGTCGTCCTTTCAAGACCCTAAGTCACAAGGACTCTATTTCCCCAGATCAACTATACACTCGTCCAGCTAGTTCCTTAGAACCACTATTAAGCATCTAGACACTAACTCTAGACTGCTCCCCAACACTGATCTGCCTCACAAGATCTTCGTTGTCCTCGTCATTTGCTTTACGCATGTGAATTTTACACAATACGAGACTCGACAGACATTCAAACAAAGGATTCTACCTCAAATCCACAACCAAATGAGGAAAAGGAAGAAATGCTAAATCAGACATTCTAAGGCTATAAAATCCTAACTATGTAGAATTATACAACATACACCAAGCAAATAGCAATGACATATTCAATATCATAAGAACGAACTCCTAGGCTAAAGGCATCATAAATCAGGAAACACTATCGCACCATTCCTACAGGATCCTTATCCTACCACTAACTAGCATGCAATTCTATCAGCTCATAAAATATCCGCTATGCACTACTCATAATATAAATTGAGGTATTATTGGAAACTACCGCTCGAGCTGTAGTTGATTGTACACACTGCTTCACTGGGGTTTTCTCTTGTAAAAATCTTCATTTCTTTGAAAAGTTTTTATGAAAATCTTCAGATCCTTAGTTTGAGTTTGGAATTACCTTGGAGTTCATCCAAATCCCTTAAACCAGGGCTCTGATACCAAATAGTAACACCTCAAATTTTAAATCAAAATTTTCATTTTTAAAATACTAAAATAATGTTCATAAACCAATTCATCAAGAACATAAGTGTCAAATACAAATCATCATCATAAAATATCAGAGTATCACAGACTGCCTCAGTAACAATTCTCCCAACAAGTGTGTACAATATGATCTTTTTTCCTTCCCGTGATCCTCAGAAGTACCTGAAACACATATATCAACAATTGTAAGCATGAAGCTTAGTGATTTCCCCAAGATACCACATATAACACAACATAAATAAACAACTATGGGTTATCATCAACCCTTGCGACTATCAGCAGTCCTAGTGGGCAACAACATGCCTTATGGGTTATCAGCAACCCTGGAGACTATTTGTAGTCTCAGTCACACATAATCAACATAATACAAAATAATAGTTAGACCCAGCTGGTCATCACATAAATACAACTATTCTACCATACAGGTAAGAATAAATGAGGAGACTCACCTGATACAAATGTCAAATAAATCTAACACCCGAACTACCGGAAATAGACTCCGCCTAATAACTCAATAATTAACCCTAATTAATAATTAAGGCTGATAACTCAACTCGCTAGTCCAAATCCCACAACTAAGCCCTTTAAGGTCAAAAAGACCATTTTCCCCTCCTATGATCCAATACCCTAAATTTTGACCAAAGATTAAAAGTCAGCAAAAGTTAACTGCCCAACATGTACACCGGGCGTACTCTCCTCCTACGCGGGGTGTACATGAAAATCAGGCAGGATCAGGGTCACACCTGGCTATGCTGAGCGCAACAATTAGTGCGTGTGGCGTATACCGCCTGACCCCAAATATCATTCCAAAAATGGTCTTAATCGTTAAGACATGCATCCAAACTCATATCTGACCTTCTTAGAACGTCTAAACCCATAAAGTCGGTGACTTTAAGCCTTTGAATGGCTAGAAAGGACCCAATACACAAAACTCTAACTTCCATCACACTCTAAGTGACTTAACTCATGCATGGGATAGGGGAAATGATCAAGCAACCAATTTTATGAATCTACAAGACCTAATATCCATAAAAGGACATCAAATATGCTCCGTAGTGCTCCATACTCACAAAGGTCCAAGCTTTGGGACAAAAAGCTCATAAAACCTCATCTATGGATATCTAAAAGAAAACACACCAAGGCATAAACTTTATACCTTCAAAAGATGCACAAGGTGAAGTAGTTTTTTGATCTACAAGCTTACAAGCAACACCTACTTCTTCAATAGCCATCTTCTTCAACAAATGAGCACCAAAATCACTAATAAGCTCCAAAATCTCACACATAAAGCTTAGACTCAAGATTAGAGTTTTGAGGGAAGGGTGGCTGATAAGGAATGTCCAAGGGAGACATTAAGTGGATTAAATACGGATCAAACCCTTGAAATTAGGGTTTAGAGGTTGAGCTAGTACGCCCAGCGTACCACAAGTACGCACATCGTACTAGCATGGCTTTCGCGATCCATGTTCTCACAAGTACGTTGCACGTACCTCACATACCCCCAACGTACGGGCTGAATTGCGATTCTTTAAACAACGAGGGACCAAATGTGCAAACTTTGATTAGATCAAGGGTTAAAAATGTAATAACTTGATAATCAGATGTTACACCTCTCCAACCATGTGATATTTCTTACCTAATTTTTAAAGAAATAAATAGTATTACTCCAAATATGGAGTAACACTTTTCATTTATCCCAAAAATATAAGTGGAAATTTAATTATCCATTTTTTTTCTTCTGTTGTATTATGTACATTTCTAGTTTCTTTTACTGCTAATTGTAATTTCAAATGTAATATTTAATATTTGGAATAACCTTTTATAAATTAATTTATATTAATTAATCATAAATGTATAATTTAAATATTTATGTATGGTATTTATATAAAAATTATAGATATTTAAAAATTGAAATGTAGTATCATATTTTATAAAATCTTATTATTGTAACAATAATATATAAAATATATATTTGTTAAAAGCTAATTAATAGAAAATGCATGTTCGATAATTTATGTAAGTTACAATAATGGAATAAAATATAAATATATTGTTTTAGTGAAAAGTGAATATAATTGGAGATGAAACAATATTTAATCTATTTATTTGGAGTAAAAATGAAATATTGTTGGAGTAAAAATGAAATATTGTTAGAAACCAAACACTATTTATTTTTCGAGAAAAATAAAAATGAATTGTAGATAGTCAAAAATTTATCGTGTGTGAGAGAGAATTGCCATCTGAGCTCCATGCCACTACCATTCCATTCAACTTAATAAAATTCTCAAAAATATTGTCGAAAAAAGCAGCTTTATGAATTTACCAATATTTTTGCGCATTATATACAGATATTTTATTATATTTTTTTAGAAAATGAGTTGCGAATTATTGTTTTGGTGAACAACACTTTTTTTAGTGGGCATTGAACCGAAATCTAGTAGTGTATACTGAATAAGAATATCACTAATTTGACTGCTGCAAATTTGGTTGTGTTTGGCTAAAAATCACCATTATGCGTATTAGGCTGTGAAGCTGATCTGGACAACAATATAAAAATGGGCTGCAACTGATTTTTGGGCTTCACTATTTGTTGAAATTTGGACTATTTGGTTCACAATTTGTGATGTGAAAATGGGGTTTAACCAATTATTAATGATCTTTTCCTTAAACTCTATAATTTTATTAGACAAATTTGTGTGCCTTGTGACTGAATATATAATAGTATAAATAACTAATAATAAATATATTTCGTTAAAATATTTAAATAAATATTAAAAAATTTATAAGTCGTTATTACTTATGAAACAAATATTGTCGATTAGTATTGTAACTAATTATTGTTCTTAAAGAGTATTATTTGAATTTTTATTTGATAGCATATGTTTAACATTTATATAAATAAAATAAAATAATATGGATGATATTTGTAGTAATTAATTTAATATCTTATTAAATAAAAAGTCATTAGTAAATATCATTAGTTTTGGAAACATGAATAGTCATTTACTTAAAAGCTATTGAATTACAGTACTTAATATTCATAAATTATACTATATTAGTTTGACTACATACTAATTATAAGATATAAGTTAAAATTTTCTTGAGTGATTGGTAAGATTTAAATTAAAATTCTCTTGAGTAGTTAAGGTTATTTGGATAAATTTTTTCGGGTTCATTTGATTATTTAATTTATATTTCTACTTTAAAACTATATTCAAATTAATATTCTAGCATTAAAAATAGAATGTTTTAGATTCAGTTTAAATAAATAGTTAAATAGTTTAATTTAAATATTTAATTTTAATATTGAAATTAGAATTATAAATGAGTTTAATTATTAATTAAAAATAAGTTGAAAACTTTTTGGGGTTTCGAATGAATATTCTTATAACAAAATGATATCCGCTTTGTTTTTCCTATGTTTCATTTTTTTTTCTAGTTCAGTTCAATTATATTCTACAGATTTTAGATATGATATTTAAAGTAAAATTATTAACCCTTTTTTTTTTATATATTTTTTTACGTTGCTTTAAAAAAAAAATTAGTTATAGCTTTCTCGAAGAAATCGACTTCTTAACTATTGTATAAGTAATATGTTAATCATCATTATTATTTATAACATCAAAAAACACTACCAAATGCAAAAGTATAAGAAAGTATAAGAAAAACATATTATTTGACATATTTTACATAGATTACATTTACAAAGTAAACAAAACTATTGAAGGCCCTCAAACAAAGTTATATTTTTTGTGAGAAACAACAAAACTTGAGGGCTTAAAAAATAATATTTTTTTAATTCATTTCGTAAAGTTATCACATAATATCGAACACCTTATTATAAATAAAACATATTATTATTGTATTTACAACTAAAAATATAAATATGTAATTAAGTCAACCGAGTGAAAGTCTTATAACTTACACGAAATTTCGCATATGTTTAACCTAAGGTTAATGTCATTAATAATAGTGTGAATAGTTAATTCATATAAATGTTCAAATTTTGCTATATCCTCTGAAAATTTAGTTGGGAGATGTTGCCTTGACTTTTTTCTTTATATGTTTCTACAAATGAAACAAAAAGATTATTATTTAGCTTAACACTCATTGTCACTTAATACATTAAATCCAACCATTTTATTGGGAATAAAATAGATAACAAACAACATTATGAAAATATTTCGTCATCTCCATTACAATTCATATATCCTAGATGAATCGGTAAAGCGTACAATGCAAAAAAAAAAAAAATGAACATCATAACTATGCGAATAAAATAATAATATCAATGCAATCATAGAAACTTGAAAATAATTGTATGTGTCTCGCATGAATCTTGACATGGTATCCTTCATATTATTCATTCACCTTCAATCTTTTTGTTTGAAGCATTTAATCTACCACACAACCATCCATAATTCTCAAAACTCTACCAGCACAATCTACCAATATGACACACACACACACACACACACACACACACACACACACACACACACACACACACACACACACACACACACACACACACACACACATATATATATATATATATATATATATATATATATATATATATATATATATATATATATATATATATATATATATATATATATATATATATATATATATATAAGTCGGCCTAAGCGGCCTCTTACTGTCTATGATTAATGCTAGTCGGTCGAGTTAGGCGAAGTCGGTAATGGGCGGCTATAGGTGGTCCAAGATAATCTAGACGGTTTAAGTCGGTAAAAAAGTCAGACAGTCAAAATTAAAAAAAAAAAAAGCCATGTTTAGTCAAATTTATGATATCGGGTTACTAAATTATGACGATTGATGACTAAAACTATTCAAAAAGATCCTCACTTAGTCTAAAAGTTATTGTATACGATGATTTAAATATTTAGACGATTGAATGAATATACAAAAGTTTTATGGTTAGTTACTTATTTTGTTAGAATATAGGTAATATTTATTTTTTTTAAATTAAATTCTATTACAATTAAGTGTTGGATTAATGTGTCTAAGCTCATAACTAAATTGGTTTACACTTGCAAATAGAAGCAAAGTCCTTTTTGGGTTGCTGAAACATCCGTTTTCTTGGACGAATCAAATTAGGCTTTTAGTGGGTCAAAAGGTTGGATTTTTGGAGAAAAGGGGGTCCTCGTGACATGAGGTATGGAAGATCACGACATGAGGAGGCCCGCATGAAGATTCTTTCCGGGATTAAGCTCACGACGTGAGCAATAAGAGCTCACGACGTGAGGATCGCTGCAGCCCAAACTCAGGAAGTTTTTGGGTTTCCCATATATTTAAACCCCTAACTCGGTTTTAGGGTTCATTTCTCAGCCTCCACCTTCCCTTAACTCATAAAAACCCTAACCATGATCCATCTTGTTGATTTGGGATCCCTTCTAGTGTTTTGGTGGCTAGAAGAAGAAGAAGGAGAAGTCCTAGAGTATTGGTTCAACAAGGAGGCTTCATCATCATCATCATCATCTTGTTCAAATTTTGGACCATTGTAAATGTCCAAGATCCAATCTTTATGAGCTCAAATTGCTAGATCTATGTTTTAAGCTCCTTTATGCATGTTTATGATGGATTTCATGATTGAGATCCATAAAGTTGGCAATTTTATGGATCAATGAGTCATTCTCTATGATTTAGTCATATGGATCTGAATTATGGTTATAATTTATGAATCTTGTTTGAGTTTGGGATCATTTCCTGCCATTTTGACCTAAGATGGCTTTAGGACATGATCGGGGCATGCATGTCTATCAAGTAATCGTTTTTATTGGCCTTTGGAGTCCTTGTTAGATTTTGGAAGAATTAGGATTGAAAGCTTAATGGAGTAAGGACTTAAAAGTTGGATTTTTAGCCTCATATTGTTCTCACGATGTAGGACACAAGGTCTCACGATGTGAGAAGCGCTTGGTCCCGTTTCTGGTTATTTGCTTGAGGCTCACGACGTAAGGGCAGCCCCGTTGACTTTCCTTTGGCTAAGTCAGCTAGGTTGAGTCATGATGAGTTGGGATCTATTTAAGTAAGCTCTCACGACGTGACCAAGGATGGTCACGACGTGAGATGTCGTTTTGGGTTATGTTGGGCAATTGGATTTCTGATTGTGAGCCATGGTTAGGCTGTGGGCTTCCTGGTTTTGGTTCCATGTTTTTGTGCCCAAATAGGAATTTAGGCCATATTGGGCTTTGAATTGCCTTCTTGGGCTTTTGTGTTATTAGTTTGGGCCTTTGTTTTGGGCCAAATGAGAAAAGGGTAAAATGGTCTTTTTCCCTTTAGGAAGTTGGTTGAAGGAGTGGGCCTCGAATTTTGGATTATCGGGATAATTATTGATTAAGATTGTATTTTGCTAGTTGGCACGAGGTTATTCGGTTCAGCAACCCGAGCAGTCATTTGATTATCAGCAGATTGAGGTGAATTTTACTCACTGTACTTGCAGGTCGAAGGCACCAAGGCTGCCCCATTAGATTAGATATCCTATATGTGATAAAATATTATTCTGTTGTGGTGATCTGTTAGATCGGTATCCTGGTACATACGATGATGCTATGCTTATTGATCTGTAAGATCTGTCTAATTGTATGTTGACTGGTTATATGTATGTTTATCTGTTATGTATATATGTCAACATGTTGTGTGTGGTTGGGTTGAAGCGGACCAATGTTGACTGAAGGCCAAGAGATCCAAGGCATTCCGGATAGACTACATGCCTGAGAGGCGTATCATTCAGGCCGAAGGCCCGGAGAATGTTCTAGATAGGCTGAAGGCTCATTGGGGCGTTCCAGTCATGTTGAAGGTTCTATGCGCATATCAGATAGTATGTAGCCCGGTGCAGCGTTTCAGTCAGGCTTGGTGATCTGTAAGATCTGTCAGATTTTCTATTGATTGGTTATATGTATGTTTATCTATTATGTATATGTCAACATGTTGTGTGTGATTAGGTTGAGGCGGACCTATTTAGACTGAAGGCCAAGAAACCAAGGGCGTCGGGGATAGACTACAAGCCTAAGAGGCGTACCAGTCATGTCGAAGGCCCGAAGAAAGTTCCAGATAGGCTGAAGGCCTGGTGAGGCATTCCAGTCACATTGAAGGCTCTATGAGCATACCAGATAGTCTGTAGGCCGGTACTGCATTCCAGTCAGGCCGAAGGCGCTGTAGGCATGGTGTTGGTTATTGTACTTATGTTTTGTGGCGGTATATTAGGGGAACTCACAAAGCTTCGTGCTTACAGTTTTGGTTTATGGTTGTAGGTACTTATGAGGACCGTGGCAAGTTGAAGGCGTGACCATACACATCCTTGGTTTTACGACTGATTGGATCTTGAGAGACCTTGATTTTAAAAATGTTTTAGAAACAATGAATTTTGAAACACTTTTATTAGTGAATGGATTGTTTTGAAAGGTTTTAATTTGTTGAAATTTTTGGGATGTTACAAGTTAGTATCAGAGCCTTGGTTTGAGTGGACTGGAGGAACACTCGTATGAGTCCATCTCAAACTAAGGAAAATGAAAAAGGTTTTAAAAATGATTTTAAAAATTGTTTTCAAAAAATAAGAAAGGATGCGATGTGTACGATCAGCTGAAGCCAGTAAGTAGACCTCAAATTACCACATTGTTATTTGATATTGTGATATGTTAGAACAACATGATAGTGATGGGCTAGGGATCTTCAGGAATTAGATGATAGAATTGCCTGATTATATGATGCCTGATAGCCTAGGGTCTTCCTTATATGAAATTGACATCATTACTTTAGTTTCTTAGTGTATGCATCATACTTGTACATAACTAAGATTCTATAGTGTCACACCCCCAAACCAGAACAACGGAAATGTCTGGGGGCGGATGGAGTGACTTCATGTGTAGTATCATAACAATTAAATATACATGAAGCATATCAACACAAACATTCATACATTAATAATACAAGGTTACATCGTTTATGAACTTTGTTTGCTCCAAAAGTTAAGTACAAATAACTGAAATGTAGAAATCATGATGTAGTGACTCTTGTCCTCAAAACATTTTCGTAATACATGTTCACTGATTCCCTGAGAATATAAGCAATTTTGAAATGTGTCAACATTAAAGTTAGTGAGTTCATAAGAGTTATGTATGAAGTAAAATCTGTAATGTTTCCTTGTAAATGATAGTGTACGGTTTCCAGAAAATCCAGTATTTTCTTAAATGTAAATTGTAGTCTTAAAACCCTAAGACCAAATATATAAGTAGTGTTGTACTGTAAGTGGTATTGAGTAGTTTTATTATTTTTATAAAAACATTTGAAGATGCATTAGCCCCGTAAACCAAATGATTGTTAATACCCTATGTGAGTTATTATAACCATACTAATACGACTAGTGGCATGTACGACATTCTTCAGGTGTTAGAGCTGGTAGACATTTGTCACCCTAGACTTCCGGTCTAACTGTAGCTACCAGCTTAGGTGCGGGGTTGTCACATATAGATCTATACACAAGTATCTCGCTCTCCCTAAAGGAGACTTTGGTTATAATGCATAACTTTAAGCTGTACTTATGAAAAGTACGTGAAGAGAGTGTGTCTCACAAACTGTACTAACGGTATATGTGTAGTGTATTGAAAACCCTTTTTGTATGTGGAAGCATTTCCCTTCCATAGTAGTTATATAGAGTGACATAATTATAGTTTGAAATAATTATCTGTAATATGTCCGAAAAACTGAGAACTAGTTTAAAAGAACCATAAACTATAGCCATTATAGCTTAACTGAAAAAGTTATAGAGTTAATGTATGTAAACCAATCTATATATTTTATTATACAAGATAATAAGCTTATAATAAATATGTTTTTGTCAAAACCCATGAGGATATTGTCATAAAATAACTATGACCAATCTTGTTCAAGACTCATTCTTACTAGAAAATTTACTTTTATCATAAAAGTTATAAATTTCCCGTTTGTTCATGTAATATGTTTAAACTTTTTCTTATAAAATTTTATACTATAACTTAATCAAATGGTGCATGAAAGCTTGAAATAACTAGTAAAATCACATAGCATGCACATCAACCTTATATACAACATATAGATGAACACATATAACAAATTTTTTGTTATAATATGGGTTTGCTTGTATTTACCCCCAAAAATATGAAAAATCTTGAAAAAGGGTGGGGTATGAACTCACCTTGAGTGGTTTTTGTGGGTATATATGAAGAGATATTGAGAAGTTTCCAAGCCTAAACACTTGGATGGAGTTGATGATCTTCCTTGAGAGTAATGTTATCCTAAGAGTTTTTAACACATTTTAATGTGTGTAAATGGGATGAGTTTAACATAAGAATGTATAGAATGCTTAAGAAGTCTCGAAATTACTTATCAAAATCTAAGGATTGTGCTTAAAGATTCAAACCCCTTTAAATCTTGGAAATTGACTTATTGAGTGCAAACCGAGTTTTTACAGTAAGTGAAATGGAATTGGTGGTGTTTGAGGGAATGATTTCGGCCTTAAGATGGGGAAGGAAATGATGTGAAGTTTACATGGTAATTTGTTAGGTAATACATGGATATTTGGTGGTTACTTGTGTGGGATATTGTTATCTTATTGGTAATGGGTGAAGTATCCTATTATTAAGTCAACTATCCTTATCCTTTCCTTTTCCACACCGAAATCTCTTAGAAAAACGAGTCAAATGGTTGTTTTAGGCCATACATGACCGAAATCACCTTGCTCTCTTGGTGATTTCGGTCCTACACCCCCACTAAGTGTTGTTTTCGGTCTTCATGGATCCATGGTATGTGTTTTCGGCCTTAGTGGGCTTGCAGGGTGTTTATTTCGGTCTAAATGTTTCCTAGGCATTGTGATTTCGGTCTTGGGGTGTTCTTAAGTTGATATTTCGGCCTCCTCACAACCGAAATCCCAAGGTAGGTGGGGTACCAAGCCATAAACTACAAAGTAGTGCTCCTAAATCCATGTTTTGTACCAATTAATTTGCTTGTTAAACCATTATGTGTTTACTACCAACAATGATTTTCAAAGTATACATAAAAACACACACACACACACACACACACACACATATATATATATATATATATATATATTAATCATGCCATGATGCCTTCTTGGTTTTCAAATATATATATATATATATATATATATATATATATATATATATATATATATTAATCATGTCATGACGTCATATGTAGTATCATAACAGTTGCATCACAGTAATCAAAGTAAACACAACCATTACATTGAATATATATATATATATATATATATATATATATATATATATATATATATAGGTATTCACATATGTTTGATTCATATTTATATACATCAAAAGCAACAAAATAAAGACAATACTCTATATGCTCCGTCTTCTCAAAAGTCTGCTGAGGTACCTGTCTACTAATTTCCTGAGAATACAAGCAGTTTTGAAAAGAGTATCAGCATTAAGCCGGTGAGTTCATAAGCATGTGTTTGTAATGAAATTCTGTTAATGATTCAGTGAAAAATGTTTACATGTTTCCAAGAAAATCCAATATTTTCTAACATACGAGTTTGTTACAACATTCCATAAAGTACTAGTTTGATTTCCCGTTTACCACCGGATGAATCTTATAAGAGTGTTTTGAATGTAAAACGCTTTTTATATGAAAAAGGCAGGCTATCACCGGTATGTACAGTAGTTTCATTATTGAAAATAAAACTATGAGTTGAAATCCTTGGAATCCTCCAGTTGTATTATGAAATAATTATATTATTGAAAACAAAACTAAAGAAGAATAAAATCCCGTAAACAAAAGGTTAGTTTATACTATTGTGAGTTGTATAACCATGCTTGATATGACCTAGTGACCTTTACGACGTTCTTCAAGTATCAGATATATGACATTTGTCATCCCAGGCATGTCTGCCTAACTGTAGCTAGCAGTTCAGGTGTGGGATTGTTAGTCTCGAATAAAGCTATTCACAAATCTCACACTCTCCCTCCAGGACACTCTGGTTATACTATGATAGGATTTAGTTCAGTACACCAAAGGGTACAATTTTGAAGTAGAGTCTAACAATTCTGTATAATCTAGTTTACGTGTAGTTCTGTATTGATCTTGTATTTGAACCCGTGTGTATACTTTATAAAGTAATTATTAAACTTAAATAATTATGTAATAAAGTATCCTTGTTACCCGAGAATATTATAAACTAAGTCTATCATATTTTATATGTTTAGCAATGTATATGCTCTGAATTTTTAATACTGTATATTAAAACCCCAAACTATAACTATTATAGTTTGCATGAATATTATGTATTTGGTTCATGAATTGATATGAAAACTATACAATTTGGTAGTAAGTAAAAAACGTCCCTTATGCTCAGCATAATACAAAAGGGGTAAAATATCTAAATATTTTTATAAAATGTGGAAACCGTGTGACTATATCCGTTGCATCAGTTTTAAGTGTTTTGAAATGCTTTTTTTTTTATAAATTCACAAATCATCTGTGTTTGGCTTGTATTCTCCCCCTGAAAACAGTAAAAGTCATAAAAGTATAGGGGTATGAACTCACAGTTGGTTGCATGAAATGTCGGACAACGAAACTCGAAATGAGGACCCTCGAGTTGGTGTACGTGGCACTTAACTGGATCCTAATATCAATTAAATACATTTATGCATTTTATTAGTGAAACCATTATTTATAGTGTTTGAAAAGCACTTGCTTTTGGTTTTGGAATGTTACCGGGACTCGATTGAATCAGGGAAAGCGGGTTTTCAGCCAAGTTCACCACTTAGGAAAGTTTGTGGTTGTGAAGGGGATTACAGTCGTGTACTATTTTCGGCAGTGAACAGCCCCTTGAAGGGTTTACGGCCGTGAATGGTGTTATTGAAGGAATTATGAATTTTTGAAGGGTTCACGGTCGAGAACTGTTTGTGGCCCCTGAAGGTTTGAAGATTTGAAGGGTGTACGACTGTGAACTCAAGAAAACCTATGTTTGAATCAACGGAAAGGTTGGTGCTAGATACTCCCAAACGTGTTTTAAGGTGAATGGAGTATTAGATGAAGAGAAAACTTGAGAAAGATCAGGTTTTTGGGTGGGGGCTTTTAGAGAAAGATAGAGTGTGTTCGCGGTCAGAAAAGTGTAAATGAGGGTAAGGGTCACATATATATAGCCTGGGAGTATGGTTGGTGGTGGGGTCCACCCACCGTAAACAATCAGGCCGATTTTCGATGATTTTTGAAGGAAACTCGGGTTTTTGCGTGATATTGGTTCCGACTCGTATATGAATTTAATTATATAAAAATTAAATGATTTTCCAACCATAGAAATTTAACGGAACAAATAAAAATGTGAAATTTATTTAACGGAAAATAGCTAACTTTAACGGAACAAAAAGGTTCGGGTTGTCACATCATCCCCCCAATAGAGGGAATTTCATCCCGAAATTCAAACATAAAAAATACAAATCATGGATTCGGAAAAAGATGTGGATACTTCTGTTTCATTTGATCTTCACACTCTCAAGTGAATTCAGGTCCTCGCTTGGAATTCCAGCAGACCTTCACTATCGGTATGTGACTTTGTTTCGTTCTTTTGACTTCTCGATCCATGATTTCGAATGGTTCTTCCACGAAATTAAGGTTCTCGTTGATCTCGATCTCATCAAGAGGGATCACAAAGGTTTCGTCGAATAGACACTTTTTAAGGTTCGAGACGTGGAAGACGTGATGGATATTGCTAAGCTTTTGGGGTAAACGAAGTTTGTATGCTATGGGACCGATCCTAGCAAGGATCTCGAATGGTCCTATGTATCTCGGATTCAACTTTCCACACTTTCCACAACGTATCATAACTTTATAGGGTGAGGCCTTCAATAGAACACAATCACCAACCTGGAACTCCAAGGGTTTTCGTCTCTTATCTGCGTAGCTCTTTTGTCTATCTCTTGAAGCCTTTAGTTGTTCCCAGATTTGTACGATATTTTCTATGGTTTCACGGATGATTTATGGGCCAGTGAGAGAGATATCTGGAACTTGACCTCTAGCTAACTACGTCTCACCCACCTCAGCCCAGCACAGAGGGTATCTACACTTACGGCCATAGAGGGATTCAAACGGTGCAACTTTGATGCTAGTGTGATAACTGTTGTTGTTGGAGAACTCGACCAAGGGAAAATGGGTGTCCCATGACTTGCCAAAGTGTATAACACATGCCCTCAACATGTCTTCCAATGTCTGAATGATCCTCTTACTCTGCCCATCAGTTTGTGGATGATAAGCTGTGCTCATATCCAGCTTAGTTCCAAGAGCCTTCTATAGTGACTGCCAAAATATCGAGGTGTATCTGCTATCCCGATCGAAGATAATGGATACAGGCACACCATGCAGATGGACTATCTCTTGGATGTAGATTCGTGTAAGTCTCTCCATCTTGAATGTTTCTTTGATCGGCAGGAAGTGGGCGGATTTAGTCATTTGATCAACAATTACCCAGTTGACATCGTTCCCACTCGGAGACTTGGGCAACTTGGTGATGAAGTCCATCGTAATCCTTTCCCACTTCAACTCAGGTATTTTTGGCTGCTGAAGTAGACCTGAGGGCTTTTGATATTCCACTTTCACCTTGGCTCAAGTCATGCACTTGTCCACGAAAGTAGCTATCTCTGCTTTCATTTTTGGCCACCAATAGAGCTTTTTGAGATCCAGGTACATCTTATTCGAACCTGGGTGAACGGAGTATCTAGTCTTGTGAGCTTCGTTCATAACAACCTCCCTGTAACCGCCGGAATTTGGGGTCAAGATTCGGTTCATAAAATAGTAAACTCCGTCTCCTCTGATCTCCAGGTTCTTATCCATTCCCCTCATTGCTTCATCCACTATGTTCTCTAGTTTCAAGGCTTCCAGCTGAGCCTCCCTGATTTGAGCGGACATATGGGAATGGATGGTCATTGTTGGTGCCTTCACTTTACGACCAGAATATTCCTTTCAGTTGAGGGCATCTACTACCATATTGGCCTTGCCAGGATGGTAGCGTATTTCGCACTCATAATCACTGAGTAGCTCTATCCACTGTCGTTGCCTCATGTTTAACTCTTTCTGATCGAAAATACGTTGCAGGCTTTTATGGTCGGTGAAGACAGTACACTTGCTTCTGTATAGATAATGTCTAACGCAAAGACCATTGCTCCCAACTCCAAATCACGAGTTGTATAATTGACTTCATGTGCTTTCAGCTGTCTCGAGGCATATGCAATAACTTTTCCTCGTTGCATGAGGATACAACCTAGGACTTGATTGGATGCATCGCAGAAGACCACGAAGTCCTCTGTCCCCTCAGGCAGAGACAAGATAGGTGCACTGCATAAGGCCTTATTCAATGTTTGGAACACAATATCTTGATTTTCTCCGCAACTAAAGGGTACACATTTCTGAGTCAGGGTGGTTAAAGGCTTAGCAATCCTAGAGAAATTCTGGATAAACCTGCGATAGTAGCCAGTGAGATCCAAGAATTTACGAATTTCTGTGGGTGTCTTCGGAGCTGACCAATTCTCAATCGCCTTGATTTTGGAAGGGTCCACGTGTATGCCTTCCTCGCTAACCATGTGACCAAGGAAAGTTACTTTATTGATCTAGAATTCACACTTTGAAAATTTTGCATAAAGTTTCTCCGACCTTAGAGTTTCTAGCACTAGCCTCAAGTGTTGTCTATCGAGGTCTTTAACTTCCTATTTCTCATTAATACGTCGGAAAGGTTGGTGTTAGATGCTCCCAAACGTGTTCTAAGGTGAATGGAGTGTTAGATGAAGAGAAAACTTGAGAAATCTCGGGTTTTCGGGTGGGTGTTTTTAGAGAGAGTGTGTGTGTTCGCGGTCAAAAAAGTGTAAATGAGGGTAGGGGTCACATATATATAGCCTGGGAGTATGGTCGGTGGTGGGGTCCACCCACCGTAAATAGGTTTACGACTGTGAACACTAGTCAGGCCGATTTTCAATGATTTTTGAAGGAAACTCGGGTTTTCGCATGATTTTGGTTTCGACTCGTATATAAATTTAATTATATAAAACTTAAATGATTTTCCAAACCATAGAAATTTAATGGAACAAATAAAAATTTGAAAATTATTTAACGAAAAACGGCTAACTTTAAAGGAAAAAAAGGTTCGGGTTGTCACAAAATAATTGTTATTGCATCAAAGTCACATAGATATACATTATGAGTACACTTATACACAAGACCCTTTAGACTTGTTGACCCAAAATTTTCTAGTTGTCACATATAGCCTTTGGTTTAGCCTTATTTCCTATTTCTTGTTTGATGAAGGGCTTAGGGTAGAATCGAGTATTCGACTGTCTATAGGATCCAATGTTATGTATGATTAGCATACACGAGTGTTTCAGGGTTGGTGGAAGTTTCATGAGTGGGTACAGCTCATAGCGGGTCAGCGTGAGGAATGATTAGCCACTCTTGAGAGAGTGAGGGTAGGACAAAGGTGCATCCAAGTTGCTAGGAGATAGCGATCAAGAATTTCTTATGACGATTTGTCTAATTTTATTGTGTCTTAGTGCTAGTCAACTTCACTGCTCGAATGCTGCTTGCTTTGTGCTTTGTGGGGCTCATATTGATGTTAGCTAACTATCAAATGAATACATTAAGTTACATGCTATGGAGGTTAAATAATCTTAGAGTGAAGGATATGGACCTATCATGCAACTCTCGTTTGAGTCTAACCATTGTAGGGTTGGGTCCTTTAGTCGAAAGATTATTTATGTTTTGTTGCATGTAATTGTATTCATGAAGTGGTTGGCTGACAATATTGGAGTCCTTTAGCAGCTGATGGCAGGGGAGGTGGGGAAGCCTAGGAGAACCTAGGAAGTATTTTAGTGCGGTTGTTTCGCTGTTGAGTAGCTATCGGGAGTGTTTATGAGTAGGTCTTAGAGGACATGAGATGATTCTTGAGGAAAGTATGGATAGGTGTGGAAGGTATTATTGGGCCCATAATACTGGAAGCACATGATCCAGACTCAAGTCGAGGAGAATTTCGAGGATTCTAAGGGATGGTTGGGAAAGATAACATGCTTTGATACCATGATTCGTGGCAATTTTTACGTATCTATAGATCTTGTAGTATGGTTGCTCAGACATGAGAATGGGTCTGGTAGTTGTTTTAGGTTCCAGTGGCGATATCGGTTTGGGTTGAGTGGTGCAGACCTAGATGAGTTGTTGGTTTTGAGGTGTTGAGGGTATTGCTCGAGACTGTGCATTCGAGTCACGAGACTCAAGAGGGAAACGGTTGTTATGATTTGCTAGAGGACTACAGCTGGAAGTGAGTGGTTTATTGATGGATTGGAATGTCGGTATCTATAGCGGAGATTTTTCCTTTTCAATTTTCTGAGTTCGGAGAAGGATTGATCATACTTGTGACTTCTAGAGTTAGGATGTAAACCCAACATGTGGCCAGTTCTCGGTGACAATATGTCAGCGTGGGAATGCGTAGGAGAATTGATGAGGTATGGATGCTTCGTGACATGTTCAAGTGTCTGTTTTCCTTAGGTATAGGAAAGCACGGTGCTGGATTGTCGATTGTGATTGCCAAGTGTCTATTTTCCTTAGGTATAGGAAAGCACGGTGTCGGATTGTCGATTGTGATTGCAGGCAAGGAGTGTATGTTTCGGATCGTAAGTCGGTGTTTGCATATACATTTGCATGGAATACTTAATGTTAAAGTGGTATAATTAGGAATTTCAGAGGTCTTCAGCTGAAATTCAGAATTCTCTTAGGATTTGATGCATCCTTATCTGGAAGATCGTCTTGCGTGTGTTATTCATTCTAGGGTCAGGGATGGTCGTACCTGGTTGAGCCGGTTTGATATATGGTTTGATTTCAACACCAGTGGGTGGTAGTTCGAACCCTAAGTGGGGGATAACTGGTTATTCTGATTGGAGGATCATCGATATGTTCGAGTTCGTGGTATTGGGAGGATGGTTCATAGGGATCTACGGTGCAAGTATGTGGTATCTCCATTCAGGATTTGGTCAAGGCAGAGGTATATAGTAGGTGGCGATCGAATGTATGTGTTTAGGAGACACATGAGTTGCCCCTTAGCAAAAAATGGTTGGTCAAGGGCTCGTTGTAGCTATTGGTTCCTTTTTGGGGGTGCCAATGAATATATATAAGGAGCCACTTGGATCACTCAAGTTGAGTATCGATGGTTGAGGAATTTTTTAGCTCGTTGTAAGGATTTCTAATTATTGTCTGGCTTGGGCAGAGGTCGATCAGGAAATCAGTTTCTGAGTTGGGTACATTCAGCTCCGTGCATTTTTTTGTTCATTAGATCTAATGTCAACGCGTCCTCGATCATTGGTCGTTTCGTTCATCATTTAGCGGAGATTCTATGAAAGTTTCAAGTGGTGACAATTGAAGTTCAAGGAATATGAGAACCTATCATCAAGTTCAGTATGTTTTATGTTCCTTTGGTCTTTGGGTATGCTTACCAATGGTGGTGTGGAATTTTGGTTTATAGTAGGCTCAGGTTTTGGTAGCATTTAGGATCACCTTGGAAGTCTTCTTGAGCAAGATGCGTATTGGTGGAATCTATTCAGTCTCAATAAAGGTATGGGGCCTTGTTCTGATCGTTCATGGGGATGTATTTTGTTAATGATTTAGGTTTTTTTGCGATAGAACTCTGGTATTTCTTCCCTGTTTGGTTGAGGTTATGGGTTTCCTAAGGATATGCATTATAGTAAATTCATGATATGTTGTCGAGGGGGGTGTTTAAGGACTGGAGCCCTAGTAATCATGATTGATCATGTCTCGTGCTTGTGGTACTTTCGGTATTGGCACGTTGATGTAAGTCGGGAGACTCACAAATCAGCTTGCGTAGATAAAGGTAATAGTTAAGGGTTGTTACGAGTATCAGTCAGGCATCAGAAAGTCTCCGCGGAATGTATGCATTATAAATCTTGTTTCTCCGCAAGCTATTATTAGGGGTTTGATTATCAAGGTTGGGATCAGTTATGAATTCTCGAATCATAATTGTCTTTGTGAATGTATCAAGTGATTTTCCAGGTGGGAGAACACCTAAGCTGATACGGGTTGGATGCAATGTTAAAATTCATGGATTGATCATCTTTGCTCGTAGGAGTAGTGGTTGGTAATGGCATGACAAGGAGTCAAGGGTTTATTTAAGGTTTTGGTACATCTTATAGATTTGGATTTGAATGAAGTTCGCGATCGATATGTTTTGAGTATCCCTTCTGCATGTTTTGGCGGTGTCTCCAGTCAGGGACTTGGGGTAGGTTCATGAACGGATGCTCACGTGACAACCTGAAAGATTTGGATCAAACAAAGTCTAAATTGTAACCTTGTGCAAGTGGATTAACAACGTAACCTTCTTACAACAAAACTTTGAAAACCAAAAAGGCATTAGTTGAATAAATACATATATAAGTATGTAGACTTGGAAATCAAGTTGTAATAAACTCTTAAAAAGTAAAAAGTCATAGCAAGTCAAATAATTGGAACATAAATTATAAATTAAGACTTTGCTTTATAGTTTAGGCCTAGGATACCACCACCTTTATGATTTTAGTTGCTTAAGGCCGAAATCACTTCTTGGTGAATGCTACAAAACCGAAAACACCCAAGGATCTAAACCACAAGGCCGAAAACATCAACCTAGGGCCCAACACATGGGATTTCGGTCATGCCTAGACCGAAAGCACATGTGATTTTAGTTGAAGAGTGAGCCAAAATCACAAGTGCTATGGGTACCTTCTATTTAGTTTCTACCGGATAATTTGCTACGTGTTTAGATAAGGATGGTTGACCTCATGATAAGATACCTCACCTATTTCCCATGCAAGATATTAACCCCTAGTCTTCCATGTAAAATCCAACAGATCACAATGTAGATGTAAACTCACTGCACCCCCTTATCTTAAAAACGAATTCACCTTAAATCATCCCACCACTTTCATTTCTATTTCCTCCATTACACCCAATCCTCTCAAGAACCAAGACCAAGATATCTTAAAGTGCAAAAACAATTCAAGTCATCCTTAGATCCTTGTAAGTATTTTCAAAATTTCTAGTGATTTTATACATTTTATGTTGATTTCACCCTATTTAAACACATTAAAATGTGTTAAAAACCTTTAGGATAACATTCTTCTCAAGGTTGTTCATCATCCTCCTTCAAGAACTTAGGTTTAAAGATCCTCACACCATCTCCTCAGGCAACCCACCAAAACCACTCATGGTGAGTTCATACCCCACATTTTCAAGCTTTTTCATGTTTTAGGGGGGGAGGGGGGGGGGATACAAGTAAAACTTTGGTTATAGCACAAATATTTACATTTTTTCATCTTTATGTTAAAGATAAGATATTATTTGCATAATCTATGTTATAAAATCATAAGAAATTTATGACTTGTAAAACTACATGATTTTTGAAGCTTTTACTAAAATATAACTTTCATAACAAACAAAGTACATTCTAGTTAGTTACTATTTTGTGGGTTACAACCCAAAAACATAATGTTTAACCTTACACTTTGAAACTGGACAAGATAATTACCATAAATTTATATAAATGGTTATATAAATGTACACAACAAACAAACATGTTAAACTATAGTAGGTATAGTTTATGAGGCATACATACAACTTATTCATTATAGAAAGGTTTTCATTATTCTACACGTAACCGTCAATATAGCTTTGTGAGACACACTTCATGTACTTACCTAAGTACCAACAAAATTCCTGAAATTATAACTAGAGTCTCTTGCAGGGAACGCATGACACTTGTGTATAGATATATACGAGACTGACAACCCTGCACCTAAACTGTTAGCTACAGTTAGGCCGACATGCCTGGGGTGACAAATGTTATAACTTTGCCTACGCCTGAAGAATGTCGTAATCAGGTCGTCCTAGGTTATCAAGCATGGCTATAATAACTCACAATTTGGTATTAAGAATACGATTAGTGTAGGAATACATAGATAACCTCAGTTAGTTTTTTAATAGTAAAACTACATTACAATATTTTACACTACATATGATGAATCCAGAAAAATACATTAAAAAAGATTATATACAATTACAATTACCGTATACTATTTTATAATACATTGCAACTTACATTTATGATAGAACCATTATTATTCCCTCTATAATTCCTTAGTGTACGCGTTAGGGTTATATAAAATGAAGAACCGATAGACAGTCGAATGTATGATTTCCGCTTTACTTCCTGTTCCTTGTTTGGTTGTGGGCTTAGGGTAGAATCATTCAGTTGATTGTCCGTTCGATCTTAATTATATATAACTTGTAGACACTAAGTGATCATAGAAGGAACCTGTAAGGGTTACATTACTTACATAAATCTACAAATATACAAATCATTTTACGTGAAAATGTTACAAATCCTTCTCATACAAAAACGCTTATGAACTCACCAACTTAATTGTTGACACTTTTCAAAATCACTTGTATTCTCAGGAAACCAGTAGATAGGTATTCAACCTTTTTTGAGGGTCGGCGTCGCATTTCATGTTTTCTACTTTTTAGTATTTGTATTTGACTTTTGAACAAACAAAGTGTTGTAAACAATGTAAACTTGAATCCTCAATGTACGAATGTTTCTATTGCTACGTTTCAATTATATTTAATTGTTATGATACTGTATCTGAAGTCACTCCATCCGCCCACAGACGTTTTCACCGTTCTAGTTTGTGGGTGTGACAGATTGGTATCAAAGCCAGGTTTATAGTGAATTAGTATATCAAACAATACGAGATATACAACTATAAATACAATGGGATTAAAACACTCTGACCAAGAGTTATACTTTTAAATATAATAATATTTTATAGAAGTATACATACAAACATACATACTAGAACAGTGTCATAATAAGAATAAAACAAAAGTATTAAGATAAGTTGGATAGTACGATTAAACCTCAGTGTATGTAATCAGGTCTGGGATGAATATAGCCTGATCAACTATACTAATCCAAGAGGCGACAAGCATATGTCGGGGAATAGTTGTGGTGAGCAACAAGTCTAAAACTTACCAACTCTATATACCAAGAAACTTTATAACCAAAGATAAAGCTTAAAATACTATAGGAGCATTTTATGATACTATAAATAAATCATGTGAAAACTAGAAACCCTTACTGGTAGATCTATAATTACTTAGTGTATATGTTAAAGTTATATATAAATAAGAATTTATAGACTTATAATTTGTGATTTCACTCTACTCCCTGTTCCTTGTTTGGTTGTGGTCTTAGAGTAGGATCACTTATTCAAAGGTCTATACGATCTTAGTTATATACAACTTGTATAAACTACATGATTATAGGAGGACCCAGTGAGGATTCCACCATAAAAATTTTTCATTAGAAATGCTTCTATAAATCTCATAGATTCTCTATATACCATTATTCTTGCACAAACGACATATCTAGACATCACAACCCCACTACAACATCCAACAGATGAATCGAAGAACCAGAGGGAGTTCATGAGGAGGATTCCAAGAAGGAATCAGACGAAGAGAAAGGAGCTAGAGAGGTCGTTAACGTAACCTTAACCTATCAAGAACAAGCATGAGATCATTTCACCCCTATCTTTCCAAGATACATCCCCACAATATACATGCACCCGATACACCATACTCCGGACTCTATCACCCACAAATCAAGCACCGTTACTGATTATACCATAGAGGCCCGCTTGGATATTCGAGTTCAGGCTCTCCAACATGAAGTAATGGAGATCAATGACAAAGCCCGGAACATGACGGTGCAAATCCAACACACCCACGAAGAACAAAGAACACCATATGGATGTCATGCCTATAAGTAGATCAGGAGGACAATACGGACCACTTACACTCTTTAGAGGAAAGGATAGTCATCATGAGACAACAAATCCTTGCAGCTAAAACTAGGACAATCATAGCAGAACATGCAAGATGGTAGGACACCCTACGCGTCACTTTAATAAATAATAAACTAATATAATTAAGTGGATTAGTGACTACATTACTCATACTATGTGTTAGGCTTATCGCACCTTACGTCACAACTAATAAGGGTAAATCAAATCATAGAATTTCATAGAGGCAATACAATCAGAATTCATAAGTTTATTGTTACATAAACTCCTATTATGAATTGGTTACAAGATAATTTTAAGTCGGATCATGATGCATATAGAAACTAGTATTGTTACTTCAATAACACCCAACTTATAGCCACTACTAAATACTTACCACCTTTCCATTTTTAAATTCTATGACAGAAAGATGCCACCACGTTAATCAAAGAGGCGTTTCACCAACACACCACCAACTCCACCACCACCACCACCACCACGACAATATGACTCTGCTGTCTTCCAAGTAGCAGTAACAACCGCCGTGACAACTGCCATGACGCAAATCAACACAAGTGGTGGTAGTGGGGCGGGTAGTGGTGCCAACAATTCTAACCATTGAGAAAGCCACGAACACCCAAGAGAGTGTTCCTATAAAGACTTCACGAGTGTCAAACCTAAATCCTTTGATGGCACCGGGGGTGTCATTGCCCTAACACGCTGGTTCGAGAAGACAAAATTAGTTTTTGAAGTATGTGTGTGTCCCGAAGCAAGCAAAGTGAAATTTGCAGCCTGCACTTTCATGGATAGAGCCCTCTCCTAGTGGAATGGATATATCAAATCATTGACTCTCCTAGTAGCCAATGCCATGAGCTGGGAAGACCTAAAGGTTCTAATGCTAGCAGAATATTGCCCGAGGGGCGAGGTGCATAAGCTAGAGCAAGAACTTTGAAACCTGCGATGAAGGACTCCGACATCTTAGCTTACACTTCCAGATTTAGTGACCTGGCTACTCTATGCCCCAGGATGGTCACATAAAAAAGTAAGAAAGTGGAAAGGTACATCTGGGGACTATCTCCTTAGATCCAAGGAAACGTTATAGCTGCAAACTCATTTACTTTTGACAGTGCCAAACGTCTAGCACAAACACTCGTGGATCATGGAGTTCGCCAAGGCTTCATGACAACCATTCCCGAGCAACCCAAAGAAGGTAACAACAAAAAGAAGTTTTGGAACAAGAGGAAGGGAAAATCATCAAAAGAGTCCTCAAAAAGGCAACAAACCGTGGCATTCCATGCTGCTACTGTTCCTACTGTTATTCCTGCTACTCAAGCACCCCTAGTAGATATGCTGGTAACCTCCCAAAGTGTAACAAGTGCAATTTCCATCACACCGGAGTTTGTAGGGAAATGCACTGCATGAACTGCAACAGGAAAGGGCACACCGCCCGTTTTTGTAGAGCATCAACTCAACCAATCACCCAAATCCCTGACGTTGGAGTGAGCCCAGCTTGTTACGAGTATGGTGAAACTGGACACTTCAAGAGAGATTGTCCAAAAGCAAGGAATGTTGGTGGTGATTGAAGGGTACTTATGATCACTGCAGGAGAGACTCTCCCGGAACCACCTATGAATATTGGTACGTCTTCCTAACAACAATGTTTTGGATGTAAGTTTTTTTACTAAGACTAGTGTCAATTAAAGTTTATCAACCATAGATCTCGAAACGCGACAAATCATAGTAATAAATGCCCCCCTCACCCGAATAAATCACATCATTCATATAAAACCTAAGGACTCTTACAGGTGATCTATGGTGGCTGGTGTAAACATTATGGTCATATATAATTAAGATTCTATAGATTTAGAATGTGTAATTCTACCTTACTTCCTATTCCTTGTTTGGTTGTGGACTTGGGGCAGAGTCACTCATTCAACTCTCTTTTCAATCTTAATTATATACAGCTAGTTTACACCAAACAATTGTAGAGAGACCTAGTAGAGATTATACTACGAAATTTCATCACTATCTATCGAAGCACTCGTACTACTGGTACTATAGAAATACATACATCTACAACTCATTTAAGAGAATATTGGAATTTCTACAAAAATATAAATCATTTTATGTGAAAACGTTACAAATCCATCTCATACAAAAACGTTTATGAACTCACCAACTTAATTGTTGACACTTTTCAAAATCACTTGTATTCTCAGGAAACTAGTAGATAGGTATTCAACCTTTCTTGAGGGTCGGCGTCATCATTTCATGTTTTCTACTTTTTAATATTTGTATTTATCTTTTGAACAAACAAAGTGTTGTAAACAATGTAAACTTGAATCCTCAATGTATGAATGTTTGTGTTGCTATGTTTCAATTATAAATTCAATTGTTATGATACTGTACTTGAAGTCACTCCATCCGCCCCCAGACATTTCTGTCGTTCTTGTTTATGGGTGTGACAACTCATCAGTCTTAGGGAAAGGTTTCTAAGAATAGCCCGATAGGTTCCCGGATTTGGGAAGTATCCTGATGGGGAAGGTTTGAGGTTATAGTACAGAGAGTTCCTGATTTTGTTCTCTCAGAAACTTGGTGGCTGAACCAGGTGTGAGATTGGTAGTCTTAGCGGTCGTTTGGGGATTCTTATATCCCAGTTTTGTAAATGGGTGATGTGAATTAGAATTTCATGTGAAATGCAAGTGTAAGTCCTTGGATCTTAGGTTTTGAGTTATGCATCGAGTTGTTTTTTGGTCTAGACTCGCGTTGGAGGTTGAGGGTATATATATATATATATATATATATATATATATATATATATATATATATATATATATATATATATATATATATATATATATATATGCAAGATCTTACCTCAAAATATTATGGATTTAGGAATATGTGTAACAGTTATTAGTTGGAAGGTTCAGGGCGAAAAACGGGATGTTTTCAGTGCGGATGGTAGAAAAGGCCTTTGTGATTGTGCTTTGGAATGGTTCCACCTTTGTGTAGGTATGGAAAGTTATAGGACTTCATAATTATAGAAGTAGCGTATCGGTTCGACAATTAAGGAATCAATGACTTATTCAACACTAGAAGGTTTAACTTCCAGAATGTCTGTTGTTGCTCATTGTGTTCATGGATTTGTTAACTTTAGGATGAGTCTTTTACACAAAGCATTATCTAAGCCTTCTACCAAGTGAAATGTTTGACAACAAGGATCGTTCAACGATTCTGCTTTTAGTGGAAACAACATGATAATCAAGGAATAGAAGTGTTATGATCAGTTGGATTAAAAAGTAGAATTGTAAAGTTAACGTTTCACCATAGGCTGTCTATCAGTGGAGCCAGACAGGGTTTAGAATTTTGAATTTTGGGTAGATTAGTAATGGTTATTCTTCAGGGGTAATGAAAGAAGTGTTCTAGTTGTCCGGTGTGGGTGGAAGGTGGTAAGGAGTGATTTCGAGGATAAAATCTAATTTTAACTGGGGGAGAGTTGTAACATCTGTTTTCTTGGACAAATCGAATTAGGCTTTTAGCGAGTCAAAAGGTTGGATTTTTGGAGAAAAAGGGGTCCTCATGACGTGAGCCATGGAAGCTCATGACGTGCGGAGGGCCACATGAAGATTCTATCTAGGACTGAGCTCACGACGTAAGCAATAAGACCTCATGACGTGAGGATCACTACAGCCCAAGCCCATAAACCTTTAGGGATTCCCACGTATTTAATCCCCCTTAACTCAGTTTTAGGGCTCATTTCTCCGCCTCCACCTACCCCCAACTCAGAAAAAACCTTGACCTTAATCCGTCTTGGTGATTTTGGATCCATTATAGTGTTATGGTGTCTAGAGGAAGAAGAAGGAGTAGTCCTAGATTTTTGGTTCGACAAGGAGGCTTCATCATCATCATCTTGTGCACATTTTGGACCATTATAAGTGTCTAGTATCCAATATTTATGAGCTCAAATTGCTAGATCTAAGTTTAAAGCTCCTTTTTGCATGTTTATGATGGATTTCATGTTTGGGATCCATAAAGTTGGCAACTTTATTGATCAGTGAGTCATTCTCTATGATTTAGGCTTATGGATCTGAAGTATGGTTATAATTTATGAATCTAGTTTAAGTTTGGGACCATTTCTTGCCATTTTGACCTAAGATGGGTTTAGGACATGCTTGGGGCATGCATGTCCATCAAGTAATTGTTTTTATTGGTCTGTGGAGTCCTTTTTAGCTTCTAGCAGAATTAGGATTGAAAACTTAATGGATTAAGGACATAAAAGTTAGATATTTAGCCTTAGACTGTTATCATGACGTGAGACACAAGGTCTCACGATGTGAAAAGTGTTTGGTTTCGTTTCTAGTTATCTGCTTGAGGCTCACGACGTGAGAAGACTTCTCACGACGTAAGGGCAGCCCCATGGACTTTCCTATGGCTAAGTCGGCTAGGTTGAGTCGTGATGAATTGGGATCTATTTGTGTGAGCTCTCACGATGTGACCAAGGCTGTTCACGACGTGAGATGTGGTTTTGGGCTTTGTTTGGCAATTAGATTTCTAATTGTGAGCCATGGTTAGACTGTGGGCTTGCTTGTTTTGGTCCCATGATAGCTTTTGGCCCAATTTGGAAGGTGGGCCATATTAGGCTTTTGTGTGATTGGGTTGGGCCTTGGTTTTGGGCCAAATGAGAAAAGGGTAAAATGATCTTTTACTCTTTAGGAAGTTGGTTTATGGAGTGGGCCTCGGATTTTGGATTATCGGGATAATTGTTGATTTAGACTGTATTCTTTTAGTTGGTGCAAGGTTATTTGGTTCAGCAACCCAAGTAGTCATTTGATTATTAGCGGATGAGTTTTTCTCACTGTACTTGCGAGTCGAAGGCACCAAGGCCGGCCCATTGGATTAGATGTCCTGTATGTGATAGTATATTATTATGTTGTGGTGATTTGTTAGATCGGTATCCTGGCATATAGGATGATGCTATATGTAAGATATATCTGATTGTTTGTTGATTGGTTATATGTATGTTTATCGATTAATGTATGTCAACATGTTGTGTGTGATTGAGTTGAGGCGGACCAGTGTAGAATGAAGACCAAGAGAACAAGGGAGTCCCAGATAGACTACATGCCTGAGAGGCGTACTAGTCAGGCCGAAGGCCCAGAGAACGTTCTAGATAGGCTGAAGGCCTGGTGAGGCGTTCTAATCATGTTGATAGTTCTATGAGTGTACCAGATAGTCTGTAGGCCGGTGCAGCGTTCCAGTTAGGCTGAAGGATGTTTATGCATGTTGTTGGTTATTGTACTTATGTTTTGTGGCCGTACTTTGTGGGATACTCACTAAGCTTCATGCTTACAATTTTGGTTTATGGTTTCAGATACTTATGAGGACTGTGCCAAGGCGAAGGCGTGACTGTAAACATCATTGGTTTTACGACTGATTGGTTCTTGGGAGACTCTGATTTTGAATAATGTTTTGGAAATAATGAATTTGTAAACATTTTTATAGTAAATGGGTTGTTTTGAAAGCTTAAAATTTATTGAAATTTTTGGGATGTTATAGTTGCCCTCATAATTAGAAGTTGATTAGAATGACACTTTTAAAGAAATGATGATTTATTAGATTAATATATGATTGATGAACTAATTGGAAATTATGAGGAAATGATTTGTTAATATATTATGTAAATAATATATTAAATGAAAATAGATAGTTTATTTGTTAATTTATTATGTGCTTAATAAATTAATATGGGATCAATTGTTAAATAATTGATTTATTAATTTATATTATTAATAAACTAATATGAAATCAATTAGAATTGATTAATTATTAATCATAATTAATCTGAAATTAATTTTGGATTAATTGGAATTAATTGAAGGTGCAAGGGACGAATTGTAATTGTTCAATAGTTGAACAAAATAGGCAATTCTAAAACCATCCAAGGGAGGACGGTTGTGGGAGTTTTTTGAGGGTTTACAGATGCCTCGTGAATGTTAATAAGGAAAGTGTCACACCCCAAACCAGAACGACAGAAACGTTCAGGGGCGGAGGACGTCACGTACAGTATCATATCAATGCATAATAGTAAACAAGCAACAACATCATCCATTCCATTTAATAGTATAATTTAATACAAGTGTGTTCTGAATGCATTTGCAAGACACCAAAAATATGAATATCAAAAATAAAAGACGAGTTTTGAACACGCTCCGTCTTCTCAAAACCTGGTCCAGTGTACCTGTCTATTGGTGACCTGAGAATACAAGTTATTTTGAAAGAGTAGATCAATATTTAAGCTGGTGAGTTCACACGTATTTTAGTGCCAAATATTTGTATAAGTTTGAAGAAAATGTTTGTAAGTGTTTGATGTAAAGTTTGTAAATGTTTGATGTAAAGTTTGTATAGTTCCTAGAAAATCCTATATTTTCTACTAAAAGTAGTCTTCTACCAAGACCCAACTGTTTTGGGTGTTTGTTTCTCTTCAAAAATGATGTAAGATGTGTGTTTGAAACTGTAATAGTATAAATGTGGGTTTTCCATATTTGTAAAACTATCTTTATACGAAAAATAGTATGCATTTCTTATGTGAGTAAATCATTGTATGAATGTAATGGAAAAATGGAAGTGTACAGTAAAGTTGTTTAAATTAATTACTGAAGCACTAATTACCTTAAAACCAATGTGTTTATTAAGGTTAAAATGTTATGTGGTTATAACCATACTATTTGACGAGTATTTAACACGATGACCTGCTGGTGTCGAAACTGAAAATGTGACATTTGTCACCCCTTGGCATGTACGTCGGACTGTAGTTAATAGTTGGGATGTGGGATTGTCAGCCCCGTATAGATCTATACACAATGCCCACTCTCCCTCCAGGAGACTCTAGTTACAAAACGTGACACACCTATATATTGCCATGCCATGAAGTAGTATCTCACATTATTGTTATCTGTCTTTGTAAAAGGATGAATGTTCCTTTCTGTTCTTGTTAGTGTATGTTACTTTCTATTCTAGTTATTGTATGTTTGTACTAACTCATGTATGAATTGATTCATGTATGAACTGACTCTGTAAGTTTCATTGTTCTAGGAATAGTAAGTAGTAATCGTCTAAACTATACCTATTAAAGTTTACTAGTAATGTTGTATGAACGACTGAGTATGTTTGTACACCTTTGCTACCCAAAGGTATTGAACTGATGTAAGAACTTTTATATCTATACCCATATACCTAATATATAACTAAGATTCAAACGACACTCGGACAAACAATTGATGCCCTAAGTCCACAACCAAACAAAGAACAGGAAATAAAGTGAGTTATCAGTCTTAAGCCCTTTCAACCTCATTTATATAACTATATCTATATAGACATGATTTTGACACTATATAAGTTTAAAAGAGTTTGATAAAATATTTTAGCATATAAAAGAGTTTTAACCATTTGAATGGTTATAGATGACTTGATGTCAGTTTATAAAATGATTTGAAATAGTTTGTTTGATAACACAGTTCGAAGTATAAGAAATCTCTTGTTTTGATAGTTATAAATCACATGTGATTGATATTATAACTATAATGTTTTCTACTTGTATCCCCCCACCCCATAAAAGCATTTTAAATCATTTAGAAGATAAGTTAGGGGTATGAACTTACTTGGTAACTGGTAAATCGGGTAGCGTTTTGTTTCTAGGAATGATCTTCCTTGACGTAACCATGGGTTTCTGATGAAGAAATGAGCTTCACGCGCGCAACACTTCGACTGGCAAGGAGTTAGTTTCTCAGGAGATTCAGGGCGTCGGGACTTGCGTCGTGTGATAGTGGTGTTACCGGGGCTTCATGGTGGTTTAGAGGGGCTTAACAGTGTGTAGAAGTAGGAGAGAGGATGGGTTTCAGCAACCAAAGTCGGAAGGCCTCAATTTCTATGTATAGGGTAAATTTCAAAACTCACATCGTGAGTTTTACGTAACTCACGTCGTGAGTTTGCACTTGATTTGCTCGTGGCTTGCGTCATCTGTCTACTTGCTCTGGATGGGTCAATTACATTGTTCACGTCGTGAACGCTGTACTCACGGCGTGAACTCAGTCATATGTTGAAGTTTGTGCCCAGAACTTCATAAATTCATATCTCTCGCATACAAGTTCCGTTTTTGACGTTCTTTATATCCACGCGTAGACGAGATTATGCTTTACAACTTTCATTTTGACTCCGTCGACTAATTTTGGCTTTATTTTTAATATTATATTTTTAACAGTCCGAGATTGGAAATGTCCGTTAAAAATCCATAACTTCTTCATCTGACGTCCGTTTTTGTCTGTCTTTTTACCATTGCACTACTATTTTCGAGATCTTCGATTCTTGTTTAGGTTGTGCCGACTAAAAGTCGCTCGATCTCTAATTCAAGTTTTTAGCTGTCTACTGTTATACCCGACACTTAGAAAAATCATAACTTCCTCATACGAAGTCAGATTTGGACATCCTTTTTATATACGTTTACGGTTTAATGATATCAACGACTTTCATTTAGATACCTAAGGCTAAAGAGTATTTTGTTGAAATTTTGCGTTTTTTGTTTAACAGTGTTTTACCGGTTTTGTTGTGGATCTTCGATTAGTCATAACTTCTTCATTATAACTTGAATTTTAGTGTTCTTTATATTTCTGAAAACCTTGTTACAATATCTATAACTTTATATATTACACTTGAGATTTTTGAACATTTCATTTTTGACTTTGTTCTTATTATTTCAAAAATAGGTTACAATACTTGACTTTTAGGTTATTACATTGACTTGAAATATTGGGTTGTCACATCATCCCCCCCCCCCCCCCCCCCCCCCCGTTAGAGGGAATTTCGTCCCGAAATAAATTCTAAGATAAGTATTTACGAACTAGGGAAAAAGATGCGGGTATTTTGTTTCATCTGATCTTCGCGCTCCCTGGTGTAATCAGGTCCTTGCTTGGCATTCCAGCGGACCTTCACCATGGGTATGTGACTTTGCTTTGTTCGTTTTATTTCCCCATCCATGATTCCAATGGTTTCTTCCACAAAGTTGAGGCTCTCGTGGATCTTGATTTCGTTGAGTGGGATTACAAGAGTCTCGTCGGACATACACTTTTTCAAGGTCGAAACGTGGAAAGTAGGGTGCATGTTATTGGATTTCCGAGGTAGTCGGGGTCTATAAGCTACTGGTTCAACTCTAGTAAGAATCTCAAATGATCTAACGTACCTTGGATTTAGCATTCCATGCTTTCCGAAGCGTATTTTTCCCCTCCGGATGAGACCTTCACCTGACTAGGTCACCAACCTGGAATTTCCAAGAGTTTTCCCTTATCGAAGGCATTAGCTTTTCTGCCTGACCCTGGGAGCTTCACTTCGCTCCTAGATTTGTACTATCTTCTCGGTAGTTTCTTGGATGAATCCCGGACCAGCAAAGGTGTTGTCTGGAAATTGGACCTCTAGCTAGTTGTGGGTCGCCTACTTTAATCCAGTGCAGAGAGGGTATGTACTTGCGACCAAAGTGGGTTTTGAATGGAGAAACTTTAAATTCTAGCATGGACAGGCACTCGACTAGTTAATAAGTGGTTATCATTCTTCTTCCAAGGTCTATCACATATGTTCTCCTCACAACTTCTAACGATTGAATCGTTCTCTCATTCTGTCTGTTGATTTTAAGGATGGTAGGCTATGCATCATGGCTGGCTTAGTTTCCCAAAAATTTCTGAAGTGACTGCCTAAACTGGGAGATGATTCTACTATCTCCCACGGAGATAACAAATATTGGAACATCGTGCAGTCTAACTAATTTCTCGGGCACACACCCTAGTTAACTTCTATATTCATCCTGGTTCCTTTAGAATTGTAGGAATGGTGCAGATTTGGCTGATCTGACGACAATCTCCCAAAATGGAAATGAAGTCCACCTGTTGCCTTAGTTAACTTGATTATGTAGCTCTTTGTAATCCGCTAGAGCTTTCTCTCAGGTATCTTTGGTGGTTTGTAGTGAGAGTGCGGGCTTTTGCTATGAAGTTCATGATAAGACTCATACTTAGGTCCTCCACCATCATCTCGTGTATACAAATCATATATAATTCAGATTGATAAAATGTTCGGATGGGTGGCTCTGCCCCAAGTCCACAACCAGACAAGGAACATGAGATAGGGCAGAGTCACACTTCCTAAATCTTGTTAAGTCTAAATGAGATACCACTCTTGCATATACACTTAGCAGCGATTGATTAACCTAATGAGTTCTTAGTCTCTATTCCTAAACTTGGCATGAGACTTCTTTGGTGTTTTTCGCTTCAATTTTATTAACAATGTGTAGGTTAGAAGGGCGTGGTACCCCTCGCATGGGTACTTCTGAAGTTCTGAAGTGAGAGGTGATATAAGGGTTTGCGTTATGGATCGGAAGAATCTCATCTGATGGTTGATTAAGGGAAGAGTTCTTTTTACACATAATAGAAATTTTTCCTGATAACGACCAAGCCAAAACAGGTCGGATGATGATGTTGGGACTCCTTGATGAACCAGATATTATGTTAACTAGAAGCATAAATGATTACGAGGGCGATGAACTAACCTCAATATGACTATTAGGAACCCTATTTTTATAAGAATTAACAAAATACAACTAAACGAGGGTTCTGATAATTTGAAACAATGAACCTTCATGAAATGACCCCTACTAGGTCTCTCTACAACCGATTGGTGTATACCAGCCATGTATAATTAATTAATTTATGGGGTTTGGAAGCGTACCAAAACTATAGCAGGTGTCTTTGATACTTCCCCCATATTTTGGGGTGAAACTCCTCCTGCTACCCCCGCTATTCTTCTCTTTTGGACAGTCCCTTTTGAAATGTCACATTTCACCACAAAGGTGGCATATTGGACTGATTTCAACCTTGGTGGTCGAAGTAATGTGCCAGATCGGGACTCTGCAGAAATGGGTAGTGTGCCCGTTCCTGTTGCAGTTCTTGTAATGAATCTCTCGGCAGGTTCCCGGGTGATGGAAGTTGCACTCATTGCACTTGGGTAGATTCCCAACATACTTCCTTGCTGGGGTAGGGGTAACCGGGATATTAGTAGAAACGGAAGTAGGAGTAACAGATGTCGTGGTCGTAGAGGCTGCCACTGGTTGTTGTCTCTTGGCTAACTTTTGAGGTGATTTGCCCTTCTTATCCCAAAACATCCATTTCTTGTTCTTCCTTTGGAGGTTCGGAGTGTCTTCGCAAGTAGGCACTCGTTGTTGTACTTGGTTATTACTTTGATTGGGATTTCCGATAATAATTTCACTACCATTTGCGTTGTTAGCGTTAGGGTGAGTCATGATAGCTATAATGGCAACTGTGACCGCAACTTGAAAAGTAGTCGTATCCATCTCAAGGATAGGTGTTTTGCCAGAGGGATGGTTACGTTTCTTCGGAGACATGATTCTGTTACATGATAAGGAAATCAGTTCGTGATCGTTTAGGGTTGGTTCTTGATGTATTCTAATCATTTATATGAATGTAACTTTTTCGCTTTGTTATACTGTTATCGATGATTCGAGCTACATCCTATGATGTAGTCCTAGTAAGGTGTAGAAGGAAGTTCCTAGAATGGTCACAAGGCAGGTGTCATTCGAAATAAGTTATCTTTGGTTGGAGAACATCATGCTCCAACTTTCGAAAAGATTTGAAAATAGCTCATAATAGAGTGTACATAAAATAGACTTATGAATTTTAAGAGATAATCACTCTTGATTGAGATTTCGTGATCCGATTTATTGATGTTTGTCAATATTACTGGTATTAAAGATGTAACAAGTTCTGGAAACATGACCTATGAGTAGGTCTTACATCACACCTGCATTGAGAAAATTTTGACAGCACAAAGACCTAACCGACTGAAAGTTTAGGGTCTTAACATAAGCATGAAACTAATACTAGAGTTTATACATAGACCTAATTTATATAAAAGAGAGAGTAGAGCAAGCTCTACTCGCGAGGGGAGTTGTTCTGTTTGGTACTTGATTCAACCCTCGCTTCAGCCAGCTATTGTTCTATTTCCCAAACTCGTCTCTGTAGTGCCACTTGGTTCTGACGAAGATCCCTAACTTCAGATCGACATGCATTCACCTTTACCTGTAGGGCGTCAGTCTGAGACCTTTCAAAGTCTTGATCGGTTAGATGACAAAGATGTACTGTGTTGACTCCGGAGTTAGGCCGAATCTCCATGTCTTGGTCGAATTTCACCCTTCCCTGCTCAGTATTACGAGCAACTCGACGAACCATAATAGGAAGGAATTTATCTGCTGAGCCTCCCTCATTAAGGTTTTAGAAGTTTCGGTCTCCATTGTAGGGAGGTGCTTGCCCTGCTCGTGGTTCCACCTGCCTATGTTCACTGCCCGCAGAGGCGTTGGGCCTTGAAAAGCCGGCCGAGGGCTAGGATTTTGAGCTACTTGGGGTGGATCATAGACTTCTAGCTCGGAGTTAGAATTCTCCGGGAAGTTTTCTGCGAAAGCATCATCTAATGGAATTTCACGGTTCTCTTCTAGCTCTGCATCGAGCCATCCATCATTTCCTTGGTTGGGAAAGTACGGGTCGCAGGGGATGTTGAATCCAGCCATGTTATCTACGTGAGAATAGGGGTAAAAGAGATAGTTAATAGATGTAATACTTACGATAATTATGGGGTGATCTGTAACAACCTGAAATTTCGTACCATTACTTGTAACCCTTTTTGTAATCCATTTCGATCAACCAATCGTCGTTTCCGATTTAACTATTTAATTAAGTCATTAAATTGTAATTATCTAAAATGACTTAATGGGTGTCCTAGTACATTTAGAACTCATTCTAACACCCCATACTAGTGATCGGAACATTTCTAGAATCGACCATATCGGGTTACGGCAACTTGATCGGGTGCGACCAAAAGCCCCGTCTAAAGCCGGTATCGGGTAGAATTCCACCGTGTCCAAATCTTGAACACTATTTAAAGTGTTCTAAACTTCCATTTGAAGCTTTTGCTTCATCTCACTACTCTCTCTCTCTCTAACATCTCTCCTCAACCAAAGATTTAAGGTCCAAAACATTGAATGAAGGCTCCAAATCTTTGAGGTAACATCCCCAACTTGATGTTTAACCTCTTAGGCCTTCAAATTCGTGTTTAATATATCAATTTGGACCTGGAACATGTGTTTACGGCCAAGGAGCATGCTTGGGCCGTAAACACCTAAAAACATGGGGTTTTGAGCAATTTAACCCCTCCAAACCAACATTGGGACTTAGATACGACCTTATGGCTTACAAATCCGGACTTAGAACACCCTAAACATGAATTTTGAGGAGCAAATAAGAGTTTATGGCAAAGGAACATGCTTGGGCCATAAACTCCTCATTCATGGGGAGTAAACTCATTTAAACATGTTTAAAAGCCATATAACTACACCAATAGCCTTGGAATAAATCCTAGAATCATCTAAAAATAGTTTGGGGACCTTAAACATGAAAAAAACCCTCCAAATGAGAATTTACGGCCATGACACCCCAAGGACAAGTTCTAGGGCCGTAAACTCCTCTTTATGTGTCAAATGATGCCCAAAACTCATACCAAGGCTTGGAAAAATAGTTGGAATCACATGTCATTGTCCTAGCCTCACCAAATGAATTAAGTTTTGAGCATGGAGGGAGTTTACGGCCGTAAACTCCATGTTTACTTTCGTGAACTCCCATAAATGATATTCATGCAATTTCAATCCATTCCAAAGCTTTAGAAAAATCCATACCATCATTTCCCATGAGTAATCAAGCCATTTAGCACTCCAAAATACCCAAACATGAGTTCACGGCCGTGAACTCATTTGTGTATGTTGTATGAGGCCGAAAAATCCCTAAGGAGTTTACTCTTGAAGAGTAAACTCAATTCCCAAGTCCCACGCATCATTATACGTCCGTAGATTTCACTCGGGGCACTCCAAACACTCGTTTTGAAGTGTTTTAGCTCATTGGAGTGTAATATTCCATCTAATTAGTATTTTTAAATCTAATTAGATACATTTGGATATTATTTCATTTTACATAGGAACCTCGCGTGTAATCAAGCCCCGAACCAACGTTTAGTGTCCGAAACAGTTGCGTCTTCTCGTCTGGTGAGTTCATACTCCTACCCTTTTTCAATGGTTTTTCAATGTTTTCAGTGGGGGGATACAAGAAAAGTACAAGGGATTACTTGTACTTAAAATTTGTTTTACATGTGTATGTTTCAAAATTTATATGCTTTTAACACTGATAATGACAACCGATAACCGTTTGAAACTTGCAGGGTAATCATATACATTATTTGTGAAATTAGTTATAAGCTGTTATGTTTATTATTTCGCAAACGGTTTCCACATTTTTATTAGTTAAAAAGCATAACTTTAGAACCTTTGAACATAAAACTTTATACACTGTTTTGTCCTCGGTAACACTCCACAGAGATACACGAGTGGAGGATTATCATACTATTACTAGTAGATTTGTTAGTCCTATATAATTGGAGACACGTCCTCGGCAAACACTCCACAGAGATACGCGAGTGGAGGACTGCACCCGTAACCAGAATCTCTTAGGTAGGGAGCGTGACTTGAGTGTATAGATCTATACGGGGCTGACTACCGCACACCTGGCTGCTAGCTACAGCTGAACCGAAATGGTTCAAGGGTGACGAAAGTCATAAGGTGATGTGGACTACTTATTGTCATATCTAGTCTATTGTATGGTTATGGAACTCGCAATTAGGATAACAGAAATTTACTTAATAGTAATAATGAATAAAGTAATCAACTTACTTAGTAAATATTAGTTTTATATACATGTTAAAACTAATACATTTCACAAGATGACCAGGTTTTCAGAATACATCTTTCACATTTGGTAACCAACATTCAGGAAGATATGGGATTTTCCTTGGAACATTTGTACATAACCAGAAAAGTGTAACAAACCAGATAAACTACATTTCATAAGAGTAAACATGTTTTCAGTGAACAACTTTACATTACGTTTTGGGAATCAATAACCAAACTTTTAAGAAAATATGGGATTTTCTTGGTGTGTGTAACATTTTCAGAAAATGGAAAGGAAACTTGTACATTTTTCACAAAACAAAATCGCTTATGAACTCACCAACGTTATGCTGATTTTCAAAACGCTTGTATTCTCAGGTTAGCGTTAGACCGGTACCCGAAGATCCTTTTGTTCGAAGACGGTGTGCACAGAAGACTTGTCTCGTTTTGTTTATATATACTATGTATCACAACTGTACAACTTACTTTTGAAACAAATGTAAACTTTTCTATATGTAATGTAATGGTTGTTTTACTTTACTTACTATGTGCATTGGATTTGATACTCAACGTGGAGTCAACCCCGGAAATGTTTCCGCCTTCGGTTTTCGGGGTGTGAGAGATTGGTATCAGAGCCCTTGTTTATAGTGAATAAAGTATACCAAACCTTACATGGTATAAAACTATAAACATTAAGGGGCCTAAGTGCTCTGAACTAAAAGTATCCTTCAAAATATAAGTATTTTCAAAAGTATATAAGTATATCGAACCGTCGAGATCCGTAACTACAAGTAGAACAAAACATAAGTAAATGGGTGTTGTGTACTGCGGTTAAACCTGGGCAGTTATGTAGTCGTGTCTAGGATCAATATAGCCTGGCCAACTATATTCATTCGAGACACGGCCAACATGTACTTGGGAGTGACTGTTGTATGCGGCATGCCTAAAACTTACCCTAATACCACAAACATCGAGCCAGTGTCGTAGCGAATCATGAAATACTACGGGAGTATTTCTCGAGCCAATCCTTTGTAGAAATCCTCATTCACATATAGATCCTTGATCATTCCGTTAGCGATAGTTTACCTGCTTTGATAACTCTTTCCTGCTTTATCGCTTATTCGGAATATATATCTGTCATATCTCTCGATTCGATTCAGAGGATTTATCATGCTCTCTTTCTTGATCTTATTAGATCAAGATGCCTCCAAGAAAGAGACCCAGCTCAAAGACCAACAACCCTCCGCCACCACCTCCTCCTGAAATTGACCCCGTGGTATTTCAGGAAGCTGTTACCGCCGCAGTGGCAGCTACTATGTGTCAATTGAACACCGATGGTTCCGGTGGTTCGGGAGGCGGTACTCAAACTCAGGATCAAGAAAGCAATCAGGGACACCGAAAGGAGGGTTCCTATAAGGACTTCATGAATGCGAAACCAACATCCTTCGATGGCACTAGAGGTTTCATTTCCTTATCCCGATGGTTCGAGAAAATCGAATCCATCTTTGAAATCTGTGCATGTGCGGAATCTGATAAGGTCAAGTTCGCAGCCTGTACCTTTATCTATAAAGCCTTGACTTGGTGGAATGGCCAAGTCAAAGCTCTAACCCTACCCGTAGCCAATGCCATGGGCTGGGAAGCCATGAAAGAACTCCTGATAGCCGAATACTGTCCCCGTGGTGAAATGCAGAAACTAGAGCATGAGCTCTGGAACCTGAAGATGAAGGGTTCCGATATTGCTGCACACACTTCTCGATTCGATGACCTCGCACTTCTCTACCCGGGATTGGTCACTCCTGAAAGTAAAAAGATAGAAAAGTTCATCTGGGGGCTGACCCAACCAACAAAGGGAAACGTCTTAGCTGCACGTCCGGATACCTATGACAGTGCCAAGAGTTTAGCCCAAACCCTAATTGATCACAGTGATGACATCAAGGAAACCACCACCGCTCCTGAGCCGACCAAGAGGAGTGGTGAGAAAAGAAAGTTCTGGAAGAAGAAGAAGGGTCAATCTTCCCAAGGATCCTCCAAGAGACAGCAGACTGTAGCAGTCCATGCTGCTACTACTCCCGTTGCTGCTGCTTCTATTGTGGGATCCACAGCTCCAACTCCTAATAGCAGATATGCTGGTAATCTCCCTCTGTGTGACAAGTGCAAATACCACCACAACCCCGGCCCCTGCCGAGAATTATCTTGCACCAATTGTGGTAAGAAGGGGCACACAGTCCGATTTTGCAAAGCTCCGGCCCAATCGGCAAATCAATCATCTGGAGAAGGCGTTGGTCAAGCCTGCTATAGCTGTGGAGAGGTTGGACATTTTAAAATGAATTGCCCCAAGAAATCAACAACTGATAATACCGGGAGAGTCCTAGCCATAGGACGGGATAAAGCAGTCGCCGATCCCACTGTTGTCTCGGGTACGTTCCTTCTCGACAACTCATATGCTAGTATTCTTTTCGATTCGGGTGCTGAAAGAAGCTTTGTTAGTCATGCGTTCAAACATAACCTAAAACATAATCCCCAACCTTTAACTGAAACGTTTACCGTCGAGATGGCTAACGGTGAGAAAGAAAGCGCCAGCGAAGTGTTCGTAGGTTGTACCCTTACCCTGAATGATCATTCATTTCCCATTGATCTGATGCCAGTTTCCATAAAGAGCTTTGATGTCATCATTGGCATGGATTGGTTGAGTCCCAATCATGCTGATATCCTCTGTTTCGAAAAAGCCATCCGTCTTAAACTTCCTTCAGATCAAACTCTCATAATCTATGGCGATAAATTCAGTTCCAATCTTTGTATCATTTCCTGCATCAAAGCTTAAAAGCTCCTACGAAAGGAGTGCATTGCATTCTTAGCCCATGTAATCAATGAGAAGCAGGAAGTTAAGGACCTCGTAAGCATCCCCGAAGTCTGTAACTTTCCTGATGTATTTCCCGAAGAGCCTCCAGGAATCCCTCCCGAGCGTCAGGTCGAGTTCCGTATTGACCTAATTCCTGGAGCTACTCCCGTAGCGAAATCTCCGTATCGTTTAGCTCCAACAGAAATGCAAGAGTTATCCAATCAACTCAATGAGTTGCTCAGTAAGGGATTCATTAGACCAAGTTCCTCACCCTGGGGAGCTCCGATATTGTTTGTCAAGAAGAAAGATGGATCCTTTCGGATGTGTATCGATTATCGCGAGCTAAACAAGTTGACCGTGAAAAACCGATATCCCCTTCCGCAAATAGATGACCTCTTCGATCAACTCCAGGGAGCTAGTTACTTCTCCAAGATAGACCTTCGGTCAGGGTACCATCAGCTACGAGTTCATGAGAGTGATGTTTCTAAAACAACTTTCAGGACTCGGTATGGACACTACGAATTCGTAGTGATGCCCTTCGGTCTAACCAACACACCGGCAGTGTTCATGGACCTGATGAACCGGGTGTGTCGTCCTTATCTGGACAAGTTTGTCATTGTATTCATTGATGACATACTTGTCTACTCCAGAAGCGAAGAAGACCACAAACAGCACTTGAGGTTAGTGTTGGAAACCCTTAGATCCGAGAAGTTGTACACGAAATTTTCCAAGTGTGAGTTATGGATTCGGAAGGTAACTTTCCTCGGTCACGTGGTAAGCGAGGAGGGTATTCATGTAGATCCTTCCAAGATTAAAGAGATAGAGAATTGGTCAGCACCGAAGACACCCACATAAATTCGGCAATTCTTGGGTCTCGCCGGCTATTATCGGAGATTTATCCAGAACTTTTCCAGAATCGCCAAACCCTTAACCACTCTAACACAGAAAGGTGTACCCTTTTGTTGGAGTGAAAAACAAGAAACCGCATTCCAGACGTTGAAGAAAGCCTTGTGCAGCGCGCCTGTTCTGTCCCCACCCGAAGGACAGAGGACTTCGTTATCTACTGCGATGCGTCTAATCAAGGCTTAGGCTGTGTGCTTATGCAAAGAGGAAAAGTAATTGCTTATGCTTCTAGACAGCTGAAAGCACACGAGGTCAACTATACCACACATGACTTGGAATTAGGAGCCGTAGTCTTTGCATTGAAGATTTGGAGACATTATCTCTACGGGACCAAGTGTACGATCTTCACTGACCATAAGAGCCTGCAACACATCTTTGATCAAAAAGACTTGAACATGAGGCAACGGCGATGGGTAGAACTACTCAGTGATTATGAGTTTGAAATCCGTTACCATCCCGGCAAGGCCAATGTGGTAGCAGATGCCCTTAGCCGAAAGGAGAGTTCAAGCCGAAAGGTGAAGACCCTAACGATGAGCATCCATTCCAACTTATCCATGCAAATCCAAGAAGCCCAGTTAGAAGCCCTCAAACCTGAGAACGTGTCAATCGAGGCCTTGAGAGGAATGGAAAAGAAACTTGAGATCAGAGGTGACGGAGTCTACTGCTTCATGGATCGAATCTGGATTCCAAAGTCCGGAGGATTCAGGGAGATTGTCATGGAGGAAGCACACAAGACCAGATACTCTGTTCACTCGGGTTCGGATAAGATGTACCTGGATCTCAAGCAACAATACTGGTGGCCAAACATGAAAGCTGAGATAGCTACGTTCGTGGGCAAGTGTCTGACTTGCGCTAAGGTGAAAGTCGAGTAACAGAAACCCTCAGGTCTGCTCCAGCAGCCCGAGATACCCGAATGGAAATGGGAGATGATTACCATGGACTTCATCACCAAGCTACCCAAAAGCCCGAGTGGGTATGACACCATTTAGGTAATTGTCGATCGTCTGACAAAGTCCACCCATTTCGTCCCGATCAAAGAATCATATAAGATGGAAAGACTTGCGTGAATTTACATCTAAGAGGTAGTTCGACTGCACGGTATACCTGCATCCATTATCTCCGATCAAGATAGCAGGTTTACCTCCAGATTATGGCAGTCCCTCCAGAAGGCTCTCGGAACCAAACTAGACATGAGCACGACGTATCATCCTCAGACCGATGGACAAAGTGAGAGAACAATCCAAACCCTAGAGGACATGCTTAGGGCATGTGTCATTGACTTTGGAAAGTCGTGGGACACACATCTACCTTTGATCGAGTTCTCGTACAACAGTAGTTACCACACCAGCATCAGGGCAGCCCCGTTTGAAGCCCTATACGGTCGTAAGTGCAGATCCCCTTTGTGCTGGGCCGATTTGGGGGACACACAGCTAGCCAAGAGTCGAGTTCCCAACAATGCTCTCATTGGTCCTGAAATCATCCGCGAAACCACTGAGAAGATCATCCAAATCCTGGAACGATTGAAAGCTTCACGAGATCGCCAAAAGAGTTACGCGGATAACCGTCGGAAACCTCTGGAATTCCAGGTTGGAGACCGTGTCCTGTTGAAAGTCTCACCCTAGAAAGGCACGGTACGCTTCGGAAAGCATGGGAAACTTAACCCGAGGTACATTGGACCCTTCGAGATCCTCGCCAGGATCGGTCCGGTAGCCTATAAACTTCTTTTACCCCATGAGCTCAGTAATAGTCATCCCGTCTTCCATGTTTCAAATCTCAAGAAGTGCTTATCTGATGAAAACCTAGTGATTCCTTTAGACGAGATCGAGATCAATGAAAACCTCAACTTCATGGAGGAACCGATCGAAATCATGGATCGAGAAGTCAAACATACAAAGCAAAGCCGCATCTCGTTAGTGAAGGTTCGCTGGAATGCCAAGCGGGGACCGGAGTTCACTTGGGAGCGTAAAGACTCGATGAAACAGAAGTATCTGCATCTCTTTCCAGATCCATGATTTGTATCTTGACTTGTATCTTATTTTTGAATTCCGGGACGAAATTCCCTCTAATGGGGGGATAATGTAACAACCTGAAATTTCGTACCATTACTTGTAACCCTTTTCGTAATCCATTTCGATCAACCAATCGTCGTTTTCAAATTCGTTTCCGATTTAACTATTTAATTAAGTCATTAAATTGTAATTATCTAAAATGACTTAATGGGTGTCCTAGTACATTTAGAACTCATTCTAACACCCCATACTAGTGATCAGAACATTTCTAGAATCGACCATATCGGGTTACGGAAACTTGATCGGGTGCGACCAAAAGCCCCGTCTAAAGCCGGTATCGGGTAGAATTCCACCGTGTCCAAATCCCGAACACAATTTAAAGTGTTCTAAACTTCCGTTTGAAGCTTTTGCTTCATCTCACTACTCTCTCTCTATAACCTCTCTCCTCAACCAAATATTCAAGGTCCAAAACATTGAGTTAAGGCTCCAAATCTTTGAGGTAACATCCCCAACTTGTTGTTTAACCTCTTAGGCCTTCAAATTTGTGTTTAATCTATCAATTTAGACCTGGAACATGTGTTTATGGCCAAGGAGCATGCTTGGGCCGTAAACACCTAAAAACATGGGTTTTTGAGCAATTTAACCCCTCCAAACCAACATTGGGACTTAGATACGACCTTATGGCTTACAAATCCGGACTTAGAACACCCTAAACATGAATTTTGAGGAGCAAATAAGAGTTTACGGCCAAGGAACATGCTTGGGCCGTAAACTCCTCATTCATGAGGAGTAAACTCATTTAAACATGTTTAAAAGCCATATAACTACACCAATAGCCTTGGAATAAATCCTAGAATCATCTAAAAATAGTTTGCGGACATTAAACATGACAAACACCCTCCAAATGAGAGTTTACGGCCATGACACCCCAAGGACAAGTTCCAGGGCCGTAAACTCCTCTTTATGTGTCAAATGATGCCCAAAACTCATACCAAGGCTTGGAAAAATAGTTGGAATCACATGTGATTGTCCTAGCCTCACCAAATGAATTAAGTTTTGAGCCTGGAGGGAGTTTACGGCCGTAAACTCCATGTTTACTGCCGTAAACTCCCATAAATGATATTCATGCAATTTCAATCCATTCCAAAGCTTTAGAAAAATCCATACCATCATTTCCCATGAGTAATCAAGCCATTTAGCACTCCAAAATACCCAAACATGAGTTCACGGTTGTGAACTCATTTTTGTATGTTGTATGAGGCCGAAAAATCCCTAAGGAGTTTACTCTTGAAGAGTAAACTCAATTCCCAAGTCCCACGCATCATTATACGTCCGTAGATTTCACTCGGGGGACTCCAAACACTCGTTTTGAAGTGTTTTAGCTCATTGGAGTGTAATATTCCATCTAATTAGTATTTTTAAATCTAATTAGATACATTTGGATATTATTTCATATTACATAGGAACCTCGCGTGTAATCAAGCCCCGAACCAACGTTTAGTGTCCGAAACAGTTGCGTATTCTCGTCTGGTGAGTTCATACCCCTACCCTTTTTCAATGGTTTTTCAATGTTTTCAGGGGGGGGGGGATACAAGAAAAGTACAAGGGATTACATGTACTTAAAATTTGTTTTACATGTGTATGTTTCAAAATTTATATGCTTTTAACACTGATAATGACAACCGATAACCGTTTGAAACTTGCAGGGTAATCATATACATTATTTGTGAAATTAGTTATAAGTTGTTATGTTTATTATTTCGCAAATGGTTTCCACATTTTTATTAGTTAAAAAGCATAACTTTAGAACCTTTGAACATAAAACTTTATACACTGTTTTGTCCTCGGTAACACTCCACAGAGATACGCGACTGGAGGATTATCATACTATTACTAGTAGATTTGTTAGTCCTATATAATTGGAGACACGTCCTCGGCAAACACTCCACAGAGATACGCGAGTGGAGGACTGCACCCGTAACCAGAATCTCTTAGGTAGGGAGCGTGACTTGAGTGTATAGATCTATACAGGGCTGACTACCCCACACCTGGCTGCTAGCTACAGCTGAACCGAAATGGTTCAAGGGTGACGAAAGTCATAAGGTGATGTGGACTACTTATTGTCATATCTAGTCTATTGTATGGTTATGGAACTCGCAATTAGGATAACAGGAATTTACTTATTAGTAATAATGAATAAAGTAATCAACTTACTTAGTAAATATTAGTTTTATATACGTGTTAAAACTAATACATTTCACAAGATGACCAGGTTTTTAGAATACATCTTTCACATTTAGTAACCAACATTCAGGAAAATATGGGATTTTCCTGGGAACATTTGTGCATAACCAGAAAAGTGTAACAAACCGGATAAACTACATTTCATAAGAGTAAACATGTTTTCAGTGTACAACTTTACATTACGTTTTGGGAATCAATAACCAACCTTTTAAGAAAATATGGGATTTTCTTGGTGTGTGTAACATTTTCAGAAAACGGAAAGGAAACTTGTACATTTTTCACCAAACAAAATCGCTTATGAACTCACCAGCGTTATGCTGATTTTCAAACCACTTGTATTCTCAGGTCAGCGTTAGACAGGTACCCGAAGATCCTTTTGTTCGAAGATGGTGTGCACAGAAGACTTGTCTTGTTCTGTTTATATATTCTATGTATCACAACTGTACAACTTACTTTTGAAACAAATGTAAACTTTTCTATATGTAATGTAATGGTTGTTTTACTTTACTTACTATGTGCATTGAATTTGATACTCAACGTGGAGTCAACCCCGGAAATGTTTCCGCCTTCGGTTTTCGGGGTGTGACATGATCCTTACCAGTTACTTCAATACTTGAGTAGTGCATAGCAGTCATATGTAACCAAACCAGTATAGACCTTCGAATAGGTGACCCTAACTCTAAATCCACAACCAAACAAGGAATAGGAAGTAAAGCAAAGATCACAGATTCTAAGTCTATGACAACTTAGTCACATATAACCTTAGAGTATCCACTCTGCAATTTTTGACCTACTAATAAAGACCTTTTAGTTCATAAATAATTAATTATAGTAACACAAAATACTCTTATAGTATTTTAAGTTTATGTTATGTTCTAAAGTTTTCATTGTAGTAGTGTTGGTAAGTTTTTAGACTTGCTGCAACACCACAACCACTCCTAGGCACATGCTAATCACTTCTTAGAAAAATATAGCTGATCAGGCTATATCGCTCCCAGATCTGATTATATGTCCCTAAGCCTGCTTGTGCTATCCAACAACCGCAATACTTTTGTTTTGTCCTAGTATGATACTGATTTTAGTATGAATGCATGTATGTATAATTTGGTTAATTATTTTATTATTTAAAAGCTTAACTCTTGGTCAGAGTATTTTCATCCCAATGTGTTTATAGTTGTATATCTTTTTATGGGTTGATATACTCAATTCACTATAAACAAAGCGTTGATACCAATCTGTCACACCCCCAAACCAGAACGACGGAAACATTCAGGGGCGGAGGACGTCATGTACAGTATCATATCAATGCATAATAGTAAACAAGCAACAACATCATCCACTGCATTTAATATAATTTAATACAAGTGTGTTATGAATGCATTTGAAAGACACCAAAAATATGAATATCAAAAATAAAAGACGAGTCTTGAACACATTCCGTCTTCTCAAAACCTGGTCTTGTGTACATGTCTACTGGTGACCTGAGAATACAAGTTATTTTGAAAGAGTAGATCAGCATTTAAGCTGGTGAGTTCACAAGTATTTTAGTGCCAATTATTTGTATAAGTTTGAAGAAAATGTTTGTAAGTGTTTGATGTAAATTTTGTAGATGTTTGATGTAAAGTTTGTATAATTCCTAGAAAATCCTATATTTGCTACTAAAAGTAGTCTTCTACCAAGACCCAACTGTTTTGTATGTTCGTTTCTCTTTAAAAATGATGTAAGATGTGTGTTTGAAATTGTAATAGTATAAATGTGGGTTTTCCATATTTGTAAAACTATCTTTATACGAAAAATAGTATGCATTTCTTATGTGAGTAAATCATTGTATGAATGTAACGGAAAAATGAAAGTGTATAGTAAAGTTGTTTAAAGTAACTACTGAAGCACTAATTACCTTAAAACCAATGTGTTTATTATGGTTAAAATGTTATGTGGTTATATCCGTACTGATTGACGAGTATTTAACACGAAGACTTGCTGGCGTCGAAACTGAATATGTGACATTTGTCACCCCTTGGCGTGTATGTCGGACTGTAGCTAACAGTTGGGATGTGGGATTTTTAGTCCCGTATAGATCTATATGCACAATGCCCTCTCTCCCTCCAGGAGACTCTGGTTACAAAATGTGACATAACTGTATATTGCCATGCCATGAAGTAGTATCTCACATTATTGTTATCTGTCTTTGTAAAAGGATGAATGTTCCTTTCTGTTCTTGTTAGTGTATGTTTCTTTCTGTTCTAGTTATTGTATGTTTTTCTGACTCATGTATGAATGGATTCATGTATGAACCGACTCTTGTAAGTTTCATTGTTCTAGGAATAGTAAGTAGTAATCATCTAAACTATACCTATTATAGTTTACTAGTAATGTTGTATGAACGACTAAGTATGTTTGTACACCTTTTCTACCCAAAGGTATTGAATTGATGTAAGAAGTTTTATATCTATACCCATATACATAATATATAACTAAGATTCAAGCGACACTCAGACAAACAATCGATACCCTAATTCCACAACCAAACAAAGAACAGGAAATAAAGTGAGTTATCAGTCTTAAGCCCTTTCAACCTCATTTATAAGTTTAAAAGAGTTTGATAAAAGATTTTAGCATATAAAGTGACAATATATAAGTTTAAAAGAGTTTGATAAAATATTTTTGCATATAAAAGAGTTTTAACCATTTGAATGGTTATATATGACTTGATGTCAGTTTATAAAATGATTTGAAATAGTTTGTTTGATAACACAGTTCGAATATATAAGAAATCTCTTGTTTTGATAGTTATTAATCACATGTGATTGATATTATAACTATAATGTTTTCTACTTGTATGCCCCCCTAAAACATTTTAAATCATTTAAAAGATAAGTTAGGTATGAACTTACTTGGTAACTGGTAAATCGGGCAGAGTTTTGCTTCTAGGAACGATCTTCCTTGACGTAACCGTGGGTTTCTGGTGAAGAAATGAGCTTCACGTGGGTAGTACTTCGACTGGCAATGAGTTAGTTTTTTAGGAGATTCGGGGCGTTGGGTCTAGCGTCGCGTGATAGGGGTGTTATCGGGGCTTCGGGGTGGTTTAGAGGGGCTTAACAGTATGTAGAAGTGGGAGAGAGGATGGGTTTCATCAACCAAAGTCGGAAGGCCTCAATTTCTATGTATAAGATAAATTTCAAAACTTACACATGAGTTTTGCATAACTAACGTCGTGAGTTTGCACCTGATTTGCTCATGGCTTGCATCATCCGTTTACTTGCTCTGGATGGGTCAATTACACTGTTCACATCGTGAACACTATACTCACGACATGAACTCAGACATATGTTGAAGTTTGTGCCCCGAAGTTCATAAATTCATATCTCTCGCATACGAGTCCCATTTTTGACGTTCTTTATATCCACCCGTAGGTGAGATTATGCTCTACAACTTTTGTTTTGACTCCGTCGACTAATTTTGGATTTATTTTTAATATTATATTTTTAATAGGTTGGGACTGGAAAAGTCCGTTAAAAATCCATAACTTCTTCATCTGACGTCCGTTTTCGTCTTTCTTTTTACCATTGCACTACTATTGTCGAGATCTTCGATTCTCGTTTAGGTTGTGCCAGCTAAAAGTCGCTCGATCTCTAATTTGAGTTTTTAGCTCTCTACTGCTATATCCAACATTTAGAAAAATCATAACTTCCTCATACGAAGTCAGATTTGGACATCCTTTTTATATACTTTTACGGTTTAATGATATCAACAACTTTCATTTAGATACCTAAGGCTAAAGAGTATTTTATTGAAATTTTGTGTTTTATGTTTAACAGTGTTTTACCGGTTTTGTTGCGGATCTTCGATTGGTCATAACTTCTTCGTTATAACTCGTATTTTAGTGTTCTTTATATTTCTGAAAACCTTGTTACAATATCTATCACTTTATATATTCCACTTGAAATGTTTGAACATTTCATTTTTGACGCTATTCTTATTATTTCAAAAATAGGTTACAATACTTGACTTTTAGCTCATTACATTGACTTGAAATATCAGGTTGTCACAGAAAGTATTTGAAGTGGAATTAAATCCATTATTTAATTATTTAAATCTTGTTTTGTCCCAAAGTTAACTAAACTATAAATAGGACCACTTTGGCATCAAATTTCGTGGTTACTCTTGCCAAGGGGTATATGAATGAAATTTATACATTCCTCCTCTCTCCTCAACGCCTTGTTCTTGAGTTTAACAAAAGAAAAGAAGAGAAGAGAAAAGAAAGTCACGAGAGAAAAGAAGAGAAAGGAAAGGAAAATAAAATTTTCTTTTGTCTTCTCGAGTTTGAAAGAAGTGGAAGGAAAATGAATCATTTTGTTCTTTCTTTCCAAATCCTCCAAAATCGAAAGGAAAGTTGTGAGGGAAAGTGATACTCTCATTTCCCCCTACTTCCCTCCTTTAATGAAACTTGGCAACAACGATTTATTTTATTTTTTTCTCATTTCCACCCATTTAATTTCCTTTCTCTCATTAAGTTGAACTCGGGAATAGGGTCTAAGTGTTTTCTAGTATAGGGTTTGGGTGTGAGACATTAGAGGAATCATCATTTTGGTGCTAGCTTTCCAAGCTCTTCAAAGGACAGATTGAAGTGATTTGTTAGCTACAAGAAATCAAAGGTATGTAAAGCCTTAACCTTGATTTCCTAATTTTGAAATTTCTAGGTTTTATGTTAATTTTTTTATTCAAAGTATGTAGCCTTCAAAGTGAAAGACATAGATCCTCTTGGGTTGCATGTGTTATTTCTTAATTGTTAAGTGATTTTTTGCATTGAGAATCTTGTTGTAACCTAATAAACCCATCAGTGGTATCAGAGCTACTTGGTGTATCTAACATTGAAAGCACATTAGTTGAATCGAAGTGACAGTGTATTTGTCACGACGTGAACTCGGATCAAATCCAGACTTTTGGGATTTTCTTCCTAATCTGATTTATATGGTTTTATTTGGTAATGATCTATTTCATTTTCTGCCAAAATCCGATTTTGCTTGTCTTAGATGATTAAAATAAAAACCTAAATATTAGAAGATAATTTGAGATAATATAATAATTAATTATAAGATTAATGAATATTATCCTAATCAATCTAAACAATTAATTTAAGTATAAGACTAATTAAAAGATAATTATAAATCCATAAATGGTATAAACGATTAATTAATTAACTGATTAAAATAATTAATTTTAAATGTTTAATTAAATAATAACTTAATTTAAATAATTAATCTTAAACCTTGTATTTTGAAATGTTTTAAACTAAACACTTATATATATATATATATATATATATATATATATATATATATATATATATATATATATATATATATATATATATATATATATATATATATATATAGATTAATTACTATATGTATAAGATAAAGAAAATCGGATCGCTAGTAAGTCTCATTCACGAAGTCATGCTATAAACAGAGTATAAAGAAATGACCTAAAAAATGACCGTTGAATGAGTGTCCTTTTCACCCACCGATCTCCTATGTGGTGGAAGGTCGTTAGGTATAGAACATAAGAACCTTCTTTAAAATCTCACTCTAGTTACTTTAGGAAAAATATGAAAGGTATGCTAATCCATAAAAACGCACATCGTTTCTTTATGAGTCGTTAGTGGAGCATGTGTGGTTAACCGACACCCTAATGTGGGACTATGGAGTTGAAATGATGGCACAACTCAAAAATTATTATGGTCGATGGAGCGTTTGTGGTTAACCGATACATCCATGTGAGATGATAAATGACCTCGAGGTTGTCAAGCGGGTTTGCATGGTTATTCACATCTCGTTTGTGATCCTCGACATCCCACTCAAAAAGGGAGAGCATAATTCGAGATTTAACTTGCCATTGATAAAATTTAATGATTCTCAAAAGATTTAGGAGTTTCATAAGATTGAAATTGGTAAAAGTCTTACCTACCTAAAATAGATTCACAAATTGGTTAAGACATCCCTCTTCAAAGTTTGAATCGAAAATATGGATCCTACCCTTAATTTAAAATTTGGGTTAATAATTAAGGATTAAAATCAAATAACTTGAATTATCTCTTTTCCCACTTTTAGTGTCTTATGAAGATAGAAATGTTCTTCCTCCTTCTTATTGAAATGGTTTTCCTCAATCTTATGGAGATGGTTTTCCACTTTCATGCCAAGGTGAAAATGTCTTCCCTTCCTTAGGAAATGGTGGAACTTGAGATTGTCTCTCTTCAACTCTTCCACCTCATCCTCCTGTCGCTCTTCCAACTTCACGATTTCCTCAAGTTGAAAGATATTAAACTACTCAATCCCTATTGGTATGTAAACATGAAGATGGAATTTCTTTGTGTGTGCACATTCTAAAAATGAATTCATACATTGATAAGTTGTAAAGGGTGGGTATTATATTCCCAAAGGAGCAAGCCAATGATTTGGTTATTCTTTCTCTTCCTAAGTCATATGGCCAGTTCGTTGAGAACTTTCATATGAGGAATCTCGATGTGACCTTAATTGATCGGACCCATATGTTGATAGTTGTTGAAGCAGAAATGCTTATAGGGTATAATCCCAAGGTTTCCACGTACATTAACAATGGTCACATTGGTGATCAAGAAAATATTTCTCTTTCCAATCAACAGGGATCAACCAAGGTCAAATCGTTTGATTGTATGGTAAAGAGAAAGGCTCGTTCTGAGATCATTCCAAATGTTGACCCCAATGAGTCCATTTGTTTTCTACCGCTAATTAAAGGGATATTGGAAGAGAAGTTGCCCAACATACCTAAAGGATCTTAAAGATGGTAAGCAAAATGGGCTAAATCTGATCGTGCGAGGTGTACTTTTGTCGCATGGTTAAATGGTCAGAATTTGGAGCTACTACTAGGGAGTTAGGATAATTTAATATATTTCTATTACTCTTCAGAGATGTCTAGAAATATAGTCTTTCATTTCATATATTGTAAGGAAAAGATCCAATTTTCATTTTACTTCAATAAGATCTTTCATTGCAATGGCATTAAGGAAAAGTGTTGGTTATCTTTCTAATCATAGCAATATTAATTGTGGGTTTGATTGTTGTGCTATTGCGCGTGGTACTGTCATAATTAACCAAGTGAAAAGAAATCTCATCACCAACTGGACAGATACTTGGTGTCATACAATTCTAATGGTATAGTACATGAGAATCTTGTTCATTGGAAAATTATGACTTAAACTATTGTTGACATATTTATGTGAGGCAAGTGAATGAATAATGGATCTAGTACATATTGATATGGACTCTTTAGATCCACCACAAGGGACGATAACTCTATTCGTCATGATTTATTGATGTTTGAGTGAATATGGTTTTGTTTATAAGACTAAACAAAATTCTAATACTTTGAAAATATTCAAAGAGTAGCAGAACGAACAGAAGAATCAATTAAGCAGAAAGATAAAATATTCTCCAATTTCAAAAGCATGGAGAGTGATTTAGTATAATTTTTATGATCATCTTAGTGATATTGGAATTATATCACAATTGATACTCGAAGAACATCTTAGTGCAATTGTATGAATAAAAAGAGGAATTGAACATTGTTGGCAATGGTTCAATCATAGATGAGTCATACTTTGTTCAAATCAAGTTTTAGAGCCATGCTCTAGTAATCATAAATCATATCTTGAAACTCATATCAAAACTAAGAACGATAATAACACCTCGTAATATGTGGAGTAATAATGTTTTTTTACTCTAGCACATTTAGAATTGGATTTGTGATGTTTTCCTTGATCGAGAAACAAAAAGATAAATTGAGTCCTATTCTATGAAGTTTTCTCTTGTCGGAAATCCGCACGAACTTTTGAATATTTGTTTTAGCTTGTCAAGGACTGTTCTTTGAGAGAAAACTCATATGTCAAGAAGTCAGTGGGAGTCATGTTGATCTTGAGTTGCAAGAGTCGTCCAACAATGAACCTTTTAGTTATCACTACCACGCGGCCTGAGGTTAATAACATGTTATGTTTAATTGACATATTCTTAGATATGTACACTTCCAGTTGAGTTGGCAATGCTTATGAGTTCTATGTACTTTATTTAACTGCAAAAGCAAAGCATGTTGGTCAGTGAAAGTACACTTAACAATATGGTTGAGATGCTAACAACATGGAATTGGTTAAACTTTTGAGAGATGGACTTATCAGTCTTGAAGGGTTTAAAAATACACATATACTATCCTACTGTGGTGTATAAGCTTAAAAAGTCCATTTGGAAGCTTAACGAAGCATCGCGGAATAGGAATTTGCACTTCCACGAGAAAGTCAATGGGTATTGATTTCTAAAAGTCCAGTTGATTTATGAGTATATGTCAAATCTAGTGGGAGCATAATTGTTATGTCGGTATTGCATGTTAATAATACTATTCATAGGGAACAATGTCTCTATTTTTCTAGTTGCAAAAGTTAGGAACTGTTTCGCTATAGTGGACTTAAAGGAGAAGGCATTCATACTTCGTTACGATTCTAAAGGTTTAGATTGTATAGTTTAACAAAAATTAGTCAAAGAAATATATGAATAACATGTTGAAATGTTTCAACATTAGATACTCTATATATGGAAATATTATAGCAAGATAGTGAACATATATTGAATCCTTATATAAGATATAATGAGTTAAGTCTCATATGCTTTAGATATATGGTCGATTATATATGTTATAATATTCTCTTATTCTAAATTTTCAAATGCTCTGAGCATTGTGAGAAAAAGGACTATATTTTTAAGTGACTAGAGTTATTAAACAAACTGTCAAGAACATTCTGAGGTTTACCGAAGATTGGTTGCTTGTATACAATTAGAAGTATGATATTGTTTGGAAGAACCATAGTGACACATGTTGGATTGAGATGACTCTTGTTCAGAATTGATGATCATATGGGTATACGGAAATGATTCCAGAATGGGAGATGGGTATATGGAAACTTTTCCATAATAAGATATGGTTGTAAAATCTACATGTGAGTTGGAAGCTTTAATGCAAGAGAAGTATTCAAGGAGTGTATCTTGAATTTTAAACTTCAAAACCATGGAATTGTTTCAAGACACAAGTTTTAGTGGAACATTCTGTAATATCAGAGGCTCAGTCTCCGTGACTTTATGTAACGCCCGTATATCCAGGCTAGTCAATTTAGAGATAATAGGGGTCGAAAATGACTTTTCTACAAAAGATTATTTAGAATAAATAATCTTAACCAAGTTGTATAATATGTCTCAAGGGTTTCGTACATATAAAGAACGCCGAAATCCGAGTTATAACAAAGAAGTTATGGCCCGTCGAAGTTTTACGGCAAAACCGACACAACACCGGGAGACATAAATAGTGAATTTACAAGTTATGACTTTTTAGCCTTAGTGATATAAACCAAATCTAACTTCGTATCAGGAAGTTATGATTTTTCAAAGATTCGGCTTAGCAGTGTACAACCCAAAACTCGAATTTTAGTTCGAGTGGTTTTTGGCTTATGCAACCTTAATGAGAGTTGAAGATCTCATTAATAGGAACTCAACGGTAAAAACATAGATGAAAACGGAGTCCGTATGTAGAAGTTATGAATTTTACACGGACATTTAACAATATGATCTCCTCCTACTGTTAAATTTAAGATCAGTCAAGAATTACACGACCGAGTCTAAATGAGAGTTGTAGATCTTATATTTACCTACGCGTGGATATAAATAACGTCGAACACGGAGTTCATATGCGAAAGTTATGAATTTTTGAAAATCGGCTGATTTCCACCCTGTGTGCGATGCCACATGTCAGCACTCCTAAGTGTACATGCAACCCTAAATACCTTGGATCTATGTTTTCTCTATTATACATGCAAATATGAACATCCAAGGTATTATCCTAATCTAGCATACAAAACAATGGATATAACAAGATAGAATACATACCTTATTCATGTAGAAAGTCCTCATGAAGCTTGATTGCCTAGTGCCCCAAGTGTGACACATCAAATGGTTCACACAACACCAAATACACTTGGAATAACTTGAGAGAATTCTACACGTCAAGAAATCGGCTAGCCCTTCTTTTTCACACACTAGTCGCCGGTTTTGTCAAGAATAAGATCTTTATATAGTGTTCAATTAGGGTAAACCCTAATTGTCATGATTTTCCATTTCCTTGGATCCATGGGTTCACATACACCATGGAGCATCCATGGACCATCCTATGGGTTTTAGCCCAACTTGATTATCCATGGAGCATTAGCCCACTATACAAGTATGGATGATTTACACAATCAACCCATATATTTAATTAGTCTTCTTTTGATCACTTAATTAATCCTAGATTAATTCTTGATCAATACTAATTAAATAATCTTATTATTCTTATTATTAATATACTAGAACTTATAATATATTAATAACCATAAGTGTCTTATTTCTCTCATTATAGTCTATCCAAATGCATGATGCCATGCAACCCAAATGGACCATGCCGGGTCGGGTCAAGTCTTACCAATTATAGTTATGGACTTAGACATTAATCCAACAGTCTCCCACTTGGATAAGTCTAAAACTATTATTGCGTATGACTTCAAGAACCGACCGGCAATCGTAGCTCTCAAAAGCTTCTGTCGAACTCTGACCTTGTAGATGAACTCTGACCTTTGTCAATGACTTGTCCATTAGATAAGGGATCATATTCCCCCATTCTAGATATCATATGAACTGAGACATGGATTATAATCATTCTCTCTGTCGATTTGTTGTTTCCCGATTTCCGATTTATGATGACTGACTAATTGAACAAATCAAATCAGTCCTGGCCCGGCCGAGCACTTCCATTTGTCATCATCAAATCATCGAGGGGCCCACAGATATCGCTTTTATCCCGAAGGTAAAAGGAATGGATAAACTTCGACTCATATGGCTTGTTCTACTACTTGTTGAATCATACACAAAGGCACGTTTTATAGTACTGAGTTACCAAATGCGTTTCCATGCAATCAATGTACAACCAACTCATAGTAACAACTCATATCTCTAGGTTTGAAGAATATAACATATTATCGTCTCATGATCACTCGTGATAAAATCCATGAAGTGATTCCAATGAGCGTGGGTTGAATCCAATACTCAGAACTTATGAGCACTCATGAGTGTTGTAGCCCTTTGTCCAACACCTTAGACCTCTACAAGCCAACCCATGACAGTCTTAATTCATATCTACTTCCAACATATGACCGACTGTGGATGGTTTGAATAACTTAGTCATTCCGGAAGAATAACCTAGTTTATTCGGGAAGTCAAAACATGCAAAGTGAAACACAATAATAATTGAATCCAATATGGTATCAAAACCTATGAACATAAATAAAACACCTTTTATTTATCATCATATGATTACACATTATTCATTGTATACTGTTTCAGCTATCAACTTTATTCTTGAATTTAAAACAATAGTTGTCCCATGCTCCAAGCATGTACACTATGTTTTCTAAACTCTAGTCATGCCACACACCAAGTATGCATACTATGTTTGTCTATGATATTTACTTTGTGAACTAGATCGATTGAACATAACTTCAATGATTCTCTTTTCACACTCCCAAATCCTTACTGCAAATGCAAGAATTCCAAATTCATGCCATTTACTGAAATCTGTTAGATTCTAAACTTATATGCATTGATCTTCTTGTAATGATTATGCATAAAATCAGAAATACTTGACAACAACCATTACAGAGCATTCCAAAGGAGATCAGCTCCTTAGAAACATCCTTCTTGCATTAAGTTTCCTAATCTTAAACAGATTGAAAATTCTAACTTTGAAACATTTCCAGATTCCATTTTGACTTATCCCTTCTGAACAAGAGTTGCCTCCTTACAGACTATGTCAATATGGTCCTTCCAGAATTATCACTATACTTCCAACTGTCCTTGAGTACCCAATCTTTGGTAAACCTTAGATTGTCCTCGACAATTGTTTAATCCTTTTAGTCATATCCAGTTCTAAACCTTTTCCCTTTTTAATGCCCCAGGCATTTGGAAAATTTTAGAAAGGATGAATATAGCACATGTAATCGATCCTATATCCGAAGCATATGGGAATCGATTCATGATGTCTCACATAAAGACTAAACCAGTCTTTTGCTATAACATTTCCATTTGAATTTGCCAAGTTCTCATAATTCAGATTATGAAAAGGGATGCTGTAATCATAATCGAATTTTAGAACGCAAATAATGGACTCATATACAAAATTTCCTTATGTTGAGCCATTCCAACATGAAATTCATATATATCCTTGACTAAATGATTAAAACCTCACGATCTAAGCTTATAGATTTGAGATGAAGTATAATTTCCTCTCCCTTAATTATAGCAAAACAACTCTTTCCCAATTGAAACTTTTGTATTCTATAATTAACATTGCTAACTTGCAACCTTTATCATAATTATCATGCTCCCACTAACATGATGATTATTAGCATAACACTTATGCTCCCACCAGCTTTGACATGTACTCAGAAATCAGCTGACTTTCTTACCAAAGTTCAGATTTCTGATACTAGATTGTTTTGATAAAACTTTATCAAAATCATATACCTTCCCTTAGATAGAACACTTGTGTGTCTAAACAATTATGAAGAGGGATTCCGTAATTATAATTGTTAGACCTTTTTTCCACTTCTCACAAGTCCAGGTTAGTGTGCCGGTAAACCACACACGCTCCACTAACGACTTTGAGAATGAAAATATCACAATTGCTATCTAGCTAAAATCTACTTAGTGAAAGTGTTTCCTCACCATCATTTTCATGAATCGGAGAGAAACCTTATGACACTTAGATTTACTGGTGTATGTGTTCTTATCCATGTGAATTGTCAAAACCATAGTCACAAGACAGAGATAATGACAAATCCAAACTCATATGGACTGAACTGAATCTTAATTTCTTGCCACCTGGCAGCTCAAGGGCCTGCCATTGCTTCCAAGTTGTTGTGCAACAAATTGAGAACTCTAAGAACTCATATGCAAAGCCAACTTTAACTGGAATGGGCACAGAATATGTCAACACGATAGGTTATAAACCTCAAGTCGTGTGCTAGTGAAGAACTTCAGGTTTTATTCTTGATTAGTTCTTAAGACTTTCAAGACCTTTAAGACTCCCACTGTCCTCTTAACCTATAAGACTCCCTTGTCAAACATCCAAGAGATAGTGTGGATTCTAACCAAGACACACACTTCACACAATTGGCCTAAGTTGGTCTTTGTTTTATCCAAAACATCACAACTTACCAATTTCAAATGTACAAGAGTAGAAAACTTTTACTCTTACATTTGACAAGTGTTTTAAACCTTCTTTGAGACATGTCACTCAAGTTACAATCTTGGAGTATGACTCTAAGACTTGTATTGGAACGAAGTATGACTCATCTTCTTGATTTAACCACTTCAACAATTCAAGTTCCTCTTCTTAGTCATAAGAATGCACTAAGATTTCCTTAGAGAACTAATTGTGCTATGGTTTCTTAATCATTAAGATGATCACAAAAAGTGATACTAAAGTACTCTCCCATCTTTTCAGATTTGAGAAACTTTTATCCTTCTGCCTAATTTGATTCTTCTTATTCGCTCTGCCATACATTGGAACCTTTTCCAATGTCTCAGAGTTACAGTTAAACTTGTAAGTATAATCATATTTACTGAGCTTTAGTAAACTATGACGAATAGTCTTATCAATCTTTTGTGGTGGACTTAATCAGTGCACAAGAATGTGTACTCGATCCCTTAGTCCTTTACTTGAATCATACATCCATGTGACCGAGTAATTAGTCTAAATATTTCCAATACTTGAAAGTTCTCATTCATCATGCTATACAACTTGCATGATTCCAAGTTCCGGTCCAACTAAAACTTGGGTGATGAGAATCTTTCCTTATTTGGTACATTTAGACATTACCACAAATGAAAGAATCAATTTCATATTTCCACTCTTGCTATTAATGGAATCATATAAGCAACAATTCTTCCTCAAATGCCATTGTAAGGATATTTTAAAATAAATAAAATAAAATTTTTCCTTTATTTTAAAACTATGCGGAAAAACTTATCCTTACAATCCATATGAAAACTTGTTGTTATCTATTCCTAAGCAATATCTCATAACTCCTAAGAAGTAGCTCAAGAATCCGATCTTCAAACTATGCGATAGAAATCCATCTACGCCATCAGATTCAGCATATTCTTTCTTTAAGTTTCTTCACTTTTCTTTGATTCTTAAAACATCACCATGTGACCCAGTCACATCATGTATCAAGAATCTCAGAATAGAAACTTAACAGAGTTAGATAGTGGACTTTACCTGAAGTAGAGTCAAACTTATTGACTTTAACATCCTTAGGTAAATTTGGCAGCTTCGCAACCAATGCCCCTTTCTTTGGCAATATAAACATACGGACCCTTTGATAATGGTACACGGGACTATCACAAACTTAGCTTTTCTCTTTACCATTTGGTCAACCGAGTTGACTATGGCCGATCCCTTTCCATTGGGAAGAGAATGCTTTTCTGGATTTCCTGTGTCACTATTGTCAATGTCCATCAAGTTTTAAGGAAGTTGATCTTAACAAATAGATAAGATCATTAAGGGTCTTGTCATAGTCTGTTTCATAGGTGTCCCAAAGGAACTCACTATGTGACTTAGAAAGTGAGTGAACCACCAACTTTCTCAAGACTTTGACACCCAACTCTCCCGGCTTGTCAATATGTGACTACATCTCCAAGATGTGATCACACCTAGACCTTGACTTGCCAATAGGGCTTGAGTGACCTTGAACTTGTGGGTTAGGGAGAATAATTAGAGGAGGTGGAAGAAGAATGATTTCCATGGGACATCATTTTCATTTAAGAAAGCTTGTTTCAAGAGATTTGGGAAGATCATAAATGTCTAAACCAGACATCTTTTGGGAGATATTCAAGATAGTTGATTTTAAAGTCCTTAATATGACACCCAATATGAAATATTAAGGCTAGGACCCAACAAACTATTTTATAACTTAGAAGAGGTATGACGTAATCCAAGTTATAAAATATTTGAAGGTAGGTGAATGACGATTCACCAATTTCCACCAAGATAAACGAAATGTATAATTAGGTTTTAATTGGTTTTGAAACTCCTAAATCTGTAGAGATTCATTAAACTGTTCAATGGCATGTTTCAATCTCGCATGTGCCCTTTAGGTTTTGTGACTGGGATACCGAGGATCACAAAACAAGGTGTGAAGTAACCATGCAAATTACTTGGTACCCTTAAGTGTTTACCCCTCAATCGATGTGTCGGTTAACCACACACGCTCCATCGATACTATGATAAATATCAAGTTACCCTTTGCCTACCTTGTTAAATACGAGTTAGTGTGCCGGTTAACCACACACGCTCCACTAACCAACTTAAACAAAGTGCAAAGTGTAATTTCATGGATTAGCACCTTATTCACATTTTCCTAAGTAACTAAGATTGGGTATTATTAAGAGTTTAGTTACTTAGTATTTATCATTAATACTTTTAATGAAGGGAGAATTATAGTCCTGTCAAACCTGTTCGGCTAACGGCCCTCCACCAGTCAAGAAAGCAGTGGGTGAGAGTGGACACCCATTAAGTTGCCATTTTATAGGCAACAACCTTATACCCACCTTATAGACCGGCTTCGTGAATGAGGCGTACTAGCGGTAAGACTGACTTTACTCTTATACATATATATATATATATATATATATATATATATATATATATATATATATATATATATATATATATATATTATTAACTTATAATATTATAAATTATAAGGGTTGAATTTTAACTTTTAAAATTCTAAGGGCTAACTTGGAATTAAAGTATTCATAAGAGAAAACTTTACAAATTCCAAAACTTGAGGGCAAGTTTTGAAACTATTCAAAACTAATTAATTCCATAACTTATGTGTTTAAAGTAGTTTTAATCCAAAAACTCTTCAAGTTCCATAACTTGAGGACAAGTTATGGAAGACTTTAAACTAATAAAAGAATTAACTTTTCTTTATTTTATAACTTATGGAATTAATTAAGGTTACACTTTTTTTTAATTTATTATTTAATGAAGAGACTCTTGGTCCTCCATAACTTGAGGACAAATTATGGAGTCATAACACCTTTTAATTAGAACTAGACTCTTCATTTTTGTAACCTTTGCCAACTTTTATTAGTTTTATGAAACTTAAATGTGACTTTTCATATAACTTGAGGACAAGTTACAAAAACACATTTTAGAATCAACTCTTAGATTAATTTGGATTGAAAACAACTATTTCACTCAACTTTCTATTAATCTAAGCAACTCATAAGAACAAGATAATTCAGATCAAACTTTTTCATGTAATTAGTCTAAACCTTAAGTTCAAAAACATCTTAGGGTAATGTTCCTAGTCCAATTCCAGCCAAAAAGTCGAATTTATGCTGTCTGGGGGTCCAACTCGTCGAGTGCATGAACCAACTCGACGAGTTGGATCGATTTGATCACTTTTTAGGCATGTACTCGCAGAGTCTCCTGATGGACTCGCCGAGTCTAATGATCAGATAGCAACAATTTCGATTTTTTAAGCAGTTTTGCAAGTACAACAAGAAAACAAGCCTAGTCTCTGATACCACTGTTGGGTTTTGAGCATTCTAACACTCCTAAGTGTACATGCAACCCTAAATACCTTGGATCTATGTTTTCTCTATTATACATGCAAATATGAACATCCAAGGTATTATCCTAATCTAGCATACAAAACAATGGATATAACAAGATAGAATACATACCTTATTCATGTAGTAAGTCTTCATGAAGCTTGAGTGCCTAGTGCCACAAGTGTGACACCTCAAATGGTTCACACAACACCAAATACACTTGGAATAACTTGAGATAATTCTACACTTCATGAAATCGGCTAGCCCTTCTTTTTCACACACTAGTCGCCGATTTTGTCAAGAATAAGATCTTTATATAGTGTTACAATTAGGGTAAACCCTAATTGCCATGATTTTCCATTTCCTTGGATCCATGGGTTCACATACACCATGGAGCATCCATGGACCATCCTATGGGTTTTAGCCCGACTTGATTATCCATGGAGCATTAGCCCACTATACAAGTATGGATGATTTACACAATCAACCCATATATTTAATTAGTCTTCTTTTGATCACTTAATTAATCCTTGATTAATTCTTGATCAATACTAATTAAATAATCTTATTATTCTTATTATTAATATACTAGAACTTATAATATATTAATAACCATAAGTGTCTTATTTCTCTCATTATAGTCTATCCAAATGCATGATGCCATGCAACCCAAATGGACCATGCCGGGTCGGGTCAAGTCTTACAAATTATAGTTATGAACTTAGACATTAATCCAACAAAAACTTAGAGCCTACGCAAGACCACGATCTGGTGAGGGCCACCACGACGTGGTGACGCTCCAGGAGCACTATAAATAGAGGTGTCGGGGCAGCCTTCAACCTCACACCTTCACCCCTTCTTTCTCTCTCTAGAAACTCTCTTTAAACCTCCCAAAACCCCCCCAAAAAGCCTAGGAACCCCCTAGCACGAGGTGGAAGCCCCGGAGCACCTGACAACTCCGAAAAAAAGAGCCTTCGGCTCAGAAACTCTGCTTCGGCGGAGCCCGGTTTCCAAGGAAACCCGCTATAAGTGAACTATACCTACCCTACCTCTAGTATAGCTTATGTTTTAATATAGTATCGTTATTAGGAACTTATAATAATTATTTAGGTTATTATTATGGGTTATTTAAGCGTCATTAAAATATCTTTTTAACCAATCACGGTACAGGATTTCCAGTTTGGAGGGCCACTTGGGTTGCTGGATTCAGAAGTGCTTTTATGCTGAAATGATCCTGCCCTCCGGTGTTCCATGTCTGGCCTCGTCTGTATATATAGTGGGTGAAAAGTATTGTGTTGCGCTTATATAATAATAATAATAATTAGACTATTAATTAGTCGTGGTTAACGTCAGACTAAACCCTAGTGGTTTTTATACTAGGTTTTGTCGAGGAAAATTGTTTTGAGATAACGAAGCGCTGTCCGAGTACAGAGTCACCACCTAATCAGGTGAGTGCATAGTTCCTTTCATCTTACAAAATATGAATTATTTTAATATAAATTATGTGTTATGTGTGCATATTGTCGTAATACATGCTGTCTATGCTGGTGAAAGATTTTTATACATGTTTTAAATGATGCAAGTTGTATAAAGTATTTTACATCTACAAAATATGTTAGGTAAAACATGGGTAGATGAATGATGAGGAATGAAAGCTGAAATAGAGGAACATTTTAGTATGGACCTAGTGCCCTATAGGTAAACATTGGCAGCAATGGACCTAGCACCCTGTAGATGAGCACTGGCAGCTGCGCCACAACCCATAGATGTTTTAGATCTACGGTAAACGTCCTAGCAGCTGCGCTCTATGGACAATATAGGCAGTTGCGCCTAATAGGGAGCCTTATGACCATGAAAGTAGCATTTAAAGGTCAATACCGGCAGAAGCGCCTCATAGAAAATGTCCCAATTCTGGCAGCTGCGCCTACGCGATAATATTAGCAGCTGCGCTTGACCACTGTGTCATTGGCAACAATGGACTTCATGTTGTTTCCTTATGATGATCCTTAGGAATGAATGAACAAGGGTTAGCTGATCCTTAGGGTAAATCCTTAAGAAGATAATGGGAATGGGTAATTTGCTTGATTGTTTGATGTTTAAATATAATAATTATATTATTGTGGGTTGAAAACCCTATATACTCAGTAGGTTTCCCAACCTGACCCACTCAGTTTATTTATATCACAGGTGTCAATATGACGTTACATTACACTGAGAGATTTAAAAGAGATGTAGATCACTAGTGTAAATGAATGTAAGTTATGTTTATGCTTATGTTTCTGTATTGACGATGACATCCCAAATGTCTTAGAAGTGAATAAAAAATACATTTCTTTAGAAATGCTTTGATAACGCAATTATCATGTTTTTCTGGGAACAAATTCCGCAACATTTTTTATTAAAAGAGGTACTCTGATTTTTGTAAACCATAAACAAAAGTCGGTCTTTTCTAGCCGTGAAAATGGGGATGTCACAGTTGGTATCAGAGCATTATTTTAAGCGAACTACGAATATGGATTTATTTCTAGACTTAAACATAGAATGCTAAGCTATGATTGTGAGGTGTGAGCACTAGCTTATTTTAGGAATTGTGCCTACAATGCTTTTATGTGCTAAATGCTTGTGCCTGATATGTTGTTTTTTGTTCGGATCTATGGTCTATTGTTGACCAGATCTGGAAACCTTATGTGTTTAGGATTCTAAGCGTTTAACTACGATATTAGAACTAGCATATAAACGTTTCGGAGTGATAAGGATGATTTAAACGTCAATCCTAAATAAAGATCTAGATTTATTTTATTCAGTGTATAGATCAAGATGGCAAGGACCCGTAGCGGAAACGTGAATGCAAATGGGAACCGAGATCAACCCCTAGTGATATAGCAAATACCAATCGTAGTAGAAGTTGCACCTGAGCCCATCACCATGGCTGGAGTACAAGCCATGATGTGGGCTATGTTAGCTGAACAAAGGGAAGAAATGAGGCAGATGTTGCATGAAAATAGGGACGAACCTACAATGCCAGTTGAACAACCCGAATTGAACGATGGGCAGTTAGAAGGAGGGAACTACAGTGGCACCTTTGGTCAAGCCAACCCACCAATAGTTCGACAAAACAAACAGGATGATGGATTTGAGACGAATGGATGCAAGTACAAGGATTTTCTGACTTGCAACCCATCGACTTTCACTGGAAAGGAAGATCCGATCGGGGTCATAGATTGGATCTCGGAGATGGAGTTAGCTTTCATGACGTGTGGTTGCAGAGGTAAACTACAAACCACGTTTGCGATATGCCAATTCAGAGGAGGCGCGGTTTATTGGTGGAACACTCTGGGGAAGACTCTAAGCCCCAATGAGCCCCTGCAACTGACGTGGGCAGAGTTTTTGGTGCAATTCAAACGTAAGTACTGCTCAGCCTAAAATCTGCTCGAGTTAGAAAACTAATTCCTTACCTTGAAGAAAGGAAGCATATCTATTGATGAATACACCAACAACTTCACAGAAAAGATGAAGTTCAACTTGCGTCTTGTTCCAGATGAGCTGACGAAAATCGACAAGTACGCAAAAGGACTTCCATGGGAGTACGCGGTGCCAGTGCGTCAGGCACCTACTCTGGAAGCAACTATCTGGGCTGCCAAATCTGTGGAGGGTATGATTAAGGGAAGAGCTGCCAGAAAGGTTGAGGTTGGCGAAAAGAGGAAATTTGAAGGATCGGCAAGGCCCGTTGAGAAGAGAAATTACAATACGAGGAAGTTTAGAGGAGGGGAGTGAAAAAAGATGGTGCGAAAAGTGCAAAAAGAAACACACTAGAAAATGTGGTGAGGAGGTGACTTGTTTCAAGTGTGGGAAGCATGGGCACTATGCCAACGAGTGTACATTCAACAAAAGGGTGTGTTACGGATGTAATGAGGAAGGGCACTTCAAGTAAGACTTCCCAAAGAGAGAGGGGGCTACAAAGCCAAATGTGCCGCCAAAGCCAAAGGCGAGAGCATTTCAAATGATCATTGACGAAGCAGATGACATTGTGAGGATTCAAGAGTGAAGGCTTGACATCCAAAGATCGAGTTATGAAGTAGTCGTGTAGATAGTACCTCGAGATGTAGCCTGTTAGAGGCATAGTCTAGGGTGAACTTGAACACCTATGTAATCATTTCAAGGGATAATATAAAACCCTCATTTTGTTATCTGGTTTGTTAAGCTATTATGTGATTATTCATGTATGGTGACTTGGAAAACTGCAAGACAATACTTGGGACGAGTAGGAGTAGGTGTGAATGTTAGTAGAGGCCTATACTACCGGAAGCACAGGACTCACACTTGGATCAGGGAAAGTCACAAGGTTACCAAGGAGCTAGTAATTGATTCCGTTTTATTCAAGTATGTCGTTACCATCGTTTCGGTAATGACTAAGAAGGTGATTGTTATTCTAACCCTAGTGGTTATATCAAATCGAGTCCGACTGAGATGAATATGCTATGTGGTTCAGAGAACCAAGTTTGATGTAGCATCTGACTTAAGCCGAAAGATTGAAATAAAAGATAATCAAAGCAACCAATAGGAGTATCGCGAATCGCCGTTAAAGTAAGAAGCTTGTAGCTACAAATGCTACATATTGAAATGTGATTGTATCACATTAGAACATGAAGGAAGGTATATTTTGTTCTGGAATTTGACTCTAAGAGACCTGGGTCTGAGCATTGCAACATACAATGAGAGGTCATTAGAATATAACACATCGGTCCATGATAGTAATAAAAGAACTTATGTTAAGTTCATATCCAGTGAGGATCAAGACTGTGAATTGAAGGTCATAATTTGGAGTCTAACATGAGATAGGGAGCAAGTGCAAGATCGAGCACCGCCTGCAGTCAGGAAGTCTTAAAGTTAGATACTCATTCAAAGAAGCATCAAAGTTACGATTAATACTTAGGATGAAGATATAACGTATGGAGTCATCATGTGAGCTCTGTTTCGTTGATGATTCTGGGACGTAATCATCCTAAGGGGGAGATAATTGTAATGCCCGTAGATCCGGGCTAGTCAATTTAGAGATAATAGGGGTCGAAAATGACTTTTCGAAAAAATATTATTTAGAATAAATAATCTTAACAAAGTTGTATAATATGTCTCTAGGGTTCCGTACATATAAAGAACGCCGAAATCCGAGTTATAACAAAGAAGTTATGGTCCGTCGAAGTTTTACGACAAAACCGGCACAACACCGGGAGATGTAAATAGTGAATTTATGATGGAGGACTTTTTACCCTTAGTAATCTAAACCAAAGTTTTAGTATACATTAAACCGAGAACATCCATAAAAATAACGCCCAAATCTGACTTCGTATGAGGAAGTTATGATTTTTCTAAGATTCGGCTTAGCAGTGTACAACCCGAAACTCGAATTTTAGTTCGAGCGGTTTTTGGCTTATGCAACCTTAATGAGAGTTGAAGATCTCATTAATAGGAACTCAACGGTAAAAACATAGACGAAAGCGGAGTCCGTATGTAGAAGTTATGAATTTTACGCGGACATTTAACAGTATAATCTCCTCTTACTGTTAAATTTAAGATCGGTCGAGAATTAGCCGACAGAGTCTAAAGGAGAGTTGTAGAACTTATTTTTATCCAAGCGTGGATATAAAGAACGTCGAAAACGGAGTTTGTATGCAAAAGTTATGAATTTTTGAAAGTCGTTTGATTTCCGCCATGTGTGCAATGCCACGTGTCAGCATCAGGTGAAAACTTGGAGCCTACGCAACACCACGATGTGGTGAGGACCACCACGATGTGCTGACGCTCTAGGAGCACTATAAATAGAGGTGCCGGGGCAGCCTTCAACCTCACACCTTCACCCCTTCTTTCTCTCTCTAGAAACTCTCTCTAAACCTCCCAAAACCCCCCAAAAAGCCTAGGAAACCCCTAGCACGAGGCGGAAGCCCCGGAGCACCTGACGACTCCGAAAAGAAGAGCCTTCAGCTTAGAAACTCTGCTCTGGGGGAGCCCGGTTTCCAAGGAAACCCGCTGTAAGTGAACTATACCTACCCGACCTCTAGTATAGCTTATGTTTTAATATAGTATCGTTATTAGGAACTTATAATAATTATTTAGGCTATTCTTATGGGTTATTTAAGCATCGTTATAATATCTTTTTAACCAATCGCGGTACGGGGTTTCCGATTTGGAGGGCCGCTTGGGTTGCTGGATTCAGAAGTGCTTTTATGCCGAAATGATCCTGCCTTCCGGTGTTCCATGTCTAGCCTCGTCTGTATATATAGTGGGTGAAAAGTATTGTGTCGCGCTTATATAATAATAATACTAGTTAGACTATTAATTAGTCGTGGTTAACATCAGACTAAACCCTAGTGCTATTTATACTAGGTTTTGTCGAGGGAAAATTGTTTTGAGATAACGAAGCGTTGTCCGAGTACAGAGTTACCACCTAATTAGGTGAGTGCATAGTTCCTTTCATCTTACACATATATATGAAGTATTTTAATATAAATTACGTGCTATGTGTGCATATTGTCTTAATACTTGCTGACTATGCTGGTGATAGATTTTTATACATGTTTTAAATGATATAAGTTGTATAAAGTATTTTATATCTACAAAATATGTTAGGTAAAACATGGGTAGATGAATGATGAGGGATAAAAGCTAAAATAGAGGAACATTGTAGTATGGACCTAGTGCCCTATAGGTAAACATTGGCAGCAATGGACCTAGCACCCTGTAAATGAGCACTGGCAGCTGTGCCACAACCCATAGATGTTTTAGATCTACGGTAAACGTCCTAGCAGCTGCGCTTTAAGGACAGTATTGGTAGTTGCGCCTAATAGGGAGCCTTATGACCATGAAAGTAGCATTTCAAGGTCAATACCGGCAGAAGCGCCTCATAGAAAATGTCCTAATTCTGGCAGCTGTGCTTGACCACTGTTTCAATGGCAACAATGGACTCCATGTTGTTTCCTTAGGATGATCCTTAGGAATGAATGAACAAGGGTTAGCTGATCCTTAGGGTAAATCCTTAAGAGGATAATGGGAATGGGTAATTTGGTTGATTGTTTGATGTTTAAATATAATAATTATATTATTGTGGGTTGAAAACCCTATGTACTCACTAGGTTTCCCAATCTGACCCACTCAGTTTATTTATATCACAGGTGTCTATATGACGTTACATTACACTGAGAGATTTAAAAGAGATGTAGGTCACTAGTGTAAATGAATGTAAGTTATGTTTATGCTTATGTTTCTGTATTGACGATGACATCCCAAATGTTTTAGAAGTGAATAAAAAATACATTTCTTTAGAAATGCTTTGATAACGCAATTATCATGTTTTTCTGGGAACAAATTCCGCAACATTTTTATTAAAAGAGGTACTCTGATTTTTATGTAGCATAAAAAAAATCGATCTTTTCTAGCCGTGAAAATGGAGATATCACACTTTAGAACCTCGACATCACAGAAATACATTGCATGTAAAAAAGAAATTCCACTACATCTTAAATAGCGATACGAATTAGGAATTGTGAAATGATCATCATTGGAGTATTGTCCAGCCAATTTATTCACAAAGGAAGGACCATCGAGAGGCATAGTATGCATGTTCATAACATGGCATGACTGATGTTATCTAATTCAAGTGCTTAGTTGATTACTCGAAACAATATATATGACAACCGAGAGGATTTTATCACTGGCCACAGTTAGGAGAGAGTAGGAAAATAGATGTAATAGCTTAATATTGTAATATTTGATTTATGAAATAATAAAAATCAAATATGTCCTTACATTTATAGTTAAATCGACTGTTAGGCTAAAAAATAAGCATCCAAAAAGTTGTACCATCTCCTAAACTTGTTAACGTATTTGGAAAGTACTCGTTAACATGACCCCAAGGATATAACATTCGTAAAAATCAGACTCCAAATGAAAGAGTTATGGATTTTATAAAAATAAAAATCAACTGCGTAATTAAAGTTAATTATGTCAAAACGGCATTTAGAGATTGGTTAATTTTAACTAAAAGTAAAACAAGGAGATTTGTAGTACTCCTTGAGATATAAACTTTAGGACAAAGAATGCCGAAAATGGGATCTCTATTAGAGAGGTACGATTTTTGTAAATTTATTAATTTTTACCACCATTAAGCTTAAAAATGAGTGTTAAAACTAGATAAAACAACCAAAAAGAGAGTTGTAGTACTCCTTGATATCATCACATAGACATAAAGAGGGCTTAAATCGGAGTTCGCACGAAAAACTTACGATTTTTACAAAATCATTTTTCTGCACCGCTTATGCCCATCGCGGACCTGAATCACAAATTCGAGTATATTACGAGTGACGTCGCCAATTGCGGAGGTGACACATGGTAGTCTCTGGATGGGTCCATGATGATCACGTGCGACACATCAAGGGTGAGTTCACAACCCCATTTTACTATTTTAAAGGTTTTATTGCGAGGGGGGGATAGATGCTTATCATACTTGTGAGCTGTAACATTATGCCTAAGAGTTATGATGTTCGATGGTCTATGAGGGGATCTTATGTAGATGTTATAATGACCAATTTCCTAGGATAACATAGTACCTAGAAGTAATGTTGGTCAACTATAGGGATATGCATTGTGTAACATCCCAGGTTTCAGGTATTTTCAAATCCTCCCCTTGGTTTTAAATTATGTCATTTTGGTCCTTGGATTGGTTGGAATTAGCCCTAAGAAGCCCTAGAGGCAAAATGGTAAATTTTGGTGCAGGAGGTGTACGATGAGCGTACATGTGAGTACGTTGGGCGTACACATATGTACGCTGAGCGTAGTAGTGTGTGGGTGAAACACTAAATTTTAGGGTTTAAGGAGTATTTAAACATCTTTATGGACCATTTACCCTTATCCTTTTAGCCTCCAAGTCCTTGAGTTGTTCTTGCAAAACCCTAACCCCCTTGAATGAGATTGGGAGCCTTAAAGTGTGTTCTTAGTGTTTTAGAGGAAAGGGAAGTGCATCAAGAAGCTTGAAAGCTTGAAGCAAGGTTGGATCTCAAAGTTTGTCTTCCTTCTCCATCATGTAAAGTTATAAAGTTCATACATTTATGGTTTATTTGATAGATCTCAGGTTTGAGCTCTTTTTATGTTTCTTTTGATCCCAAATGCTCCATCTTGAGCATGGCATGTTTTGGATATTTTGAGTCATCCTTTTAGACCCTTGGAGGGGTCCTTAATCCTAAAAATTAGGTCCTAATGGCTAGAAGTGTCCCATGAATTTGGTAGAAGGGTCTTAATGGATTAAGAACTTGTATTAAGAACTTTTCGACGTGTAAAGTCATAAAGTTAGAGACTTTATTACTCTAGGGTGCATTTGGAGTGTGGATCTGTAGTTTGGGCTTACGTGCTTAAGCTAGTAAGCACAAAAAAGGACTTTTGGATCTGTGAGGGTACGCCCCGCGTACTCGGTCTGCCACCCCGTTGTAGGTCAATGTGAGGCTCAGTGTATGCCCCGCGTATGCCTTTTGTTGGTTTTCTGATTTTGGGCTTCAAGTTTTGGGCCACCTTTTGAGCTTGTATGCTTGGGCCCTTAGTGGACTATATGAGTATGAGTGTTTAGCGCCAAGTGAAGGGTTGGACCTTAGGATAAGGCCAAAAAAGGAGTGTGGGCCGAATTTGGAAAATTAGGCCAGTGATCGGTCTTACATAATTTTTGGGCTTTTGGATCAAGAATGGTGCCTGGGTCTTGGTTCAATTGGGAAAGGGTAAAGTGGCCATTTACCCTAAGTATGAGTTATTAGTCAAGGATGGGAACCCAATTATTAATTGGATGTTTGTTTGTTGTGATAGTTCGTGAATTTTAGTGGGCCAGCAACCGGAGGTTTTCTGTGCAATTCGTCATTCTGAGGTGAGTGTTCCTCACAGTACTTTTCGGTCGAATGCACAATTTTCGGCCCTTTTGGATTGTTATCCTGATTATTGCCTGATTGAGACATGTAGTGATCTATTAGATCTGCATCCTGGTAGATAGGATGATGCTCAAATGGTTTTCAAAATAATAGAGTTGGATGCAAGGTGATTACCACACAAGTTATTTGAGATTATTGTATGCTATGATTAGAACAACATGCTAGCAACATGATAGGGAGCCTCAGGAATCATATGATAGAATTTCCTGATATTTGATACCTTATCTCCTGTAGAGTACCCTATTGATTGTTGTATGACTCTTTCGTGTGTGAACTAGCTGTTGAATGAATGCGCTAAGTCACATACTGTATGGGTTAAATAGTCATGGGTAAGGGAATTGGTCCCACTGCACAACTCTTGTTTGAGTCCAACCGTTGTGGGATTCAAACCTTTAGCATAATATTGTTTAAGTCATATGGTATGTGATAGTATTCATGCAATAGTTATCTGGCACCATTGGAGGGTCGTGTCGCAATTAGTGGTAGGATGAGTTATGTGGGGTCAGCCGGCCAGTCAATATGTGTAGCCTTCCTCTAGAAAGTAAGGATAGAGTGCATGAGTATGCTAGAGGAAAGCTTATTGTTAGGGTTGTTGTGATGATCCTCTATGACAATTACGGGTAGGTGTGGAAGGTAGTATGGGCCTGTACTACTAAAAGCATAGGACCCGTATGCGTAGCAAGGATGTCACAACCCCTAGGGCTTTGTTGGGAGTTGGTTCCCCATTTCGTTTATATGTGTTATTTGATATCTCCCTTGTGTATTTCATTATGGTGACTACGAGGCGATTTGAGACCGGACCCAGATCGGGATCAGGAGCTAGCTGGATTAGGGAGATTCTCCATTTCGTTTATTGTTGGAGTTGATGAGTTGGATGCTAGGATTAGGGAGATTCTCCATGGGGAGGTTGTGGCCATCATCCGGGTTCAGATATTGGAGTTATTTGGGTCTATTAAGACCATGATGATAGAGTTCTTTGATGAAAGATACGCAACCATTGTTGAGACTGCTGCAGCAACAGCTTCCGCAGTCGTGGCGACTGCAGGTGTCGGACCATGTCGGGTTTTTTAGTATCGGGAATTCGATAATACAAAGCCCCCAACTTTCAATGGAGTCCATTACCCGATCGTAGCCATGAGGTGGCTATTTGATGTTGAGGGATGATTTTTCACCTACTCTTGCCCAGCTTACCAGAAGGCCAAGTGCGCTCTGAACCTCTTGAGGTCCGGAGCGAAGGATTGGTGCGGTTTCATGGGATTAGTTCATGGAGTTTTTCCGTACTCAATATGTGACGTGGGTTGAGCGTCAGAGGTTGGCCCAAGGAGTTTTTGGATCTGAGACAGGGATCGAAGTCGGTGACGGAGATCACCAGGATGTTTTACTGAGAGGGCTTTGAAGCAGTCTCATATGACCCGTTACTTGAGCATGCTCAAGATAGATATCAGACAATTTGTTTCCACCCAACAGTATGATTCTTTGTTGGATTTGCAGGAGGCCGCCAGGCTGCGTGAGCTGATAGACCTTCAGTTAAAGGAGAAGAGACCAGCCCCGACAGAGTCTCAGCCCACGCCGAAGCGGTTCAAAGCCGTTGATTCTTGGTCTTAGGGACAACAAGGCCGAACTTGTGGGAAGTGCGAGCAGATTCATGTCGGGGCTTTTCGATTAGGAGGTGTATGCCACAAGTGTGGTAGTGATGGGCATTATGCGAGGAATTGCCACTATTTGTCCCCTGTCATAGGTACTAGGATTTGTTATCATTGTGATCAGGTTGGCCATGTGAAGGTCAACTGTCCATTGCTCGTCACCAAGCCAGCGTAGGCCCCCATGACAGCTACTTCGAGGATCACAGATGGGCGCCAGGGGAAGGCGGATCCCCCGAGTGCTCGAGGTCATGCTTTTCAGATCATTACGGAGGAGGCCAAAGCAGCTCTAGATGTTGTGACTAGTATGTTTCTATCTGTTATCATGTTAATTATGTTTGTGTTATGCTTATACATTTTTACCTTTTTTAGGTACATTCCTACTGAACTCATTTCCTGCTTTAGTGTTGTTTGACTCGGGTACGAGTCGATCCTTTGTTTCTTGGTCTTTTAGTAGGGAGTTTGGTATGCCCTTAGGGGAGTTGGAGTGTCCGTTGCGATTTTCTTTCGCCAAAGAACACGGGGTTTCTGCTTCTTCAGTGTATCAGGGTTGTGTTCTAGAGATCTTCGGGGTATCCTTTCCGAACGATATTATCCCTATCCCCATGGGGATGTCTGCATGATTGTGGGTATGGACTGGATGAGCTGTTTTGGTGTGATAATTGATTATGAGAGTCAACGCGTGGTAGTTCTTACGCCAAGTGAAGGGGAACTGTTTATCTATGAAGAGGGCACAAGGATGGGTTCGGGGTTTTGTTCTGTAGCTAGGGCTCGACAGTATATTCAGAATGGGTGTGCGGGCTACTTGGCATATGTGGTGGATACACGTGTCAAGGTTCAGGTTTCAGTTTTTGATGCCTAGGGTTTCAAGGAGTTTGTAGATGTATTCCCGGAGGAGTTACCCGGTGTGCCTCCCAAGAGGCATGTCGAGTTTAGTATCGACCTTGTGCCAGGTGCGGCCCCGATTGCCAAGGCCTCTTACTGCTTGGCACCGCCTGAGATGCAGGAGTTGTCATATCAGTTTCAGGAGCTGCTAGGATAGTAGTTCATCAGACCGAGTAGTTCTCCATGGGGAGCGCTGATTTTTTTCATCAAGAAGAAGGGTGATTCATACCGGACGTGCATTGATTACCGGGAGTTGAACAAGTTAATGGTGAAGCACTATTATCCCTTTTCGCGGATTCATGACCTCTTTGATTAGTTGCAGGGTGCATCTTGGTTCTCCAAGATTGATCAGAGTTCCGGGTATCATTAGGTTAGGGTAAGAGTGGAGGACGTGGAGAAGACCGTGTTCCAGATTCATTATGGACATTACGACTTTGTGGTGATGCTGTTTAGGCTCACCAATGCACTTGCGGTATTTATGGATTTGATGAATCGAGTATACAGGCCGATGCTCGATTGTTTAGTTATCATATTCATTGGTGTTATCTTGGTATATTCCAAGACCATCGAGTAGCATGAGGATCATCTTCACGAGCTTCCGAGGTGGTGAGGCGAGAATAACTTTATGCTAAGTTATTGAAGTGAAAGTTTTGGTTAAAAGAGGTTCCTTTCATTGGACACCTCGTTAACCAAGATGGGATTTTGGTCGATCCGGCCAAAATCAAGGTTGTGATGCAGTGGGAGGTTCTGAAATCTCCCTCGGATATTAGGAGCTCTTGGTATTAGCAAGGTACTATCGGAGATTCATTCAGGATTTCCCCAAGATTACGGTACCCCTCACTCGTCTGACGAGGAAGGGGGTGGATTTCCGATGGGGCCCTGCACAACAGTCAGAATTCGAGACCCTTCGGTAGAGCTTATGTGAGGCCCTAGCTTTGACCCTTCCAGAGGGAATTGAGGATTTTGTGTTTTTCTTTGATGCATCCATCACTAGTTTGGGGGCGGTCCTCATGTAGAGAGGACGGGTGATAGCTTATGCTTCGTGGCAGCTGAAGTCGCACGAGAATAGATATCCTACGCATGACTTTGAGTTGGGGGCTATGGTTTTTGCCTTCAAGATAAGGATGCATTTTCTTTATGGGGTACCCTGTTATATCTTCAAAAATCACAAGAGTTTGAGACACATTATGGATTGGTCGAACCTGAACATGAGGCAGCGCACATGGCTGGACGTAGTCAAGGATTATGACTACGAGATCCTTTACCATCCGGGTAAAGCGAATGTGGTGGCGGATGCTTTGAGCCGCAAGTCAGTTGGGTCTTCAGGTGGGATATCGTGTATGAGGATATAAGTGGATTCCCTGCTTTTGGGATTGATTAAGGAGGCTCAAGCCAAGGGTGTTCAGGAAGAGAACTAGAATATAGAGAGGATCGGGGGTGAGATCACAAGATTTGTTCTAAGAATTCAAGGATTGTTGACCCGTTGCGGTCGAATATGGGTTCCTATGTATGGTGGGGTCGGACAGATCGTGTTGGAGGAGGCTCATAAGTCTTGTATTTGTATCCATCTGGGGGGGCACTAAAATATAGAGAGATCTGAGATTGAGTTGTTGGTGGTCGTGTATGAAGAGGGATATCGCCTGGTACGTGGGGAGGTGTTTGACTTGTCGGATGATCAAGGCCGAGCATCAGAGGCCGCATGGAAAGCTGCAGTCTCTGGAGGTTCCCATGTGGAAATGGGAGCATATGTCGATGGACTTCATCACCAAGTTTTCGAGGACGTCGAAAGGGTTTGATGCTATTTGGGTCATCATGGATCGATTGACCAAGGGTGCCCATTTCTTGGTGATTTGGGAGAGTTCTTCGGCCGAGAAATTGGCCGTTGTGTATATCCGCGATATTGTAGCTCTCCATGGGGTTCCGATCTCTATTGTTTCAAATTGTGATGTTCGGTTCACCTATCGTTTGTGGCAGAAGTTCCATGAGGAACTGAGCATGAGTTTACACTTCAGCACAAAATATCATCCACAGACCGACGACCAGAGTGAGCGGGTGATACAGACCCTTGAGGATATGTTGGGGGCCTGTGTCATCGATTTTGGTGGGAGTTGGGACTCCTACATACTGCTTGCTGAGTTCTCCTATAACAACAGTCTTCACTCCATCATTGGTGCTCCGCCTTTTTGAGCTCTTGTATGGGCAGAGATGTTGTACCCCATTCTGGTGGGGTGAGGTTGGTCACGAGGTTATAGGGTGAACCGAGGTGGTCCTCTAAACTACGGAGATGGTTCAGCAGATCAGGTAGAAATTGCAGACTGTTTAGTGTCGGTAGAAGAGCTATGCTAACCAGCGCTGATCCGAGTTGGAGTTTCAGGTCGACAACATGGTGTTACTGAAAGTCTCACCTTGGAAAGGTGTGATTCGCTTCCGGAAGAGGGGGAAATTGGGTCCCCGATATATTGGTCCCTTCCGGGTTATTGCCAGGGTTGTCAAGATTGCTTACAGATTGGTTCTTCCTCAGGAGCTCAGTCAAATTCATAGCACTTTCCGCATTTCACGGTTGCGAAAGTGCAACTTGGATGAGGATGAAGTAGTCTCCTTTGATGATATTCAGGTCGATGAGCATTTGAACAATGTTGAGAGGCTCGTAGCTATTTAGGAAAGAAAAGTGAAGGTTTTAGGCAACAAGGAACTACGTTTGGTAAAGGTACGATGGCAATATTAAAGGGGCTCCGAGTGGACTTGGGAGCCTGAGACTGAGATGCAGGAGCATTACCCATATTTGTTCGTTGCAGCAGACTTCGAGGGAGAAGTCTTGTTCAAGTTGGGGAGAGTTGTAACATCCCGGGTTTCAGGTATTTTATCAAATCCTTCCCTTGGTTTTAAATTATGTAATTTTGTTCCTTGGATTGGTTGGAATTAACCCTAAGAATCCCTTGTGGAAAAATGGTAAATTTTAGGGCAGGAGGAGTATGTTGAGCGTACATATGAGTACGCTGGGTGTACACATATGTATGCTGGGTGTACTATTTTCTGGGAGAAACCCTAAATTTTAGCCTCAAATTCCTTGAGTTGTTCTTGGAAAGCCCTAGACCCCTTAATTGAGGTTGTGAGCCCTAAAGTGTGTTCTTAGTTTTTAGAGGAAAGGGAAGTGCATCAAGAAGCTTGAAAGCTTGAAGCAAGGTTGGATCTCGAAGTTTGGCTTCCTTCTCCATCATCTAAAGGTATAAAGGTCATACCTTTATGGTTTATTTGATAGATCTCATGTTTGGGTTCCTTTTATGTTTCTTTTGGTCCCACATGCTCTATCTTGAGCATGGCATGTTCTATATGTTTGGATTTGTCCTTTCAGATCTTTGGTGGGGTCCTTGATCATAAAAATGAGGTCCCAATGCCTAGAAGTGTCCCATGCATTTGGTTGAAGGGTCTTAATGGATTAAGACCTTGTCTTAAGAACTTTTAGACGTGTAAAGTCATAAAGTTTGAGACTTTATGACTCTAGGGTGCATTTAGAGTGTGGATCTGTAATTTGGGCTTAAGTGCTTAATCCATCAAGCACAAAAAGGGACTTTTGGATCTACAAGGGTACGCCACGTGTGAAGGGGATTAGGCCCCGTGTACTCGGTCAACCACCCCGTTGTGGGTCAATGTGAGGCTCGATGTACGCTCCACGTACGCCTTCTGTTGGAATTCATATTTTAGGCTTTAAGTTTTGGGCCATCTTTTGGGCTTGTATGCTTGGGCCCTTATTGGGATATCTGAGTATGAGTGTTTTGGGTTAAGTGAAGGGTTGGACCTGAGGATAAGTCCCAAAAAGGAGTGTGGGCCCTAATTCGAAAATTGGGCCAATGATGAGTCTTAAATAATTTTTGGGCTTTTAAATCAAGAATTGGGCTTGGGTCTTGGTTCAATTGGGAAAGGGTAAAGTGGACATTTACCCTAAGTATGAGTTATTAGTCAAGGATGGGAAACCAATTACTAATTGGATGTTTGTTTGTTGTGATAGTTCGGGAATTTTAGTGGGCCAACAGTCGGACGTTTTCTATGCGATTTGTCATTGTGAGGTGAGTGTTCCTCACAATACTTTTCGTTCGAATGCACCAAGGTCAGCCCTTTTGGATTGTTATCCTGATTATTACATGATTAAGACATGTAGTGATCTATTAGATCTACATCCTGGTAGATAGGATGATGTTATTCTTAGTGGTTTGTAAGATCTGTCTGTTTGTTATTGGCTGGTTAACTGAATGTTTATCTGTTATATTTATATGTGTCGACACAGTGTATGAGTGGTTGGGTTGAGGCCAACCTGATTTGTGTTGAAGGCCAATAGACCTAGGGCATCCTAGATTGACTGAAGGCTAGTGGGGCGTACCAGTCAAGCCGAAGGCCCAAAGAACATTCCAGATAGGCTGAAATACCGATGTGGCGTACCAGTAATGCATGTTGTATATTTTATTATTCCAGCTTTGTGTTGTGTTGGTAATTTGGGGGAAACTCACTAAACTTTGGGCTTACAGATTTGGATTATATTTCAGGTACCTCAGAGGATCACGGAAAGGTGAAGGCGTGATCGTGCACCTCCTCATCTTATGTTTTGTGATTTTGGGAAAACTATGATGACGAACATGTTTTGAAAACTATAATGTAAACAATTATGATTTTGGTTGGTTTCATAAGTTTAAATTTTTAAGAAATTTTATGAATGTTACACATTGTACCTAGTCGTTACTCTGCATAAATATCCTGTTTTCAAATCAACCATAATTAGGGTATATATATATAAGATAATTATGCGATATAATAATTATAATTATGAGATACAAAAATTATAATCAAATATAAAGTAAAAGATTTATATTGTGATAGTTATAGGAAATTAATAATTGAGAAAGTTAAAGATAATACACCTAAGGTTAATGCGTTAGTGATCTGTTATTATTCATCCTAAGGTTAATTGGTTATGTAGAAAACCATTTATTTCAAATACATTTATAAGAAAATCAGAATTAGTAAAGCGTAGAATCTTCATTGTTATTGATGAATGTGTGCAGTCACGCCCTCGCCTTCTCATGATGACTGATGATACCTGAAACAATAAACAACTGAGTAAGCACAGAGCTTAGTGAGTTTCCCTCAAAATACCCCCATACGATAAACATACAAGCATGCATCGGGTTTACTCAGCCATCGGGTTGGAATACCCAGGGTCTGTAGGCCTAACATATCAACCCAACCGCTCTTACCGAGCTTCCATGCCTACGACTTACAGTCGGCCCGCACCGGGTATCTTGGGCTATAGCACAAAGCAGGACCACCTCAACCCACCACTACCACATGTCGACATATAAACAATGAAGGATCAAGTAGGTATATAATAGATCTAAACATCAATCATACAGCTTAATACCGCCTACTAGTCCCCTCACATCATATAGTCCTGCTACGAGCTAATATCCATAAAATGTGTAACCATAAGTGACCGGCGGTGAGATAGCCACCCAAACAGGTGATTCTACTCTAGAGTCACAACTAAACAAGGAACAGGAAAAAGGGCCTACATCAAGAGTTCTCAGGCTATCCGACATGACCACAGACAATCCCTAGGGCACTCCACCAGATGATAACCAACAAGTACGGATAACATACGGTTCTACAGATCACTACAACATAGCACCATACTCGATACCAGGATACAAATCTAACATATCACTACAGCATAACAGCATACTAAATATCAATAATCCAAGGAATGCATGACCTTATATAATTAGAGGTGAGATAGAAACCTAGACAGGTGATCCTACTCTAGAACCACAACCAAACAAGGAACAGGTAAAAAAGCCTAGATCAAGAGTCCTCAGTCTATCCAACATGACTATATACAGTCCTTAATGCATCCCTCTACTAACAGATAACATAAAAAAGTGGTTCAAAATTGGTGCCTTCGACCCACGGTACAATGAGACGAAACTCACCTCAATATGTGCATAGGTAACCACCGTAGTAATGAAGAAGTCTATCAGCTTCAACTCACTTCCAACCACCTACAGGAAGATACTAGAGTCAATCCCTGATCACAGGTCATACTCACTTTGAACTATGACAACTTCACAAGAAATGACAATTAAGAGTCCACATAAAATGACGATTACAGTTAAGCAAGGACACGTAACCCATTAAGGACTTAACCACCTAAGGTTAGGACTGATGAAGGTTTAACATAGTCATTCTCAAGTATAATAATAATCCAAGCAAAAGCCCAATTACACGCCCCGATCGTTACCCAAAATAGGGCTTCCTGAGTTTTAGGGTTTCCACATAAAATGATAACTATGGTTAGTGTTCCAAACTTAATTCCTTAAGCCTAATTCATTAAGTCCAAGACTACATTAAGTTAGAAATAGGACATTATCGAGTATAATTTAAAGTTCAATTGACAGTTCAACACGGGTCCCGACAAAACTCTAAAACTAGGGTTTTCTTGACATTAGGGTTTCTAACCCAAACACGTGGCACTAGGTCTAAGGTTAGATGCTTAGGTAATTTAATTTTTAATAAGTCGGACACCACCCATTGCCACCTCGAGTAGTGGTGGTCGACGACGGTCAATGACGATAGGAGGCGCCAACCACCACTTTTGAATGTCGATAGTTATAATTTTAGGCCGAAACACCTTCAAAATCATTCCAGTACACACAAAACGTCAATCCGACACACACATACGCATACAACCAACCCAAGGTTGTGGCTAGTGGCAGCAGAACGACGACAGCCGCCATGGTCGACTGCCATGGTGGGTTTCTCTTTGGTTCATCTGCAAAACAACATCCATACGACAATATACACCGAAACACACACACACATGCAAAAACACACAACACAACCACCCTCGTGGTGGCAGGCGGTGGTCGGAGAGCGATAGGGCGACAACTACATGGTGGCGACGGTAACGATTGAATGACTGCGACATTTTAGAAAAGAATGGAGAATAGAGGGGTTGCATCTCGCCCTCACCAGAGAATGGTTCAATAGCTATGAGTTCCCAGTTTGCTCCAGCTTCCTTCAATCTCGATGTTCATCTCATTCGCCCTCATTCACATCGACAGAAGTTGTAGCGACGATGTTCGGTGAAGGACCTAGGCGGCGTCGGAAACGAATGGTAGTCGACGAAGCAGCAACACTTAAAGGCTGCCCTCCACTCCTTGTTGGTCTCAAAATCTTCCTTCATGGAAGGAGAAAGTCGACGATGTTGGTCGCTCAGTGGTTCAAGGCAATGTCAAAGGTGATGGTTGCGGCTGTAGATGTCAAGAGTAAGGTGGCGGCTGCAAAACAACTCTAGGGTTAGGGTTTATGTGGGTAACCAAATAGCAATAGGGTGGAGGGGGGAGGGGTTTAAGTCCCATCTCTCTTCAAACATTAGCCTCTTTGTTACACTTTCAGTCCCTCCTTCTCAATTCATTTTCAAATTAAATCCACTAATTACCATACAGCCCCTGCTTTATGAAATTCTTTACATTTCAAGTCCCGTTGTTACAAAATAATCCACAATTTCCAAAAATTATAACATTTAACTCCTTATGGGTAACACTCTGATAAATTATTATGGATTTAAGGCTAAAATAAAATAAAAAAGTAAAAATACATCTCGGGGTTTTAGGGTTTATTTATTTATTTATTTTATTTATATTAACGGGATGTAACAATTCTCTCCCACTTGAGTTAGATTTCATCCTTGAAATTAACTCTCACATCTACTTCATGATGCACTCCCCTACAACAACCAAGATGTATGAAAATCCACAGAGTTGATCGGTCCCAGTGCCTCTCGGCCAAACGCCGGCATGCAATCCCACACAAAAAGAGCACCCCCGCGATGAAAAGTAACTAATCACATACTGAACTAAACAACACACTTTCTCGGCTCTGATAATCCAGCTAAGCTATCCATTATGAACACTCGGGCTCACCCTCGATCAGACGATAACAAACAAGTAAACCCTTAAACTAGGATCCTAAAACCCTACGGTCTAAGCACAAGCACGCCCTACAAATTCTGTCACAACTAAGGCTAATACGAATTGATGGGAAATTCCAACAACTAACGCTGATCTTGCCATGAATCCAAAAGATTTAATAGTTACCCAAAAGTTTCGAACGTAGAGAAATCTGACTAAGAACTGAATCTTGGTACAACCTCTATCTACTGCGAGGTTCCAATCTCCCCTACTTGAAATATGCTAGAAACTGAGAACTTCATAGTCCACCGATACCCAGACTAACTCAAACTCCACCACTTGGTTCCAACCACTGATATCCTGTTACATAGAAGGATTTGAATAACCACAACATTCATACATTCCAACACACATATAATCGAGGGCAATTATGATTAATTCATTCATAACAAGAATCAATTTAACAGGGCTAAATAAGATAATTCAATTCAACTGATCATCCAAAAAATTACAACTGAACATCAAATCATAAACAAAAATTTCAGATGAATACTAATACCACCACAATTGCTAAAAAGAAAACCTGTCAACTTAACTTTTGGTCCTCAGGACCCCAGCGGTTCCATGAAGACCATCAGGTAACTGCCAAGCTAAGGGTGTAGGATCCAACACCTCACTGAGAAAAGGATAATGAGCTCCGATGTGGCCTTCCTGACCGCAATGGAAACAAACTCGCACACTCTGCCTACAATCTCTACCAAAATGGCCCTCCTCGCCACACTTGTGACATACAAAAGATTTGCGCCTACATCCAACTGATCCTGAAATATGGTCGGCAGACTTGAACCGTTTTGCTGTAGGTTGGGACTGATCCAGAGCCTAACACTTCTCCCTCGCCTGGGTCTCTATCTCAATCTCGCGCCTCCTTGCGGCATCCCGAAGATCAGAAAGAGAACCATAACAATGGGTGGACACAAACTATCGAATATCCAACTTGAGCATGCTCAAATACCGATTCATACGAGCCTGCTCTGAGGTAGCGAACTTAGGACTGAACAAAACCATCTCAGTGAACATCTTGGTGATCTCCATCATTGACTCATCTTCTGTGTCAAATCCAAATACTCTTGAGCCAACTTCCCCGTCTCCACCAGATGGAACATATCTCGCACATAACATATCTAAGAATTGTTCCCAAGACACCGTAGCTCTCTACTAAAGAGTGTAAGCACCAATCACCATTCTCCACCAATCCTTCACCCCCAACTTGAGATGGTTCAAGGCGTACTTGACCTTCTGGTCATCCAGACAAGAACACGTGAATAAACAACCATCCACATCAGACAGCCATCTCATTGCCTTAATAGGGTCCGAGAAACCATCAAACTTCAGGGGCTTCGTATTATCAAAGTCTCGGTATTAGAAAGCTCTCTCTCCTCAAACTCTAACAGCGGCAACAGCCGTGGTAGCTGCAGCAGCTACAACCTCAGAAAGTGTAGCATAATGATCTTCGGAAAAATCAATCATGGCGTTCTTGACCATCTCGAGCAACTCTGGAGTCACCTCCTTGATCGCCTTGACCGCTTCTGCAACAATGATCCCACGAATCTCCTCCTCACTCAGACTTGCTCTCCCAGTGTTGCCCGCTCCTACTCCTGAACCTCCACTAGCTGACATACTAAAAATATACAAAGAAAAGATCAGACATCACAACACAATGCTCAACACACCCGACCTTACTCCTATTTGTTCCTTAGTAGCCTTGAAACTCCTCCTGAATCTCATACAGATCTTGTGCTTTAGTAGTAGTACGAGCCCATACTACCTTCCACACCTATCCGTAATCGATTCAGAGTTTGTTCCAAGGTCCTAAGTCACTCCACTAGAGCACTCCTAGGTGTGCTAACACCCACTTCTCCTACGAGCTACAACAAAATTTCTAGGTACTCTTCCTAGGATTATCCTTGCTCCCGCACCACCGGTTGCTTTTATGCGTGCTTGTTGTACACAATATAGGGTTAGATTGACTGTCGAATAATCAACTCTGCCCTAAATATACAACCAAACAAGGAACAGGAAGTAAGGCCAAGTCGATCATTCTAAGGCTATTGAATCCCGACCCTATACAACTAATCAACATACACGTAGCAATCACACAATCAAAAGTATATATCAGGTAAGAAACTCCCCTTATCATAAGGCATCACAGAAATCAGGCATCACTATCCAATAGTTTCTAAAATAACCTTATCCACCAGCATGTTTTTCTAATAATTCATATATCAGCGAAATTAAAACTCAACAAGCATAACAATATGGGTATTTTGCGAACTACCCTCTTGTTCAGGCTCTGGCAGACTGTACACACCGCATCTTACTAAAAAAGCCAAAGTTAAATCAAGACCTACATTCCCGATCCCAAGCCAATAATCAAACAAGAACATGACAAGAGACCAAGCCCATGTCCTTAGCCCAACCCTTTTATTATAAATTATTTCTTTCAAAAACATTTTACAAAAATTCTTGGATCCTAGTTGGAGACAGGATTCACACAAGTGTTTCAACATTTCATTCAAACCATGGCTCTAATACCAACTTGTAATGTCCCATTTTCACAACCAAAAATTTTCATTTTATTTAAGAAATCTTCCCAATTATAAATTGGTTATGTAGAAAAAGATTTATTTCAAATACATTTATAAAAAAAAATTAGAATAATATTAAAGCGCGGAATCTTCATTGTTGTTGATGAATGTGTAAAGTCACGCCTTCGCCATCCCATTAAGATCGATGATACCTGAAAACCATAAACAACTAATTAAGCACAAAGCTTAGTGAGTTTCCTACAAAATATTGCATATGATAAACATACAAGCATGTATTGGGTCCACTCAACCATCAGGCCGGAATACCCAATGTTTGTTGGCCTACCACCTCAACCCAACCGCTCTTCTCGAGCCTCCATGCCTACACTTACAACCGGCCTGTATCGGGTATCTTGGCCTACATCACAAAGCAGGACTGCCTCAACCCACCACAACCACATTTCGATATATAAACAATCAAGGATTAAGTAGGTGCATAATACAAACAAACATCAATCATACAGATCGCTACCGCCTACTAGTCCCCTCACAACATATAGTCCTGCTACCAACTAACCTCCATAGTATGAGTAACCATAACTGACCAACGGTAAGATTTCCACTCGAACAGGTGATCCTACTCTAGAGCGAAAACTAAACAAGGAACTGGAAAAAGGGCATAGATCAAGAGTTCTAATGCTATGTAACATGACCACAGACAGTACCTAGGGCACTCCACCAGATGATAACCAACAAGTACAGATAACATACGGTTCTACAGAAGACTACAGCATAGCACCATACTTGATACCAGGATATAGATCTAACATATCAGTAAAGCATAGCAGCATACAAAATATTAACAATCCAAGGAATGCATAACCATATATAATCAGAGGTGAGATAGACACCCGTACACGTGATCCTACTCTAGAACCACAACCAACTATGGAACATGTAAAAGGGCCTAAATCAAGAATCCTCAGTCTATGCTACATGACAATATATAGTCCCTAATACATCCCTCTACTAACAGATAACCAAAACTAGTGGTCCGACATTGGTGCCTTCGACCCACGGTATAATGAGGCGAAACTCATTTCGATATGAGTGTAGGTAACCACCATAGTAATGCAGAACTCTACTAGCTTCAACTCACTTCCAATCACCTACAGGAAGATACTAGAGTCAATCCCCAATAACAAGTTATAGACACTTGCAACAGTGACAACTTCACATGAAATGATTATTAGGGTTCCACATTAAATGACGATTGGGGTTAAGTAAGGATACTTAACCCATTAAGGACTTAACCACCTAAGTATACGACGGATTAAGGTTTAACCTATTCATTCTTGGGTATAATATAATACAAGCAATAGCCCACTTACGCACCCCGATCGTTGCCTAAAAAAAGGGCTTCCTGATTTTTAGGGTTTCCACATAAAATGATAACTAGGGTTAGTGTTCCACATCTAATCCCTAATGGACTTAATTCATTAAGTCCAAGACTGCATCAAGTTAATCGTAGGGCATTATTGAGTATAATTTAAAGTTCAATTAACAGTTCATCACGGATCCCGATAAAACTCCAAAACTAGGGTTTTCTTGTCATTAGGGTTTTCTAAATGCTAATTAGGATATATATCCCAAACACGTGCCACTAGGTCTATGGTTAGATTCTTATGTAAGTTAATGTTTAATAAGTCGAACATCACCCACTGCCACGTCGGGCAGTGATGGTCGGCAGCGTTCCATGGTGGCAGGAGGCGACATCCACCACTTTTTAATGGCGGTAGTTATAATTTTAGGCCAAAACACTATTGAAATCATTCCAGTACACACAAAACGTCAATCTAACACACACATACGCACATAGCCACCCCAAGGTGGTGGCTAGTGGCGGCAGTCACCATGGTCAGCTGCCATGGTGAGTTTCTCTTCAGTTCATCCGTCCAAACAACATCCACACAATGACATACACTGAAACACACACACACACATACATGTGAAAACATACACAACACAACCACCCTCGTTGTGGTAGGATGTGGTCAGAGAGCGCTAGGGCGACAGGCGCATGGCGGCGACGGTAGCTGTCGATTGACTACGACATTTCAGAAATGAATGGAGAAGAGAAGGGTTGCAGATCACCCTCACTAGAGAATGGTTCAGTAGCCACGAGGTCCTGGTTTGCTCCCGCTTCCTTCAATCTCTATGTTCAGCTCGACGGCCCTCATTCCTATCGACAGAAGTTGCAGCGGTGGTGTTCGGCGAAGGAGTTGGGCGGCGTAGGCAGCGAATGGTAGTCGATGAAGCATCAACACTCAAAGGTTTCCCTCTACTCCTCGTCGGTCTCGAACTCTTCTGCCGTGGTGGCGAGGGGAGGGGAGAAATACAATGGTGGTAGTCACTCAGTGGTTCAAGGCAGCGTCAAAGGTGATGGAGGCGGCTGTAGATATCAGGGGTAAGGTGGCGACTACAAAACATTTCTAAGGTTAGGGTTTATATGGGTAACCGAGTAGCAAGAGGGTAAAGGGGGAACGAGTTTAAGTCCCGTCTCTCTTCTAACATTAGACCATTTCTTACACTTTTGGTCCCTCCTTCTCAATTCATTTTCAAATTAAATACACTAATTTACCAAACAGCCCCTACTCTACGAAATTTTTTACATTTCAAGTCCAATTGTTACAATATAGCCCCTAAATTCCAGAAATTATAACATTTAACTCCTTATGGCTAACACTCTGATAAATTATTACAGATTTAGGTTTAAAATAAAATAAAAATATAAAAATACATCTCGGGGTTCGAGGGTTTATTTATTTATTTTAAATGGGATGTTACCTTATTAATCTAAACATCGATTATGTGGGCTCATGGTAATACATTTCGACAACCCTAGAGATCCAACTACCTAGAGGAACAACTTCAATTAGTTAATAAAATAATTTTGGATTAGTAAAGTATCATAAAATATAACATAGTAAGATAGAATCGGTAAAGTATTCTATCAAGATGGTAATATAGGATTGGTAATATACCCTATAAAGATAGTAAGTTAAGGTTGGTAAAATATCTTAACAAGGAAAGAAAGCTTTTTCTAAAAGAAAAAGGATTATTATTTTAATAAAATCAAATAAAGCAGAAAACTATAAAAACCTGTGAATTCACCAACATTATGTTTATGTTTTCAAAATACATGAATTCTCAGGGAGATGAGTGTTTAGGAGAGTCGTATAGAGGATGATGTCTTCAAGGAAGCTTTCTGGAGTTTAGTTCTTTCTGTTTGTCTTTTTTGTTTTATTTATGTGTAATGTTCAATATATATTTGTGCCATGATCCAATATCCCTATGTCACACAGCCCGACGTTTCCGCCTTCAGTCGGGCGTGTGACAATATACAATGAATAAATTCGTAATTGTTATGGTGATTAAATAATAAGGATTATTTATGATCAATGGGTATGATACCATAGTTAATTAATTTATTATTGCGTATCACTTAGAATATTTACTTCCCGAGTAATTTTAATTATTTTAAATTCCACAGTCGCTCACACTTTTGGAAGTAAGTAGTGAATTAAGGGGTCGTTTGATAGTTGTTGATTGGGTTAGAGTTGACTGAGTTAGAATCTAACTGAGTTAGAAATGCAGACTAGGTCCACATCTGACCGAGTTTATGTTGTTTGATTATTTATCTGACTGATTGTGCTGAATGATAAAAATGACCATATTATCCTTATGTTGTCCCTTGTGCTACATAACATAATTATAAAAATAAAAATTTTCACATAAAATCCAAATTAAACATACATTATTTAAAATCCAAATAGAAAGTGTAATACAAAATCCAAATACACATTGTCATACATAATAAAAAAGTACATCATTTAACGTGAACCATTTGAAAGTAACTTATTAGCAATATGGTCATGCAAAGTAGTCATTTAGTCAACAGCTTTTGAACCCCATTCTATGCCTTGTATGTTTTGGCCCTCACTTCCTCCACCTCCCGCATTAGGAGTAACCATATTGTTTTGTTTAAAGTTCATAAATAGGTTATCTTGAATATCGTATTTCCTTATAAAATTATGGACCACAACACAAGCAATGACTACGTCTCTTTACACTAGAAAAGGATAAGGAGTTATACGTTTTAAAACTTAAAATCTCACCTTCAATACACCATAAGCACGTTCAATGATATTTCTAAGTTGTGCATGAGCATGATTGAACCTTTCTTCCTTAGTTAAAGCTCTGTGTCTTCGAAAATCGGCTAACCAATACCTAGTAATGTGGTAAGGAGCCATAAATCCACAGGTGTTAGTGTATGCAACATCACAAAGGTAATATTTATCTGTAGATGGTTGACAAATTTATCATATTAATAATATAGATAATGAAACTTATAGAAAAATTAAAAACATGGTGGAGGGAATGGACATCTAGAAGTCGGATTAAATGCAACTTCTTTCAAAATTTTAGAATCATGTTCTATGCCCTCCTATCCAACCCATACAAAGGTGAATATCATATCAAAATCACAAATTCCTATTACATTTTGATTAACGTTCACCTTTTCCTCTTCACATATAGTGAGTTTGTTCATCAACAGGCACAACTACACGTACAAGTGTTCCATCTAGTGCACCTAATGCTCCAGGAAATATGTTTTTTAGTCATCTATGTCGTTATGAGGTATTTCGTCTTGTATTAGAAGATGTTGGTATAGTAATTTCTCTTGCAAAACACATCATTTCTTTTTAACACCTCATGAAAACATTAATGAATCCTGCGTATGGAGTGGTGAAACCTTTCATTAATGGCTCAAAAATGTTCATTATGTCCTATAACATGTAAAAATATAGTCATCTTCTCTTCAACGCTTATATTCCTACTACGATGTAACCAATTTCTTTGAGTAAAATGATTGCTTAATAATACAAATGCATCTTGTGAAAGGCACATCATATCGTAACATTGTATTGCATATCCGTGTATCAAATCTTGTGTATATGCATGCCCGGTTTCTTCCAATTCGTTAGCTTTTATTCTTCCAATTCTGTTTTTCCCTTTTCGAACCAACATCAACCAATACCATGAGAGTATAAGGAAACCAAAAAACTCACATTCCTTATCCATATGTAACATGTTAAATGTTAAATACAAATCACATAAATTTTATAACATAAACCATAACATTAATCAATAAAATTCAAATGCATAACATATAACTCGATAACATGAGAATCCATCACATAAAAATCCATAACATAAAAATCAATACCAAATAACAATCCTAAACATAACACATAAAAAACCTAAACATAAAAATCCTAAACATAACACATAACAACCCTACACATAAAAATCCATAACATGTACCATAATATAAATCCATAACATGTACCATAATATAAATCCATAAAGCATAAAGCCAAAAACATCCTAAAGTCATACTAATGTCAACCAAGTAATCCAAAATTATTTCCCACAATTTTCACCCACAACTCACAAGCCAAAGACTCAAGGCGTAACCTAATTTTCATGTTACCAACATTTTCAGCGAACAACATAAGAGCAGTGATGTATTTTGGATCAGAACTTCCCCATTCCAAGCCTTTCAATTTTTCAATACATTCATCCATCTCCTTGTCAAGATTATTTTTTTGCACGAACGCCTGAGTCGCCTTCTTAATTTCCTTGCCAACCTCTCTTATGTCTTCATCCAGTGTGTCCGTGGGTACATTTCGTTTTCCTCTTTTGTTTTTGGACCGACCAGACGAATCTCCACTTGCATGTGATGCACTTGTAGGTGGGGGTAGTGTTGAAGCTGAGGCTAGGATATCTATTTGAGGTGGTGTATCTCCCATCTCGATATCCTCATAATCTTCTATAGTAAGACTTCTACAGGGTGAGAGAGTGTCGAAGATGGTCCTCAACTAGCAGCCCCGGTCGACGTCACACCGTCAAACAACTAGATTCATAGATCAGGGTAAAGGAGGGGTGCATTTCTTAATTTCTCAACCATCTTGTTCAACTATTTGAAAATTTTATTTTATTATTAAACTTTATAAAAAATATTGTGTTTTAAATTAAAAGATTACCTTCACCTCCACTTTCCACTCTTCATCTGTCATTTGAAACGTGTTTGTGATAGGATTATAGAGATTCCCAGTTTTGTTTTTTACTTTCAACCAAACTGAATACTTGCTTTTCAAGTAGTCATAACAATATTTCATTTGTTTTTTGTCAACCACAAAGTCGTGTTCTTTTTTAAAGTTTTTCAGCTATTGTATTCCATGAGGAACCTTTGAGACCACTACCCTCCCGACCGTTACTTGTCAATTCTTGGATACATGCATCAAAAAAAAATTTATTCACAAAATCCCAAGACCAACTAGCTCTACTTCTCTTTTCTGTCATGTCTAAGGAATAAATATATGTTTAACATGTTATGCAAATATATACACATATTTGGACGCATAAACACAAATATATATACATATACAAAAAGATGTAACACAAATGTATACACCAATATACACACAAATTTGCCCACATATACACAAATATATATATATATATATATATATATATATATATATATTTATATACATATACACATATACACAAATACTCACAAATAGGTCATATTTATAAATATAAAAAAATATTAACATTCACTTTCTGCATATTATTTTCAAAACTTTTACATTTTCATTTACCTTTTTCATACATAACCTTGACAACTATAAAGAGATACAATACCTCAAAGATATATGGTTACACAACCACTTGAATTATATATAATTTTCAAAGTCACTATACTAATTACTGTATGGCTGTTAGAGTTTAGAATTCATGACAACTTGTGTTTTTCAATAGCTTGCTTATCATTATTCGACACCACCATAATTTCATATTCACCAATTTTGTTTTTGGAAGATATATAGTAATTAATCAATAAATTTTTTCACTTCTTTTTTTCAAGAATGAAGAAATAACATGCATGCTCCCATGGGAATTTTAAGTATCAAGAACATGAAAAACAAGGACAACAAGTGAATTCTGGACATGAAAAATCAAGAGCATCAAAAATCTAGAACATCAAAAACATGGAAATTTTGAGAATCAATAAATTCGACCATTTTACCCTTGATTATGAATGCAGGAAAAATAAGGACAAAAAAAAGAAAAACAAACTGTTGATTCGTTAGCTTTGTTGTTGATCGTGATGTTGATGTTAATCGTTGTGTTGTTGTTGATCATTGTTGTTGTTGTTATTAATCGATGTTGTTGGTCGACAGCTTCGAATCGCTAATGTTCGTCGCTGGGAGGTTAACGGGGGAGGGATGTAGGGCATCGAAGAGTGTTTTTTTATCTCGGTCCATCAAGTTGAAAGCAAGGACCAACTCCTCTACTTTTATTGGACCGAGTCCCTACATCTATAATCAATATCAAACGTGCCAATTGGATATTTATGGACCCATTCCTTCTTTGGACCCAGTTAGATACCATATCAAACGAGCCCTAAGACTATGATGAATTGTTTGTAGATTGTATGTGGAGATTAGACATTAGATGGGATTGCTATAATATTCAAGAGTACATAGAAAAATGGAGATTTTGAGTATTGGATAAACCCACGCTTAGATATTTCTTTATGGATTTTATTACGATTAATTATAAGACGATAATATCTTCTATTCTTCAAACAGATATACATAAGTTGTAATTTACAAGTCAATTGTGCATTGTAACATGATGTTATAAAACATAGTATCATGTATGATTTGGTGAGTAAAGGTTACAATTATGTATTTAAAGTTTACCGGTTTCTTTTTCCTTAACAGGAAAAGCGATATCTATGGGCCCCTTGGTGATTTGAGTTGATCTATGAAAAAATAGGTGCCAAGTCCAGACTAAATTGATTTGTTCGATTTTTTAGTCTAAATTGATCACAAATCGGGAAATAGAATAAATGAACATGAGCTTGATTATTTAATCCATGACTTCGTTCATATGATATCTTGTAGAATGAAGAAATAGTTGATCACTTATCTTAGGGCCAACATTTGGTTTGAATCAGAGTTTAACAGTAGCTTCTGAAACACACTTTATTGTTTAGTTCAAGGTTATACTGGAAATTGTAGTTATAGACTTATCCAAGTGGGAGACTATTGGATTAAGGTTTCTAAGCTCATAACTAAATTGGTATAAACTTGCAAATAGAAGCAAAGTCCTTTTGGGTTTCCCTCATAACTAGAAGTTGATTAGAATGACATTTATAGAGAAAGGATGATTTATTCGATTATTATATGATTAGTGAACTAACTGAAAATTATGAGGAAATCATTTGTGAATATATTATATGACTAACATATTAACTGGAAATAGATAGTTGATTTGTTACTTTATTATGTGATTAATAAATTAACATAAGATCAGTTGTTAAATAATTGATTTACTAATTTGTATTATTAATAAATTAATATGTCATCAATTAAAATCGATTAATTATTAATCAGAATTAATCTGGAATTAATTGGAAGTAATCGAAGGTGTAAAGGGTGAATTGTAATTGTTCAATAGTTGAACAAAAGAGGTAATTCTAGAACCATCCAAGGAAGACAGTTTTGGGAGCTCTTATAGGGTTTCCAGAAGCCTGCTAATAAGGATAACATTTGAATTGGGATTAAATCCAATATTTAATTATTAAAATTTTGATTTGTCCCTAATTTACCTAAACTATAAATAGGACACCTTAGGCATCAAATTTTGTGGTTACTCTTACCAAGCGAAATATGAATGAAATTTAAACCCTCTTCCTTTCTCCTCAATTTCCTTCTAATTCTAGGGTTTGGGTGTGAGCCATTAGATGCATTATCCTTTTTGTGCTAGCTTTCCATGCTCTTCAAAGGAAGGTATGAAGTTATTTTTTTGCTACAACAAATCAAATATATGTAAACCCTTAACCTTGATTTCTTAGTTTCGAAATTGCTAGGATTTATGTTCGTTTTGTTATTAAAAGTATGTTTCCTTCAAAGTGTAAGACATAGATCCTTTAAGATTATGTGTTCCCTTTCTCAACTGTTAAGTGATTTTCCGCATTGAGTATTTTGTTGTAACCTAATAAACCCATCATTACGGGTCTCCGCCTAGGCTAATTAGTCCCTTAACCCCAGTCGACCACCCGACCACCGCCTAGCAACTTTTACAACCTTCATATATATATATATATATATATATATATATATATATATATATATATATATATATATCAATTAGTAACATTAGTACCATTAACTATCATAATTTAAAAAACTCTTGACTGGTTGTTATTAATTAGGTAAAAGTGAAGAGTTATATAGGTTTCAAATGAATATCGTGCATAAATATGACCTAACCTGAAGCACATTCATTTAGATGGCCTCTTTTATAAGTTTTATACAAATAAATATATATTTTGTGTTCATTTGTGATGTAGACATTTGTAAGCCCTAAGAATCAAATATGAAGGGAACTAATACTAAAAATAAGAAAAAACATTTCAAAAGCATGGAAATCAATATATATATATATATATATATATATATATATATATATATATATATATATATATATATATATATATATATATATATAATGGAAGGTTCAATTGTGGAAAAAAAAAGTTGAGAATGCGAGAATGAATTTGGACCACTCATTTCGAATCTGCAGCTTAAGCACTCCAACGATAATACTCGTATATAAATAAGTATATACTTATTCATATTTGAATAAGTGGATACTTATTAATATATGAATAAATATACTTATTTATGAAAATAAGTTTGTGTCTGTTAATAAGGGATTATTCATATATGAATATGGTGTTTGGTGTTGTAGGTGGTGGTTGTTGCAGGGGTAGTGGTGACGGTGGTAGAGGTGGTGGTGGTGGCAGTTACGGTGGGGTTGGAGGTAGAGGTGGCGAATATAGTGGTGGTAGTGACAATGACGATTGTGGTGTTGGTGGGTGGCAGAACTGTTGGTGATGATTACGGTCGCAGTGGCAGAGGTAGTGTTGGAGGCGGAGGTGGCGGTGGTTGGTCGTGGAGGTGGCGGTGGTTTGTGGCTGAGGTGGTGGTGGTTGCATGGGAGATGTGGCAATAGATATAGTGGAAGTGGTGGTGGAGAAGGAGAAACGAGATGGTGGATTCATATATGAATATGCTTGAATTATAATCACATATGAATATTACTTCATCCTCGTCTTGCCGAAATGACAAAACGTTTTGCTACCAAAACAAATGTGTGCCTGAGAATAATTCCCTTATTCTCAAGCTCTTTTCTTCTCAATTATATATATATATATATATATATATATATATATATATATATATATATATATATATATATATATATATATATATGAAAGTTCTTGTATGCTTAAGAATCATATTAAAGTGATAGTGCTAATTAACGTATGATTTTAAAACAATAAGCTGTTACATCTTATGTCCACATTATAAATTTTAAAAACCAAACTCTATGTGATGTTTATTTTGACTAAAATTATTTTAGCATGTGAAAAACCAGATTATCAACCACACATAATAATTATCATAAAATAAGCAACACAAACATGCATAAAATAAATGTTCATAAACATAACCAATTAATGACATTTTTGTGAGACAAAAAAAAATGTCAAGTCCATTCCTAAAAATACATTTTAAGGGACCAAATAATCTTCTTGAAATGTTGTTGTAAAAGCTCCCACTTGAAAAACACTCATTGCTTGCAAAACATTGGAAAAGTTTCATGAAAGCAATATTTCGGAAATTCGCTAAAAGTCCAACAACCCATAAGAAACAGCATTAGTGACATTATTTCAAAACAGTCACTAACTTTTAACATGCTTTTAATATTGAAAATTACTCTTTGGTCTTCAAAAAATGGCTCCAACTTCATTTCTTGTTACATTTTTGTACAAATAAATTATTTCTAACAACTAAACTATTATTAAAAAAATATAAACCAAGAAAACTAATCTATTTAATTTATTACATACCTACGAATAAATAAATTATTACAACCATCTTTATAAAACAACAAACATAACAACACAACAAAAATAATGGTCATTGGCTAGTTTATGCACATCATACATATCAACATACACATTAAACAAGCTTTGTTTTTCTAAGATAACTTTAAATAACAAAAGATGAATTATCTTTCATATATATATATATATATATATATATATATATATATATATATATATATATATATATATATATATATATATATATATAGAGAGAGAGAGAGAGAGAGATAGAGAGTTAGGATCATATATAATAATCAAATATTGTATGAATGTGTGACTCATTCTAGACCACTCATTTGATAAGGATATAATTGAAATTTTAATGTTACATAATTATGGTAATTTAGATAATTATGGTAAAAAAAAAATTAAATAAATTAAGAATCCTATAAACTAGGCATATTAGTTTCATATATACTGTCTTGGAAAAACTCTTCCTCTCCACCACCGTAGTTGGAAGTGTCGCATCATCCCAATGCCTCCCTCTGATCGTCTTCCTCCTCCAACGTACTCCAATGTCGGTAAGTTTTTCTCCTCTTTTTCATTTTCATTCTTGAACAATTGTTTTTCTTGAATGATTCCGAAATCATCTTTTCGTTGTCTTTTATGAACGATTTTGAAATCATTTTTTTCATACTTGAACAATTAAGATTTCATTAAAATTGTTTGTAGCTTTGAAATCAATTCATCAAAGCTTGTCCATTAATTTTTATGCAATAAATTAATAATTTCATAATCTTCAATTTTTTTGGTGTGTTTCTCGTAACCTAATTAATCTACTGGTTATACCTAAAACTATAGGTTTCACAGCAATTATATGTCCATGTTCCTCTATTTAGCTATGATACATTAATCGATGAATTGGTGTTAAGTTTTTTTTCCCTGTATGTTGATGCTTTTGATTTAGAATTTATTTTTGAAAATATGTTTTGAATTTTAATGTACAGTTTCTCAAATACTTATAAATTAATTTACTTATGAAAAAAATGGACAGTTGAAAAAGGGAAAAAGCTTGACAATAGCTAAAAGACAAGTATTTAGATGAACTTTTAAGAATGTAAACGATTGAATGAATTTGGTATTGAAACAGATTTTGTATATATGTTTACTAATATAATGTATATTTGAAAATTACAGGCATATTGTTAAAATAGCTTAGCAATATGGAAGAACAGAATATTGGTTTTGAAAAACCATTGAGAGATGAAGTAGAAAAGTTTTTAGATAATGCAATTGTATTTTTGTTATTCATTTAGAATGTTGTTTATTCCATTCTTACATATTAGCATTTGATTTTTTTAAGCATGTCATGATATCATTGAAATTGTACCGAAGTAGTTTATCATATATTCTAAAAGAATAAGGACACATGTGTAGAGCTATATCATATATTCTAAAAGAATAAGGACACATGTGTAGAGCTACGCATTCATTTATTTTCTTATGGAAATTTTGGTTTGGTGGCTACAAAACATTTCCAGATCAACGCATTCAAGAATGATGATAGATTCTTAAAGAATTTAGTATAAAAGATTGTGTATATTTTTCAAAATGGTGTATATATATTCATGTTTTATGTTATGAATTTTTTTTATTTTAGAAGAATGGTTATTATTTTATACTACATTCTTAATTATATTGCAACACATTTGTTTTAAAGAATGGTATATTATTGTGCAATATATACAAATGTATTATTTAAGAATGTTACTTTTCAAAAAATTGTATTCCTTAAAAATGACGGAATGGCTTTTTTTTTTTTGGAAATCGTATTCTTTAGGATTGAAAAAAATGCGCTAAAATACAATGTGTATTTTTAAGAATGTTACTATTAAAAAAATTGTATTCTTATGGAATGAAACAATAAAAAAACTATTGAACCTCAAAAAATTGTATTCTTATAGAATGCAACAATAAAAATTTATTGAATGAACTCACATTCTTTAAGAATAAAGGAATCAAAATACGTGCTCATACTTGTTGAATGAATATGTATTCTCAAAAAATATGTTTTAATTTAAATGTGTTGAATAAAATGTGAGATTTGATTTTTATTAATAAATTTTAATTAGTTGCCTAATATACAGATTATTTTCAATTCTCTCTCTTTAGTTACCTTATTTATTTAATAATAGAAATTGTATGGTACGTGGTAGTCCGTGTTAATAACATGCACCTTATGATCACATTCATTCATTCTTTTTAATCTATTAACTAGAATTTGATTACACATTCACACAATACTTATGATTCATATTTGATCCTAACCTTCTATATATATATATATATATATATATATATATATATATATATATATATATATATATATATATATATATATATATATATATATATATATATATATATATATATCAGGTATAGCTTTTATATATGAGATATTATTAGGCATGGAAACTCAAAAGTTTCCGTTTAGTTTATAATTTCAAATTCGATTTAGTTTTTTAATTTCTTTAGCTTCAATTAAAACAACCAAAATACTTATATATATATATATATATATATATATATATATATATATATATATATATATATATATATATATATATATATATGGCTGAGAGGAATGGTGTTGGCACCACCGAGTTCCACCTCTACCTTACTTTTTCAAGGGAGTTTGCCAAGCAGTCGGAGTGGTAGACAAAAACTAGAGGGGAGAAAGAAGAAGAAAAGAGGAAAAACAATTTGTATGAGAGAGGAGAGGCTCGACAAAAAGATTTCAAGAGCTTAGTATTATGAGACGGAGAGGCAAAGTTTGTCGAAGTGACTCGTTAAATACTGAAAGCCACTCCCAACAGCCTAATGGAGTAAGTTGTTGACTTATGATACGACAATTGGCAGTTGGTTTTTAACAAAACAAAAATGCAAAAATATTCCTTATGGTTAGCTGAAAATTGCCACTTTGGTCCAAAAAGGTTTTGACTAGCACCAGAGGTCCAAAGTTTTCATTTTGTTGCAAGTTTGGTCCAATGGATTAGTGATGGTAGTTTAGTCATTACCTATTTTATTTCCCTTTATTTATTTAATAAATGAGAGTACGTATCTAATTACCGCCATATGGATAATATCAAGCCTCCTTCGCATTTATAGTCCCAAATTATAGTTAGTCAATTCTTTGTCATTGAGTGAGGATCAATAACCCTAATCTAATTTCTAAGTTGTGAGCTTTGATTAGGTGAGTTTCTCAGTGAATACATATACCAATGTGGAACGGAAGGTTGTCAAACAAATAATTCAGTACAAGGGTGGCATATGGTACGTATTTTGGTTTTTGCTCACTTAGATGCATTTTTATGTGAAACCATCGCCATCTAAAACTTGTTTTTTGTTCTTATTTTGAAGATGGATACCCTACACTTTTTACCATCAAGCTACATCATGGAGGTGTGTTGGTGTGCAAAGTTCTTCATGTATGACTTTGTAGATGGTTTGACTTTTGTAGACCCACTTGCATGTGGTGCATTAGCCTTATAACTAATGAGTATTATAGAGTGAGAGAGAGAGAGACATGTAAACACCTCTATATAAGGTGGGATCATACCACTTGTAGAGGTGTGCTTAAGAGATGTAGTCATAGTGATTAGTGAGTGAGATATTTATGAAGTTCTAGACTAAATCCCTTTTTGTACTCATTTACTATGATCGAATATATCTTTTAGCACCCAAATCACCATGTTTATTGTGCAAACTTTAATTCCGCATGCCAAACCATGTTCTTATGTCACTACAATTGTTATCAGAGCGGGTCTTCAAGATCAAGGTGATTTTTGAAGAACGATTCTCGGTTTGGCAACTTTTGTCACAATTGAAGCAATTTTGGTGAGTCTCTCTCTATGATCTCTCTTAATCTCATAGAATCATGTGTTACGTTCTTGATTTTCGATCGTTTTGACTCGTTGGATCAAATTTTCTTTGAAAAAACTCATTTGTTGTGATCCAATAATTTTTTTATGATCAAGGTTCGATCCAATCTAACATCCGTTCGTTCGATTTGATTTTCAAATTGTAATCATTCTTCTAAATCAAAATTTGACTCAAAATCAAATCAAAATCTTGTGTTTGTTACTGTTCATATCAGTTTTGAACCCAAATCAAGTTTTCTAATGTCATTTAATGGTAGATCGACTTTGAGGGCCCAATTGATGATTCATTTGGTGTGAGCTCAAAATGAATATTCATTTACTGTTCATGAATCCGTTTGAGCCCAAAAGTCATTGAATTCGTTTGATCCATCTTCGTTTCTTACTCTACTTGGTTATAACATCAGATATTTCTATCTCGTTCTTGAAGCCTTATTTTCAATTTCACGTTTTTGTTACTCGATTTGATGTACTTGCTAATCTATCATTGTGAATCAATCGAGTATTTTGATTCATAACTGATTGCGAAGTGGCGTAATCGACATTGACTATATGATCTAAATCAGTTTTGGAGCAAAAATTGATTGGGTTGTTCGATGAGGTTTTTGATTGATTGTTGTGAAGAACATGTGAAGAACAATGGAATAAAAACGTTTTAATCCTAAATTTGTTGTTAGAATCATAGATTTCGTGTTTACAGTTCTTTGACTTTGAAAAGTCAAAATGTGAAATCTTTATCAACGTAAAAGACAAAATTGGTGTTTTTGAGTTCATGTTTAGATTGAAGGCTTCGTTAGTTCATGGTCTTTATGGATTTTTGTGTTAGATGTTGAATGGGTCAGTTATATGATTTAGTTAGCAGACTGTATTTGGATGTCGATCAGGGATAGACGAAACTTTGAATCGACTAGGAAACGAAAGTCGATTTGAATAATAGATTTGTTTGGAAGTTTATTATTGGAATTCGAATCGATTTTGATTTCTGAAAGTGGACAAAGGATTTGTTGAACTGGTATCATTAATCGACTAGGTTGGAAATCAAAGCATTGATTTTGATTTTTGAATGGGATCATTGTTAAGGATAGATGTTTGAAGGCTTGATTTTTATAATCAATGGATTCAAAGTTGATTTCGTGTTTGATTAAGGTTCAGTTGATGATTGAGATACGAAGGATTAAAAAATTAAGAATTTTTGGTGCGTATGAATCATTCGAAGGGGGTATAAAGGATTTGTACAAAGGTGTATTTTCAAAGGGGCTATTAGGAAATTCATACGAAGGGTATAACAAGTTTCGAAAATGGTCCTTAAAGTTTCGAAAGATTGACAAATTTTCAAAACTCTTGTATGATTGATCAACATTTCGTATGATTTGAACAAATGAAAATGTTTCGAAATCAGTCCCTGATCCTTCGAATATTTGGCACTTCGAAAATTAATTGAAGTTTCGGATGTTTGACACTTTTCACCCAGCTTCGAAAATTGTTTAAAGCTTCATATGTTTGGGAATTCTTTCGTATGTTTTGAGAACAAAGGGCAGAACTGTCGAAAATAGTCCCTGAGGTTTCGAATGTTTGGCAGTTCGTACCCAAATTCGAAAAAGGACTGTTTTGTTGAAAATTAATGAAAGTGCATTTCAAGCCCCTGTAGTTTGTGCAAATTGACGCTTTCTACCCTGCTTTGGAAAAGGGGGAGAGTTTTGCATATTTTGATGTTTTGGTCGCAACGGGTCACTGCAGAATTTTGAAATTGACAATTTCTACCCATTTTGAGAAATTTTGTCAAAGGCGATCCATGAATGAAGCTAAAAATTGAATACTTTTTGGATTTTTCGGATTAAAGCACAAAGTTTATACCACATGTTGAGGAGGAGTTTTGACACGAAAAATTACGAGTGGAGCACATTCTCTTTCCTTGAAGGTTTTATAATCAAATTTCGATTATAAAAAGGGGGAGAAATTTATATGGAAATTCGAACTTGAATTTTTCATATTACGCGGATTTGAAGACCGAAGTGATCTTGAAGTTTTGAAGCCTACGAAATGAAGCAATTGGAAGTTCAGAAATGATTTATTTTTGAAATGGGTTTTGAATTATTAAAGATTTTTGGGGTGTGCTTTTATGCTCAACTTTAGGGTGATCGATTTAGAGTTTGAGAAGCTCGTGATCATTCGTTGATGCTCGGTTTGTATGGTCTCACATCATAGAGCCCAAATTGAAGAATCATGGAAGAATTGAAGATTGAAGTTCCTTTCGACATGTGTCACCTTTGACGCTCGGACCACGTAATTGCTCGATTTTGGAAGATTTAAAGTGGGTCATCCATTCGTAACTTTGAGGGGGAGAATGTTGGGGTGCAAAGTTCTTCATGTATGACTTTGTAGATGATTTGACTTTTTTAGACCCACTTGTATGTGGCGCATTAGCGTTATGACTAATGAGTATTAGAGAATGAGAGAGAGACATGTAAACACCTCTATATAAGGTGGGTTCATACCACTTGTAGAGGTGTGCTTAAGAGATGTAGTCATAGTGATTAGTGAGTGAGATATTTATGAAGTTCTAGACTAGATCCCCTTTTGTACTCATTTACTATGATCGAATATATCTTTTAGCACCCAAATCACCATGTTCATTGTGCAAACTTTAATTCCGCATGCCAAACCATGTTCTTATGTCACTACAATGTGAGTTCACAAAGTTTCCATATGTCAACTACATTGATGGAACTGTGACGTATATTGATATGGTGGACATGGAATATTTTGTTTTTCATGAAATGGATGTCATCATGCAAGGCTTAAGATACTCAGTTCCTCTAGTTATCTACTATCATTTTTATGTACCCAAAGGATACATGCATTTTGGACTACGTGCCCTAGGAAATGATGATGGTGTTTGTAATCTTGCCCACTATGTGAAGGAGCATAAACTCATAATGAGTTACATTGAACATGGTACGAAAAACTTGCTTACTTACTTTATGGCTCCTAAACCTATAAAAAAGTCATTATTAAGGAATTAGATATAACTGAGAAACATGAAACCCCCACAACTGATAACCAAGCCAGTGATAGGCCACATAGATGCACATCCCATGTTTTACATAATGGTATGTCAACTTCACCAAAACAAGCTGGAATTGTAGGCAATGAAGCTGTTTTAGATTTTTCATTATCCTCTGAGTAAAATACTAAAAGGGGTTGGATCAGGGACAAAGCTTTTTCATCATGTAGTAAGAAATTGGGCATAGATGATGCTGGTGAAGTTAGGTTTGATGGGGATAAGGATGATACACCTAATGATTTTGATCAAGGATTTAATGAATTTGTTGACATGGTTGAAAGGGTATGCAGCTGCACGAACTGGGAATTAACAACAATTCGTTTTAAACATGTGATTACAGTCCTAACTGACAAAGCTAATAATTGTGAAAAGGTTGAAGAGCTACACACTTATGTCTATAGGGTGCACTGGCTAGAAACTTGGAAAACAAATTATGTCTACAAGGTAGAGCTTATTAAAGGTCGAGCAATATGGCCTATATGTAAAGGGCCAATTAAAATCACCACTCCTCTACACCATAATCATATAGAGAGGCCCAAGAAAAAGAAATAGCAATCTAAGGGCGAGAGAAGGCAAAATAAGGGAGACAATGGGGCTAGTGGGAGTCACAGTCATGGTGCTAGCGGTAGTGGAAAACTTACAAGGAAGTGTATTAGAGTAACTTGCAACAAGTGTAAAAATAAAGGGCACAATGCTAGAACATGTAGGGGCCAATCAGGAAACTGATGGGATTTGAAGCTACTTTGATGTCTTTTGGGGTTTAAGTATCAATTATTGTAATGGGATAATGTTATGTTTATGTTATTGTATGTTTGGTATTTGCTGTCTTTTGGGCTTTAAGCTACATTGTTGTCCTTTTCGGTACTTGATAGCATGTGTTGTGATCTATAAGAACAACTTATGAGGAATTTGATGCTATGGTTTATGGTATGTTTATTTCGATGTTAATCTGATGTATAATTTCATGTTTAAATACCATTGTTACATTGTTATATTTTACTAAAAACATACAATTGTCATTAACAATGTTTAAATTATAAACAAAATAGAATGGTCAAAATATAGATACCAAATATAATAACCATTGACAATTTGAAGCAAAACATGTCATATATTGCTTACATCTTAACCAGACTACCCAAAAGATTATATTGTTTACAGTTTAAACAAAGTACTACCTAAACCATTACATTCCAAACTACTTCTTGTAAACCAATACAAATACAAACAAAATGCCAACTACATAACAGGTAACACTTGAGTCATGTGGATTGTGCCTTCAGTTGGTTGATTGACCTCCTCAACTCAGGTATGATAGCTTTTGAATGTTCAAAATGGTACTATCAAAACACCGAGTAAATTGACACTTGGATCCCTTCAAAAATAAAGAAACGAACACAGATTCTAACAGGTAATGGGAGAGCAAGGTATAAAATCCAAAAAAAGTGCTTACCTTAGTAGGGAATCCCTAGAAGTTTCGACCAGGATTTTTGTCAATCCATGAGGTTCTAACAAAAGATATTTTACCATTGAAACAAAAGTGTGAATAATGGGTGACTTAGGGAAACTGAAGACGAAGAAGAAGACGCGAACGAAGTAAGAAAAGCTTGAGTAGTATCCATCTTATAGGGGACTTATTAATTAAATAAATGGGAATAAAATAGGGAATAACCAAGATACCCTCACTTTGATAAGTCAAGACTATCTTAATAGGGGAGAAATGATGGAAGTTAATACATTGGATCAGACTCGCAACAAAATGAAAACTTTTGACCTCTTGTGCTAGTTCAAACCTTTTTGGACCAAAGTGACAATTTTCAACTAACCATATGGACCATTTTTGTAGTTTTTTCTTTTGCCAATATTATTTCTTCAAAGACTAAACTGCACAAACGGTCCATGTGGTTTGCTCAAAATTGCGACTTTTGTCCAAAAAAGTTTGGACTAGCACCATAGGTCCAAAGTTTTCATTTTGTTACATTTTTGGTCCAAAGGGTTAACCCCCGTCTATTTCCTCTTGTTAATATATATGTTTGACTTGTTAAATTGGGGGTATTTTGGTCATTTCCTATTTATTCCCCTTATTTAATATTAATAAAATAGAGTATGTATGTAATTATCACCATATAGATAATATCAAGTCTAATTTATATTTATAGTCCTTAATAATTGTGAGTCAATTCAATTTCCATTGTCATTGACTGAGGATCAAGAACCCTAATATGATTACCAATATTGTTAGTTTGGATCGGGTGACTTTCGTAGTGAATGCATATACAAATGTGGCACTTAAGGTTGTCAAGCATGTCATTCAACCCAAGGGTGGTTAATGACACATAATTTTGTTTTTGATCATTTACTTGATTTTCTTATAATAAATCATCCCTTTTGAAGCTTGTTTTTTGCTCTTGTCTTGAAGATGGACATCCTGCACTGTTTACCATCAAGATACATCATGGAGGCAAGTTCACAAAGTTTCCATATTTCAACTATATTAAGGGTATTGTAACGTATGTTGATATGGTGGATATAGAAGAGTTTTCTATTCACAAGATTGATGTGATTATGAAAGGGTTAGGATACTCAGTTCCTCCAGTTATCTATTATCATTTTTGAGTGCCTAAGGGAGACATGCATTTTGGATTATGGGCCCTAGGATGTGATGATGATATCCTCAATCTTGACCAATATGTGAAGGAGCATAAACTAATAAGGGTTTACACTAAACATGGTATGACTAACTTGCTTACTGATCCTAAACCTGAAAGAAAAGTTAGTATTGAGCAATTAGAGGAGATTGAGGAACATGACCCCCCAACTGATAACCAACCCAGTGGCATGCCACATACATGAATACTATATATTATAGACAATGAAGCTACTTTAGCCTTGTTAATATCCCCTAAGTATAATACGAAAAAGGATTTCATCAAGGACAAATCATTGTAATCATGTATTAAGAAATTGGCCATGAATGATGTTAGTGTTGTTAGGATTAGTGGGACTAAGGATGATGAACCTAATGATATTGACCAGGGATATAATGAATTTGATGAAGCAGTTAATGACTTTGGTCTTGGGTTGTACCAATTGATTTTATAGTCTAATTATGCAGTTAATGTGGAAGTCAATGAATATAATGTTGATGATGAGGTCTAAGAAAGTAAGGACAATGCGGATAATATAGAAGTAACTGAAGAATTCAATGAAATGAATAAATTCATTGAAATTAATGAAATTAATGAAGAGAATGTAGATGATTATGTCCATGAAGGTGAGGACAATGTAGAGATGAGGTGTTATACAATTGATGATGGAATTGAAGATGAAGATAAGACAGAGACTGATAAAGAGAATGATGAAAGAAGTGATGAGAGTGAGGACAGTGAATTATGGGTGGATGAAGACAACATAATCCCTGATGTAGAATTAGATATCAAGGATTTTTACATGAATATCGATCTTGAAGCAGAATTTCTTGAAAAAAGAGTAACAAAGCATAGTGATAATGAGAGTGAGGATGATCCTGAAGAATTGGATGTTATAGATAATGAGCAATGGGATTCATTAGATGAGGGTTCTGATATAGAAAGGAAAATGAGAGTTGTACTAAAGGAATTGGGGAAAGAGACAAGGTGCTCTCAAGGTGAGATACACAAAGTAACTTTTAGGATACGACAAAAATATAAAAGTAAGGAGTTAAAGGAAAAGATACAACTACATGCATTGGAAATGAGAAGTAATATATTCTTCAAGAAAAACAACAAAATGAGGTTAAGGGATCTCTGTAAAGGAACTATAGCCTTTACTGATGGTGAAGTGGGTGAACGTACCCCTTGTCCTTGGGTGATACATGGTTCTAGGTCAATAGTAGATAGTACTTGGTTCATAAAAACTTACAACCAAGAAAATAGATGCCTCCAGAAAAGAAAAGTTAGATCTGCAACAGCAAAGTTTATTTCTAAATAGATAATGGATTAGATTGAATCCAACCCAACAATCCCAGTCAAGCTCTTCAAGAACAATTGCAAAAGGAGTACCAAGTTGGATTCTCTATTCACAAGGGATTCAAGGCCAAATCTACTGCAAATAAACATGTGTAAGGGGATTACAAAAAGCAGTATGTTGTTCTTAGTGATTACATCTTATAGTTACAGTCTACCAATCCAGATACAACTATAAAGTTACAGTTTGATTATGAACCCAAACCAAGTGCTACCTCAAGAAGGTTTAAAAGGGTGAGGGAATTCATCTTGTATGATATATAAGCATATAATTGGTTAAATCAGATTCCCCCACAACACTTTACAAGAAGCCACTTCACAGGTATATAACTGAAGTTCCAAATTTACCCCTTTGTTGTATTATTTCTTAATATATGTTTGATCATGACAAGAAGCCACCTTTATGACAACATTGTGGTGTTTTCAAGTAGAGCAATATCATATATGCTTTTGAATAATTTTTGTGAAGTTTTTAATAGTAAATTGATTGAGGGAAGGGACAAGCCACTGATAAGCTACTTGGAGTACATCAGGGAGTATATGATGAAAATCATATGTAATGTCATAAAGGTGCAAAACAAGTGTGTTGGTCCACTAACCCCATCTACAACAAAGATCATGGAAAAGAATGTGAATTGGGCATCTCAGTACACAGCTAGGTGAAATGGGTCAGACAATTACCAAGTGCAAGGGCCATAGCAGGATCAACATGTTGTTGACATGGTTGAAAGAGTATGTAGTTGTAGGAAGTGAGAGTTACAGGACTCCCTTGTAAACATGTCATTGTAGTCCAAAATGACAAAGCAGATAATGGTGAAAAGGTTAGAAAGTTGCACACTTATGCCCATAGGGTGTACTGGCTAGAAACATGGAAAGGAACTTATGTGTACAAGGTAGAGCTTATTAAAGGTCGAGCAATGTGACTTATAAGTAAATGTCCAAATAAAATCACCCCTCCTCTACACCATAATCAGCTTGGAAGGCCCAAGAAAAAAGGAAGCAATATGTTGAGGAGAAAAGATAGAAGAAAGGAGACAATGGTGTTAGTGGGAGTGGAAAGCTTACAATAAAGTTTATAAAAGTAACTTGCGACAAGTGTAAAAATAAAGGGCACAATGCTAGAAGTTGCAGGGGCCAAGGAGGTAACTGATGGGATTTGAAGGTATTTTGATGTATGTAGGGGTATAAGTGTCTTTTTCGGATAATGTTGTGTTTATATGTATTGTATGTTTAGTACTTGAAGTGTTTTGGGGTTTAAGCTATTTGGGTGTTCTTTTTGGTATTTGATAGTGTGTACTGTGATGTGTGGGAACAATTTAGACTGGATTTGAAGTAATGACTTATGTTATGTTTAATGTCTTGATGTTCTTCTCATGTACAATTTCATGTTGTAGAACTCGACCAATGTGCCCTTTTAAACAAAACATACAATTGTTATTGACAATGTTCAAGCCATAAACAAAACATAATGGTCGAAATGTAGATACCAAATATAATTACCACTGATAATTTGTTGCAAAACATGTTTTCCATTGATTACATTTTAACCACAAAAGACTACCACAAACGACTACCACAAAATACTACCCAAAAGATTACATTACTTAAAAAAATACTACCTAAAACAGTAAAATACTAGTCAAACCATTACACTTCAATCTGTTAAGCTAATACACATTGTTTCAATTTGTTCATTAAATCACTTTCATATTCCATATTGAATATAGAATTTGTCGGTCTTATTAATTGGTATCAAAGCAGGAGATAATGTAATCAATCACTATTCTTTTGTCGAGCGAAAGAGGGTTTTCGTTTAGGGTTTTTTCGAAGTTTTCTTAGAATTGTTTTTGTGTTATCTCAATCATTTCTACGATTTGCACTTATATCTTTGCAAATCGATTGTAGATCACAAATCTGATTTTCCTATTTTTTTTTCCCTGAACTCGATTTTTGGTTACATATCTGGTTCTGTATTCAGTTTTTGATTGAAATCTCTCAAAATATCGAAGGACGACCTTCATTCATTCTCATTCAATCTTCCCAGTAGTATCGAATCAACTACTAGGATTCCAATCCTTTTCCCAGAAGATTATGAAGTCTGGTCTCTTCACTTTGAGGATTACGTGCTTGGGATTGAAACTCATGGGTCTAGCATCTGGCATGCTATGACTATGGATACATACAACTATTGCGGTTATAAAGAAGAGGTTAAAACTCAAGCTCAATATGATGTTATTGTTGCTGATGAAACTGATATCACAAACCATGATAAGGTCAAGTTAATATGCAATCTGAAGGCTATGCGAATCATCATATATGCTCTCCCTTCAGATACTTTTCGTCTGGTGAATTCGTACGATACTACTAAAGGGATTTGGTACAGACTGAAAGAGTTGTACTCTGGTGATAACGATTTGGAACATTCCCTGCAAACTACCCTCTTGTCAGAATTTGGGTCATTCGTATAAAATACATAAGAGAAACTCGAAAAGACTGTCAACCGTTTCAGTCATTTGTTGAGTAGGATGTTGAAGTACAACCTTCATAGAAAATTCACCGAAGAGAAGGTTACTTTCATGAATGGTCTCAGATCTAAATGGAAGTCAATTATCTAAACTGTGAAAGCACACGAACAATTCAAAAATTACTCCATGGTGAAACTGGTAGGGGATTCTGAAATCCCATGAAGAAGAAGTTACGAAGGAAGCAAAGTTGGTTTCAAGTGTTGGATCATTGGCGTTAGTTACAAAAGGCGATAAGCAGATGAAGTCAATTTTTTGATGATTCCTAGTATGATATCTTCGATGATGAACTCACAAAAGAAGACAAGGAGTTAATGGTGTCCAATCCAAAGAAGTTCTACAAAAAGAATTTCTCTCGATTCCAAAACAAATTCAATCCAGGAAACTCTAGGTATGAGAAGCCAAGAGAAGAAAATTACAAGAGCTTTCAGAATGATGAAGAGAAGAAGGAGAAGAAACTCTTGGGTAACTCTAGATACGATTGCAATTACTTTCATGGTAAGAATCACTTTGCGAAGGAATGCATGTTAAGGAAGCAGAACGAAGAGAAGGAGAAGGTGAAGGATGAGGCGTATTATGTTCAGAAGATTGAGGAACTTCGAAAGCAGGCAACAACAAATGCAAAAATGATGTTGATAGTTCAGGAAGACAGCGATGATGGCAATGTAGAGTTGTGGTCAACAAATTCTGAAGATGATGAAGTTAGAAGGCCAACTCAGGGAGAATGTCTGGTGGTGAAATCAAAAGAGAGTGGATTTTCTAGAAGGTGTCTGATGGTGAAGATTGTGAATTCCGAAGCGAATGGTTATGCAACGGATGGAGGAAAAGCCACAGCCGTCTCCCTTACCACGAAGTCAATCAAGGAGCATGTCAGTGAGTGCGAACGTGTTGTGGATAAGGTACATTCTATTCTTAAATCTATTAATATTCCTTCATCTTGTTATGATTCTAAACTGAATGATTTGTGTTATACGATTTCTGACTTTAGTGATAGTTTAAAAGAGAACCCGCATAAATAATTCAAAATGAATGATAATCTCAGCAGGGTAACTTTTATAAATGAGGAGAGGAGAATAAAAATAGAGGCGTTGGAAGTAGAGCTAAATAGAGCGAGAGATGATGTGATTTTACTTAAGAGAGATAGTCGATTGATTTTGAAACAAAGAATTCTGTCTAATTGCTAAACGCCTATATTTTAACATTTCTCGGTTGCAGTTGAATTGTGAAGTTGGTAATAGTTTGCATAAAATGATTTTACCTTTCCTTGAGTTAAAAGAAGATGAAATTGATGTAGAATTCTATAAATGTGAATCTATTGTTTCTTCATGAGATGAGATTTTTGATTCGTATAAAGTTGGGCTTGAGAAAATTGAAGAATTCATTAAGTCCAAAGAAAACAAAAACATGTTGAAAAATATTTTAACTGAAGAAGATAAAAATGAAATCTCAATGATCACTTCGCAGAAGTTTGACTCATTGTGCAAGAAATTAAGCTCGGATAATAATCTCATTTCTGAGAATGTTTCTAAATTTGATGAAAGTGAAATGAGTGAAATTTCTATCGAGGATGAAATTAATTGTTCAGCTTTTGTGAAAGAAATTGATGAACCAGAGAAAAATTTAATTTTTGAAGATTCAATTAAATTTACTCAAATTGTTGAAAATCCAGGTTCAAAAGTTTTGAAAACAAAAGCAACTATTTTCCCAAGAATTCAGAAAACCCCTAATCAAGTTTCCATAAAATTAGGACTAAACAAAAATAATACTTCTGAATTAACGTCCACTGTTTGCTTCTGATAATGCAAAAGGTTGTGAAGAACACTTTTGGTCAAAACCAATTAACAACGCAGATGAAACAAAAGGTCTTTCGGAAATGACCTCTTGGAAATATAAAGGCAAATACGTTTCAGAACCTATGAATCATATGAGCAACGGTTATGATATGGCAGGAACAAGTGGTTCAAAGATGTATCAAGTGATTCTTCGTTTGAAAAGCATGATTTTCCTCAAAGAAAAGCAAAACCGAAAGCACCTATTTGGAAATCAATTGAGGAATTTATTGAAAGAAAAAAGCAAATGAATTCTCGATGTAAAAAGAACTTAGCCAAAAGAAAAACAATTTTGGAAGAAAAGAATGAATTCTAACCAATGTTTTTTTTGTTCATCAAAATCTCCAAATCAAAATAATAATTTGTCTCAAAATGAGAAACCAAAATCAAGTGCTTCTCCAAAAACTCAATTTTCAAAACAGTGTGTTAAAACAAAAGATGTTTATGTCAAAAAGAAAGTTGCTTCCACACCAAAAGTTACTCTTGAAGAGTATGAATAAAGGATGAAAAAGGAAGAAAAATATTTTATGGAAAATATGTCTTCACATTACAAAAAGTATATTATTAATAACGAAGCAAACCCTGTTGAAATAAATCTTTGTGATAACAAAATGGAGGTTTACAAATTGGAGAAAGGAGCAAACAAGACTTTGATCAGAAAATCCTTTTGGGTAGATGAAAGAAATGCTAATCCAATCAAAAACAAAATCTCACAAGGACCCAAATTGGTTTTGGTTCCTAAATCTCATTAAATTTGCAGGTAATGTGTGACGAGCACTACGAATCGGAATGGTACATAGATAGTGGTTGTTAGCGTCACATGACTGGAAGGAAATCATAATTGAGAGAATTTCAGACATTAAATGTAATGCTTGGTTCCTGGTATGTATTGAACTTATAAATTATTCTTTTTATAGAAGAAACTCGACGCGTTGGAAGCCCCAGACTCGTCGAGTAGAGATTATAAGGGACATACATTTAAAGTGACCTACTTGACGAGTTGGGAGGCCTCAACTCAATGAGCAGGCTGAGGGAAATGAAACCCTAATTTCCAGTGTTTTTCACCCTATTTAAAGAACATAAACTCCACTGACCAGCCCCTCGTTAGCCTCCCTAAACCCTAAATCGTATTGTGAGCTCCTTGTTGGGAAACTAGATGTTTTGAGTGGATTTTTGTGTGTTCTTGTACTTGGTGAAGGACTTGGGAGAGCTTGAAGGTTATTGAGCATGAGGAGAGGAACTAGATCTGGTATCTCACCCGTCTTTGGAAACGATCTAAGTTATAAAGTCTCAAACTTGGTGCTTAATAGCTTAGATCTCTGTTGGTTTTGTTTTATGGATCTTTAAGACCCAAATGTTGGAACATGATAATCCCTCATAGTTGTGCTGCTAGAAATTGCCATTCTCAATGTTAATTGGTCCTTAGATTCATAAAAAGGGATCATAAACCCTTTCATGCTTAAGAAAAGACCATGTCCATAGAAGTAGGTTGTTATATCTCGAGTTTGGATCCATCTGAGGCATGCAAAGCCATCAAGGTGTCGACTTTACAGATGTATACAATGGAAACAACATAGATCTATATTTTGGAACCTTAGATCTGAGGAAAAGGCTTAATAGATTAAGAACTATGAAGAACTCGGCGAGTTCGTAATGGAAATCGACGAGTTGGTTCGGGGGTGTCCCGATTCTATGAAAAAGAGAAACTCGGAAAGTTAAAGGGGAACTCGACGAGTTGGATTGCGATTTCACGATTACTATGATTCATGGGAACTCAGCGAGGTGAAGCGAAAACTCGACGAGTTGAGTCAACTCGGAGCGTTGAATTTGACTTTGACTTTAACCTTGACCAAAGTTAACCCTTAAGGGGGTTATGAGTATGAAAGGATACTTAAAGGAAATCTTTTTTGTTTAGGAGTTTGAGTTGGGTTGATATTCGGTGTCAGGGCATGTTGGCTACTTTCCAGTATTCAAGGTGAGTTACTTCCTTGTATAAGTGGGTCGAAGGCACCAATGTCGGCCCACTAGTAGTTGATTATAGTAGAGATAATTTTCTTTTTGATAATTTTCTGGTATGCCACTATCTGTTGAGATTTATGTGTTTGTATGCTATGTTATTATGCGGTAGTGGTAGGGCTGAAAGTGACTCCGTAACCGGTTGGAATACACCAGAGGGTAGGTCGGGCACCCAGATATGCCTAACAGTATGTTTATGCTATGTTATTATGTGGTAGTGGTAGGTGGTGAAATAGACCCCGTAACCGGTTGAAATAAATCGGAGGGTAGGTCGGGCACCCAGATATGTCGGACAGGGTAGGCCGAGCACCCAGATATGATTAACAAGGTAGGTCGGGCATCCAGATATGCCTGAAAAGGTAGGTCGGGCACCCAAATATGCTTCGCAGTATGTGATTATGTGGTATGATGGGGGAACTCACAAAGCTTCGTGCTTACGGTTTTCAGTTTTGGTTTCAGGTACTTCTTCTTCAAAAGGAAAGGAGGCTGCATGATCACAGTGCATCACACTATGATTTTTCTGCATTATGAGATTCTAGGGGGATTGTACTATGATATTATTTTCCTGTGACATGTTTTGGTTTTTGACACTTGGGTTTGACTAGATTTAGATGACACTATTGATGTTTTTAGACTACTGGTTTTTATAATTACTTAATTAAAAATGAAATTTTTTGCTCTAAATTTTGGGATGTTACAAGTTGGTATCGGAGCCTTGGTTTGATGGATTCAGACACACTTCCGGGGTGTCTGGACTCAAATCGAGGGTTTGAGAAATTTTTACAAGAAAAATAATTTTTTTCAAAATTAAAATTAAAGGTTTTTTATAATGAAAGCAGACGATCCATACTTGACTCTTAGAGAGCTGCAGAGAACCAAGAGCGGCAAAGTGTGAGACCTCTCAATGTTATGTATGATCCTGACGATTGTGTGTTTTGTTTCAGAGTGGTGGTGACACATCATGGAGCAGGAGGTTCAGGGTCTGGGTTTCAGGTACGGGTTCCGAGCCAGTAGATGATGGATTGTGCGAGTTCATTGTATCTGAGATTACAAGAGGCATCCTTGAGGCGACCCCGATGATTTTCGGGTCGATTAAAGAGGGTATGATTGAGCTGATGGAGGATCACCTTAGGGCATTCAGGAGTGACATGGCACCTGGTCAGTCAGGGACTCATACGCTCTCCTTCAAGGATATCAGGGGATGTGAAGCACTAGACTACTGTGGGGTGAAAGACCCCATTATAGTGAGATGATGGATTGCAGACATTTAGTCTGCACAGATGACGAGCTTTTGCATCGAGGGGTCGAAGGTCAGATTTGTTGTTGGTTGTCTGATGGAGCGAGCGAGAGACTGGTGGGAGGCGGTTAGTGATACGTTGGGAGCCCCAGCCATTAAGGCCATAAACTGGTCGGATTTTGTGTCCAGGTTTTGGGCGGAGTTTGCGCCAGCTGTAGAGGTTCAGCACCTGGCCAACTAATTTTTTGATATGAGGCAGACTACTGAGACAGTGGCGGAGATTACCACCAAGTTCAGGGAGAGGGTCTTGTGTGTGCCCCAGTACACGGGTGATGAGGAGATGAAGAAAACACGGTACCATGATATGTTGAGAGTGAAATTCAGAAATATGTCAGTTATTTGGCGTGCCCGACTTTGGATGATATGATAGCCAGGGCACGAGAGAGGGAGATTGATATAGATCACATTAGGAAGAGGAAGGCGGAGGTCGGGCAGACGATTGGGGTTTCGGTGAAGAAACCCAAGGGATTCAAGGAAAACCTTATATTTGCCTACTTACGAAAGCATCTTCAAATGATATTTGGTTATGACACCAAAGGCTTTCTCACCTGAATGTTAGGGATATCAACAAGCTCGTGCTTGGTGACCTTGTTCGGGGTCTTCCACTCTTGAAATTTGAGAAAGATCACATGTGTGCTTCCTGTGAACTTGGAAAGCAAATTCGAAAGAGTCATTCATCTATCATGAATACCAAGATCATCGAACCACTTGAGTTAAGTGGTCCATCGGCAATAGAAAGCATTGGTAGTAATAAATATATTTTAGTTATTGTTGATGACTTTTCATGATTTTCTTGGGTACTATTTCATAAACAGAAATCACAAGTCACTTAGAAGTTGATCGATTTTATCAAGCAAGTACAGCTGCAGTTACGAAAGCCTATTTGGAATATATGAAGCTATAATGGTTCGGAATTCAAAAATCATGAATTGGAAGAGTTTTTGAAGAACAAAGGAATTTCCCACTACTTCTCTTCACCTTACACTCCACAATAGAATGGGGTTGTTGAAAGACGAAACTGTTCTCTCTGTGAAGTTGTAAGGACCATGCTCTCGTTTGCAAATGTACATTTGTATTTCTGGGCAGATGCTATCGCTACAGCCTGTTTCACTCAGAATCACTCTTATATAAATAAACAATTTCTAATTACTCCATATAAGATTCTAAACAATCAGAAACGTAATGTTAAATTTTTACATGTGTTCGGATCTAGGTGCTTTATCTTCAACTCCAAGGAACATCGATAAAATTTGATTAAAAAGTAGATGAAGGTATCTTTCTAGGATATTCTTTGACATCAAAGGTGTACCGTGTTCTGAACAAACGATCCAAGAAAATTAAAGAAATCTACTATGTCACTTTCGATGATAACTACATAAAGAAATATCAGAAGAGCAATTGCTAATCAAATGAGATCTTTCCATCAACAAAATCAGAATCTGTTCCACTCACGAATATCTATGAAGAATTTTTGAATTTTTTAGATGAACCCAAAAAGGCAATCTTTTCGGAATCCAAAGCCAAAGACAACCAGCAAGATGAATTACTAAAGATAATTTTTGATGTTGTTAAAGACCTTGAAAATCTGAGCAATCCACTTATTTCAGACTCAAATGATCCTCCATCTCCTTCCGAACCTCAACATATTGTTCCATTTGAGGGGGAGAGTTCTAATCGGACTGTTGAACCAAGTACAAATGTCTAGGGTGAGGATCATGAGCCTAATGACTTCAATGCTCATTCGGAATTTGAGGAAGTTTGTAACATCCATAAAAATCATTCCAAATTTAAAATTTTAAAAATATTTCAAAACCAATGATTATTACAAAACTCGTTTTCAAAATAGTATAATGTGGGTATCCCAGAATCAAAAATGTAAACACAAGGAGGTGTACGATCACGCATTCGCCTTCCCGCGATCATAAAAAGTACCTGAAACAATAATCGACAAATGCACGCTTAAAGGCTTAGTGAGTTACCCCCAAAATACAAACGCCATAAAACATATCAATAACATATAAGCAAACAGCATGCATAATGAGCCTTCAGCATGACTGGACCGCCTTGCAGGCCTTCAGCCTATTTGGACAGCTATCCGAGCCTTTGGCACGTCTGGACCACCTCGCAGGGCCTACAACATATCCGTACTGCTCGTCAGGCCTTCGGTCTGACTGGACCACCTCACAGGGCCTTCGGTTTATTCCGATCGCCCTGGGTATGTTGGCCTTCAACACAAAGCAAGACCGCTTCAACCCAACCCCCAATCAAACAATCATGTGCACATAAATATCATACGCTAGCATATATAATAGTCAAACCGATCTAACAAATCACTAATCATAGCAACTTCCTATAACCAGGATACAGACATAACCGGTCACTAACATAGCTTCATCCTATATACCAGGATACCGACCTACCCAGGTCACTAAGCATATCACCATCCTAACAACCAGGATGTAAATCAACAAGAATATCATTCAATAACCCGGATACAAATCGGAAAAGGGTCGGTATTGGTGCCTTAGACCCCATTGATATAGTGAGGAGAACTCACCTCACAAGTAGCTCGAAGTGATAGTCAAACTCCACCGAATGCGACTCCAAGTCCAACACCTACATCCACCAATGGCTCATTTCCATACATCCCCAAATTATAAAAATACCCCTCATAAGTCAAACTGGTCAACCCTTGGTCAAAGTCAAAGTCAACAGTCCATGTTGACCAGACTTATCGAGTGTAGCTAGCAACTCGTCGAGTTCCTTAAGAACTTAAAAGTCACCCAAAACACTAATCGAATCATCAAGTTTCCAACCAACTTGTCGAGTCCATGTGTGTCCAGATGTCGGGGAAAACCCTAACTAACTCGTCGAGTCCTCTTAGTGACTTGTTGAGTTCATGCAGAATCAGATATGGGTAACCTTCGTCCGACTCACCGAGTCGGCAAAGCGACTCGTCGAGTTCATGCGGTCCGTCACTCATACATATGTTTTTAAGCCACCTTAAAGGTCCACATTGCAGATCCAACCTCCTAGGACATGGTTTCCACATAAAGTTGCAAACTTTACATACATACATGGTCCTAAATGCCAGAACTAGACTAAGGGAAAGGTTAACTCAAAGGGAAAGGCCCAAGCTTGCCAAGTCTCATAACTTTATAGTTTTAGGGACCAAGGGGAGTCCAGGTCTGAAGTTACAACTTTAGATCTCTCCCCAATACTCGAAATGACTCCCAAATGTGCTAAAGATAGCCCTAAACCCAAACATGAAGAGATTTAGCTAGAGATAAACCAAGGTGATGACTTGTTACCTTCAAAATGATGTCAAGATGAAGTAGAGTCAGATCCACAAGCTCCTCTTTGCTCCAAGCTTCTTATACTTTACACCTTCTTCACACAAAGCACCAAAATCACTCTTTAAGCCTCACAATCACTCAAGAACAAGGTTAATAGCGATTTAGTTTCTCTTAGCCGTCAAGGGGGTGGTAAAGGACTGGAGGAAGGGACTTAAGGTCCTTTAAATATGGTGCAAACCCTAAAAGTTAGGGTTTCATCTCCCAGCTCCTGCTCGTCGAGTCCGGGTCCTCCGACTCGTCGAGTAGGTCCATTAATATGTATATAATGCTTTAAAACTTGTACCTGGGAGTCAGGGTGTTACAAAGTTGTTGCTGAAATTGATCCCATTTATGATCAAAACTTCCCTCCATTAACAAAGTCGACCAAAGATCATCAAAAATCCCAAGTGATCGGAGACACATTCTCGGGGGTTCTTACACGTGCACAACAAAAAGTGAAACAAAATGATTTATTTTCAAAATTAGAATTTTGCATGTTTAATTCTTTTGTTTCTAAAATCGAACCTAAAATCGTTAATGTTGTGCTTGATCATGCATATTCGCTTAAGGCGATGCAAGAGGAGCTAAATGAGTTTGAAAGGAATAAAGTGTGGAGATTGGTTCCCATTCTAGACAATGCTTTGGTTGTTGGTATAAAGTGGGTGTTCAGAAATAAAATGGATAAGGAAGGAAACGTCATTCGAAACATAGCACATCTAGTTGTTAAAGGCTATTGCCAAGAGGAAGGCATTGACTACGAAGAGACGTTTGCTCCGGTGGCAATACTTGAATCGGTTTGGATCTTTCTAGCACACGTCGCTCACAAAAAATTTGAAGTCTATCAAATGGATGTGAAGTGCGCATTTCTAAATGTCAAACTCGAAGAAATAGTCTATATAGAATAACCACCAGGTTTCGTTAATGATAATTACCCAAATCATTGTTACATTTTGGATAAGGCAGTGTATGGTCTGAAACAGGCCCCTCATGCATGGTATGAAACTCTGACTCGTTTTCTAAAACAATCAAAATTTAAACAAGGTTCGGTTGATCCAACCTTCTCTTGCAAGAAAGATGGTGACCATTTAATGATCGTTCAGATGTATGTTGATGACGTTATTTTCAGATCCACTAATCCTAGATTAACAACTGAATTCCAAAACTTAATGGAAAGTAAATTTTAAATGAGTTCAATGGGTCCAATTAACTTTTTCCTTGGTTTAAACATTAGATAAAGTTCAGAAGGCATTTTTATCAACCAAGAAGCTTACACGAAGATTTTGCTTGCAAAATTTGGAATGGTGGGTGATTCAAAGGTCAAGGTTCCTATGGAAATCAAAACGAAACTTACCCCGTCCTTGGACAAGCTAGCAGCAGATATCACATTATTTCAGCAGATGATCGGATCATTAATGTATCTAACATCGAGTCATCCTGATATAATGTTTGTTGTCTGTTGTTGTGCTAGGTTTCAGGTGAATCCCCGTGAACCACATATGGTAGTTGTGAAGAACATATTCAGATACCTCAAAAGAACAACATCACTCGGAATTTTCTATCCCTCAAATTCGGGATTCTTCGTGAAAGCGTATTCGGATGCTGACCTTGGTGGTTGTGGCCTTGATCGGAAGAGCACATCAGGTGGATGTCAATTTGTGGATGGCAAGATTGTCAGCTGGCAATCTAGGAAACAAACTTGTGTGTCATTATCCATAGAAGAAGCCGAATATATTGTAGCAACTTTGTGTACATCTCAAGTAGTGTCGATTCAGAATCAATTGCGGGACTACATAATCAACATGAAGAGAATTCCCCGATACTGTGACTCCGAAAGTGCTATCAGAATATGCCATAATCCGGTGCAACATTTAAAAACGAAGCATATGCTCGTCGAGTCCGGGTCCTCCGACTCGTTGAGTAGGTCCATTAATATGTATATAATGCTTTAAAACTTGTACCTGGGAGTCAGGGTGTTACAAAGTTGTTGCTGAAACTGCTCCCATTTATGATCAAAACTTCCCTCCATTAACAAAGTCAACCAAAGATCATCAAAAATCCCAAGTGATCGGAGACACATTCTCGGGGGTTCTTACACGTGCACAACAAAAAGTGAAACAAAATGCTTTATTTTTAAAATTAGAATTTTGCATGTTTAATTCTTTTGTTTCTAAAATCGAACCTAAAATCGTTAATGTTGTGCTTGATCATGCATATTCGCTTTAGGCGATGCAAGAGGAGCTAAATGAGTTTGAAAGGAATAAAGTGTGGAGATTGGTTCCCATTCTAGACAATGCTTTGGTTATTGGTATAAAGTGGGTGTTTAGAAATAAAATGGATAAGGAAGGAAACGTCATTCGAAACACAGCACATCTAGTTGTTAAAGGCTATTGCCAAGAGGAAGGCATTGACTACGAAGAGACGTTCGCTCTGGTGGCAAGACTTGAATCGGTTTGGATCTTTCTAGCACACGTCGCTCACAAAAAATTTGAAGTCTATCAAATGGATGTGAAGTGCGCATTTCTAAATGTCAAACTCGAAGAAATAGTCTATATAGAATAACCACCAGGTTTCATTAATGATAATTACCCAAATCATTGTTACATTTTGGATAAGGCAGTGTATGGTCTTAAACAGGCCCCTCATGCATGGTATGAAACTATGACTCGTTTTCTAAAACAGTCAAAATTTAAACAAGGTTCGGTTGACCCAACCTTCTTTTGCAAGAAAGATGGTGACCATTTAATGATCGTTCAGATGTATGTTGATGACGTTATTTTCAGATCCACTAATCCTAGATTAACAACTGAATTCCAAAACTTAATGGAAAGTAAATTTTAAATGAGTTCAAGGGGTCCAATTAAATTTTTCCTTGGTTTAAACATTAGATAAAGTTCAGAAGGCATTTTTATCAACCAAGAAGCTTACACGAAGATTTTGCTTGCAAAATTTGGAATGGTGGGTGATTCAAAGGTCAAGGTTCCTATGGAAATCAAAACGAAACTTACCCCGTCCTTGGACAAGCTAGCAGCAGATATCACATTATTTCAGCAGATGATCGGATCATTAATGTATCTAACATCGAGTCATCCTGATATAATGTTTGTTGCCTGTTGTTGTGCTAGGTTTCAGGTGAATCCCCGTGAACCACATATGGTAGTTGTGAAGAACATATTCAGATACCTCAAAAGAACAACATCACTCGGAATTTTCTATCCCTCAAATTTGGGATTCTTCGTGAGAGCATATTCGGATGCTGACCTTGGTGGTTGTGGCCTTGATCGGAAGAGCACATCAGGTGGATGTCAATTTGTGGATGGCAAGATTGTCAGCTGGCAATCTAGGAAACAAACTTGTGTGTCATTATCCATAGCAGAAGCCGAATATATTGCAGCGACTTTATGTACATCTCAAGTAGTGTCGATTCAGAATCAATTGCGGGACTACAGAATCAACATGAAGAGAATTCCCTTATACTGTGACTCCGAAAGTGCTATCAGAATATGCCATAATCCGGTGCAACATTAAAAAACGAAGCATATAGCACTAAGATACCACTTCATAAAGGATCATGTCGAAGATGGTAATGTTGAACTTCACTTCATCTGTTCATCTGACCAGTTAGCTGACATCTTCACCAAAGCATTACCTGAAGCATCTTTCAATCGAATCTTACAAGGGTTGGGGATGATTGAAGCTAACTCAGTTCAGAATTCATCTTCACAATAAAGGAGGTTACCGTAGCATTTCGAATGGTTTTGAGCTTTAGAATCAGTCGGAATTCACTGTTCACTTCCGAATGGTTCCGATCTTCGAAACCGGTCGGAATTAACTGTTCATTTTTGAATTATTCCGAGTTTCGAAGTAATTCTAAAGTACTGTTTATTCGGACTTCAGAATCATTAATCTTTCAAAAATATTTTCTTTATTTTTCAGAAACTTCAAATTTTAAACAAACATTTTCTCTATTTCTGTATTTTCTTTTTAGATAACCAAAAATCTCAAAAATATTTTCTTTAATTTTCTTTTCTGAAAAACCAAAAATCACAAAACATTTTCAAAGGTTTGCAAGGAAATTCATTTCTGAATTTCAAAATGATATAAGGAATTGATGATCGACTCCACAACTTCTTTCTACCATATCTTATCATATATTCCACGTAATCCCCTGATTACTCAAACAAAACCAGTTTCGGTATAGGATTATAAAACTCTAGCATCGTAAAATAATTTTCACCATGATTTTTGTGAAACTCCAAACCATTCTTCTCCTAATCTATTATTCTCCATCAATTTCGTGTTCATAATTGTAACCCTTTAGATTCTCAGGTATTACCACTGAGGTTTAGGTTACACAACATCTGTGTTTATGATCTTGCAATTGTTATCACCATAATTTCGAGTGAAACCCAAAATCCGACTACCTATTCTGAATTGACGGTGAACAATTTATTGTTCTTGATTTTCACTATTTCTGAATTGACGGTGAAAATTTCATGTTCTATCTTTTTACTTGTGAATTGATGATGAACAGTTTCATGTTCTAGTTATTTACTTACTGAATTGACGAATACAATACTTTTGACTTGTACCATGAATGTTCGAAATCTCCTTTTTTTTCCTTTGTGTGATCTTAATGAAATGTTCTAATCCCAAGTAATTTCTTCCCAATTGATCCAGATTTTTTAAATTTTTTTATGAGATTTCCCATTGAACATTTGCTGAACGACCTAGTTACATCAAAAACATTTCCAAAGCTTACTTGTTATTATGAATACAACGGTCAAACAAGTACTTCATTCAGATTTTCGGACTTATGTTAAGTTTCGGAACCTCTTTGAAGCTAAAGCCACTCTTAAAGCCCACTAAAAGAAACCTTTCACGGTTTCTTAATAAACTAGTGATCGTGATTTAATGTTACACCACACAAGCACTTCAGAGTCTCTCTTGACTCAGAAGGAAGAGATCGTTGTCCTAGGATCATACTGCTTTTTCATATCACTTAATCCATCATGATTAAATTTGCTTTATTTCTTTTTCTTTGGCACACTCTCGCTTGCACTAAAATCCTTGTGATTTTACCAAGTCTTGTTACTGTTTGGATTGATGATTATTCGTTACGAAAGTTAAGATTCCGAAACAACCTGTCTTCAAAATTGAAGGATCAATGAAAAGGCGTGACTTTTGAATTTCCTGACACACGTCTGTTTGTTACAACAGACTGTGATACAAGATGATGAGCTAGCACACTTTTACAAGCTAACTTTTCGGCTACTAGGAACGTGAAACGACGGTTTCTCTCACTAATCATTATCTCATATAAAAGTGTGTTAATCGATTCACTTACCTTTACTGCTTACACAACTCTTAAACTCTCCAAAGGAAAACACTCTAGTTTTCAAATGTTCATCATCTTCTTCACTGCAACAATGGTTGCTTCATTAGAAAACGTATCTTTTGCAGACCAATTTGCTTCAGTGATCATGCTCTCTGTGAAGCCAAACCAAAACATGATCATTGATTTGGATGCTACTCGTTATAATACCATACTTCGCCCCATGATCGAGTCTTTGAAGTTTTCCCCAATCATGAAAGCCTTAACAATGGCAGGTGAAGCTCCTTTGGTGCATCTGTTAAGAGCGTACTCCTCAGCCATCTACAACATTCAAGATGAGGTCATTAGTTTTGAAGTTGCCAACCACAAGACCTCGATCAACAAGGCTACTTTCTGCAAAATACTAGGGCTTGCAACTCCTAATGTGAGTGTTGATCCAAAATTGATCCCTGGCACTGGATTAACCAAGATGTTTTATCATATGGGATATACGGGCGATATCTCCCTTCTCTCCAAGTTTAGAAAATCGTTCTTGCCGCCAATATGGAATGGCCTCTTCACTATTCTATTCAAAAGCCTTTTAGAACATGTTGCAGGTTTTGACACTGCTAGCAATATGTTCTACACTCTTTTGTTTGGGCTCTACAATGGAGTGAATTTGTATTATGTTTCAATTATTTGGGGTCAGTTCGTTCAGAGCACCAGCTCGACCACACGACACATGGAAATATTGTGTGCTCGTTTCTGGTCGATTGTGGTAAAAAAGGTGTTGATACATTATCATGTTCCTATAATGAAGGATTCGATGATGGTGGAGATCCCCATGCTTCATACCCCAACATTCGTCATGTTAGATCAACAAAATTTCAGTTTCGTCGGTTCCATCCCGGAGGTAATGTTATCAAAGGTTCCGATGGATCTCATCAAGGCATATCGTTCCTTGCCCTCATCAGGCATCCGCCCAATCCATGCAGATTTAAAACATGTTATAAATGCAAGAGACAAGCCGAAAAGAGGAGGAAACAGAAAAGCCAAGGCTTCATCTTCGAAAACTGTGAGGGCTCCAAAGAAAACCAAGAAACTGGCTCCGAAACCCCGGTCTCCAAGTCCTATTCTTCAAGAAGATTCAGATGAGAGGACCTTATCGGAAGTACAACCAACCAATGACCAACATTGTGCGGAAAATAATACAGACCACACTTCCGAACCTCCAACTTCAGAACCTATTCCGAAGGTATCATCTTCTCCACCCTCATCTCCTCCCACCTCAGATATTTTTGCCTCCATTATCCAAGAACCATTTATAAACCTCACCCCTCCACCTCCACCATTTAACACTACATCGTTCGAAACCATAACTTTACCCATCCCAACTACAATTCTGATCTCCTCCATTCCACCCTTACCCACAACTATCCCAACTACAACCACTGTTCAAACTTCACTACCTACAATTTCAGTTCCTCTTTCCTCAACAATCTTTAACAACTCCAAAATCTCTACAACATCATCAACATCTACTCCACCAGAAGTCTGTGTATTCAAATCCGTTTCGGAGGAGATACACACTTCAGGCATCCTTGTCAACGCATCTGATGCGGGGGCAAATGTCAACATCGGTGAAACCTCCGAAAAAGGCCCATCAACTGCTCCTATAGTCAACGAGGATGCCGATATGTTGTTCAGAGATGACCAAGAAACTTACAATGATTTTTTCTTCAGCCCATTCACAATCAATATCAGTTATGACGATGATGCTATAATGACGAAGGGTCAGTTCAGAAAGCTGAATGAGAAACTTGACTCGATCCTCAAGCATTCCAACGCATTATCTTCAACAAAATGGGAAAATCTGCTTACAACTCACAGAGCAACTGTTGAGATGCTTACCTCCACGAATGCAAAAGTCATTGAAGAATCCTTCAAAGTCATTCGTGAGTTTGAGAAGAGGATTTATGAGACGACCGAAAAAGTCGAAAAACTACATCATGAAGTGCAATCTTTCATAAATGATTTACGAACCTCTTCGGACAATAAAACGACTGACATGAACAAAATGATTGAAGGGTTTCATTCTTCTTTGAAAGCCGAGAAAGAAGCTTTATCAAAGATCCGTGCAGACATCAAGGTAGACAACGCCGAATTGCATACTACCCTCTCTACCATGATTGAAAAATTACAGGAGGACTTAGCCATTGAAAATAAGATAATGGATGAATTGGCTGAGAAAACTCAGAAAACCAAAGTTCTGCCTGTGAAGCTGAAGAATGCTACCACGACAATTGCCCAACTTGAAGATGAGAGAGTTTTGGTTAAAGGGTGAATTTTGGAAATTAACCACTACTTGGTGCAATTGGTTGAAACTCGTGATTAATCGATCGTTGCCTCTATTAAAAACCATCTCCAAAAAGCTTCAACTTGAGTTTGACATGCTCAATCAGATACAAGATGTTTCGGGAAGTAGGGCTTCTGTGAAACAAGGGGGAGGAGGATGAAAAGGTAAAGGCTGAAACTGGTCGGAATGATAATGAAGCTTTCGGATCAGGAAAAGACCAAGACAATGGAAAAGGAATCGCTGAAGAGGACAATGATGAAAATCCGAAATTGTCTGAGTCTGAAAGGAGCGCTATGGAGAAAAGAGACAAAGAGCTTGGCGAGCTCAATGCTCTTCAGAGGAAGTTTGAGGCAGAATAAGTCGAGGCCAAGAATACAAAACTTACTCTTGAAAGTCAGAATTCATTGTTTCCAGCTTAGTCTATTGAGTGCATTCAGAAATAAGCCATAGAGGATCTGAATCTCTACTGGTTGGATCCCACAACCTCTTTTGATTTAACCAGTGATGTGGAATGTCAATTTGATTTTCCCATCACCCCGAGGGCATTTCTCTTTTGGCGTTTCGAATCGATTGAGAAATCCATGATCTCCGACATTGCAGTAAACCGAAAGCTCTTTCCATTTTACTTGAAGCATGCGAAGCCGCAGTATAAAACATAGAGCTCAAGGAGAATCGTAGCATTGAAAGTTGGGTTGTTGATTTAGACTAAAGACTTCTTGAATATCCAGTTTAAAAGATTTCATGGTGCCAATCATGAGCTTTACGAGTTCATATTGGCTGACTTGCCATTTATGAACCCCTACGATTGGTTATCTTTGTTCCACATTGTGACAAAGGATGTTCAAAAGTATGAGCCTATTGTTGAACACTTGAAGAGGATGATCAAGTGTTACATTCTTGAAATTGCGAAAATGGATGTTGAGATCGCATCTATATTGAAGAAGAGGCCGATTGTGAAGCCTGAAGAGCAACCGAAAGACATCCAGCACTTGAAGACAAGAATTATACGAAAGGAGCATTGGAGTATTGTCTACAAGAGAAAGGAAGGTGAAGTGGTTTAGAACTGCATGTTCTTTCTAAGGGACAAACACGTATACTCTTCATCTGCTCTCAAAACGATCTTATCCTCTACCGAAGCTCACAAAGCAAATTCTGTTGCGGACATCAAATGTGTTACTGATATGATTCGTTGGTGTCTATCAGTTCGGGGCACTCTTCTGGAAATAATGTCGAAGATCTTTGTTGCGCAAAGACAACCTTGAAGACCTCCTGCCAATTTGACACAAAGGTGGCCATTGTTAATATTATATGTGTTGTGTCCATTGGTTGTATTTCAGAATTTTGTGTATGTATTCTGATTCCGTAATGGGTTTGTCCATCTTCGGAATCTTAGCTCAGTAGGTCTATATATAGTGCATTGTTCCTTTATTTTGTACTGTTCTTTCTGTAACCGTTTCTACATTGATAGAATAGTTCCTTGTTGCAAATTGTTCTTTGTGTTTGTGAATACAGATTGAGCTCATTTCATTTTATATCATTCTTGTTCATTAAATCACTTTTCATATTTCATAATGAATATAGAATCTATCGGTATTATCACAATCTATTTCTTATAAACTAGAACAAACACAAACAACATCCAACTACATAACAGGTAACATTTGAGTCTTGTGCTTTGTGACTTCAATTTATTGATTGTCCTCAACAACCCACGTATAATAACTTTACACATCGGACCATTAAACCACCCAATAAATCAACATTTTGAACCCTTGAAAATTGAAGAAATAAACTCAGATCGTAACATTTAATGGGAGAGTAATGTTGAAATTAAAAAAAATCAGTAGGCATTCCCTGAAGCGTCGACCTGGATTTTTATCAGTCCATGAGGCGCGCAAACTACGACCATTTTCCCACAAAAACAAAGCACCATTTTCGATTTCGATTTCTTGAAGAAGAAAATAGATAGTTGATTTAGGTTAACCGAAAAAGAAGAAGATGAGAACGACGACAAAGAAGGTTTAGTAGCTTCAATCTTATAGGACACATTTATTAATATTAAATAAGGAGAATAAATAGGAAATGACCAAAATACCTCCAATTTGACAAATCAAACATATATTAACACGAGGAAATAGACGGTGGTTAATCATTTGGACCTGTGGTGCTAGTTCAAACTTTTTTGTATCAAAATGACAATTTTAAACAAATCACATGTACTGTCTTCTTCAAATCCATATATATATATATATATATATATATATATATATATATATATATATATATATATATATATATATATATATATATATAGGCATATTAACAAATTTTAATAAATAGATACAACTCATGGAACTCTATAATACTCAAAAAAGAAAAGTTAACCACCTAAGTAATAATCCTCCCTAATAAATGAAAATCATTTTGCCACATGTCATTCTCTCATTAACTTGGACACATGTCATTTTTTGGTATTTTTGATTAAATGTTTATTCCATTTGTCACTTTCTTATTTTTTTTTTTATCTTTTTTTAATTAACACATCATATTTACACCTCAATTAATAATTGCTTTAATTGAAAATAACTAATAAATTACAATATTAGTATTCATATAGTATTTAATATGTTTCTTTTGAAATTCAAATTTTAAATTTTAAATTTAAATAAATTTTTGTTTAAACTTTTATATTTAATTTTTATTATATCAGACCCGTATAACATACGGGTATAACACCTGGTATTCATAACAAAAACAAAAGCAACGAATGGCAACAAACCCACGATTACTCGCCTATAACTACCCCTTTAAAATATATATATGATATTATGATTATATATAAACTACAAAAAGAATTCCCATAAAAACCTTGAAAAACACAAGCAAACAAACAAACAAATAAAAACAACTCATCTATTCTTCTTAACCTTACAAACCTAACTTCTGATGAACACTAATCTCTCTAAACCTTCAAACATATTCCTTAATCTCTCTCTAACCAACTAAAATATCTATAATATATATATATGCTCCTCCTCTTCCTCCCCCCTTCATTACCCTCCTGTACAATCAACCAATTCAACATACTACTAATTATACCAGATATTAGACACCAGATATCCAAATACCTTATACCCAACCCACATCAGATGTATTCTGGTAGTGGGTTCGGGTTGGGGATCAGTTCAGGTCCAACTGGGACCTGAACTGATCCCAATACCTCAATCGGCATACACTTAGTTCTCATCTCCACAACCTTCTTATGTGAATTTGAGTGCACGGAAGGGACAAATGTCGGACTTGCAGCCGGGCGGTACTCCGGGAACAGCCGCCCGGATTTGTAACGGACCCCACAAGCATTACACAAGGTTTTCGGACCCATCGGCCCCGCCCGCCACTGGGGCGTTTTCGTAATTTCACAATGCATACACTTCCTAACTCCTTGCCCCGTCCCCATCTTTTGGTTCTCGATTCCGTTCTCGTTGTTGTCTTCCGGATTGAATTGAGCTGCCTCGGGTTTCTTCTTCGGCTTCTTCTTTCTCTTCTTCTCAACCGGAATCGCCGATTCCATCGAACCTGGAATCGGAATCGGAATCGGAATCAGGTTTGGAGGGGAAAGGAGTTCGATGGCGGCACGAGGGTTGAAGGTGGCGGGTCGAGACCGTTTGCTTCGGGCCCGCTGCGGGCCCCGGTGAGTTGGGCTGAGCGGGATCATCATCCCGCCAGTGCCACTCCCGGAGCAAGAGGAGGAGCTGGAGGAGCTGCTACTGCTTTCGAGAACGGAGACCGGACTTGACATCTGGAAGTGGTAGTTTGCCACCACCACTGGCTCTGTTTTCGCCGGAATATTCTCTTTGTTCATTGTCTTCGCCGGAATATTCTCTTTGTTCATTGTCATTCCCCCACCGGAAAACGAGTCTTCCACAAAGTTTGAAAGCCATTCAAGCTGGATGATATCTTCATACTGATATTACCCATAAAACAGATCATAAGTACAATAATAGAAAAAAAATAAAATAAAAATATAACTTAAAACAACATTATTATTATTAAGATAAAGTATAAGTACAATATATTTACGTTTATTTTCTCCAATCAAAATTAAGGTGTTCAGTGAATGGGGATTGAAAACTCTTTTGACTTCTTCTGTAATTATTAAATCGACCGTGTTTTTTAAACAATCGATGCGGGATTTGAAAGTAACAATTATTGATGGGGTCAGCCAAAAGATTGAATGCTGTCTTCATTTCAAAAAAAAAAAAAAATTCTTACTTTAATAAAAATATCTTATTTTATTAATATATTCAAGAATTCCTGCAACAAAAGTAAAACGAAAACACGAAAATGCTTTTAAAGAACTGGGAGAGTAAAAAAATTGTTCTTGAATTGTACGAAAAAGCCACCGACGATTTTGAGAACTCAAAATTTTTCAAATTTCAAGATAAATAAAAATATCAAAATCTTGAGAAAAGTGAAAGAAGTGTTGGACCGACACTGATGAGATCAGATTCCGATAAATGACGTCATAATTCCGAAACAATTTACAAAAAAAAATGCATGAAAAATGAAAATAGTTACCGAGTTTGTGATTACTCACCGGAACGGAAAGTTCTGCTGAAAGGGCGGAGGCGGGATTACTATCGGAGAAGATGGGATCGGAGACTTGGAGTTCGTCGGAGTTGTTAGTCCAAATGTCGGCGAAATCATTGCAATCTATTGAATTATTGAGTGTGGTGTCGTTGACTGGAGGGAATTCGATGAAATCGTCAATTTGATCAAAGAAACTTCCACAATCGATCTCTTCATTGTAAGTTTGGCCCTCCATTGTTGTTTTTTTTAACTCTGGGTTTTGAAGAAACCAAAAGACGATGAGTAAACGTTGAAGAAATTATGGAAGAATACGAAAGAGACACTAAAACTTCCAAGAATTGAAGATTTTTGTATTATATTATTACACTATGCAATTTTTTTTTCCAAAATTGTTAGAACTTATATAATGTAATGTTGAATTGCGTTAGAATAAAGATTGGTTTGTAATGGAAACGAGTGTGACATTTCAAAAAGTGAATGACCTTTTTTGTGTGCTAACGTGCTTGGTGATGAATGACAATGGCGAGACAGCTCACATTGGTTTTATATAGCGCATTTTAGCAGAAAAATATCGGAAAAACAAAGCATAATCTCTAAATTTAGCTTTAGCGTACTGAGATTCTTGCTTCATATGCAGAAAACTTGTAATAATTTCATATTCCCTTTATGAATTCCACTCAATCTAGTAGTGTACTATAGAGAAATTTGCAGAAATTTTGTCGGTTTCAAAGTGAAACAACTTTTACCCTGTTTGTCCTTTAGTAAAAGAGGAAATGCAGTGGGGATTTGGGAAAGGGAAAATTTGAGCTAACCTTGAGGTTAGAATTCAAATGAGTTACTTTCACTTGTAGATTTTGGAACTGAACTACCTGCAATATAGAAATTGAAGATTATCGAACTGATTTGAAATGTCAAATTGAACAAAACGGGAGAATATTGCTATGAAATTGACGACAAATTCAAACAAATTTCAAGCAGAAACTGTGAACAATGTTTCAAATAAGCTCTGTTCTCTGTTTAGCTTCAAAAAACCAAATGAAAAAACTAGAAATAATCCTGTTTTCATGTTTCAGAAGACGAAAACGCATCAATTTGCGATGAATTCGTGAAAATCCGAAACAAATGCCTTACGAAGAGGTGAACTCTTTTAATTATCTACACATTCAACATTTATTCTGAAGAAACGGAAGTTTAAAAGAGGCAAACCTTCGCGTTAAACCCTAATTCCCGCCTACAATCTGCAAAAAGCTACAAGCAAAATCCCTCTCAATTCAAAAGCTTCATTCACGAATAACGAATGACGAATCAGGAATCACGAATCTGAATACTCCCAAATGAAATGACAAAAGGTAATCCCTAAACTCGAGACACGAAACAGAAACCGATTATCAACTCTGAGCTCTACAACCTAAAATCAAACTGAAAGTGGAGCGTATATAGTAGTCTACAGATTATGAAATTTGAAACGAGAAAGAAGGGCGTGAAGAACCCTAAAAAGGGAGGGAAGATGAGAGAGAGAGATGTATGGTAGGTGAGGCACCTCCTTCACTGCTAGCTGTCTCTTACCCCCACCCCGTTACCCCACCTCCTTCACCCTGTCGTGATGTTGAAGTCTTCTCTCTCATAACTTCACGGGTCCCACACCATACCTCTCCACCTCCACCGCTCTCTTTTTTTCTTTATTCTCTCTTCATTCATACGTATTATTATACATACATGAAACTTGTATCTATAGTACGTTACCATATATGTACACATGACATTCTCACACCATTATTACACCTGATGTCACCACCCCATCTTCCTTTACCTCTCAAATTCACACCAAACATGTCATATACATAAATTTAGTAACAAAAGCACTCCATTCACCGACTGACATAATGAAACATATTCAAATAGAAACATGATTCTACAAACAAATTATTCTTTCAATAATACCTGACAAGATAAAAGTCGAAATTTAATATATAAATTAGATATAACTTTTAATGCATGTAATACAACTTACTTTGAAGACTCTTTGTTTAAAAAGGTAGAAGATGAAGAAGAGATAAAGAGGGTATTTGGAGATGGTTTTTATACGGATATGGAGGCGCGTGGAAAAGTAAAAGTTTTAACCGCCGTATTTTACGTTTTTCTTTCCAGTTTTGGTATGTAAGTACGGAGGATTGTGATGTTCACGACGTTGTATGCGCGCGTGAGAGGTACGAACAAATGAAATGATGTAGGGTCGCAGAGAAAACGTCATCGGTCGAACGTTATTGGGTGGATGTAAGATGCGCGCGTGGGATACTGCAAAGTTTTTTTTGGAAAGGTAAAAGCAAGTATATTTCAAACCGTGTTGAATGATTTTTGGCGTGAATTAATATGGTATTTTTGTTTGTTAAACTTCAGCATTAAGATTTAAAATTATTTGAATACTTTTCTTTAAATAAATATATATGTTTTATATGATTTATTGTAAAAAAATCGTATATATTATTTTTAAAAATTAAAACATTATATATATATATATATATATATATATATATATATATATATATATATATATATATATATATATATATATATATATATATATATATATATATATATAGGCTCAAATGTTTCTACTATCTATTGTGTGCACGTACGATTAATTCTAGACCAATCATTTTGGTTATTTTAATAAAGTAATTAAATCATATTAAATGTTGAAGATTTAATTAATACTCATTATATCTTTAAGATGTAATATGCATTAATTATTTTTTTAAATAACTAAAATGATTGGTTCAGAATTAATCGTATATGCACATAATAGATAGTTAAAACAAAATACCTAACCCTATATATATATATATATATATATATATATATATATATATATATATATATATATATATATATATATATATATATATATATATAGGATTAGGTTATTTTGTTTAAAATAATTATTGTGTTATTGTATGCATAAATATGGGCCAACCGTTTTACTTATTTTAAAAAAATTATTAATACATATTATTGAATTAAAAGTAGTCGAAAAATACCATCTAATTTAACTAGAAGAGTATTTTAGTCAATTAATATAGATTTAATAAAGGAAATTTGCATATTTTAAGGGATCATAAATTCTATTACTTTTAAAAATCCGATTTTACGAATTATAAGGTTTTTAATTCGGACATTCTGACAGAATATGTTTGACTAACTAAAAATCCCCATCAGGAAGTCCACAGCATCACTAGTCAACTCAATACTCTATATTATAACAACCATTAAGAGATTATTCCCAGTATTGGATATGATTTACTAAATGTAATAATGAAAGAAAAAAAGACTAAAAAATAACAAGGAAATTTATTTGAAGTTAATAGGAGCATAACCTGGTCGGGAGCTTTTCAAGAGGGAACAAGAAGATTCTCCTTTCGTGCTCTTCAACATCAATCATGAAGCAACAAAACCCTAGAGAGAAAAAGAGGAATTGAGATGAATCAGAAGGGAACTCAATAAATGGACACAGAAGGGGAACTCATCGACTCATTTCTTCTTCATATATGCCTTTAATCTTCCCATACCTCTCGCACTCATTCCAGAATCTCCTGGTGATCCTTTTCCATTGTTGATTGGGACGAATTTGGTGAATCAGACGCCGATTGAGGATGGATATATTTTACCGGCGGCCATAACATCGAATTACGGCTGGAGATCGGCGGCAACAACAAACAATGGTGGTGGCAGCAACAGCAAATGATGGTGGTGGATCTTCTGTGGGCGTTGGTCGATGAAGTGACTTGTAGGTTTTATAAACTAGAGAAATTAGGTTAAAAGTCAAATAACGTGATTATAGGGATTATTTTTGGTAGTTACTAAACAAATTACTATATTACCCTTATTTATTTATTTAATTATTTAATTTTAATTGACCCACATTTATGCATACAATAAGACAATAAATACTTTAAACACCTGAACATCTCTCTCTCTTTCTCTTTCTCTTTCTCTCTCTCTCTCTCTCTCTCTCTCTATATATATATATATATATATATATATATATATATATATATATATATATATATATATATATATATATATAGGATCATATGTATATGAACAAATATTATATAACTGTATAACTTAATATCATGAGATCATTTTATTTTTGAAATCGTGGGTGGAGGTATTATAGTAATTTAATATATAATTTAATTAATTGAATTCAAATTAAAACGAAAAACTTAGGAGAATAAATCTTTTTTTCTCGTTTTATCATGTTCTCATCTAGGGCTTACACACCTAACCTCTTTTCCCTGTAACATTTAGATGTTGTTTGTTTTTCTGAAAAAAAAAACATCTTCAAAACTCTTAGGTGTTGTTTTTTTTTCGAAGAGAAAATTCATGAAGTCTACGGACCACCTCTGCAATCCTCTGTAGCAGAAGAGGTGGAACAAACGGCTGCAACATATAATAAAAAAACATGTTTGTTCATATAATAAAAAGCATGTTTGTGTTTTAACATTAGCAGACTGTTGCAGTAAGCTAAAATTTAAATAAACTAATTTTATAAACTAAAAATAGTTTTCAATACCGAAATTTTAATAATTGTAGTCTTAAAACATTGAAAGAATACTAAAAAGAACATGTAAAAAAACAAAAATATAAAACTTTAAAAAATATAAAGGAAACTAACAGTTTTATTCTAGAAAAAAAACGAACTTTAAAAAACATAAAAAAAAAATTAAGAAAGTATTGCAAACAGTGTCTACAAAATTCGTTAAAAAAGATGCAACTGAAACTGAAAATATTATTAACAAAAATGGTAAAAAAAATATAAAAAAAATGATTTTTTTATAAAAAAAATCAATTTAAAGAAAATTTATGAAAACTATAAAAAGAAATTATATCAAATCCGTAAATAAAAGTTTATAAAAATCAAAGTTTTTTTTTTAAATAAAAGTTAAAAAAAATAAGTTATACCAAAATTCTAAAAAACACTTGGAAAAAATAAAAGCTGAAGAGGTTTGAAGAGGCAAGTCAAGTGTTGCGCCACGCAGCACACGTGCAGAGGTTTTGTAGTCTAAAGTCTTCCAGAAAACAAACTGTTGTGAGAGGGAAAGTGATGTGCGTGTGTTGGGCCGCACAGCAAAAAGTGGTTTGAAGATGTTTTTTTAAAAGAAACAAACAACACTTTATTGTTGCGCAACGCAGCACACGCGCAACACTTTTAGTCCCGCAGTAGTTTGTTTTTCGGAAGTCTTCGGGACTTAAAACCTTTGCCTGTGTGCTTCTTAGGGAAGCACTTGTTGTACCTCTTCCCACATCTTCAAACCTAAACCTAAAAAATCCAACCCCAAAAAAAGCATATGCCACATTTTAATCATAAATTGGTGTTGATTTCCTTTTTTTTGCATGTATGTTGCTGAATCATTCATAAATTGCACCTCTTTCTTCCTTCTTCGTTCGACAGTCCAACGATTCTTACAGGTATGTAATTTTTTTTTTTTTTCTGTTTTCTATTCCTCCCGAAATTGGCAATTGGATTCGTTTCTAATCATAAATTGGTGCCGATTTCCTTTTTTTCTGCATATATGTTGCTGAATCGTTTATATATATATATATATATATATATATATATATATATATATATATATATATATATATATATATATATACATATATATATGTTTTTTCTTGTTCTTTTTCTTTGTTGAAGATGATTGTAACGACCCAATTTTCACATCCAAAAATTTTTGTTTAGAAACGTTTCATTATAAAATATTAATAACTAAAAACATCGTTTGATCAACCATAACATAACATGAACCATGTCTGAAAACCAAAACATACAACTAATCAGAATATCAGAGTATCGATCCCAGAGAAACTCGTAATGCGGAAACCGGAGAGTGTGTGTGTGACATGCTGCTACCGCGCCAGCTCCTTTCCCCTAGCTGAGGAGGTACCTGAAACCAAAACTAAAAACTGTAAGCACAACGCTTAGTGAGTTCCCCCATAATACCCCATACCATGTATACACATAATCAACCAACGTTCAGCTATGAGTTACGGGCCCTGCCCACACTCGGGAAGATACGGGCTCTGCCCACACTTCGCTAGCCGGGAGAGATACGGGCCTCGCCCACACTTGTGAAGATACGGGCCCTGCCGACACTTCGCCATCTGGGAGATACAGGCCTAGCCCACACTCCAACCTCGGAGAGATACGGGCCCTGCCCACACTCAACCGCTAACCCATAATATACAAGTATCACACAGACAACAAGTATAAGCAACTCTATCACATTAACGCATATAGCGTACTTAACTATGCCAGAGATACGGGCTCGGCCCACACTCTAGTACTAGCATCTCGTCTATGCGGGTCGGCCTTGGTGCCTTAGACCCGTTCCTACTGGAAAGGAAACTCACCTCGAAATAGCTGCTGGTCTGTGTGGGAACTGATCACCTACTACTGCTGCTGCTGCTGCTCCGGAAACCCTCCGGCTACAATTCCCACAATATATTCAATCAACACATTGCTCACTGACTTTTGAGTAAAAATGACCATTTTACCCCTGACCTTGCCCTAAGTCAAAGTCAGAGTCAACTTTCAGTTGACCCGACTCGCCGAGTTGGCTTTCCAACTCGCCGAGTCCCTACTCAAGCGACTGCCCTGAATCCCGATCCTACCCGTCGAGTTAGGCGACGACTCGACGGGTTCGCCTTCATGAACAATATTCAAGTCCTTCATCCTACTCGCCGAGCTGTATGAACAACTCGTCGAGTTCATCTTCATCCGAAGAACACTCATGCTAAGACTCGCCGAGTTGTATGAACAACTCGTCGAGTCTGTTCTTGATCTAAGGAGATTGCCTTGAACTCGTCGAGTCAGGGCATTGACTCGCCGAGTACCTCCATAGATGGGTTAAGCTTCCGACTCACTGAGTCACACCCTGTGACTCACTGCTCACTCGACACTACGAAAAGGGGACAAACTCGGAGACTCGCGAGCGGACTCGCCGAGTCACATGAACGACTCGCCGAGTCGTTGCCATGCACTCCTAAAATATACTGATTTGCTCGATTCCAGTCCATGCCATTCATAGATCTGGACTTCTAGGACACGAATCACACGTAAAGTTTCCAACTTTACGTGTGGATATTCACCAATATGGATTTTAGGGCTCAAAATGTCTCAAAAGGGTAGATCTAGGGCTAACAAGCAACATGGGACCAAAAAGCTAACAGATCTGAGCTCCTGGAGCTCAATCTTGCCTAGATCCAAAGGCCAAACATCTTATTACGACATATAATGCACATACAAACTTGGGGATTTGACCAAGAAAGACCCAAATGAAGTACTAAGCATAGAATCATGGGGAAAACGGGTTATACCTCAAAGGAACTGCTGAAAGAACACAATAATGGCCTGGATGGCTTCCTTTCTTCTGGATCTACTTCCTTCCTCCTTCAAAGCCTTCAAAAGCACACAACAAAACTTCAATCTTCAAAGAACAAGCACAAACGAGAGTTGGGGAGCTTTGGGGAGAGAATGGGGGCTGGCCTGGGGCGGATAAGTTGCTTAAATAGGGTGCAAACCCCTGAAACTTAGGGTTTCATCCAACAGCTGTGACTCGCCGAGTCCAGAATATGGACTCGTCGAGTCGACAACTTAAATGCATCCCGGGTCCCGCATCCACTCGGCGAGTCGGACCCATGACTCGCCGAGTCCAAGGCTAAAAGAAAAGAAATACTTCAAATAGGATTTACGTACCAGGAATCGGGTGCTACATCTCCCCCACTTATTTTAGACTTCGTCCTCGAAGTCTGCTGCTCGATCCTGAAATAGCTCGGGGTAATGCTCTATCATCTCGTCTACCGGCTCCCAAGTCCACTCCGAACCCTTGCGGTGCTGCCATTGCACCTTCACTTGCTCCACCCTCTTATTCCTCAAATCCTTCGACTTCCTGTCGAGGATTGCGACTGGGCGCTCAATGTAGTTTAGGCTGTCATCAACCTGAATATCCTCTAACGGCACTACCGCTGAATCGTCCACTAAGCACTTTCGTAGCTGAGAAACATGGAAACTGCTGTGGATCTGGCTGAGCTCGGCTGGCAGGTCCAGCCTATACGCCACCTTGCCCACCCGGGCTACGACCCTGAACGGTCCGATGAATCTTGGGCCCAACTTGCCCCGCTTCCTGAATCGGATGACGCCTTTCCAAGGCGACACCTTCAGGAGAACCATATCCCCGACTTGAAACTCCAAGTCGGATCGACGCTTGTCGGCGTAACTTTTCTGCCGACTCTGAGCAGTCTGAAGTCTGCTCCGGACCTGCTGAATCCTCTCGGTCGTCTTGAGCACCACTTCGGTGCTCCCCATGACTCTCTGGCCAACCTCACCCGAGCATATCGGGGTCCTGCACCTTCGTCCGTACAACAACTCAAAAGGAGGACGATCAATACTCGCATGGTAGCTGTTGTTGTACGAGAACTCGACCAGGGGAAGATAGGTATCCCAGCTACCACCGAAGTCTAGCACGCACGCCCGCAGCATATCCTCCAGAGTCTGGATGGTCCGCTCGCTCTGGCCATCCGTCTGCGGGTGAAAGGCGGTGCTAAAATGCAGACGAGTACCCAACTCGTCATGGAACCTCTTCCAAAATCTGGAAGTGAAACGCACATCCCTGTCCGAGATCACCGATACGGGCACCCCATGCCGTGCCACAATCTCCCTGATATAGATGTCGGCCAATTTCTCGGCCGATATGCTCTCCTGAATCGGAATAAAGTGAGCACTCTTGGTCAATCTATCCACAATGACCCAAATCGAATCCACTCCACGTGCGGTCTTGGGAAGCTTCGTGATAAAATCCATCGTGATATCTTCCCATTTCCACAGTGGAATATCCAAGGGCTGCATCTTGCCATGCGGTCTCTGATGTTCGGCCTTGACCTTCCTGCAGGTCAAACACCGCTCGACGTACCATGCCACATCCCGCTTCATGCAGGGCCACCAGTAATCCAGACGAAGATCCCTATACATCTTCGTCGCCCCTGGATGAATAGAGAATCGGGACTTGTGCGCCTCCTCCATCAAAACCTGGCGCACGCCTCCATGATACGGCACCCACACCCTACGGTGCAGTGTCAATAGTCCTCGGCTATTATAATCAAAGGAGGAAACCTGACCCACCACACGCTCGCTCTTCCGATGTTCCTCCTTGATAGCTTCCTGCTGAGCCTCCCGAATTTGCTCCAACAGGGGTGTCACCACGGTCATCCTCAAACAGACGTCCCTGATCGGTTCCGCCTTGCGGCTAAGCGCATCGGCCACCACGTTGGCCTTCCCCGGGTGGTAAAGGATCTTGCAATCATAATCCTTCACCACATCCAACCACCGACGCTGCCTCATGTTCAGATTCGGCTGATCCATGAGGTACCTCAAACTCTTGTGGTCTGTGTAAATGGTACATCGAACCCCGTAGAGGTAATGTCGCCAAATCTTGAGGGCAAAAACCACTGCCCCCAGCTCCAAATCATGCGTCGGGTAGTTTGCCTCGTGAGGCTTGAGCTGCCTCGAAGCGTAGGCAATGACATGCCCTCTCTGCATCAGTACCGCGCCCAGCCCAGAAATGGACGCATCACAATAAACTACAAAATCCTCCATGCCCTCTGGCAGGGCTAAGATCGGCGCCTCGCACAATCTCTGCCTCAGTGTCTCAAATGCAGCCTGCTGCTCGGGTCCCCACCGAAAGACCACGACTTTCTTCGTCAGCCGCGTCAGGGGCACGACTATCTTGGAGAAATCCTGAATAAACCTCCGATAGTAGCCTGCCAATCCCAGGAAACTCCGAATCTCAGATGGAGACTTCGGAACCTCCCACCTCATCACGGCCTCGACCTTGGCCGGATCGACCAGAATCCCATTCTGGTTGACGAGGTGTCCAAGAAATTGCACCTCGTGCAACCAGAACTCACACTTGGAGAACTTGGCATACAAGCTCTCCCTCCTCAGGGTCTCCAACACCTCTCTCAGATGCTCCTCATGCTCCTCCTGGGTCTTGGAATAAACCAAGATATCATCGATAAAGACTATCACGGACCGATCCAGCATCGGTCTGCACACGCGGTTCATGAGGTCCATGAACGCGGCAGGAGCATTGGTGAGCCCAAACGGCATCACCACAAACTCTTAGTGGCCATAGCGCGTCCGAAACGCAGTTTTCTGCGCATCCTCCTCCCTGACCCTCATCTGATGATAACCCGAACGCAAGTCAATCTTGGAGAACCAAGATGCTCCCTGAAGCTGATCAAAGAGATCATCAATCCTCGGAAGCGGGTAACGGTTCTTCACCGTTACCTTGTTCAGCTCCCGGTAGTCTATACACATCCGATGCGACCCATCCTTCTTCTTCACGAATAGAATCGGGGCTCCCCAAGGCGAACTGCTCAAACGAATGAATCCATTGTCTAGCAGCTGCGTAGACAACTCCTGCATCTCGGGAGGAGCCAACCGATACGGTGCTTTGGCTATCGGAGCCGCACCGGGGATAAGGTCAATCCTGAACTCCACCTGTCGCTCTGGAGGTATCCCAGGTAGCTCCTCCGGGAAAACATCTGCAAAATCCCGAACCACCGGAACCTCGCTCACTGTCGCCCTTCCCGCCTCTCGGGTATCCATCACATACGCGACATAACCTACGCATCCCTGCTGGAGATAGCGCCTAGCCCTCGCTGCTGAACATACAGCGGGTCCACACTGCGGCCTCTCTCCATGAATCACTAACTCTCCCCCACTTGGGGTCCTAACCCGCACTAGCTGCTGCGCGCAATCTATCACCGCCCCATTAGGGATCAACCAATCCATGCCAATAATCACCTTGTTCCCACGCAACGGTATGGGAACCAAGTCTACCAAGTAACGCTCCTCAAACAACCGCAGAACGCAATCTCGGAACACCATCGATGCTCGCACCGAACGATCATCAACAATCTCTACCTCTAAAGGACAATCTAACTCTCCTGAAGTCTCATGAAACCTCTTGCTAAGCGCAAGAGAAACAAACGATCGGGATGCACCCGAATCAAACAATACCTGAACTGGGATGTCGTTCACATGGAACGATCCTAAAGCATACATACACATACGGAGCACATATCAATATCATAACATCATAAACCAAAAGATAGAGGGAAAGAATCATACTCGTCACCACATCGGGTGCAGCGCGTGCCTCCTCGGTAGTCAACTGGAACGCCCGGCTCCTCACCACCGGATCCTCTGCCTTGCCCTGCCGACCATCCGTGATCCGCAGGGTCGCTGGAGCTGGCGCCTTCACTGGCGCTGCAACTGTCAACTGGGGGCAATTGACCTTCTTGTGGCCCCTTTGGTTGCAGTGAAAACACAGCAAATCCGATGTCTGAATAGCTGAAACTGGAGTAGTACAATCCCTGCTAAAGTGCCCTGCCTTGCCGCACTTGTAGCAGCCTACCGATCCCATCCTACATGCCCCCACATGCGTCCTGCCGCATTTCCCGCATCGGCTCGGTCCTAACTGGCCTTTCGGCCTACCGTCTGATCCCTTGGGCTTCTTCCCCGAAGCCCCTCCTGCCTGACCCTCCTCAAGTTTCCGTTTCTGGATGTGCTCCAAATCTATTTCCCTTTTCCTCGCCCTGGCAATCATGGAGTCCAGGGTAGGGCAAGCCGAAAAGCTAACATGCTCCCGGATGTCAGCTTGTAGCATATCATGATAACGAGTCCTCCTCATGTCCTCATCACCAGCATACTGGGGCACCAACAAAGCCCTCTCCCGGAACTTGGCGGTGATCTTCGCCACAGTCTCCGCCGTCTGTCTCATATCCAGAAACTCCCTGGCCAGCTGCTGAAGCTCGATAGCCGGCGCAAACTCTGCCCTGAACCTGGTCACAAATTCCGACCAGGTCATCGCCTCGACAGCTGAGGCTCCCAACGAGTCACCCAATGACTCCTACCAATCCCGGGCTCAGTCCCGTAGACATCCCGCTGCATACCTCACCTTCGACCCCTCGGGGCAGAAGCTAGTCAACTGGGCAGACTCGATGTCTGTAATCCATCGCCTGGCAGCAATGGGGTCTTTCACCCCATGAAAATCTGGTGCACCACTGCCCCTGAAGTCCTTGAAGGACAGTGTGCGTGATCCCGACTGGCTGGATGCCAAGTCACTCCTGAATGCCCGAAGGCGATCCTCCATCAGCTCCATAATCCCTTCCTTGATCAACCCGAAGATAATGGGAGTCGACTCAAGGATACCCCTGGTGATCTCTGACGCGATGAACTCGCGTAGCCCCTCATCTATCGGCTCGGAACCTGATCCTGAGTCGGACCCCTCTCCTGATCCGCCATCCACTGGCCTCGAACGAAGTACCACCATTCTGCAATACATAAATAACATTCATTAATGATATTGATGCTCCTTGAGGAACCATATCTACCACAAGTTCACTGGTTTCATCTTGGCCTCCCTTGGTTCGGGTACGGATCCTCTGCTTTCAGTAGTACGGGCCCATACTACCTTCCACATCTATCCGTACCTTCTTCAAGGTATGCCTTGACTCCACCAGATCACTTTCACTAAGACTGATCATTACTATACTCATCCCCGGCTCGCCCTAGGGGAAATTTCCGACTCCACTCGAGCCAGTCCTCAGCTGCTGCAGGCCTCCTGGTAATGCCAATCAGCCATCACCCGAATACCATCACATGTGACGAGACTCGGGTAATCCTTCGAGTACCTGACTCGTCCCTACAACGGTTGGACTCAAACAAGAGCTGCGCAGTAGGATCAATTCCGGTACTCTAAGATTATTCAACTCTGATTACATGTGACGTGACGTATTCGCCTAATGGCTAACTCCCATTATTTAGAGTCCCACGTAGCACGAAGCAAGCAACATTCAGACAAGGGTAACAATTTCAATTAACTCTATCCACTTTCAGGAACTGAGCTAGCATAAAGTGCTAAGCTCATACTACCAGGCATAACCTAATCAGGCTATCCTACTTACTGTCTACTCGATAACTAGCATGCAATTTCTTATACAACTAAAACACAAATAGCAAGCACATAAGGCATCACTCCTAGATCCTTAGTCCTATTCTAGCATGCTGTTCTACGAAAGCTGATAAACACAACATAAACCGGTATGGGTACTTTGGGGAATACTTACTTGAGCTCGGCCGGTTGCGCACATCACACACACTTCGTTCTTTCAAAACTCTTTTCTCCATTTTAGAAAACGTTTTCTTTTAGAAAATCTTTTAATCCGTTGATTTGAGTCCAGACACTCCCAAAGGTGTGTCCGAATCCCTCAAACTAGGGCTTTGATACCAACTTGTAACGACCCAATTTTCACATCCAAAAATTTTTGTTTAGAAACGTTTCATTATAAAATATTAATAACTAAAAACATCGTTTGATCAACCATAACATAAAATGAACCATGTCTGAAAACCAAAACATACAACTAATCAGAATATCAGAGTATCGATCCCAGAGAAACTCGTAATGCGGAAACCGGAGAGTGTGTGTGTGACATGCTGCTACTGCGCCAGCTCATTTCCCCTAGCTGAGGAGGTACCTGAAACCAAAACTGAAAACTATAAGCACAACGCTTAGTGAGTTCCCCCATAATACCCCATACCATGTATACACATAATCAACCAATGTTCAGCTATGAGTTACGGGCCCTGCCCACACTCGGGAAGATACGGGCTCTGCCCACACTTCGCTAGCCGGGAGAGATACGGGCCTCGCCCACACTTGTGAAGATACGGGCCCTGCCCACACTTCGCCATCTGGTAGATACGGGCCTAGCCCACACTCCAACCTCGGAGAGATATGGGCCCTGCCCACACTCAACCGCTAACCCATAGTATACAAGTATCACACAGACAACAAGTATAAGCAACTCTATCACATTAACGCATATATCGTACTTAACTATGCCAGAGATACGGGCTTAGCCCACACTCTAGTACTAGCATCTCGTCTACGCGGGTCGGCCTTGGTGCCTTAGACCCGTTCCTACTGGAAAGGATACTCACCTCGAAATAGCTGCTGGTCTGTGTGGGAACTGATCACCTACTACTGCTGCTGCTGCTCCTCCGGAAACCCTCCGGCTGCAATTCCCACAATATATTCAATCAACACATTCTCACTGACTTTTGGGTAAAAATGACCATTTTACCCCTGACCTTGCCCTAAGTCAAAGTCAGAGTCAACTTTCAGTTGACCCGACTCGCCGAGTTGGCTTTCCAACTCGCCGAGTCCCTACTCAAGCAACTGCCCTGAATCCCGATCCTACCCGTCGAGTTAGGTAGGAGTGTTCATTTGGATGGATCGGTTTAATCCAATCCGATCAAGTGAATCCAAATTAATTTCGGTTTTCAAAACGTAGATCCAAATAGTCCAAACTAAATTCAAATCCGATCCGATCCAACCAAATTATAATTCGGTTTGATCGGTTTTTTTACAATTCGGTTTTCAAGAATCAAGACATTTCAACAGATATATAACTTTAGTATTAACTTACTCTATAATATAAACTAAAAAATATTGTTTAATTAGTTATGAACTAAAACTTATAAATAACTATCAAGAAAAATATATTATAGTTTACTACTTTATAGACAATTTTTTTATAAGAAGTTCGTATTAAAATATTATAATAGATGAAAATTTTTAATATATTAAAAGAATAATTTAGTAAATTTATAATTTATTAAAGATATATATTAAAAAGAACAAAATAATAAATTATAATTCGGTTTTTTTGGACTATTCGGTTTTTATTTTATAAACCAAAACCAATCCGAAATCCAAAATAATAATTTGGTTTTGCTAAAAACCAATCCAAAAATGCGAATATCCGAACCAAATAATCCGATCCAAATTGTCCAATTGGACAATTCGGTTTTATCCAAATAATGAACAGTCCTAGAGTTAGGCGACGACTCGACGGGTTCGCCTTCATGAACAATATTCAAGTCCTTCATCCTACTCGCCGAGCTGTATGAACAACTCGTCGAGTTCATCTTCATCCGAAGAACACTCATGCTAAGACTCGCCGAGTTGTATGAACAACTCGTCGAGTCTGTTCTTGATCTAAGGAGATTGCCTTGAACTCGCCGAGTCAGGGCATTGACTCGCCGAGTACCTCCATAGATGGGTTAAGCTTCCGACTCACTGAGTCACACCCTGTGACTCACTGCTCACTCGACACTACGAAAAGGGGACAAACTCGGAGACTCGCGAGCGGAATCGCCGAGTCACATGAACGACTCGCCGAGTCGTTACCATGCACTCCTAAAATATACTGATTTGCTCGATTCCAGTCCATGCCATTCATAGATCTGGACTTCTAGGACACGAATCACACGTAAAGTTTCCAACTTTACGTGTGGATATTCACCAATATGGATTTTAGGGCTCAAAATGTCTCAAAAGGGTAGATCTAGGGCTAACAAGCAACATGGGACCAAAAAGCTAACAGATCTGAGCTCCTGGAGTTCAATCTTGCCTAGATCCAAAGGCCAAACATCTTATTATGACATATAATGCACATACAAACTTGGGGATTTGACCAAGAAAGACCCAAATGAAGTACTAAGCATAGAATCATGGGGAAAACGGGTTATACCTCAAAGGAACTGTTGAAAGAACACAATAATGGCCTGGATGGCTTCCTTTCTTCTGGATCTACTTCCTTCCTCCTTCAAAGCCTTCAAAAGCACACAACAAAACTTCAATCTTCAAAGAACAAGCACAAACGAGGGTTGGGGAGCTCTGGGGAGAGAATGGGGGCTGGCCTGGGGCGGATAAGTTGCTTAAATAGGGTGCAAACCCCTGAAACTTAGGGTTTCATCCAACAGTTGTGACTCGCCGAGTCCAGGATATGGACTCGTCGAGTCGACAACTTTAACGCGTCCCGGGTCCCGCATCCCATGACTCGCCGGACCCATGAATCGCCGAGTCCAAGGCTAAAAGAAAAGAAATACTTCAAATAGGATTTACATACCAGGAATCGGGTGCTACAATGATGTTGTTGAATCAGAAATTATTGCTGATTTTGTTTTTTTGATGCAAGTTTATTGCTGAATTGTTATTGCTGCTGTAACGTCACTTGTTAAATGATGAAATATCATAAATTTTGCTTAAATGTTTGTTGAATATGCTAAAGTCTTTGCTGAATTGTTATTGTTGTTGTATGTTGTTTGTTTTTCAACTATAATAATGATAGTTTATTGTTGAATCACTACAAGAAAAAAGGCCTTTTACGACGCACAAAATACGACGCTCATTGATCTATGTTACGCAAAGGAGAGTGACATTAGAAAAATGTCATCTCTTCAAAAAATTTAAGGATAGAAGACACGCATTATTGCGCGCCCTTAAATTAGTGTCTAAAAAAAACACGGAGGGCGCCTATAATAAAATGCGCGTCGTCTAAGGATGTCGCTTTATAATTTTTAATGGCACGCGCGTTCCATCCTTTAACAGTAGGGGGAAATGATATTCTGAAAAAATTAAAAATCCCGCCTTCCTTTTTTTTCTCAATCAAGAAACCCTAACCTTTCTCTCTATTCACGAGCCAGTAATCAGCAAAGAAGATCAACAACAAACACCAACTGGTTCGATTTCTCCCTAAAACTGGTACAACTTCTCCTAAATCCGACTTCACTTCACACTCTGAGTTTGTTCTCTCCCTAATCGATGCATCCACATTCTCGTCTCTCCCCCTCCACCGGGTTTTCTCTCATCTCTCTCCTCGATAGATGAATATTTTTCTTTCTCCTTTGTCCGTGCTTCCTTATTGCAGGTGGTCTCGGTGGTGTTTGATAGTTGGAAACGAAAGCAACAGTGAGTATACAACAGGCCTTCCATTCCAAAAAAAAACTTTGCACGTAATAGAGAAGGTTAATTCCACATAAGGGATGGAGCCAGAAGATGTGGGTGATAAAAACGCAATCATTGGAGCCAGAAGATATCTCTCCTCCACCAGATGAAGATTGTCGAAGAGCTGAAGGGGGGACCAATTTCTATAAAGCAGTGCTCTATATGTTCCTTTTTCTGGTAATTCTACGATCCCTTTACAATTTATTCTATTTTCGTTTTTTATTTTATATATGTTCATGTTAATTTCTAAACATGAATCACTTCACCTTCTTAATCTTGTGTTTTTTTTCATGAAAATCATCCCCCAGTTTATAAAATTATATGCCTAATTGTTGAGATATGCATTTGTTTTAGGTTGAGGGTGAGGGTAGGGCACCTAATTCTCCTTAGAATACAAATACAAAAGCAATATGCCATTGTTGGAATGGAGATGGATTTCAGCAACATGAACTGTTTGACTTTGATTCTTGCTAAATGGAAAATAATAATAGATGAACAGGGGAAGTGGCGACCTAAATACCAAGTGTCATCAGAGAATTGCTATTACGTAGGGGCAGATTTTAGTTTGCATCTTGTTCACCAAGGCAAAAGAAAAAAGAGAAATAGGAAGTGTAGAAGAAAAAAAAGATGAACATGGGAATGAACCAAAAAACAGAGGAATAATGTTTACTTCTCGCCAAAGGTAAAACTACTTATTAAAAACATGATTTTGAATGAAATTACAATGTAATGCAAGTCCTAGTTTATACTAAACACAAATGAAACGTAGTCTAATTCAAATACCACATAAAAAATGCAAGTTTACTAAAAAATTCCTAAAATACCCCTGGGCTAAAATTGTCCCAATTTCTCTAGGTTATCCAACAGGTATTGCAGAAAAGTGGGGTTATTCTTGATTCACCAGAGGAGCAAAAGAAGAAGGTTTAGTGATATAGCTATAATATTGTGATTTGTGAACAAACTTGAAACTATTAAAACCCTTATACATTGGAAACCCTTCTGTTGAGGATGAGCATTTAGACACATATGAACTTTCAATACTAATTTATAAGTTTCCTCTTTCCTGTGTTTATACTTTATAGTTGGATTTCAAATTTTTGTTTCTTTATGCTATAGAAAGTTTTAGATATTTAAATACTATATGCTAGTCTATGTTGAGGTTTGAATAAGATTCTACTTATTATTCATCATACATCTTAATGCGTGTATTTACTTGAAACAGGTTGTTGTGGAAAGAATTAAAAACAATGTCATAGGTGACAAGATTGATCCAAAAGCTGTACTAAATTTGGATCCTGGTCTTGGTGTTTTGGATGCATTTTTTGCCAGTTTGTCAATGATTCTTGTCAGTGAGGTATGTTCTTTCCCTATCTTTTTTTATAGGCACACATAAGTTTCCACAAATGCTTATTTCTCAAAATTACATTACCCAATATTCCATTTATTGCTTCCATCTAGATTGGAGATGAAACTTTTATTATAGCAGCTCTTATGGCAATGCATCATCCAAAGTCAATTGTTCTATCAGGTGCACTCAGTGCTCTGTTTGTAATGACTGTAAGTTTGCTACTTTTCTTTTTTACCCTTTTCATATTTTAGTGAACATAAATGAAAAACATATATTTTAGTTTGCTTCTAAGTTTAGTTTGGTTTTATTTGGTATGTAGATACTTTCTACAGGGCTTGGTAGGATTGTTCCAAATCTAATATCAAGGAAACACACAAACAGTGTTGCTACAGGTATGTATTGAGTATATATATATATATATATATATATATATATATATATATATATATATATATATATATATATTAAAATTCAATTTAAAATATGAGGATTGTGAGACATCTAAATTGTTTTTTTCTACAATGCAGTTCTTTATGCCTTCTTTGGGCTGTGTTTGCTCTATATTGCTTGGAGATCAGATTCAAAAACATCTCAAAAAAAGGAGATGGAGCAAGTATGTTTTCTTTTTCCCCATTACGGGTTATAGTTTTTAAATAAATTTAGGCTTTACCTCATTATTAAATACCCAAAAAACAATCCAAAAATCTGATTCTATTACAAAATATATGCAGGTAGAAGAGAAATTAGAGTCTGGACAAGTCAAAACAGCTGCACGCAGAAATTAGAGTCTGGACAAGGCAAAACGTTGTAGAAGTTTGATCCAATTTTTTGCAAATCAACAAAGGTGCATTTTGTCTCGTTGACTGGTCAAAAGATAGTATATGTTATGGATGTTAATAAGTTGGGTAATGTAGTAACTCGAATATTTGAAAATGCAGGGATCTTTTACTATCTTTTGAGAAGGCAACAGGGAAAAAACCACTGGGGATCATATTCTATAGGTATATATATAAATATAATTTCAAGTGGTACAATTAAAGAAAAAAAACTAAATCTTCACTTCGTTTTTTATTTGCAGGGATGGTGTAAGTGATGGGCAACTAATGAGCCGAAAGCAACTTCTTTAGTACAAGAGTGGGGACACTGTTCTCTATAATAATGCGGTTAAATTGTATACATTTTGTTTATATCCAGGTGTTTCCAAGGCGAGAAACATTTCCAGATTTGGACTGTGTTGACTCGGTGAGTTCAGTGGAACAACTCATTATACTTTGAAAGACCTTAACGACCAGGGACTAAAGGTATCTTTTCCTTGATTTTTAGGCTTATTCTAACCTTAATTAGTTGAGCCCTTTAGGAGGTTATTATTAATGTATCTGCATCCATGGTAATGAATCGACACTTGCAATCCAAGTTTTAGGTTAAGCTTCTTATAATTCTTGTATGGTGTCATTGGGTTATTTTCTTTTTTGATGGTGGGATGTCAAAATAAACGGTTCTTATATAGACTACAGAGCGAGAGCTATGTTATTCTTGTCTCTTCAACTACATTTAACTAAATAAACACAATTATCTTATTAAATTTAACTCAAAACCCATAGGGCATTGGTCTTGTAAACACTGAAATCACTCAAAACTCAAAACAGTATATACCAAGAAACAAATATTCAGTAGATTTCTGATATAATGACTTGTGTTGATGCAGTTTTTGCTTAAATATTCAAACATGGTGCAATACAATTTCAAGAAAATCACAAGGGTACCTACTGGAAAAGACTTTGCAGACATAGTCCTCAGTAGAACCCAAAGAGAAACCCCAACAGTTGTCCACAAAGGCTATGCAATCAACTGAATTAGAGGTTTTTATATGAGAAAAGTGAAGTTCACACAAACAAACTTTGGTGTTTGCAATTATTGATCCACAGTAAGTCCATGGACTGACTGTTATGCTTATAATGTGTTTTTGGATTGTCCTATACAATGTTTTTTTGTTTCTGTGTATTTTGTGCATCAGGTAAAGTTGGTGGAAGAAAAGAATATGAAGCCACTTGATTCAAATCTTGCAGCATTATCAGCAAGATGCAGTAAAGACTTGGAGTTGAATTTGGCTAAGTCTTTCTTGAGTGAGATGGGCCAATGTACAACTTCTTATCCATATAACAGCTGTTTGGAGCATTAGTCTTAAAGAATTATGAAAGGCAAGATGCAACTTTATTTAGTTGGAATTTGATGTAGAGAGTAGATTAGATGCAAATTTAGATATTGTAAAAAATAGAATTGTATGACATTAAATTTTATGCAATGGATTGTATTTTTGGTATATGATATTTTATTTCTATTATGAATTGTATGACATCAAATTTAGATATTGTAAATATTTTTTTAGAACATTTAAAATTATGATACGCAAAAATGTGTGTCATCTTCATTTATGACATGGCCTTTCTTGACAGGGGCTTCCTTGATACGCATTGCGTGTCATAAACATGCGCGTCGTAAGGTTACGACACGCAAATGCGTGTCGTCTTCCTTTATGACAGGGCCTTCCTTGATACGCATTGCGTGTCATAACCGCGCGTCGTAAATGCGCGTCGTAAATGCGCGTCGTCTCTCTTTATGACAGGGCCTTCCTTGACACGCATTTGCGCGTCGTCTGAGCGTTTTACGACGCGCAATGAGCGTCGTAAAAGGCCTTTTTTCTTGTAGTGAATGGTCACAAATATATGCTGAAATATCTTAAATTTTACTTAAAAGTTTGATGAATATGCTAAAACAATTGCTGAATATGCTAAAATCTTTGCTGAAATCATAAATTTATCAACAAGTTTATGCTTATTTGCTGATTGTATTGTATAATCTTTGCTTATATGTTTTTTTTATTCATGATGCATTGTTGTTGAAATGTCATCAATTTAAGTTATTATTATGTTGAAATATCATTAATCTTTGTTGCTATAGTATGTATTCCATATTTTTTTTCTTATTAGCAATGGGATGAAATTGCCTAGCAATTGATGCAAAATATCGAATGAGAATTATTAAAGTTTGGTTGTATGAACTTTGTTGCAAAATGTTATTGTAAGACTAATTTGGTTGTATGAAATTTATTTCAATGTTTTAGGACTACAACTATTAAATTTTCTGTGTTTAAAAACCATTTTAGGTTTATCAAATTAGTTTATTTTAATTTTTTAATGTTTGTAGCAATCTGCAGATGTTAACAAAAACAAACATGTTTGTTATTACACTCTGCAGTCGTTTGGTCCACCTCTTCTGCTACAGAGGTTTATAGAGGTGGTCCGCAGACTTTTTGAATTTTACCTTCAGAAAAACGAACAACACCTTAGACTTCATCATCTTCATATACAAAAGCCACTACCACCAAGCCTCACGATTTCCGTTCATCATCATCCATACATCCACAATCATCGACTTCATATTTTATACAAAATGCTCGACTTCTAATCTCATCAACGTCGGTGATGAGAAGGAAAGGCGCACCAAATCAGGTTCGTCTTGGGGTTCGGAAATATCCTAGAAATTCTTACTTTTGGTATACATCTTCAGCCCCTCGTAGCCTATGTTAGTTATTTTAAAATTAGAAATCTAAGTTTGGCGGTCTCAAGATGCGTCGAGAGGGGAAGTGAGGAAAAATGCTTGGTTTGCCGAAATCAGAGTTAGTTCATCTTGACCTTTGTCATCACCAGAGGCCACAACAATGATCCAACCCTTAATTCCCTTTCCCTAACTTTTTCCCTTCGTACGAGAAAATGTGGTGACTATTGTTCAATACATACCACAAATGAAATTCGATTACAAGATGTTATGTGTATCAAGAAAAATTGAAAGGTTGTCGTCCCGATATCCGATCCAAATTGACCCCTCTTATTCGACTAAGGTTTATCGTCGTCTTCCTCTGTGCGAGAGACGCCTCCCCATCTTCAACCTCTTCACCTGGTTAGTTTTCTTACAATGGTTTTTACTCATTTGAGCCTTAAATCTTCCTCTTCTTCTAGGGTTTGAACGGCCCCTCTTATGTTGGGGATAGAACGACCCATCTGATGTTTCCTTATTCTTCTTGCCTCAATGAATCATCATTCACCTATGATTATTTCTGATGATTAATTCCTTTCAAGGAATTTGGTTGTGTTTCTCTATGTACCCATTTGTGTTTTCTAACATTTTATGATAATTTTAAGAGAAATAAATTAGTTTAATTTCTTTAGTATCTTGTAAAGCCTTGAAATTCATTGATAAGTGTCTACTTATGAACTGTTTTGGTTATGCAGAAACTTAATCTGAAACCATTACTCACAAGATTGAAGTTTTTTTCCCAAGATTGTATGTTTAAAACAAAGATTCTTATTCTTAGTATTATCAAATCATTCATTTTAATTTTGATCGAATTTGATTATTGCTTATAGATATTTTTGTTTTTTATAGAACCTTTCATTGGGTTGATACGAAGAAAATGAGAACAAGTGACAATCTTTAAAAAAATGACAACATTTCTTCAAGAATAAAGAGTATTTTCTCAAGAATGAAGGATATTTTTCAAAAATGAAGCATGTTATTTCGTATTCTTCCAAGAATGAAATGTTCCTTTGATGAATATTCTAATTCTTTTTAGGAATGGTTATACTTTAGTAGAATTTTTATTGAATTCGATGTAAATACAATGTTCCAACCTATTCTTTGAAAAATGACACCATTTCCTTTCTTATAAATTTTAAGAATGAAAATTGTATTCTTTAATAAAATTTAAAATGAAATAAATACTTTAATTAATGTGTTTGTATATTTACTAAAGTTTGGTTCAAAGCTAATAAAAAAGTCAAACGGGATCTCATTAAATTTGAAATTTCCTAAAATAAGAGTATATAAAATGTCCATAATCCTATCCTAAGCCCACAACCAAACAAGGAACAGGAGTTAAAGTAGAAACATTGGTCCTAAGCCTGTTAAATCTTAATTATAATATATATATATATATATATATATATATATATATATATAGCTTTGATAAACGCAGTAATTTAAATATTTTAAAATAGTTTAGAATGGTTTGACATAGTTTATAAAGGTATTAAATAACTTGAAATAATTTGTAATTGTTTTTAAATTTTAACACGAAATACTTTGTGTTTTGCTAGTATTCTCTCCCTAAAAACATTGAAAAATAGTAAAACGCAGGGGTATGAACTCACCTTAAGTGAGTGATCGAGACGGGATACGATGTAGTAGTGATGATCTTCGAGTTAGAATCTGTATAAATATCCGTATCCTAATAGTTGTTAACGCATATAATATGTGTATAATTAGTGGAAATGATAGTAAATATGTTATGAAATAGTGAATTTTTATAAGAATCATTTACAAAAAAGAGGTCTTAGAAGTTTACTGAAGGAATGATAGGCGTTTTCGGTTTTCCTGGGTGATTTTGGTTGCTTGAAGATATGAAGGGTGTTCTTGGAGGAAATAAGGATATCAGGGTGTTTTCGGTTGATATTATGAAGATTGGATGGTGATTTCGGTTGATATCAAGAACACTTGAAGATTTTGGCAAGAATCTTACGAAGATTCAAGTGTTTTCTGATGATACTTGAGAGAAAAGATGATGATTTCGGACTAGTTTTTGAGAGAAAAATGGAGGTTTTCGGTTAGAAAATGTGAGAATGACGATGTGTTCTCAGTTTTTCTTATATGTTGGATTAATAGTTAATGTGATATATGCATTGGAATGTGTAATATAACTTTGAAATGTATGCCAAAGGATAGAATTTAGGAGATTTCGGTGTGGAACTCTACCCGAGAAAAGGAGATTCGGCCGAGAAAGGGATTGTTGTTCACAGGTTTGCGGTCCGAAGAAACAGCTTCGCACGTTTGCGGTCTTGACTGCAAACATGATTGCGGTCCGAGGGGAGGGCATCCATGCTAAGGTTTTCGGTGGGGATTTTAGTCCTCGCATTTGGTTCATATTTTTGCAACACTTATCCAATAAAAGGTTTATATATATATATATATATATATATATATATATATATATATATATATATATATATATATATATATATATATATATATATTAAAATATTAGTTTAGCCTTAATAAATTAATAAATCAACAAATTTGACTTTTTTTAGCAAGTTTGACTTTTGTTGACTTTGGTTGACTTTTTACTGATTTGAAAATAATGGGGTGTCACATTATCACCCCGTTAAAGGTAATTTCGTCCCGAAATTAAGTCTATAGTGATACACATGGACTAGGGAAAAAGATGCGGGTACTTTTGTTTCATTTGATCTTCCCGCTCCCAAGTGAATTCAGGTCCCCGTTTGGCATTCCAGTGAACCTTCACTATAGGTATACGACTTTGTTTGGTTCTCTTGACTTCCCTATCCGTGATTTTTACCGGTTCTTCCATGAAATTTAGACTCTCGTTTAACTCGATTTCCTCGAGTGGAGTCACAAGTGTCTCGTCGAATAGACACTTCTTTAGATTAGACACGTGGAAGGTAGGGTGCACGTTGCTAAGTTCTTGGGGTAGTTGGAGTTTGTAAGCTACTGGGCCGATTCTAGCGATATCGAAATGCCCAATGTACCTTGGATTCAGTTTGCCACACTTTCCGAAGTGTATCATGACCTTTTAGGGTGAGACCTTCAATAGCACGCGGTCACCAACCTGGAATTCTAAGGGTTTTTGTCTTTTGTTTGCATAGCTGTTTTTTCTATCCCTAAAGGCTTTCAGTCGTTCACGGATTTGAACAATTTTTTTAGTTGTCTCTCTAATGATCTCCAGGTCAGTGAGAGTGTTGTCAGGAACTTGTTCTTTAGCTAGTTGCGTATAACCCACTTCAGCCCAGCACAAAGGTGGTATGCACTTCCGACCATAAAAGGGCTTCAAATGGGGAAACCTTGATACTGGTATGGTAGCTGTTGTTGTATGAGAATTCTACCAGTGGAAAATGGGTATCCCACGCTTTACCTAAGTCGATCACACAAGCTCTAAGCATGTCTTCTAATGCTTGAATCGTTCTCTCACTCTGCCCATTGGTTTATAGATGGTAGGCTGTACTCATGTCTAGCCTAGTTCATAGGGATTTTTGTAGTGACTACCAGAACCTTGAGGTGAATCTATAGTCTCTATCAGAGATAATAGATATGGGCACACCAAGAAGTCGTACAATCTCTCTAATCTATGTTCTGGTAAGTTTCTCCATTTGTCAGTTTCTTTAATTGGTAGGAAGTGCGCAGACTTGGTTAACCTGTCAACTGTTTGGTTGTCAAACCAACAAATAATGGGATAAAATAATATTAATAAAGCTCAAATCACTGCTATTTCTTATACTAAAGATAGTATAGAGTAAGCAGGGTCGGTCCACAGGAATACAAGACTTCTTATCTTGCCATATTTTCACACAATATACAAATAATATTAAAATGGGGGATTGTGTTTGAACTTGAATTAAACTTCATAAATAAGAAAGATTGATAACAAAACGCAGTAAAAGAAGTACATTTCCGATTCTGACTCTTATACATGTATTATGTTGAAAGATGTAATATGATTATAACTCATGTTTAATCTAGGTTGGTAAGTTAGATACTAATAAACTCTAATATCCAAAATTGGCAAAAGTATTTTATTCAAAACAAATTCTTCAAATAAAACTTCATTTAATTGATTCAATTCAAATAAGTTCTTACATCAAATCATTAAATGACATTAAGTTCTTGCACTAATTACCAACAATGTTTAACATTCCTCTTAATCTTGGGAATATAAACATTTAATCTTTGATTGCACTAATTTTGATCTAATTACAACCAAGTAAGTGTGTGTTACTAACATCAAATCATAAAACATATACGAATTTCATAATTTGATTAACTAGATTGACTAGAACCCTAATTCATTGATCAAGTGAAAAAGAGAACCAACCAAACACATGATTAAGATCAAATCAAAGATTACTAGATGTTAAACACAAATCAAATTCAAGTTACAACCTAGCAACACATACTTAAGAATTCAGATTCGGAAATGATAATGAAATCAACCACACATGTCTAGGTTGAACTACAAATCAAACAAGTTTAAACTTCAAATTGACTTACAAAAAGGAAATTAAAGTGTTTCCAAGTGTTAATCTACTTCCAAAAGCTCTGAAAATTGCCTTCTCTCTGCCCAAACTCCGACCTAACTTCCCACTAAACTAATTGTCTGAATAATATGAGAGTAAAACTTCTTTAAAAACTGTCGAGACGTTTACACGGCCCGTGTAAATTAAAAGGTTCCATTTACACGGTCGTGTAAACAAGAAAAGTAGAATGCTCAATCCTTCCAGGCCTTCGAAGTAGAATGCTCTTGTATATACGTTTACACGGCCCGTGTAAATTAAAGGGTGCCATTTACACGGCCGTGTAAACTCCTGTGAAGCAAAATTCTTTATTTCTTCATTCTCTCACTTCAATGCTCCAAAACTTCTGAAACTTTGTCTCCAACTCTTTTTAACTTCCTCCATCAAGATCCAACCTTCAAAAATCCCTGAAATATCATAAAAGTGTGTGAATGGAATTGCATCATGAAAAATCCCGAAAAATATGCAAAATGCATGAGTTTAAATCTAATTACAATGCACTTTTATGAACTAAAACTACAAAATGAATGCATGAAATGCACCTAACATCAACAATCACCCAAATGGTATCAAGACCACCAGTTTTCTTGGGTAACTTGGTTATGAAATCCATTGTAATCCGCTTCTACTTCCACTCAGGTATTTCTGGTTGTTGTAGTAAACCTGAGGGTTTTTGTGTGACATCCCCATTTTCACAGCCAGAAAAGACCGATTTTGTTTATGCTTGTTTGAAAATCAGAGTAACATTTTAAATAAAAGTGTTGCAGAATTTGTCCCAAAGCAAAATACGATAAAGATTTATCAAAAGCATTTCCATAGAAATGTATTTCATTAAAAAGACTCGGGATGTCATGTTCGATACAGATCATAAGCATAAACAATACAACATAGGCCTTACTACATTATTCCGTATTTACAGGCCTAAAATCCCTTATCTCTCATCCAAACATCTATGCTCATGCGCCACTACCTGTAATACAAAAAACTGAGTGAGTCAGGCTTAGGAGCCTGGTGAGCACATAGGGTTTTCAACCCATAATAAATAAGTTTATTAACTTTATCAAACCAAACAAACCCGATTACCCATTCCCGTTATCCTCACTTTACGTCCCTAAAACATCTAACACAAGGGACCTAGTCTAAGGACTTTCATCGGGATGGAAACTACTTCTAAGGGGATTCCTCAGCAATAAATCTCCTTAAGGCAACCATGTGGGGGGATGGAGTACACCTGGTGAGCACACAGTTCAAATAAACACCTACAGGTTATGAGCCTACTAGCGTTCCAGTAGACTATCTAGAATAGTCTATGGTTGTCATCTATACTCCGCTAGATGACTGGATCATCAATAACATCTATAACGAGGCCTCTCATCATTTTATTTGGTCACACATCAACTATTACATCTACCCATGTTTTACCTAACACATTTTGTAGATATAAAATACATATACAATTTAAATCATTTAAAACAGGTATAAAATTGTTCATCCAACATAGATGGCAAGTATACAGATAATATGCACACACATCACGTAATTTATATAAAATACTTCATATCTATGTGTAAATTGAAAGTAACTATGCACTCACTTGTTACGGTGGTGACTCGGTACTCAGACAGCACTTCGTTACTCTCAACACAATTTTCCTCGGACAAAACCTAGTATCATTACCACTAGAGTTTAGTCTAATATTTACCAAGACTAATTAATAGTCTGGCTATTATTACTATTATATAAGTTTAAAAAATACTTATATAACCCATAATAATAGCCCAAGTACTTATTATAAGGTCCTAATAACTTTACTATATTGAAACATAAGCTATACTAAAGATATGGTAGGCGTAGCTCACTTACAACGGGTTTTCTCGAAAACCGGGCTTCATTGGAGCAGCGTTCCTGAGCCGAAAGGCCATTTTTCTCGGGACTTCGGGAGCCTCGGGGTTTCCTTCGGGCGCTAGGGTGTTTACCTAGACTGTAGGGGCTTAAGGGGGACTAGAGAGAAGTTCTAGAGAGAGATGGAGAAGATGGGAAGGTGTAAGAATGAATGGAACCCGAAACCTCTATTTATAGGAGGCTAAAGGAAGATTCACGTCGTGAATCTCTTGATGTTCACGTCGTGAGTGAGCTTGGGCTCCAAGTCACAGCCTGGTGCTGACACGTGGCATCGCACACAGGGTGGAAATCAGCCGATTTTCAAAAATTCATAACTTTCGCATACGAGCTTCGTTTTCAACATTCTTTATATCCACGCGTAGGTAAAAACAAGATCTACAACTTTCTTTTAGACTCCATTGGCTAATTCTCAACCGATATTAAATTTAACAGTAGGAGGAGATTAGACTGCTAAATGACCGCGAAGAATTCATAACTCCTTCCTACGAACTCCGTTTTACCGTTGAGTTCCTATTAATGAGATCTTAAACTCTCATTTAGGTCGTGTAGGCCAAAAAACGCTCAAACTAGAATTCGAGTTTCGGGTCGTGCACTGTTAAACCAAATCTTAGAAAAACCATAACTTCCTCACACGAAGTCAGATTTGGCGTTCTTTTTATGGACACTCTCAGGTTAACATATTCTACGACTTTCATTTAGATCACTAAGGCTAAAAGTCGATCTATCATAAATTCACTATTTACGTCTTCCCGGTGTCATGTCGGTTCCGTCGCGAAACGTCGATGGGCGATAACTTTTTCGTTATAACTCGGATTTCGGCTTTCTTTATATGTAAGAAACCCTTGAGACATATTCTACAATTTGGTTAAGATTATTTATTCTAAATAATCTTTTGTCGAAAAGTCATTTTCGACCCCTATTATCTGTAAATTGACTAGCCCGGATCTGCGGACGTTACATTTTGGTATTCTACCTTAACCTTGGCACAAGTCAGACACTTGCCCACAAAGGTAACAATTTCTGCTTTCATGTTTGGCCACCAATATAACTTCTTGAGGTCCAGATACATCTTGTTTGAACTTGGATGAACGTAGTATCGTGTCTTGTGAGCTTCGTTCATGACAATGTCTCTGAATCCACCAAACTTTGGTGCCCAGATTCGGTTCATGAGATAACGAACTCCATCACCCTTGAATTATAAGTTCCTGTCCATTCCTCTTAAGGCTTTACCTGTCACATTCTCGGAATTCAAGGCTTCCTGCTGAGCCTCTTTAATTGGTGTAGACAGATGTGAATGGATGGTCATGGTCAGTGCTTTGACTCTACGACCGGAATACTCCTTTCGACTAAGAGCATCGGCTACTATATTGGCTTTTCCGGGATGATAACAAATTTCGCATTCATAATCATTTAGTGGTTCTACCCATTGTCTTTGTCTCATGTTGAGCTCGTTCTGGTCGAATATGTGTCTAAGGCTTTTGTGGTCTATGAAAATGGTGCTCTTCGTACCATACAAGTAGTGTCTCCAGATCTTTAGAGAAAATATTACCGCTCCAAGCTCAAGATCGTGAGTACTGTAGTTGACTCCTTGTATCTTAAGCTATCTTAAGGCATAGGCGATAACCTTTCCCCCGTTGCATAAGAACACAACCTAGACCTTGATTGGATGCATCGCAGTATACTACGAAATCTTCTATCCCTTCTGGAAGGGACAATATTGGTGCACTGTATAGGGCTTTTTTTAGCGTTTGGAATGCATTTTCTTGTTTCTCTTCCCAGCTGAAAGTCACACCCTTTTGAGTTAGGGTGGTAAGTGCTTTAGCAATCCTTGAGAAGTTCTGTATAAACCTGCGATAGTAGCCAGCAAGGCCATAAAATTCCCTCTTTGCTGATCATGTGACCTAGGAATTCTACTCTTCGAAAGGCTGTTTTGCGAACATCTTCCTCTATAACTCGTAACTGGTGATACCCGGATCTTAAATCAATCTTTGAAAAGTAGCTTGCTCCTTGAAGTTGGTCGAACAAGTCGTCTATACGCGGTAGAGGGTATCGGTTATTAATGGTCAGTTTGTTTAGCTTGCGGTAATCGATGCACATACGAAACGATCCATCCTTTTTCTTCACGAACAGGAACGGTGCTCCCCAGGGTGAGAAGCTCAGTCTGATGAACCCCTTGCTGAGCAGTTCATTTAGTTGATTGGATAATTCCTACATCTCTACTGGTGCTAGACGGTAAGGTGATTTGGCTACGGGGGTAGCACCAGGTATTAAGTCGATTCTGAACTCGACTTGGCGTTCTGGTGGTACTCCAGGGAGATCTTCGGGAAAGATGTCGGGAAAATCATGGACTTCAGGAATGCTCTTTATGTCTTTCACTTCCTGATTCCCATCTACCACGTGAGATAAGAACGCATGGTATTCCTTTCGTAAGTGCTTTTGGTCTTAGATGCACGAGATGATTCGAAGGTTCGTGCCCGGTTTGTCGTCATAGATGACTAGGGTTTCACTACTCGGTAGAGTAAGGCGACCAACTTTCTCATAACATAGGATGTCAACACAATGGGGACTCAACCAATCCATGCCGTTGATAACGTCGAAACTTTTTATGGAGACCGGCATAAGTCGATTTGGAAAGAATAGTTATTTAGAGTGAGGGTGCATCCTATATATATATATATATATATATATATATATATATATATATATATATATATATAATATATTATATCGTTAGTGCTCTCAGTCTCTCCTTTAGCCATTTTTGGGATAAATGTTTCCTTTAGTGTTTGTGGTTGTTGTTTGAGTAAGTGTTTAAATTTGTAGCTCACGAATTTCCTCTCTGCTCCACTATCAAAAAGTATGCATGCATAAGAGTTATTGAGGAGAAACATACCCATGACCACCATGGGATGTGCCACTGCTTCTTCATGACCTATTGCCAATACTCTCCCCACTCCACCAACATTCCTTGTCTTCAAGCAGTTCCTTTTGAAGTGCCCAGTTTCGCCGCACCCGTAGCAGGCCTGACTTACTCCAATACTAAGGACCTGGGTGACTGGTTTTGCTGGTGCCTTACAGAAACAGGCAGTGTGCCCCTTCCAGTTGTAGTTATCACAGTGCATCTCCCGGTAGGGTCTGTGATGATGGAAATTGCACTTGCTGCAATTCGGCAGGTTTCCAGCATACTGCTTTGCTAGTGTAGGGGTAGTAGGGGTTGTTGCAACATGAACATACATTATCTGTTGTTTCTTGGTGGGGTTATGTGCTGGTTGGTTCTTCTTTCTGTCCCAAAACATTCTTTTGTTGTCGTTCACCTTGGCTTGTTCAGGGACAGGGGTCTCTATGCGTGGGCGGACTCCATGGTTAATGAGTCTTGAGCCAAGTGTTGGTGCTATCAAATGTAATAGGGTTTGAAGACAATACATTCCCCTGAAGTGGAAGAGACAATCCCCATGTATACCTCTCTATTATCTTACATTCCGAGGTAACCATCCCGGGACATAGAGATGCTAGGTCACTAAACCTAGTAGGGTAGGCTACTATGTCAGAGCTTGTCATGGTAAGGATCCAAAGTTCTAAATCTAGTTTCTGTACCTCGCCCCTTGGGCAGTACTCCCCCATCACTAGTGCTTTTTAGTTCTCCCATCCCATTGAGTTAGCCACAATGAGTGTAAGTGACTTGACATGGCTATTCCACCATGTGAGGGCCCTATCAGAGAAAGTGCAGGCAACAAATTTCACTTTGCTTCCTTCTGGGCAGGAGCAGATATCGAAGATTGACTCCGTTTTCTCAAACCATTACGTTAGAGCAATGATTCCTCCACTTCCATTAAAGGTTTTGGCTTTACAGTTGGTAAAGTCCTTGTATGAACACTCCTTAGGGTGTCTATGGCTATCTCCGTGATTCGAGTTGGTACTGGTTCCAGCCCCACTAGTACCACTAGTATTGATTTGGGTTAGGGCTGCTGTCACAGCCACTATTACTGCAACTTGGAGAACTACAGGATCGATTTGTGGTGGCGGCGTTGGTGGTGGTGTTGAAGTTATCGGTGTAGGGTTGACTCGTCTTTTATATCTACGAGGCGGCATCTTTTAGCTATTGAGTTTTTAAAGATGAAATGGTGGTAAGAGTTCAATAGTGTTTATAAGTCGGATGATATCGAACTAAATTACATTGGTTCAACACATATTTTGTAGGGAGTTTATAATAGATGTCTTCCACAAGTAATAACTTGTAAAGTAATTGTTATGGGTTTGATAGTATTATTCCAAAGAAAATAAGATGAATGTAAATTCCATTGGTATATTAGATGCATAGAGTTCGAAAAATTTGACCTTGAAGTAGGTCTACAACATACCAACTTAACGGGAAAACTTCGACAACATACCGACCTATCAAAAAATGCAATTTCGATGTCGAACTATAAACATGAAAAATAACACGAGTGCATATACATAGACTTAATCTACATCCAAAAGAGTGAGTAGAGTATGCCTTACTCGTGAGGAGTGTTCTTCTGTTTCGTATTAGTTTCAGCCCTGGATTTAGCCAACTGGCGTTCTGTTTGACCCACACGCCTTTCTAATGCTACCTGGCATACCCGAAGTTCTCTAACCTCGGCTCGGTTTGCGGCCAGTTTCCTCTACAGGGCCTCAGTGTGATTTTTCATTATCTCCTCGTCTTCGTTCAGGTGGTGGAGGCGAACCGTGTTGACTACAGTGGTTGCACCAACCTCCATGACTCGGTTGATGGCTGCTCTTTCTTGCTCATCGTTACGAGCAACTCAATGTACTACTACTAGGAGGGCTCTGTTTGCTGAGCCTCCCTCATCAAGGTTGTAGAAGCTTTAGTCCCCATTATAAGGAAGGTGCTGACCCTGCTAATGACTCCACCTCTCTAAGTTTACTGCCCACTGAGGTGTCGGGCCTTGGAAATTCTGTTGGGGATTGGGATTTTGGGCAACTTGAGGTGGATCATAGACTTCTGGTTCCAAGTCAGAGTCTTCTTGAATTTCCTCTTCATCCTCTTCTTCCACTTCCTCAAAGTCTTCTTCTATTGGAGCCACAGGGTCGTCTTTCGGTTCCTCTTCAAGCCATCCTCCGTTCCCCTGATTAGGAAAGTACGGGTCTTCCAGTAGTTGAAATCCGGCCATGATATCTATGCAAGAATAGGCGTATAAGAGGCATTTAATAGATCTAATAATGGTGTGTTATGGTGTTATAATTACTCCTAGTATTTAAATTTATGTTATGTTCTAGTGTTCCTTGGTAGTAGGGATTGGTAAGTTTTTATACTTGTTACAACACTACGACCATTCCTAGGCATATGTTAATCACCTCTCGAATATATATAGTTGATCAGGCTATATTAATCCCAAACCTGATTACATATCCCTAATCGTGCTGTTCAACAATCATAATACTTTTTTTTGTTCATGTTATAATACCGATCTAGTATGTATGTATGTATATTTTAATAATATATTTATTATATTTAAAAAGAATAACTCTTGGTCAGATTGCTTTAGTCCCATTGTATTTATAGTTGTATATCTTATATGGGTTGACATACTTAGTTCACTATAAACAATGCTCGGATACCAATCTGCCACACCCCCAAACTGAGACGGCGGAAACATTCAGTGGAGGAGGACATCATGTACATTATCTTAACAATTGCATAATAGTAAAATGGCAACAGCATCCATTGCATTGAAAATATAGTTAACACATTTGTGTTCTTAGTATTGTTTGCATGACACCAAAATATATACCAAAATAAAAGACAAGTCTTGAATATGCTCCGTCTTCTCAAAAACCTGTGAGAGTGTACCTGTCTACTGGTTCCATGAGAATACAAGTTAATATGAAAAGAGAGTATCAACATTTAAGTTGGTGAGTTCATAAGCATTTAGTATTAGAAATCTATCTTTGTTTCATGAAAATGATAGTGTGTTGCTCCAAAAAATCCAATATTTTCTATAAGAAATGAAGTATAGTCTTAGGCCTTAAGACCAAAATGTTTGTATGCTATTGTACTCTGAAATAGTATAAGTGTGTGTTTTCCATAAATGTATGTTTTCTTTGCTAGAAAATAGTGTATTGTACTTGTAAGCACTCTGTTGTATACAAGTACTGGAAAAAATAATAATATGTAGTCTTATTACTTAAGATAATACTACTGAAGTGATGTTTGTTTAGTAAACAAAAAATGTTTAGTTAATGTTTAATGTGAGTGAGATTATAACCATACTAAAATGACTAGTGGCCTGCATGACGTTCTTCAGGCGTCAGAATGTAATGACATTTGTCACCCTAGACCTGCCGGTGTAACTGTAGCTAACAGCTTAGGTGCGGGATTGTCAGTCCCGTATAGATCTATACACAAATTCACACTCTCCCTTCAGAAGACTCTGGTTATACTTTAGGACTTTTATCATGTAATCTAGTAGGTACCATGAAGTAGTTACTCACATTTACGTATTAACCCGTTTACGTATAGTGTGTACATGTCTTCTTGTTCTTGTAAATGAATAGTATACTCGTAGTGAAAAGTAAGTATACTTATGTAATTACTCATATGATGTACCCTTGAACTAGAAAATAGTGTGCATTGATCCCTAAACTATACCTATAATAGTTTATAAGTTGTTATGTTTGTACTGAAAATGATTAAGGAAAATACCCCTTTGCTCAACATGTCACCAAAGGTATATAAATTGTTATTGAAATAAGTTTTATACTTATATATATATATATATATATATATATATATATATATATATATATATATATATATATATATATGTTGCATGTATAATTAAAGTTTGAAAGACAGTTAGACAAATAATCCTTTCCTAAGCCCATAACCAAACAGGGAACATGAATTAAGGCAGAAACACTGGTCCTAAGCGTGTTAAATCTTAATTATACATGTATGTGTGTGTGTGTATATATATATATATATATATATATATATATATATGTATGTATGTATGTATGTATATAAATGTAGCTTTGATAAACGTAGTAATTTAAATATTTGAAAATAGTTTAGAATGGTTTGACATAGTTTATAAAGGTATTAAATAACTTGAAATAATTTGTAATTGTTTTTAACTATTAACACAAAATACTTTTTGTATTGCTAGTATTCTCCTCCTAAAAACATTGAAAATTAGTAAAATGCTGGGGTATGAACTCACCTTTAGTGAGTGATCGAGAGGGGATACAATGTAGTAGTGATGATCTTCGAGTTAGAATCCGTATAAATATCGGTATCCTAATAGTTTTTAACGCATATAATATGTGTATAAGTAGTGGAAATGATAGCAAATATGTTATGGAATAGTGAATTTTCATAAGAATCATTTTCAAAAAAGAAGTCTTAGAAATTTACCGAAGGAATGATGTAGCACCTGGTTCCTGGTACGTAAAATTCATCTAAGTATTTGACATTTTTAGCCTTGGACTCGGCGAGTTGTAGGCCCGAATCGCCGAGTGGAGACGGGTTTAGGAGCACGTTTAAGTTGGCGACTTGGCGAATCCACATTTTGGACTCGGCGAGTCCCCGCTGTCTGATGAAACCCTAAAATTCAAGGGTTTGCACCCTATTTAAACCAACCTTATGCGCCCCAACCTCGCCCCCTTCACCCTCAGAGCTCCCAACATCGTTCAAACCCTTATTCCTTGTGAGATTGAAGTGCTTTGGTGTGTTTCTCGAAGATTTTGAGAAGAAAGAAGAGTAGATCAAGAAGAGAAGAAGGAGGCCAGGCATCCTTGTGTTATCTCAATGACTTCCTTGAGGTATAACTCAGTTTCCCCCTGTTTTCATGCTTATAGTCCCTTATAGCTCCAATAAAGTCATCCTTGAACCATTTCCAAGCTTGATCACGAAGTAGGGTTTGTAATAATTTGATTAATCCTTAGATCTAGGCATGATTGAGCTCCAGGAGCTCAGATCTACTGCCTTTATGGAGCCATATTGCATGAAAGCCCTAGATATACTCTTTTAGTGCATTTTGAGCCCTAAAACCTTAATTGGTGTTTATTTACACGTAAAGTTGGAAAATTTACGTGTTAATCAGGCCCTATAAACCCAGATCTATGTATGGCATGAGCTGGATTCGAGCAAAATTGAGTATATAGTGTTTGTATGCGAAAGACTCGGTGAGTCGTTCATCGGACTCGACGAATCGAGTCGCGAGTCCCCGAGTTCTCCCCCTTTTCGTGTTTGCGGAGTGGAGTAGTGAGTCATGGGGTGTGACTCAGTGAGTCGGAAGCCAGACTCACCCATGAAGAAACTCGACGAGTCCAAGGCAATCTTCTTGCCTCAAGAACAGACTCGGCGAGTTGTTCATACAACTCGGCGAGTCAGCATAGAGTGTTCTTCGGATGAAGACGAACTCGACGAGTTGTTCACACAACTCGGCAAGTAGAATAAAGGACGTTTGGACATCAGTTTAGAAGGAAAACTCGTCGAGTCGATGCCAAACTCGACGAGTAGAGACGAGACTATGGTCAGACAAAGGGATAGGGACTCGGCGAGTTGGCAGGCCAACTCGGCGAGTCGGGTCAACTGGAAGTTGACTTTGACTTTGACTCTTGGCTTAGTTACGGGTAAACGGTCATTTTACCCTGAGGTCGATTAGCAGCATTTGACTGAGTGTTTTGTGGGGATTTTAGCCGGAGGATTTCCGGGGTAGCAGCAGTAGGAGACAGTCAGTTCCCACGCAGATCAGCAGCTATTTTGAGGTGAGTTACCTTCCAGTAGCGGTGGGTCTACAGCCACAATGCCCTCCCTCCAGTAGGATTGTATGATAGATGTTTGTCTCTATGATATTCATCTAGGGTTGATACTACCTGTGATATGTTATTGTGCTAGTATGATATGATGCTATGTGCTAGTGACAATAGGGGGAGATAGTCCCCCAGAATACCGGTCGATAGGCCCGAAGGGGCGGTCATGCCCAGCCATGCTAGATAGTTTATGAGATATATGTGGTATGTGGTAGTAGTAGGGGGTGAAATAGTCCACAGTATCCGGTCGAGAGGACCGAAGGGGAGACCAGCACCCAGATATGCTAGTCAGTATCCGGTTGAGAGGACCGAAGGGGAGGCAAGCTCCCAGATATACTGGTCAGTATCCGGTCGAGAGGACCGGAGGGGAGGCCAGCTCCCAGATATACTAGTCAGTATCCGGTCGAGAGGACCGAAAGGGTAGGTCGGGCACCCAGATATGCCTGGCAATATTTATTTGTTATGTGACTGTATGGTATGTGGTATGTTGGGGGAACTCACTAAGCTTCGTGTTTACAGTTTTCAGTTTTGGTTTCAGGTACCTCTTCTTCGAAGGGGAAGGAGCTGGCACAGTAGCGGCCCATCACACACACGCCTTGTATTCCGCACTATGAGATTCTCCTGGGAATTTGTACTCTGACTTTATTATGTTTTTATGAAATGTTTTTTTCAAGACATGCGATAACTTTTATGAAATGATATGATCAGTGAATGTTTTATTTCTAAGGTTCGCTAAGAATATGTTTTAAAAATGAAATTTTTGGCTCGTATTTTTGGGACGTTACAAGTTGGTATCATAGCCTTGGTTTGAGGGATTCAGACACACCTTCGGGGGTGTTTGAACTCAAATTGAGGGATTAAAAGATTTTGAAAAAGAAAATGTTTTTTAAAAGGCTAAGTAAAGGGTTTTAAGAAAGAACAAAGTGTGTGATGTGTGCGACCGGCCAAGCTCAAGTAAGTATTCACCGAAGTACCCATACAAGCTTATGTTATGTTTATCAGTTTCAGTAGAACAACATGCTAGAAAAGGACTAAGGATCTAGGAGTGATGCCTTATGAGCCTGCTTTATGTGCTTTAGTGTATGAAAAGCTGCATGCTAGAATTGAGTAGACAGCCGTAGGATAGCCTGTTTAGGTTATGCCTGATAGTACGAGTTTAGCATTGTATGCTAGTTCAGTTTCTCTCTACGAGGATAGAGTTGCTTGAGATTGCTTCCTTTTGTCCAAATGTTGTTTTCTTTGTGCTATGTGGGCTTTGAGTGATGGGAGTTAGCTATTAGGTGAATACGTTAAAGTCACATGTGATCAGGGTTGAATAATCTCAGAGTGTTGGATTTGACCCTATTGCGTAGCTCTTATTTGAGTCCTAACCATTGTAGGGATGAGTCCCTTACTTGAAGGATTACCCGAGCCTCGTCGCATGTGATTGTATTCAGGTAATAGCTAATTGGCATCACAAAGAGACCTTCAGCAGCTGAGGACTAGGTTGGGTGGAGTTAGAGGTTTCCTAGGGTAAGCTTAGGATAAGAGTCACAGAGATCAGCGGTAGTGAAAGGGATCTGGTGGAGTCAAGGCAGTCCTTGGAGAGGGCACATATAGATGTGGAAGGTAGTATGGGCCCGTACTACTGAAAGCAGAGGATCCGTACCCCAACCAAGGAAGGCCAAGATAAGACCAGGGAACTTGTAGTAGGTGTGATCCCTCCAGAGGTATCAGTATCACTAACGGTTATTATTTTTGTATTTGAGAATGGTGGTACTACGCTCAAGGCCAGCAGTTGGCAGTACAGGAGAGGGATCGGGTTCGGGATCAGGTTCCGAGCCAGTAGATGAGGAGCTGCGCGAGTTCATCGCGTCAGAGATCACCAGAGGCATCCTTGAGTCGACCCCCATTATCTTCGGGTCGATCAAGGAAGGGATATTGGAGATGATGGAGGATCACCTCAGGGTATTCAGGAGCGACATGGCATCTGGCCAGTCGTGATCTCGCACACTGTCCTTCAAGGACTTGCAAGGCAGTGGTGCGCCGGATTTTCACGGGGCAAAGGACCCCATAGCTGCCAGACGATAGATTGCAGACATTGAGTTTGCACAATTGACTAGCTTCTGCCCTAAGGGGTCGAAGGTGAGATATGCAGTAGGATGTTTGAGAGATCGAGCTAGGGATTGATGGGAGTTCGTTGGTGACTCGTTGGGAGCCTCGGCTGTCGAGGCTATGACCTGGTCGGACTTCGTGACCAGGTTCAGGGCAGAGTTTGCGCCAACGGTCGAGCTTCAACAGCTAGCCAGGGAGTTCCTAGATATGAGACAGACGACGGAGACTGTGGCAGAGATCACCGCCAAGTTCCGGGAGAGGGCATTGCTGGTGCCCCAGTACGCGGGTGACGAGGATATGAGGAGGACCCGCTATCATGACATGCTATGAGCTGATATTCGAGAGCATGTCAGTTTTTCAGCTTTCCCTACCCTGGACTCTATGATTTCCAGGGCAAGGGAGAGGGAGATAGACCTGGAGCACATCCGGAAGAGGAAGGTGGAGGAGGGGCATGTTATGGGGGCTTCGAGGAAGAATCCCAAGGGACCAGATGTGGGGCCAAAAGGCCAACAGGGGCGGGGTCGCTGCAGGAAATGCGGCAAGATGCACGAGGGAGCATGCAAGTAGGGATCGTAAGGCTGCTACAAGTGTGGCAAGTTAGGACACTTCAACAGGGATTGTACCGCCCCTGCACCTATGATTCAGACATCGGAGTTGCTGTGTTTCCACTGCAACCAGAGGGGCCACAAGAAGGCCAATTGCCCCTAATTGACAGCATCAGCGCTGGTTAAGGCGCCAGCTCCAGCTACCCTGCGGATTACAGATGGCCGGCAGGGCAAGGCAGAGGCTCCAGTGGTGAGGAGCTGGGCGTTTCAGCTGACTACAGAGGAGGCTCTCTTCGCACCCGACGTGGTGACGGGTATGATTCTTTCCCTCTATCTTATTTTTATGATGTTATGATATTGATATGTGCTCTGTGTATATGCATTAGGATCGTTCAATGTGAACGGTATTCCTGTTCAGGTGTTGTTTGACTCGGGTGCCACCCGCTCATTTGTTTCCCTTGCGCTTAGCAAGAGGTTTACTGAGTCTTCGGGCATGTTGGATTGCCCTTTAAAGGTAGAGATTGCCGATGTTGATCGGTGCGAGCGTCGGCAGTATTCAGGGATTGTGTCCTAAGGTTATTTGAGGAACGCTATTTGGTGGAGTTGGTTCCCATCCCTTTGCGGGGGAACAAGGTGATTATAGGCATGGATTGGTTGAGGCCTAATGGGGCGATGATAGATTGCGCACATCAGTTAGTGCGGATCAGGACCCCAAGTGGGGGAGAGTTGGTGATCCACGGCGAGAGGCCACAGCGTGGACCTGCAGTATGTTCAGCAGCGAGAGCTAGGCTCTACCTTTAGCAGGGTTGCGCGGGATATGTCGCGTATGTTATGGATACCCGGGAGACGGGTAAGGCGACGGCGAGAGAGGTTCCAGTAGTGCGAGGCTACACTGATGTGTTCCCGAAGGAGCTTCCTGGAATACCTCCGGAGCATTAGGTAGAGTTCAGGATCGACCTAGTTCCTGGTGCGGCTCCGATAGCCAAGGCACCGTATCAGTTGGCTCCTCCCGAGACGCAGGAGTTGTCTACGCAGCTGCAGGAGCTGCTAGATAAGGGATTTATTCGATCGAGCAGTTCACCCTGGGGAGCCCCGATCCTGTTTGTGAAGAAGAAGGACGGGTCGCATCGTATGTGTATAGATTACCGGGAGCTGAATAAGGTGACGGTGAAGAACCGTTACCCACTCCCGAGGATTGATGACCTCTTTGATCAGTTACAGGGAGCATCTTGGTTATCCAAGATCGATTTGCGTTCAGGCTATCATCATATGAGGGTTAGAGAGGAGGATGTACAGAGGACCGCATTTCGGACGCGTTATGGCCATTATGAGTTCGTGGTGATGCCGTTTGGGCTCACCAATGCTCCTACCGCGTTCATGGACCTCATGAACCGCGTGTGTAGACCGATGCTGGATCGGTCTGTGATAGTTTTCATTGATGACATATCGGTTTATTCTAAGACACAGGAGGAGCACGAGGAGCTTCTCAGAGAGGTTTTGGAGACCTTGAGGAGGGAGAGCTTGTACGCCAAGTTCTCCAAATGTGAGTTTTGGTTGCGCGAGGTGCAGTTTCTTGGGCACCTCGTCAACCAGAATGAGATTTTAGTAGACCCGGCCAAGGTGGAGGCCGTGATGAGATGGGAGGTTCCGAAGTCTCCAGCCGAGATTTGGAGTTTCCTAGGATTAGCAGGCTACTATCGGAGATTCATTCATGATTTCTCGAAGATAGCCGTACCCCTGACACAGGTGACTAGGAAAGCGTGGTCTTTCGATAGGGGCCTGAGCAGTAGGCCGCGTTCGAGATTCTGAGCCAGAGATTGTGCGAGGCGCCAATCTTAGCCCTGCCGGAGGGTGTAGAGGATTTCGTGGTATACTGTGATGCGTCTATCTCGGGCTTAGGCGCAATATTGATGCAGAGGGGACATGTCATTGCTTATGCCTCGAGACAGCTGAAGCCTCACGAGGCGAACTACTCGACACATGATTTAGAGTTGGGGGCGGTGGTCTTCGCCCTCAAGATTTGGCGGCATTACCTCTATGGGGATCGATGTACCATTTACACGGACCACAAGAGTTTGAGGTACCTCATGGATCAACCGAATCTGAACATGAGGCAGCGTCGGTGGTTGGACATGGTGAAGGATTACGATTGCGAGATCCTTTATAACCCGGGGAAGGCCAACGTGGTGGCTGATGCGCTTAGCCGTAAGGGGACACCGATCAGGGATGTGTGTATGAGGATGACAGTGGTGACCCCACTGTTAGAGCAGATTCGGGAAGCTCAGCAGGAGGCCATGAAGGAGGAACATTGGAAGAGTGAGCGAATAGTGGGTCAAGTCACCTCCTTCGATTATGATAGCCGAGGGTTATTGACACTACATCATAGGGTGTGGGTGCCGTATCACGGAGGCGTGCGCCAGATCTTGATGGAGGAGGCGCACAAATCCCGATTATCTATTCATCCAGGGGCAACCAAGACGTATCGGGATCTTCGTCTAGACTATTGGTGACCCTGCCTGAAGCGGGATGTTGCGTGGTACGTCGAGCGGTGTTTGACCTGCAGGAAGGTCAAGGTCGGGCATCAGAGACCGCATAGCAAGATGCAGCCGTTGGATATCCCATTGTGGAAATGGGAGGATATTACGATGGATTTTATCACGAAGCTTCCCCAGAAGGCGTGAGGAGTTGATTCGATTTAGGTCATCGTGGATCGGTTGACCAATGCGCCCATTTTATTCCAATTCAGGAGAGTATCTCGGTCGAAAAGTTAGCCAATATCTATATCAGGGAGATAGTGGCACGACATGGGGTGCCAGTGTCAGTGATATCAGATCGAGATGTGCGGTTCACTTCCAGGTTTTGGAAAAAGTTTCATGATGAGTTGGGCACTCGTCTGCATTTTAGCACCGCCTTTCACCCGCAGACGGATGGTCAGAGTGAGCGGACCATCCTGACGTTGGAGGATATGTTGTGGGCATGCGTGCTAGACTTCGGTGGTAGTTGGGATACCTATCTTCCCTTGGCTGAGTTCTCGTACAACAACAACTACCACGTGAGTATTGACTGTCCCCCATTCGAGATGCTGTACGGACGGAGGTGCAGGACCCCGATATGTTGGGGTGAAGTTGGCTAGAGGGTCATGGGGAGCACCGAGGTGGTGCTCAAGACGACCGAGAGGATCCAACAGGTTCGAAGCAGGCTTCAGACTGCGCAGAGTCGACAGAAAAGTTACGCCAACAAGCGTCGATCAGACCTGGAGTTCCAGGTTGGGGATATGGTTCTCCTGAAAGTGTCGCCTTGGAAAGGCGTCATTCGATTCAGGAAGCGGGGCAAGTTGGGCCCGAGATACATTGGTCCATTCAGGGTTGTAAACCGGGTGGGCAAGGTGGCATATAGGCTGGATCTGCCAGCCGAGCTCAGTCAGATCCACAGCACCTTCCATGTCTCCCAGCTACGGAAGTGCCTAGTGGATGATTCAGCGGTGGTACCGCTAGAGGATATACAGGTTGATGACAGCCTGAATTACATTGAGCGCCCAACCGCAATCCTCGACCGGAAGTCGAAGGATCTAAGGAACAAGAGGGTGGAATTAGTAAAGGTGCAATGGCTGCACCGAAAGGGTTCAGAATGGACTTGGGAGCCGGTGGAAGAAATGATGGAGCATTACCCCGAGCTGTTTCAGGATTGAGCAGCAGACTTCGAGGATGAAGTATAAAATAAGTGGGGGAGATTTGTAGCACCTGGTTCCTGGTACATAAAATTCATCTAAGTATTTTACATTTTTAGCCTTGGACTCGGCGAGTCGTAGGCCCGACTCGCAGAGTGGAGACGGGTTTAGGAGCACGTTTAAGTTGGAGACTCGGCGAGTCCACATTCTGGACTCGGTGAGTCCCCGCTGTCTGATGAAACCCTAAATTTCAAGGGTTTGCACCCTATTTAAACCAACCTTATGTGCCCCAACCTCGCTCCCTTCACCCTCAGAGCTCTCAACATCGTTCAAACCCTTATTCCTTGTGAGATTGAAGTGCTTTGGTGTGTTTCTTGAAGATTTTGAGAAGTAAGAAGAGTAGATCAAGAAGAGAAGAAGGAGGCCAGGCATCCTTGTGTTATCTCAGTGACTTCCTTGAGGTATAACTCAGTTTCCCCTTGTTTTCATGCTTATAGTCCCTTATATCTCCATTAAAGTCCTCCTTGAGCCATTTCCAAGCTTGATCACGAAGTAGGGTTTGTAATAATTTGATTAACCCTTAGATCTAGGCATGATTGAGCTCTAGGAGCTCAGATCTACTGCCTTTATGTAGCCATATTACATGAAAGACCTAGATCTACTCTTTTAGTGCATTTTGAGCCCTAAAACCTTCATTGGTGTTTATTTACATGTAAAGTTGGAAACTTTACGTGTTCATCAGTCCCTAGAAACCAAGATCTATGTATGGCATAAGCGGGATTCGAGCAAAATTGAGTATATAGTGTTTGCATGCAATAGACTCGGCGAGTCGTTCATCGGACTCGGCAAGTCGAGTCGCGAGTCCCCGAGTTCTCCACCTTTTCGTGTTTGCGAAGTGGAGTAGTGAGTCATGGGGTGTGACTCAGTGAGTCGGAAGCCAGACTCACCCATGAAGAAACTACGCGAGTCAACGCCCTGACTCGGCGAGCCCAAGGCAATCTTCTTGCCTCAAGAACAGACTCGGCGAGTTGTTCATACAACTCGGAGAGTCTCAGCATAGAGAGTTCTTCGGATGAAGACGAACTCGACGAGTTGTCGATACAACTCGGCGAGTATTATGAAGGATGTTTGGACATCAGTTTAGAAGGAAAAGTCGTTGAGTCGATGCCAAACTCGACGAGTAGAGACGAGACTATGGTCAAACAAAAGGATAGGGACTCGGAGAGTTGGCAGGCCAACTCGGCGAGTCGGGTCAACTGGAAGTTGACTTTGACTTTGACTCTTGGCTTAGTTAGGGGTAAATGGTCATTTTACCCTGAGGTCGATTAGTAGCATTTGACTGAGTGTTTTGTGGGGATTTTAGCCGGAGGATTTCCGGGGCAGCAGTAGCAGGAGACAGTCAGTTCCCATGCAGATCAACAACTACTTTGAGGTGAGTTACCTTCCAGTAGCGGCGGGTCTACGACCACAATGCCGACCCTCCAGTAGGATTGTATGATAGATGTTTGTCTCTATGATATTCATCTAGGGTTGCTACTACATGTGATATGTTATTGTGCTAGTATGATATGATGCTATGTGCTAGTGACAGTAGGGGGAGATAGTCCACCAGAATACTGGTCGATAGGGCCGAAGGGGCGGTCATGCCCAACCATGCTAGATAGTTTACGAGATATATGTGTTATGTGGTAGTAGTACGGGGTGAAATAGTCCCCAATATCCGGTCGAGAGGACCGAAGGGGAGACCAGCACCCAGATATGCTAGTCAGTATCCGGTCGAGAGGACCGAAGGGGAGGCAAGCTCCCAGATATACTGGTCAGTATCCGGTCGAGAGGACCGGAGGGGAGGCCAGCTCCCAGATATACTAGTCAGTATCCGGTCGAGAGGACTGAAGGGGTAGGTCGGGCACCCAGATATGCCTGACAATATTTGTATGTTATGTGATTGTATGGTATGTGGTATGTTGGGGGAACTCACTAAGCTTCGTGCTTACAGTTTTCAGTTTTGGTTTCAGGTACCTCTTCTTCGAAGGGGAAGGAGCTGGCGCGGTAGCGGCCCATCACACACACGCCTTGTATTCCGCACTATGAGATCCTCCTGGGAATTTGTACTCTGACTTTATTATGTTTTTATGAAATGTTTTTTTCAAGACATTCGATAACTTTTATGAAATGATATGATCAGTGAACGTTTTATTTCTAAGGTTCGCTAAGATTATGTTTTAAAAATGAAATTTTTGGCTCGTATTTTTGGGACATTACAAATGATAGGCGTTTTCGGTTTTCCTGGGTGATTTCGTTTCTTGAAGATGTGAAGGGTGTTCTTAGAGGAAATAGGGAGATTAGGGTGTTTTTAGTTGATATTATGAAGATTGGATTGTGATTTCGGTTGATATCAAGAACACATGAAGATTTTGGCAAGAATCTTACGAAGATTTAAGTGTTTTCGGATGATACTTGAGAGAAAAGATGATGATTTCGGACTAGTTTTTGAGAGAAAAATGGAGGTTTTTGGTTAGAAAGTGTGAGGATGAGGATGTGTTTTCAGTTTTTCTTATATATTGGATTAATAGTTGACGTGATATATGCATTTTAATGTGTAATATCACTTCGAAATGTGTGCCAATGGATAGAATTTAGGAGATTTCGGTTTGGAACTCTACCCAAGAAAAGGAGATTTTGGCCGAGAAAGGGTTTGCGGTTCACAAGTTTACAGTCTGAAGAAACGGCTTTGCATGTTTGCGGTCTGAGGGGAGGGCATCCATGCGAAGGTTTTCGGTAGGGATTTCGGTCCTCACATGTGGTTCATATTTTTGCAACACTTATCCAATAAAAGGTTTATATATATATATATATATATATATATATATATATATATATATATATATATATATATATATATTAGTTTAGCCTTAATAAATTAATAAATCAACAAATCTGACTTTTAGTTAGCAAGTTTGAGTTTTGTTGACCTTGGTTGACTTTTGTTGAACTTGGTTGACTTTTTACTGATTTGAAAATAACGGGTTGTCACAACCTAAAGGCAATAAGCTCTTAATGGAGTTTGAAGATATTTAGGTGTACGCCCTGCGTAACCTGAGTACACAACGTGTACGTGGTCAACTTACCCGATGGTGGTCAGAGCTTGAGTACGCTCTGCGTACATTTGGACTACGCCCTGCGTACGTGTTACGTGTCGACTCGGCTAAGTTGACTCAACTTGATTGACTCGTCTGGGTTGACTCAGTTGACTTATGGATTTTAACCAGTTTGACTTTTACTTTGACCAAGGGGTATTTTGGGTATTTTGAATGGTGTTTGAGAATTGGTCATTTAGATTAATAGGTGTCGGTTAGAGCTGAGATTCGGATTCAAGACTTCATAAGCTATTGTTCAGACTGTGGGGTGAGTTTTCCTCACTATACTTACGGGTCGAAGGCACCAAGGCCGGACCATTGGGTTGATATCCTGCTATACATTGATAGGCTGAGTATGGAATAAATATGCATGATTATATGCTAGTTGTCGATATAATTAGTTTGGTAGATTTATGGGAGTACCTGTGATTCTGTCTGTATGATTATATGTATGTTGCTTATGTTTGATATCTATTAAATGTCAACATATTGTGGTTGGTTGATGCTGTATTGCTTTGTGCTGTAGCCAAAAAACCATGGAGCATTCAAAATACGAGCTAAGATTTGGTTGGCATGCCAGAATCATACTGAGGGATCAGGAGCATTCCAGATACAAGCCGAGGGCTTGTTGGCATGCCAGACTTGTATTGAGGGCCTGAGGGTATTCCAGTTCGATGACTAAGTGGTCCCACTATATATTGGCATTCTACCTAGGGTATTCCATCCCGAAGATGACTGGACCTGGAGGATGACTGGGCCTAGGGTATTCCAACCCGATGGTTAATTGGACCCGACATGTTGTTGTATATGTTATTTGTTGTGTGTTGGTATTTTAGGGGAACTCAGTAAGCTTTGGCTTATGGTTTTTAGTTATTGTTTTAGGTATTTTTGGTGATCACGGGAAGGCGAAGGTGTGACCATACACATCCTCTATTTTATGTACTTTTTGATCTATGGGATACTCTGATATGGAACAACACTTTGAAAACTATGATTTGGGGTTGTTTTAAAGAGTTTAAATTAGTTGTGATTTTATGGATGTTATAATTTGGTATCAGGGCCTTGGTTTGAGTGAATTGGAGGAACACTCGTGTGAATCCAGTCTCGAACTAAGGAAAAGGTTTTAAAATAATAATTTTCAATTTTTTTTCAAAATAATCAAAAGAGGATGTGATGTGTACGGGTATCTAGAGCCAGTAAGTAGACCCCAAATTATCATACTGCTATTTGGTATTGTGATATGTTAGAACATCATGATAGTGATAGGATATGGATCTTCAGGAATTGCATGACAGAATTACCTGATTATATGATGCCTGGTAGCCTAGGGTTTCTTTCTTATATGGAATTGACATCACAATTATAGTTGCTTAGTGTATGCATCATAGTTGTACATAACTAAGATTCTATAGCCTAAAAATGTTTGGTTTAGTCTTATTTCCTGTTCTAGTCTGATGAAGGGCTTAGGGTAGAATCAAGTATTTTATTTTCTATAGGATCCAATGTTATGTATGATTATATGCGGGTGCTGCATGGTTGGTGGAAGTTTCATGGATGAGTTGTGTAGGGTCTGTCGACGTGTTCCGTAATGTCTAGCCTTCCTCTAAGAAGTGAGGATAGAGTGTGTATGCATATTCTAGTGAGTATTTTTAGGGTTGTTATGATGATCCTCTGAGAAAAATATGGGTAGGTGTGAAAGGTAGTATGGGCCCGTACTACTAGAAGCACAGGACCCATACGCGTAGTAGGGAAGTCACAACCCCTAGGGTTTTGTTGGGTATTGGTCCCTGTAATGTTATATATGTTTTATTTGATATCTTCCTGGCTTATTTTTAGTATGGTGATTACGAGACGATTTAAGGTAGCATCGGGATCAAGATCATGAGCGGGTGGCTAAGATAGGCCAACATTGACTGAGGACTGGGTTAAGGAGATCATTTAGGAGGGGGTTGTTTTCCTCTTTCGTTGACAGTTACCAGAGATGTTTGTGTATATTAAGACTGCCATGGTAGAGTACTTTGTTCATCGATACGCTGCACTTTCTGAGATTGTTGCTGCTGCAGCCACCGCAACCGTTGCTATTGCTGGGATTGGCGCTTGGAGAGTCTTCCTATACCTAGACTTCGACAATACGAAGCCTCCGATATTGGATGTATTTTAGGATCCAATCATAGCCATAAGGTGGCTATCTGACGTTGAGGGCTGTTTCTTCACTTGCTCTTGCCTAGTTGACCAGAAGGTCAAGTGCACTTTGAACCTTCTTCGGTTTGGAGCGAAGGATTGGTGGAGACTTGTTACTAGCTTGTATTCTCCTGAGTAGAGGGTTGCCATGACTTGTGAGCAGTTCTATGAGATGTTCCATTCTAGATATGTTCCTCTGGTGGAGCGAGAGAGGTTGGCCCAGGAGTACTTGGATTTGAGATAGGGACCGAGTCGGTGACGGAGATCACCTAGATGTTTATGGAGGGAGCCATGTTTTGCCATGAGTTTGCTGCTTCTGAGCAAGCTCAGATGACCCGATACTTAAGCATGCTCAACATGGACATCTAACAGTTTGTGTCCATGCAACGTTATGATTATTTGGTATATTTGTAGGAGATCTCTAAACGGTGGGAGATCAAGATGGAGCTCCAAAAGAGGGGTAGAGGCATGCCTCGACGCTCTCACGGCCTGCATAAAAGTGGTTTAAGGTCGTTGATGTTAGACCTGGGAGTCGGAGAGGCCGCACTTGCGGAAAGTGTGACAAGGTTCATGATAGTGCTTTTAGATCTTCTTCTAGATGCCACAATTATGGAAGGCAGGGCCACATTGCAAGAGATTCCGTCAGCAGGCTCCAGTACCCAACACCAGTATTTTCTATAACTAAGACCGGGTTGGCCATATGAAGGTCAACTGTCCCTTGATTATTGCTAGGTCGACGCAGGCTCCAGCGACGACTACTCTGAGGATCAAGGATGGGAGCCAAGGCAGGGCGGAGACCCCAAGGGCTCGAGGTTGCGCTTTCCAGCTCACCGTAGAGGAGGCCAGGGTGGCACCAGACGTCGTGACCGGTATGTTTTTATTTATTATTCTATTGATTATATTTCATGGTATACTCATGTTTATGCTCCTAATAGGTACGTTCTTAGTGAAATCTTTACCTGATCTTGTGTTATTTGACTCGGGCGCGAGTCGTTGTTTTGTGTCTTGATCATTCAGTAGGGAGTTTGATATGCCTATTGGGAAGTTAGAGTGTCCGCTGTGGGTTTCTATCACCAACAAACACGGGGTTTCTGCATCCATTGTGTATCAGGTTTGTGTATTGGAGATCTTTGGGGTGCCTTATCCAATTGATATGATCCGTATCCCCATGGGTTATGTATGCATGATAGTGGGTATGGAGTGGCTGAGCAGGTTTAGTGTCATGATCAATTCCAAGTACCTGCGAGTAGTAGTTCGAACCCTAAGTAGGGGAGAACTAGTTATCTTTGGGGAGGGCACCAGGGTTGGTTCAGGTGATGTGAATATTTAATGCACTAGTTTTTTATTTATAATTCCTACTTTATCGCATCTAAACCACACCTTACACCCAGTGAACCCGATCGACTATAGTATAGCTTTGATAAGCAAGGGTGTTGAACACAAAGGGAACAGTAGTGAATTAATTTAGAATGTTTGATTATAGGTTACACAAAACACACGAAAGCAGTAAAGAAAGATTTTATGAAATTACATCTCAAACAATTGATTAAATAATAAATCTCGATAAACTGACCGAAGACAAATCTCTTTGGGTACTTTGGTTTAGACAAATTACATCTTAAAAATAATGGATAATTGCACAAACAAATTTATTTATTCATTTTCACTGATTTCTAATGTGATTAGGTTCATGTTCACAATTACTAATCCTTTAGCAAACAAGTCAATTCAAGCAATGATCAGTTGATTAAACTAACAAGTTTCCTAGTGTTCAGTTCGTATCAAGCAAGACTTGTAATAATAGTTAATCATGCTGATTGATTCAATTAACTCATATGTGGCTGGTCATCACAAATTCTCACACATTAACTTACTTATTTTCTAGTTAACGCTAGGTTCATGCTCACTAATTCTAGGCATGCAATCTTGTTTTCACAAAACTATAAGATTTAAGCAATCAAGAATATGTTCATATAACTCAATATAATTGGTTATTAACAGAAAATAATTGTCATTAACACATGATGATCTTTTAACAAGCTTAACAAGATAAATTAAACACGAATAAAACAATCCAAATAGCAATTAATCCATAAATCAAGGTTTCATCTAATCATAAACACAAACCAAAGGGTTTTAACACCCAAATCAGAAAGTGATTGCATATAGAATCATAATGGAATGTTAAACATGTTCATGTTAACTAAATACATTATTACCAACATGAATCTGCTCTTCAGTCCTTCAGATCTTCGCTCCATATGAGCTTAACGACCTTCTGGCCACCTTCTTGACCTGTAAAACGGGTTCTTGGGGGTTTATAATCGCAAGAATCAATGTAAGGTGTAAGATCTCTCATTAGGGCTAATTTTCGGTTCTATTTATAGTTTTCAGCATCAACTCGATGAGTTTGGTCACCAACTCGGTGAGTTCTTCATTAAAATCCCGTATTCCCCAAGTCAGCGTCGAAAATTGCGAAGCTTCTGTTCAAATCGAAGAGTTTGTGCCCAACTAGAAGAGTTCGTTTGGAATCAACTTTTTCTCAAAACACGAAAGTCGTCCATAATTGTGTCTAGTTTTCATAACATTTTGAATCTCATCAATCGGATTTACGAGTCATGAGATATGGTCAAAACACTGAAGAGGGGTCAAGCTGTCCAGCAACACCCTTTTTGCGTCTTTTTAGCTCCTTTCTCCTCCTTTTGCATTCCAGCTCCCATTTTAACTGTAACTTAACATTTCGAAGCATATTAGGTAACTTTTACTTCTAAATATCATAAAAAAACATAGTATAAAATAATAAGAAAACGTCATAAATATATGCATAAAATAGACATTATCAAACTACCCCACACTAGCCTTTTGCTTGCCCTCAAGCAAAACTGATTTTATTATTATCATATCAAGACTTTAGCTACCAACATCACACAAGAAAATCCATTTTGAGTCTCTCCATTACTCCAAGACCGCAGTGCATGTATTTGTGTCCAAATTTTTCCTAAGAACCTCCCCAATCCTAAATACTCACAATCTTCATAAACTTTTGTCCACTTCTTTTGAACAACGCTCATTTTATGCATCCCTCTGAATCCATCCACAAAAGTCTTTCTTAACCTCAAGGTAATTTTTGATTAAGCTCCCAAGCATACATGTAGAAAAATAACCTAGAAAAAAAGTACAATAAATAATTACTTGAAAAATTGCCTTATTTCTTCACTTTCTTCAAGATCTTCATCCTTTGATAGCTCTTATTCACTCAAGAACAACATTTTTTTTCTCAACATTTTTTTTTCACTTTTTTCTCTCTCTTTTTTTTTTTCATTTTTCATAACTCACTTTTTTCACTCAAAACTAAAAACCTAAGAAAAATATATGCTTAAGCAAGGGAACTTAATCTTCAACCCTTATTGGTTAGAGATATTAGTCTAATGTGCAATGACTACATAAGCTCTCCTGGATACATTTCTGGTACATGATGCTAAACATATTGCGGCCCTTATACTAAGCAAGGTTGTGTTTTTTGTTCCATGATTTCACTAGGATAGGGAAGCCACAAATACACTGTAGCATATATTGGCTCAAATAAACATTGAAACTCGCATCAGATCGTCCCACACAACGCTAGAAACCTAGATCTCAACACAACAATTTTCTCACTAGACTCAGTTTTAGATTACTGTTTCAAATCTTTCTAATAATTTTTACATCCTAGTCATTTTTCAAAATGTTACTTTATCAGTAAGCTTGTATTCCTATATTCGACTTCCTTCCCCACACGTATTTGATGTAATGTCCCCATTGCATGATGAAACAATTAAAGAAGATAAAACTAAAGAGAGAGAATTGGAACAGACTCCCCTCGGGTAGTAGTGGGAAGATCGAATGGAGCTGCTAAAAGTTGCTTCGAAAATTGTTGGAAGATTGGAAAATAGAATTGCTGCTTTTGAATGTGCCGAAAATAAGACCAAGAACACTGACTTCTGAAATGTGGTACAAAGGATTGCAATTAATGGAATGTAAAGTATCCACGACGTGGGAAAGTGTCGACCACACCGTGGCGTCGAACGAGGGAGAATACGAATAATAGTATGGTCACGATGTGGTAAGTGATAACCACAACGTGATATCTAGAATGACAGCTTCCTTCTTGCAATGAAAAACTCCCCCATGACATAGTAAAGTGTCAACCATTTCCAGGCAGTCGTGACAATAATTCTGCTTTGCGTCCAAATAAAACTCCATGGCATGGGAACAACTCTTCCATGTCATCGGAATCAATGTATAGTTAGAAACACCACTCTTCGAAATAATAATCTCTCACGAAATCGACACGCACCCCACACTTATTGAAAGTCATGTCTCTCGATTGTGAACTTCAAATTCTCATACGACTTGTTGCGCGTGACAAATCTGCATTAGACTCCAATTGTTGAAATTTTTGAAAGCATCCGATGGGCAAAAATTCTACAAAGATCTGAAACATCAAGAGCATCAACATGGAAAACAAAAATTTAAACAAACTAAAAATAAAAATAAAACCCACTAAAATAACTAAAAAAATAGCAAACCAAAATAACTAAAAAGGATATCATGATCACTCGTCTTCATCGAAATCAAGCTACAATTATTGATTAAATCCCTTGCATGCAAGAGGTAGTTTTTGACAACAAAAACTTTCGGGACTTGTCAGACTATTTCCTTTGTTTTCTTTGCACCATTAACTAATAAGTAGAACAAGGTTTGACCCAACTAGTCAAGAGTAGCAAGAGTTCGGTCTTCCACTTAACCAGCACGATACGCCTTGCAATACTACGCCTCTTGGATTGATCACCAAAGTAGTAGACTAAACAAGTCAAGACTTCCCTAATCGCTTTCAATATTGAAACCCATCCAAAAAAATAATAATAACGAGTAATCAAATAAACCAAATTAATTGAAAATCGTTCCCGGGCAACGATGCCAAAAACTTGATGTGAATAATTAATGCACTAGTTTTTTTTATTTATAATTCCTAGTTTACCGCATCTAAACCACACCTTAGAGGGAGTGAACCCAATCGAGTATAGTATAGTTTTGATAAGCAAGGGTGTCGAACACAAGGGGAATGGTAGTGAATTAATTTAGAATATTTGATTTTAGGTTACACAAAACACACGAAAGCATTAAAGAAAGATTTTATGGAAGTACATCTCAGACAAATGATTAAACAATAAATCTTGATAAACTAACCGAAGACAAATCTCTTTTTGTATTTTGGTTTAGACAAATTACATCTTGAAAATCATAGATAATTACACAAATATATTTATTCATTCATTTCACCGATTTCTAATATGATTAGGTTCATGTTCACTATTACTAATCCTTTAGCAAACAAGTCAATTCATGCAGTGACCAGTTAATTAAACTAACAAGTTTCCTAGTGTTCAGTTCGTATCAAGCTAGACATGTAATAATAGTTAATCATATTGATTGATTCAGTTAACTCATATGTGGTTGGTCATCACACATGCTCACATATTAACTCACTTATTTGATAGTTAACCCTAGGTTCATGTTCATCAATACTAGGCATACAATCTTGTTTTCATAAAACTGTAAGATTCAAGCAATCAAGAAGATGTTAATATAACTCAATATACTTGGTTATTAATAGAAAATAATTGTTATTAGCACATGATGATCTTTTAACAAGCGTAACAAGATAAATTAAACACGAATAAAACAATCCAAATAACAATTAATCCATAAATCAAGGTTTCATCTAATCATAAACACAAAGCAAAGTGTTTTAACACCCAAATCATAATGTAATTGAATATAAAATCATAATGGAATGTTAAACATGTTCACGTTAACAAACTACATGATTACCAACATGAATCTTGTTAGGTCCTACTTTGTTTGGTTTGTGCTAGGGTAATATATGATAGGTTTTGTTATTCATTATTTGGTCTTTATATGAGTTTTTGGTTTGGGTTGGACCGAAATCAGTCTTGATTTTGGTCCTTAGGTGTTTTGGGTTTTGGGCTTCTTGTATTATCATGTTCCCTATATAAGGAGACTTGGTTGGCCGGTTCTTAGCTAGCTAGTTTTCGGTCATGTCATTGTGAAGGCCAACCATTGAAGATCTCCAATGTACTAGAGGATTTCATTAATACAATCGTGTGCATTGGGTTGTTTTTGTGTTTTGTTCTTGATTTACTTTGCATTGTTTCCGCTTTTGCTTAGTGATTTTGATTGATCACTAGTTGGTTCACGTTTTAGGAACTTACAATTGGTATCAGAGCCAATCTAGTGTAAACCATGTTCAAGAACATCAAGATCAAATTTGGCTTTTCACGTTTTCAATTGATTTAAGCTTTTGATCGAAAACTGTTGAGTTTGTTATTAGAAATCTTTCACTGTTGTAGTTGTGTTTTTGGTGTTCATTGAGGATTCAAGGCAAAAGAATCGAAATTTTGTTTGAAAATTGTAATTTTCAGTGGAATTAGGTATTTTCGGTGGTGGAACTGGGTGTTTTTGGTGGAGCGTATTCTATTTTCGGTTGCACTTTTTCGGTAGAAATCTACGTTTTCGGCCGAAATCTATTTTTTCTAGCATAAATCATAGTTTTTGGCAGACATCATCGTTTTCGGTTGGATCTTGTTTTTGGTTGAATATTGTTATCTTTTAGACACATTTAAATTTTAATCAATTAAAAAAAATCAGAAATGGAACCTCAACACAATACCTTACATCAAGAACTGGATTCAATTATGGGAACCACTACAAGAATTCCATGTCTTTTATCAGCTGATGGGTTTCTAGAAAGGAAGTATAGGATTCAAAAATACATTAGATAAAAGATTTTAAGATATGGAGAAGCATCCCTAGAGGCCCAGTTAAAATTACCACAACACTGGAAAATGGTGTAGTAATTGACAAAGATGTGGAGAATTACACTGATGCAGACTTTGAGAAGATTAAGGAACAAGAAAATGCGCTTGCAAATTTGACCATGGCATTGTCTCCTGACATTGCTCAAGGATTCAGGGAATATGATTATGCAAAGGCTCTTTGGGAAGCCTTGATAGAAGTTTATGAGGGAAACGATAATATGAAACAGAGCAGGAAGGATATGCACCACCAAAAGTTAAATATGTTTAACCATGTTTTTAGGGAGACTCTTGAAGCCCAACTGCATCGATTCATCACTCTTACTACTGAAATGAGTACTGTAGGAATCTCATTACCCCGCTCTGAGATAAACAAGAAGTTGTTAAATTCTCTTCCCAAATCGTGGGACATGAATGTTTCTGTCATTAAGAAGACCGAGGATCTTCACAGGCTCTCTTTTGCTGAGACTATGGCTATCATCAAGGCTTCTGATTTGGATGATAAGCAGCGTGAGATAAATCATGTGAATTCCTACTCCACAGCAAACCTAGGAATCTTGTCAAACAATGTTTTTTCATCATTCTCTGTTCCACTAACTACACAAACTCATGCTATTCCTCCTACTATGCCTTATCAACATTCTGCTTCCTCAGCAGCTCTGGCCACAACTTCAACTCCCAAGGAAGCTGAAGAAAACATGGAATTAGCTTCTGGCCTTGTGAATTCTTATAATGCCTTCATGGCAGGAGACTTACCTCCTCAAATCTCATTTGCAGTTCTTGATCAAATTCATCCAGAAGATGTGGAAGAGATTGATATCATCTGGCAAATTGCGATGGCTGTGTTTAGGGCTAAGCAGTTTTCTAGGAAGACATGAAAGAACAATTGGATTGTGAATGGGGACAAGAAGGTAGGGTTTAGAAGAGGCAAGCTTAGATGTTTCAATTGTCACGATCCAAGTCACTCTGCTCGTGATTGCCCAAATCCGGATAGAAAGGAGAATTATGATAGGACGCTGGTGCCAATTATAAATAATGGAGGAGCTGCCAACAACAATAAAACTACAAATCTGGCAGTGGTGGCTCAAAATTTTGATTGGGAGGACCAGATTCAGGTGTTGAGCATTACATGGCACGAGACTGCAAATCTGGCGCAGATGAGTGAGCTCCCTGATAAAGATGCTGAAGAAGACGCTGAAGCGGAGATAATTCAATTGCAGTTTGCTTTTATAGTCTAAACCACTCCTGAATCAAAGAGGTCAATGAAGTTTCTTGTTCTCAAAATTGTATGGATACTGTTAAACTTCTTCGTGATCAAATTGACATACTACGTAGAGACAATGAGGACCTTAGGTAAGAAGCTTATAACCTTAGGAAAGGCCAAAAACCTCTAAAAGAACAACTAGAGGCCAAGATAAGAGACTTTAGACAGCTTCAGGAAGACTATAGTAACAAATGTGAGAACTATAACCATGTTAAGAAACAGCTTGCCAGCTTGCCTGACGAGCTTGACACATTGAAGATTAGATTTGAAAATGCAGATTTTACCTTCAAAAAGTTTGATGTGGCAAGTAAGACCGTTGAGACCATGATAGAAACACAGTTAAAGTGGCAGGACAAGAAGAAAGTAGGTCTAGGGTATGACAATGTTCCTCCTCCTTTTAATCATAATTACACCTCTATCCCTACAACTAAAGAAGAAATGGACAGAGAAGCACACCTTCAATATGGCAAACTTGTTGTGGTTGTGTGTAACACCCACTTCCTGGTACGTATTTAAATTCAAGTAAGTTCATGTTTTGCTCTGGGACTCAGCGAGTTGGAGGCCCAACTCGTCGAGTAGACTTGATTGTTAACTGGGAAGTTTAATGATCTACTCCATGATTTGGGAGACCGACTTGATGAGTAGAAGTTGTCTGGATGAAACCCTAATATTTGGGGTAAGCACCCTATTTAAACAACTTATAATGCCCCAACCCAGCCTCCATTGTTCCTCCCAACCCAGAGAAAGACCTAACTGGAACCCTAAGCCTCTTTTGTGTGTTCTTGAGCATTTTGGTGACCTTTGTGTGCATTTACAGCTGGAAGAGAAGAAGGAAGCTTGGGAGTTCAAGTGGAAGCTAGTAGATCCAGAGGTTTTGCTTCATTCTCAGTTCATTCAAGGTTAAAAGCTTGAACCTTGACCATCTATCTCTTAGATCTTATTTTGGGGCTATTTTCTACCCTTTTTATGAGTTTGTGAAGTTATAATCGGATTTTGTGAGTGTTTTTGGAGTTACACTTTAGATCTGGAACCATTGAGAGTTCCCATGGCATAAAGGTGCCAACTTTATGGCCATGGGAGACCCATGCTTCTTATATACCTCTTTTTATGGCCTTTTGAACCAAAAACCCCATGCATGGACGTCAAGATTGGAACTTTACGTATAAAATGGACCTTAGGAGGTAAAATCTATGGTTTGGATGCATTAAGACCCATTATAATCGACTGAATAGTTTTGGACAAAGAGGGACTCGACGAGTGGCTTGGGTGACCTGGCGAGTCGGGTCGCATTTTCCCCCGAATGTCTTTTGGTAATGGTCTTTTGTTGAGTGGAAGGAACACTCAGCCTGTTTGTGGTTTGTTATGGACTTGAAGATCGATGGAATCGACGAGTTCAAGGCAATCTCCCAACCACATGAAGACAGACCCGACGAGTTGAAGGATGAACTCGGTGAGTCATAGACTGAACACTTTCATATGGATGAAGATGGACTCGACGAGTTCAAGGAAGAACTCGGCGAATCAGCTGAAGATGACCCCGATGTTTTGTTGAAGGATAACTCGTCGAGCTCTTGCTAGAATCGACGAGTAGGGACGAGATTGTAGCCTTTGGTGGACGTGGGGACTCGGCGAGTTGGTGGACCAACTCGGTGAGTCGAGTCAACCAGATGTTGACTTTGACCAAGGTTTTGACCTTGACTTTGACTTAAACTTGACTTGAACCTGGTAGGGGTTATGAGTATGAAATGGTAACATAGATAGGATGTTGTATAGGGATCGAGGAGTTGAGAAGAGTTGATTTCCGTACCGAGGACAGTGTAGAAACTACACGATATTGAGGTGAGATACCTTCCAGTAGAAGTGGGTCTAAGGCATCAAGGCTGACGGACTAGTAGTTGATTATAGTTGAGATGATTGTCTTTGTGATAATTGTCTGGTTTTCTACTACCTGATGTGTTCTATATGTGTTCTATATGCCAGTATGATATGCTATAAGTGTTAGTGGTAGTAAGAAGGGAATAGTCCTATGATTCGGTCGTTAGGACCGAAGGGTAGGTCGCACACCCCGGATATGTATGACAACATGATTATGATATGTTATTATGTGATAGTGGTAGGGGTGAAATAGTCCCCGTGACCGGGTGAGATAGATCGGGGGTAGGCAGCACCCTAGAACGGCCTGACACGGGTAGGTCATCACCCTAGAATGGCTTGACATGGGTAGGTCAGCACCCCAGAATGGCTTGAAATAGGTAGGCGAGGCACCCCAGAATTGCTTGGTATTATGTATGATTGTATGGTATGTGGTATGTTGGGGGAACTCACTAAGCTTTGTGCTTACGGTATTCGGCTTTGGTTTCAGGTACCTCTTCATCTAAGGGGAAGGCGCCGAAAGGGTAGCAGCACATCACACACATATGATTCCGCATTTGAGAACCCTGAGATTGTACTATGACATTATACTATTTATCATTATGGTTTTTGAGACATGTAAATATGGTTTTGTAGTTTGATGTGATATCAGTACTATTTTTCCTTAAACAATCTTACAAGTAATATAAATTAAAGCAAATTTTTTTGGTCTCAATTTTTGGGATGTTACAAGTTGGTATCAGAGCCTTGGTTTGAGGGATTCAGGCACACCTTCGGGGGTGTCTGGACTCAAATCGAGGGTTTGAAGTATTTTTACAAGAAAAATAGTTTTCTAAAATTTAAAAATAAGGTGTTTTGAGAAAGAACAAGGTGTGTGATGCGTGCGACCGACCGAGCTCAAGTAAGTTTTCCCCAAGATACCCATACATGTTGTGTTATGTTATATGATGTGATTATGAGAACCGCATGCTAGGCTAGTGCTAAGGATCTAGGGAGGATGCCTTGTATGCCCGTTATGTGATTATGAGAACTACATGCTAGATTAGGGCTAAGGATCTAGAAAGGATGCCTTACATGTCTATTGTATGAGTTTATTGAGCTATATGCTAGGGCTGGTTAGTCAGCAGTATGATAGCCTAATTAGGTTATGCTTGGTAATGGTTACTCAATGCATGAATGTTGCATGCTTTGTGCTTATAGGGGTTCCATCTAGCTTAAACAAACTAGTAAGCGAATATGTAATAGTATTCGCAAGCTAGTTGTGGAAAGATGCTATGGACTCCTTATGTAGCTGATGGCGAAGAGTAGGTCGGAGAGTGCCATAGGACAAGCCTAGGATGAGATTAGTTTGGAAAGCAGTATTAGTAAAAGGGACTTGGTGAAGTCGAAGCAATCCTTGAGGAAAGTATGGATAGATGTGGAAGGTAGTATGGGCCCGTACTACTTGAAGCAAAGGATCTGTACTCGAATCAAGGAGGGTTAAGATAGAACCAGGAAACTTGGAGAGTGTGTGAGACCTCTAGATAGTATGTATGACCTTGACGTTTATGTATTTATTTCAGTATGGCGATTACGCGACATGGAGCAGGAGGTTCAGGGTCTGGGTCAGGATCAGGATCAGGCTCGGTTGCGGGATCCAAGTGGGTTGATGATGGGCTACACGATTTCATCATGTCTGAGATCACGAGAGGTATCCTTGAGGCGAACATGTTCATTTTTGGGTCGATCAAGGAGGGGATTATTGAACTGATGGAGTATGGCCTCCGGACATTCAGGAGTGACTTGGCGTCTAGCCAGTCGGGTACGCACACACTGTCCTTCAAGGACATCAGGGGGAGTGGTGCGCCAGACTTTCACGGGGTAAAGGACCCCATTGCTACCAGGAGATGGATCCCAAACATCGAGTCTGCACAGTTGACGAGCTTCTACTTGGAGGGGTCGAAGGTCTGCTTTCCTACGGGTTGTTTGAGGGATAGAGCTAGGGATTGGTGGGAGTCAGTTGGTGGCTCACTGGGAGCCCTAACCATCGAGGCTATCACTTTGTCAGACTTTGTGACCAGGTTCAGGGACGAGTTTGCGCCAGCTGTGGAGCTTCAGCAGCTGGCCAGGGAGTTTCTGGATATGAGACAGACTACGGAGTCAGTGGCGGAGATCACCGCCAAATTCCGAGAAAGGGCCTTGTTGGTACCTCAGTATGCAGGGGATGAGGAGATGCGGAAGACCCACTATCATGATATGTTGAGGGTTGATATTCAGGAGCATGTCAGCTACTCATCCTGCCCGACCCTGGTGTCCATGATAACCAGGGCGAGGGAGAGAGATATGGACTTAGAGCACCTCAAGAAGAGGAAGGCAGAGACGGAGGAGGTTACTGGGATTTCGGGGAAGAAATCCAAGGGATACAAAACGAGGTCAAAGGGCTAGCTGGGCCAGAGCCGTTGCAGAAAATGCGGCAGGCTGCAAGGGGAGCTTGTAGAGCAGGATCATCAGGCTACTACAAGTGCAACACGAAGGGGAACTTTGGCAGGGATTGTAATTCCCTTGCCCCAACTGTTCAGACATCAGACCTGATTTGCTTTCATTGCAATCAGAGGGGCCATAAAAAGGCCAACTGCCCTAGATTGACAACAACAACAACAGTACTGGTGGTGCCGACTCCAACGATTGCACGAGTTACGGATGGTCGGAAGGTCAAGTCAGAGGCTCTAGTCGTGAGAAGCCAAGGTTTCAGTTGACAGCCGAGGCCGCAAGCGCTGCACCCGATGTGGTAACGGGTATGGTTTCTTCTCTCTAACTTTTATTATATGTCGCTTGTGATATTGATGTATTATGCTATATGTTTTGTTTAGGATCGTTCCATGTGAACAATATCCCAGTTCAGGTGTTGTTTGATTCGGGTGCTACCCGATCATTTGTCTCTCTTGCACTTAGCAAGAGGTTCCCTGAGTCTTCGGGCATGTTAGATTGCCCTCTAGATGTCGAGATTGCAGACGACCGGTCTGTGCGAGCATCAAAGGTTTTCAGGGATTGTGTTTTGAGGTTGTTCAAGGAGCACTACTTAGTAGAATTGGTTCCCATACCATTACGGGGGAACATGGTTATTGTAACACCGAAATTTTCAAAACAAAATTTCATTTAAATTCGCTTATCTATTTAACACTTTTCATAAAAATCTCATTTTTATTTAAATTACGATACATGACTCTTTTGTTCAATCAATTGATAAACCAGGATCCTCAAAACAAACGCTTCTTCTGGTGTGTACAATCGAGCCGGTGCCATCCCGTGATCCTGAGGAAACCTGAAACACATAACACAAAACACTGTAAGCACGAAGCTTAGTGAGTTCCCCAAAATACCACTCTAACACATATTAGCCACTCAAGGTTATAACTCTGTTAACTCTCTGGTCAGTGTGTCTCAGTGGGACCCTCCAGTCCTAATTCTTTGTGGACCCTCTGGCCCTAACTTTGTGGACCCAAAGGTCCTAACTCTGATAACTATGAATCATGCATATCACATATCACAATAAATCTCATAAAATAAGTAGCATACAAATACATTGGCACATAACTCTAATCCTAACTCTGTGGACCCTCTGGTCCTAGCTCTGTGGACCTTTCGGTCCTAACTCTAATATACACACAACATAAATCACATAGAAATAATGTAGTGCCACACATCGCATAGATAGCATACAATAACTCTGTCACTTAACTTTGATACCACTCTAGGTAAAGTATAGTGAGAAGACTCACCTCAAACGAAGTCGGATGAACTCTCGTGCTCAACGTCCCGAGCTGGCTTCCTCCTGTTATTCAAATAACATCCCTGATCAATACTCTCTCATTATCTCAGCTCTAAATATTGGGTAGAAGACCATTCTACCCTTCCTTGAACTCTTTCAAGTCAGTCTTGACCAAAACCCTAAAGTCAACGGTCAAACTTTGACCCGACTCATCGAGTGCACATGGGCGACTCGGCGAGTCCACACGTGACCATTGAATCCTCCTCCTAGCCTTGCTTGACACGTCGAGCCAACCCCTTGCTCAACGAGTTACACCTGGTATGAATCACGGGGCCAGCCCGACTCGAGTCGCCGAGTCCCATTATGAACTCGACGAGTTCCGCCTTGAACTCCAGTCCTCTATTTCCCTCTGACTCACCGAGTCATTCCCCCAACTCGGCAAGTTACACTGAGCGAACTATGGGAAAACCCTAGCCCTACTCGCCGAGTCTGTTCTTGGGACTCGGTGAGTTCATGCCATGATTAAGCTCAAATGACCTCCTGAGGTCAGATCCGTTCCTCTAACCCATAGATCTGGCCTCCTTAAGCAATATAATCACGTAATGTCTGGATCTTGATGCCCATGCAAAGACCCAATGGCTCTATTTGAAGAAATGGCCTCAATATGTCACCCTAAGCTCATATTACCCAAAGTCACCCCATAAAGATCAAGGAGTTAAGGTCTCTGGACCTCTTTGGATCCAGATCCGAAGCCTCAACACAAGAAGGGACCAATTTCACCATCATTCACACTCTAAAAGGGCTAGAAACCCTAACTCTCAAGGATTAACACCCAAAACTGAAGAAGGATCGAATATATACCTCAATATGAAGTCCTTAGGCTCTAAAATCCACAGAATAGCACCCTCTTCAGCTCCTTCTTGCCTTGGTCACCTTCTTCTTGAAAAAACACCCACACAAGGATTAAAAATGGCCTCTTCTTCCTCACAAACAGTCTAGATGCCCCAATTGGTGGCCATATGCCCTTTTAAATAGGTCTCAATCCCCGGGAATTAGGGCTTCATTAAACAGCGCAGACTCGCCGAGTCCACCACTCGACTCGCCGAGTCCGGTCATTAACCTGGATGGAATTTGCGACTCTACTCGGCGAGTCTAAGCATCAACTCGCCGAGTCCCTCCAAAATAAAGAATAAATAATGTACCTGGGAATCCGGATGTTACAATTCTCCCCCAATAGAATCAGACTTCGTCCTCGAAGTCTTACTCTGAAAACAACTCTGGATACTGCTCACGCATCTCTCGCTCCGGCTCCCAAGTCAGCTCGGACCCTTTCCGATGTTGCCACTGGACCTGCACCAGGGGCACTTTCTTGTTGCTCAGAACCTTGATCTTCCAATCCATAATCGCCATCGGTCTCTCAAAATAGTTCATGCTCGCATCCACCTGAATATCCTCTAATGGTACCACTGCCGACTCGTCGGCATTACACTTCCTCAACTGAGACACGTGGAAGGTTTCATGAATTTGTCTCAACTCCGCAGGTAGCTCCAAACGGTATGCTACCCTTCCCACCCTAGCTGTCACCCTGAAAGGACCAATATATCGGGGTCCCAACTTGCCCCTCTTTCCAAACCGGATCACTCCTTTCCAAGGAGATACCTTTAGGAGTAAGAAGTCACGAACTTGGAACTCAATCTCTGACCGCCGCCTATCTTCATAACTCTTCTGACTCGACGTCTGAAGCACCATCTCTGTACTACCCATCACACATTGCCCTACCTCTCCCCAGCAAATGGGAGTCGGACACCTCCTCCCATACAACAGCTCAAAGGGTGGCATAACAATGCTCGAATGATGGTTGTTGTTATAGGAAAACTCAGCCAAGGGTAAGTACATGTCTCAATTCCCTCGAACTCCAATACACATGCCCGAAGCATGTCCTTGAGTGTCTGAATCGTTCACTCGCTCTGCCCGTCAGTCTGTGGGTGGTAGGCGGTATTAAAATGCAACCTCATGCCCAACTCCTCATGGAATTTCTTCCAGAGTCTGGAAGTGAAATGTACATCTCGATATGAGAGAATCGAGATTGGTACTCCGAGCCACAATACCATGTCCCTCACGTACAACTCTGCCAGGCTCTCCGCAGAAGAGCTCCCACTGACTTCCTCTTCGCATCAACTATCTCGGCCCTGTGACACACAAGTCACAAAATTCTCAAATGAAACTACAATCCAACCGAAAATCAACTCAGCCCTGACAGAGACGGAGACCCCAGTCCCGCCCCTGGTTCAACCACTAGGCTCTAAAAACTCAATACTAGGGAAACTCACGCCTAAAACTCTTCTGCATCATACACTGATTGGAGAATACTCCATCATCACACTCTCTTGCCGTCTAGTGAGTACTATGGCTCCCCGTAACATCACGACAACCTCTAACTAGTGAGTACTATGGCTCCCCGTAGCACCACAACACGAACTGACTAGTGAGTACTACGACTCCTCGTAGTACCACGACTCCCCCTCTCTGACTTATGAGTACTACGGCTCCCCGTAGCATCACAACACCCTCTAACTAGTGAATACTATGGCTTCCCGTAGCTTTACCCCATACTCTCATTCTCATTACAATGCCACACTACGTCCACTAACTCATACTCCGTAGACTATCATAGATAGCTACACACACTTGTCCCACATATGCATCACAGACTCTGGCGGCAACCGCTATAAAAAAATAACAACCTCTGCAGAGATCCACTTTCTTAAGTAATCCCTCTTAATGTCAATACTCGAAAGCTTCCACTGGAACCGTAGATACATGATACACCACTAGTTGTCTCAAACTTAAGATTCTAAATAGCTCCGAAATCGGGACATTATACCTGGGTACCACGGAACACTATTACAGAACCTCACAATGTCCTGCCTCAACCACTAATCTCCTACCCCCACCATCATACAGATACAACAATACATTTCCTCTGAACCCCATAAATAAATCTTCATTTTACCCAGTGCACAACTTCAGTGTATCCAAACACTCAATTGGAATACAAAGAAAGTGTTAACGCTTCAGAACACGCTGATGATCCTCTGAAACCCTTTCCCCTACTGCTCAAAATCCAAGCAAGAATACACATACCAGCTCGGGAGTTAGCAGCTCGATAATCTTCTATCTACCCCAAAAAGGGCATATGCAATCCATACTTCGACCCAAAAGTTGTCAACTGCCCATACCATCATTACGAGCCTTCTTCTTGAAATGGCCCTGACCACCACCAGATTCCTGACCATTGGCCACCTGCTGTGGAGACACCCATCCTTTTCTCAGACACATACCACATGCATTATCTCGCTCTGCAGCTTTCCTTGATTACCAATGACCCTGGTCTCATGAATTCGAGCCGCATGTTTCTGTTTCCAACCCCTAACCGCTCTTGCACAAGTCTTTGGTTCCCTCAATAAAATACCCGGTTCTCCCCCACTTAGGGTTCGAACCATCACCAATTGACGCATCAACACTCTTCCCCACAGACAGTTTCCTCCAGAAACATCACACCTATGCTTGGAAGGTGCCACGCAACGCCCAATGATCTCCCCACGTAGAGATCAAGAAACCTCAAATACCCTAAATCTCCGAAGAAATTCTTAGGAACTTCTCATCACGACTGCCTCTCTTTCTCTCTCTTTATATATATATATATATATATATATATATATATATATATATATATATATATATATATATATATATATATATATATAATCAAGCTCACGTGAACTCTATTTATAGGAGCAAACTAATGAATTGTATAAAATCGTCTGATTTGCTCATTATATCCAAAATCTAACCGGAAAACCACATGAACCTCCCATTTACGAGATACATAAGGATTATACTCCATATTCCAAGATTTGTCATGAAATTTGGTCAATTTGCGATGAATGCAAAACAAATAGGAAAAAGGTAATACATCAATCAAATGCCTAAGATTTTTTTTAAAAGTTTACTTGAAATTAGTAAGTTTCATCAGGTGAGTACTTTCCTAAATGATTTCTTTCCTCTGAGTGTAGTTTCAATCCAGTGCATATCTTGTTTGAAATGGATGATAAGAAAAAACATCTGCGTATACATTGGTATATCCGACCTTCTTTTTTTTGTTTAGTGTTTTTTACTGAACTATCACACATTTATTGTCTTCTCAACCTGGACAAAAATCTTGTTTGATCTACGAAGAATCGCATTAGTATGCACAAGGTAACCTTTTTTGCTTGTGATTCATTGACCTGATGAGTTTATTTTGAATTAAAATATTTCAATTTTCAAGTAACTATTATGCTTTCTACAACTTTACTTCTTATTACCATCTTTTCTTAATAAAACAGTTTCTTGTTGGTTTGTGTACATTGCGATTTTTAACGTCAGTATATGGTAATTTGTCATGCATATGAATTGTTTGACAAAATGCCTGAAATAAAAGAAAAACTAATAACATGGCTAAAAATAGCAAACAAACTGTCTAATGGTTGGTTCAAGTAGCTTTAGGTTCCAACAAGTATGTATCTAGAAGATAATCAAGATTTTAAAGAATCCAATTTTGTTTTCCAAATTAAAAAAAATCGTTCGTTTTCCAAAAACTGGATGAACATAAGTGAAATGAGAACTCAAATAAATGAATTTTATAATACATAAAGTCAAAAAAATGTCATGTTATGGTTGTTGTCATTTTTGTTGATAATTTTTTTGGTTCATAATGTCTGCTTACATTGTTTTCTTGAAAAAAAACTTATGCATCAACCAGATGAATATGTTTTCCTGAAATAAAGAAAGTTCAAGTGTACAATGCAATGGTTCACTATAGTTATAAAATAGGATTTGGTAATTGACTTAAGCATACGACATATTATATAATTACCTAATTAGTATTTGATATAACTAATTAACAAGTTTCTTACTGTCAAATGCATAATGCCCATTACAGAACATTAAAGTTATAATTTTTTTTCAAGTAAACACATGCATTGGATTGATGCTTGTGGTTTTTGGTTTTTGTTTCAGGATTATATAAAATTTTTACTCAACTTTGAACATACACAACTTCATCATATGACCTCGGAATAATGTCTTTTTTTCTAGATTGTAGTACTCTGTGTGGGCTTCATTTTAAGCTCAACAAACATCTTAATATATTAAGAATTCACAGACTAATAAATCTCTAAACATTGGTTGTTGGGTTTTTTGGTGTTCGTTTCAGCATTTAATAAATTTTTTATTCAACTTTAAACATGCATAACTTCTTCATATGACATCGGCACAAGGTCATTTTTTTTCTAGATTGTGGTACTCAGTGTGGGCTTCATTTTAAGCTAAAAAAACTTCTTCATATGACCTCGGAACAAGGTCATTTTTCTACTAGATTATGGTAATTTGTGTGGGCTTCATTTTAAGCTCAAAAAACATCTTAATCCATTAAGAATTCATAGACTTATAAAGCTTTAAACATGGGTTGTTGATTTTTTTTTTATTTCAGCATTATATATTTTTTTTACTCAACTGTAAACATACATAACTTCCTCATATGACCTCATAACAATGTCATTTTATTTCTAGATTATAGTAGTCTGTGTGGACTTCATTTTACGCTCAAATAACATCTTAATCGGTTAAGAATTCATAGACGTATAAAGCTTTAAACATCGGTTGTTGAGTTTTTATGTTTTTATTTCAGCATTTAAAAATTTTTATTCAAATTTGAACTTACAAAACTTCTTCATATGACCTCGGAACAACGTCATTTTTTCTAGATTGTAATACTATGTGTGAGTTTCATTTTTATCTAAAAAAAAATCTTAATAAGTTAAGAATTCACAGACTTATAAAGCTCTACACATGGGCTGTTGAGTTTTTTGGTTTTCATTTCATCATTTTATAAAATTTATCCTCAAGTTTAAACGTATATAAGTTCCTCATATGATCTCGAAACAATGTCATTTATTTTCTAGTACTCTATGTGGATTTCATTTTAAGCTGAAAAAAATATTTTAATATGTTAAAAACTCACATAATTATAAAGCTGTAAATAGGGGGTGTTGGGTTTTTTAGATTTTGTTTCAACATTTTATATTTTTTTTACTCAACTTTGAACAGACATAACTTCCTCATATGACCTTGAAACAAGGTCATTTTTTAAAATCATATGTATTTACATGCCTTATGCATATACTTATTCTTATGCATATGCATATACTAATGAATATGGATATATATATATATATATATATATATATATATATATATATATATATATATATATGCTTATTTAAATGTATATGTATAGACTTATTCTTATGAATATTCATATGCGTATACATACACTTTTTCATCTGCAAATACTTAATCTTATGCATAGCATATGCATATACTTATTATTATTATATATGTACCCATTCTTATGCATATCTTACTCATATGCATATACTTATTATTATGCATATACATATACATATGCTTATTAGTATTCATATACATATGCATATAGGGCTGTTAATCGGGTCAACTCGATGGGGTTTCGGGTTAAACGGGTCGGGTTAGTCGGGTTTTTTTTATAGAAATAATTTCACCTGGAACCCGACCCTATTAAGGTACGGGTTATCCGGGTTCGGGTTATTTGGGTTTCGGGTTTATAGGGTCGGGTTAGTCGGGTTAATCGGGTTACAATGTAAGACAAAAATATTATGTCATATTTATAATAATGTTTATTTTCAGAAGGTTAAATTAGAATGTGTTAAATCCAAATGACTTTGAGTGCATATGGTTTATTTTTCTTATTTATACTATACAAGTAAAAAACATTATTCATTTGACTTGTGACTGTGTATTTTTTTTAGGCCACGATAAACTACCATTGCATATTATTTTACTATGCTACATATTAATTTTCATTTGTACAAATCAATATTTTGTTCTACAAGTGTGTTGCATCTTATTTTTCTCTTTTTTAGGCCACATAATGTACAAAAATAGAAGATATGAGGTGGAATAAAATACATAAATATTGTAGTATATTTTTATTCGGGTTAATCGGGTTAACTCGAAACCTGACTTTTATAAAAAAAATCAACCCTAAACCCGACCCTAACTATAGTTCGGGTTTGTCGGGTTAACCCGAATAACCCGATTAAGAATTTTGACCCTATAAAACCCGACCCTAAATGCCTTAATCGGGTTAGGGTTGGGTCGGGTTAATCGGGTTCGGGTTCGGGTTTGGGTTTTTTTGACACCCTTATATGCATATACCTATTCATATGTATATCATATACATATACTTTTGAATTAACATATAGTTATTCATCTCTGTATACATATACTTATGAATATGCATGTCATATACCTATTTTTATGTATATGCATATACATAATAATCATATGTATTTAATTGTCTTATACATATACTTATTCTTATGCATATGCATATGTATATACTTATTCATAAGCATATGCATATATTTATTCATGTATATATGTATATGCTTACTCTTATACATATAGAGACGTTAATTTTTTTTAAATACGCATGAGCATACACACATGCTTTAAAAATATGCATATACACAAATATAAAATATGAATATGCATTAAAAACGTATTTCATTTTTTAAATATTAATTACGAAATGTAAGAAATATTTTCATTGATTTAAAAAAATAATAAAAAAATTGAAATTTTTTTTTTCAAATATAAGAAAATATACCTTATATTTCGAAAATAAGATTTAAAAAAAGGATATTTCAAAAAAATGCATTTTTATTGAAATTCATATATATATATATATATATATATATATATATATATATATATATATATATATATATATATATATATATATATATATATATATATATATATATACTATCTTATAAAAGAAATCCCACTATTTCTAAAAATAGATTGAATATAATAATATTATTTTTTTAAGACGTTCAAATCATTAAGCTAATAGTACAAGTAGTTATCAATAAAATAATATTAAATTTTAACATGTGTTTTGAATCCTTATATTTCTCAACAAATACTATCTCCTTCCCTGAATTTCGGATAATTCAAAATTTGAAACCATCAGAAAATACATGTTGATTCAAATATCCCTCCTGCAGATGGCTCTTTCTTAACAGGTTTTTATTTTAATCTTTACTTGTAATTGATTTCATCATTTTTAACTTTTTGTATTTTTATCTTATAAATATATTGGGTGAAGGCTTTATTATATCAGGTTTGTTCCTAAAAAGGTTTTTACTATGTTTTTTTTTAATGTGTTGGCTTTGTAGGTTCAAAAAACTCAACCAAGAGGGCCAGTTAGAGCATTGTATTATCATTAGTTTGTATATTTTGGCATCTTACTTTTGCAATAAAAAACGGTTAAACACAAGATTTGACATGATTAAGGTAGTTTGTATATTTTTCATCTTGTTTAGTCTAAAAATGAAACCTTTTTCATCAGTGGTCCTTATAATATCAAGTTTTATCACATGGACTTTCTGATTACGGTGATTATTGTCCTTATTATAAGGTTCTATATAGATTTTGTTCAATATTTTAAGGTTTCGAGAACCTAAATCAATATGAATCCTTGAATTACATACCATCGTTGAAAATGATTTAATTTGTGAACAAACTTGATTTAAAATCACAACGAACAAGTTGACACCTGAGTATTTTGGCCTTCTCAAAGGCCTACTTATTGACTTTTGAATCACAACACCTGATATTCTAAAAGTTTATTTTTATAAACTATTATTTATATATTTTAGTATTTTACTTAGTAGGACATTAAATTAATAAAGGAATTAAGGAAAACGAAAAAAAAAGAGGACGATAAACAGTACAAGTGGTTTGGGTATGTATAAATGGAAGTAATAACCATTTAGGGGTGTTTGGCAAAAAAATCTTATTGCTTATTAGTTTATTAGTTTATAAATTAATAAGTAAATGTATGGTAACGTATGAAAAAATGACGTATTAGAGGTTCCCCACCGGAATAAGTTATTTTAATCCAAACACTTTTTTTAACTTATAGTGATGTGGAACCTAATAAGTTGTTTTAAAAAAAGCTTAGCCAAACACCCCCTTAATATGGTATGGTAATCCTCTTGAAAAATAGATGTCATTTAATATTCATTTCTCGAATTGAACGCAAAATGGTTTTAACTCTAAAGAGATCAAATTATTCGCCGCCCGCCGCTTTGCGCGGGTAGACGGCTAGTATATATATATATATATATATATATATATATATATATATATATATATATATATATATATATATATATATATATATATTGTGTGCATGTATGATTGATTCTAGACCAATCATTTTAGTTATTTTAAAAAAGTAATTAATGCATATTACATGTCAAAGATATAATGAGTATTAATTACATCTTCAGCATTTAATATGCATTAATTACTTTCTTAAAATAACTGAAATGATTGGTCCAGAATCAATCATACATGCACACAATAGATAGTGAAAACATTTGAACCTAACTCTCTCTCTCTCTCTCTCTATATATATATATATATATATATATATATATATATATATATATATATATATATATATATATATATATATATATATATATATATATATATATATATATAGGTTATTTTGTTTTCACTATCTATTGTGTGCATGTATAATTGATTCTGGACCAATCATTTTATTTATTTTAAGAAAGTAATTAATGCATATTATATGTTGTAGATATAAAGGATATTAATTACATTTTCAGCATTTAATATGCATTAATTACTTTCTTAAAATAACTAAAATGATTGGTCCATAATCAATCATACATGCACACAATAGATAGTGAAAACATTTGAACCTAACTCTCTCTCTCTCTCTCTCTCTCTCTATATATATATATATATATATATATATATATATATATATATATATATATATATATATATATATATATATATATATATATATATATATATATATATATTATGGAGAGTGGACCAGAGTTGAGAATTAGTGGAAGGTATATGGGAATTGAGGCCAATATCTATCTTGTTAAGTCAAACCTAACTTTGTGTGCTTAGTCAATTTTCTCTTTTTTGGTATTTTAGCATATTTAACGAATGGTTTTTAATTTCTCATTTTTAATTCACTCGATCTGGTTTGAAATTGTTAATCCATTTCAACACTTGAATATCACCAACGCATATCAATTTATATGTTGGTTAGAAAAACATTCAATTGCCAGAACGCATTCCAATTATTTTATCCAAAATGCATTTTCAACATCTCATATCTCATACTTTTGCGATATTCAATACCAAATTGAGATACCATACGAAAACATTATATATATATATATATATATATATATATATATATATATATATATATACACGGAAGAATTATATGGAAGAAAACCTTAAAAATGCATAAAAAAATATTTAGAGATCACAAAACTTTTTTTTTTGAGTTTATATATGAAAAATAATATCACCGAATTTGAAGAAAAAGCTGCAAAATTTTCATTTATAAAGTCAAAAAAAAGTTTGGAATCTCTATGTGTTATATATCATTCCTAATAAATAAAGAATTTTTTGCCACATGTCTTCTGTTCCTTTATTTGAACACATGTCATTTTCTAAAATTTTTGAATTTTTTATTTTCCATTTGTCATTTTATTGTATTTTTCATTTTATTAAATTAAAATTCATCATTAAATATGTAAGGTAATATATATATATATATATATATATATATATATATATATATATATATATATATATAAGGTATTTATTAAAAAGGGTTTATATTTGTAATGTATTCAATATATTAAAACCTCATTAATTTGAATAATTCAAAATTTTTCTCATTTTTCTTATAAATTCAGACTTTTCAAATTGTTAAAATTTCACATTTAATTTTTTCTAAATAAACTCATGTAATACATGGGTGTCACATATATATATATATATATATATATATATATATATATATATATATATATATATATATATATATAGACACACACGCATACACATACGGAAGGATTATATGGAAATAAAACCCTAAAAATCATAAAAATGCATAAAAAAAATACTTAGTATAAAGTCAAAAGAAGGTTTTGTAATCTCTAAGTGTTATATATATATATATATATATATATATATATATATATATATATATATATATATATATATATATATATATATATATATATATATATATATATGTAACAACAGCAAAATTCAGGTCAAAATTTGAACTTTTATAAAACCGTAATTGATTATACTAGGTGGTAAATATTGTAACAAGGTTTTCATACATATAAAGAACACAAAAATCCGAGTTATAACGAGGAAGTTATAACCATTCTAAAATTCCCGACAAAACCGGCAACACCGATTAAAACGAAAAACGCGAAGTTTCAATACAATAGTTTTTATCCTTAAGTATCTAAATAAAAGTTATAGATAACATCAAACCGTGAGCGTACATAAAAAGAACGTCCAAATCTGACTTCGTATGAGGAAGTTATGATTTCTCCAAGGTTCGGGTATAGCAGTAGACAGCTAAAAACTCGAAATAGAGCTCGAGATACTTTTGAACAAAACAACCTAAATGAGAATCGAAGGTCTCAACATTAATAGCGCAACGGCGAAAAGTCTGACGAAAACGGACATCGGATGAAGAAGTTATGGAATTTTAACGGACTTTTCGTGTCCCGGCCCGTTAAAAATAAATAGTTAAAAATAAATTCAAAATTTGCCGATGAAGTCTAAACGAGAGTTGTAGATCATATTTTTAGCTACGCGTGCATATAAAGAACGTCGAAAACGGAGCTCGTATGCGAAAGTTATGGATTTTACAAGTTCGGGGTCCAAAATCCGAGGCTGTCAGGCCCCACGACGTGGCACAAGCTTGCCGCGACCCGGCAAGTGACTGAGGGCGTCCAATCAATGGAAGAGGATAGGTTTGACTCCCCATGACGTGTCCATCACTTGCCACAACGTGGCACACCCCAAAAATGCCCCTATAAATAGATTTCAAGGGCTCCGAGTTCCATTGCTCCGTTCCCTTCTTTCTCGCGCCGAAACTCTGCGTTTAAGCCCCCGAGAACCTCCCAAAGCCCCGGTTTTCACCTTCAAGTCCCGAAGGAAGGTTTTGTGGTCTCGAGATTCCCGAGATTCCCGAGAATCCCGAGATTTTCCCGCGTTTTCAACTCTTCCTGTCGAAGTTCTGCTCGATTCTTCTCTCGACTACTACAAATCAACCACTTCAATCAAGTGAGTTCATACCCCTAATCAATATTTTAAATGAATTTAAATGCTTTAATAGGGGGGGGGGGAATACAAGTAGAAACAAACATGTTATTGAATCATTGATATGTATTTTATAACTATGTTTGTCATTTAACGGATTTCACATGCTACAAAATGTGATGCATGAAATGCTTTTACATCTTAAAAACACATTGTTACCAAATGTTTTACCTTTGAAATGTTTATTAAAATGACATCAAGTCATTGTTAATTGTTGTTCAAAACCCATAAGAGGTCTTACAAAACCATTTTTACATTCTTGAACTAGACTATGCATATACACTTATATTCTTATATATGTATTGATGTTATAGTTTACATCTTTCATTTAGTTTCCCACACCCTTGAGTAGTTAGAGTGTATAAACCTACATGATCATCCAGTTATATTACAGTAGATTATCATAGGGATAATTTGAAGATATTAAACATTACTTCTATTACAAGGAATCACACAAGAGTCAGTTCATTCATGAGTCTATACTAGTACATTACCTGATACATGAGTACTTACAGATGTTTACCTGATACATGAATATGTTTACATATACTTACCTGTTACATGGACACACATACATGAATGCCATCCAGGAACACTTTTACATAGGTGCATTATCCTGTATTCACTTACTTGGATACTTGTACTTAGGACTACGAGGATGATTTATTAGAACTTTCTGTGTAAATTATCTTTCCTATCCCGGTTCAATGGGATATCTAGGCGGGACTTACCATTCCGAACCCCACTGATTAGCACCAGTGGTCGATGACCATCTTCGGAGGTCTAAGGTTACTACTTATATTAGGAAGATCGATTTGGGACTAACCCTTCCGCCCACCTGCTGCTGCTACAGAGGACAATTGGACAATCTTCGGATGTTCATTAGGTTATACATTTCGCTTAATGCGATGCTGTGTTGGTCCTAGTACCCAGTGACAACACTTACAGTAGTACATTTTCCTGTTTACTTTATTTTGTGATACATTCACATAAACGATGAGTTAGACTAAGCACTTTTAGTACTAGTCAATACAAAGGAAAAACTATCATTTTACAAACAGAACATTCGGGTCTTGGTAGAAGACTACACTTCATACTTACAAAACATTCAGGTCTTGGTAGAAGACTACACTTCATACGTACAGAACATTAGGGTCTTGGTAGAAGACTACACTTCATACTTACAAAACATTAGGGTCTTGGTAGAAGACTACACTTCATACGTACAGAACATTCGGGTCTTGGTAGAAGACTACACTTCATACTTACAAAACATTCGGGTCTTGGTAGAAGACTACACTTCATATGTACAGAACATTCGGGTCTTGGTAGAAGACTGCATTTCATACTTATAGAAAATAAGGGTTTTTTTCTAGGGATTTCATACTTAACACAACATTTTCATTTAAAGGCTTACATGGCTTTCATAACAGATTTTCACAAACAAGGCAATGACACTTATATACTTATGAATTCACCAGCTTTAAAGCTGATACTCTCTTTCAAAATTACTTGTATCCTCAGGTCATCATAGACAGGTACCGATGCAAGGAGAAAGGAAGATGGAGCTTGTTCAAGACTTATCTTTCATTTTGATTTATGCTTTAGTGTTTATCAAATTTTGACAGAATACAATTGTATAATAATTATTTTATTAATGCAATGGATGATGTTGTTGCTTGTTTACTACTTTACATTGTTGTTGATATTATACATGACGTCCTCCGCTCCAGAACGTTTCCGCCGTTCTCGGTTTTGGGGTGTGATAATATATATATATATATATATATATATATATATATATATATATATATATATATATATATATAGTAAAAACATCATAAATGGTCCATGTGGTTACCCAAAATTTGAAGTTTAGTCCCTGTTGGGTCGTATTTAGTGTTGCGTCTATTGGGCTCGTTAGCTAGTCCAATATGTATCTCCGGTATGGGCCTGTCCATCCGTGAGTTTTGTAGGGTTTAGTATAAATAGGTGCTTGCATGCATCTTAGAATGAGAGGATGATTAGTAACGATTAGAGATTTATTGTTCAACATATTTATCGTTCTTGTTTTGTAACCCTAGAATCCTCTACAGCGGAAGTTCTTAGTCGAGCTCTGCTGAGGATTGAGTAATCTAATCATTCGACACATCTTCATTCATACTTGGGTTATTTACTGTTTTTTACATTCATCGTTTACCTGTTACGAAGATCTAATCGATCATCAAGTTAGTTTATATCTTATCAATTGGTATCAGAGCAGGAGACTGTGTAATTTATACACATCTTTTCTGTGAAAGAGTTTACGATTAGGGTTATTCCGCATTAACTAATATTTATTGAGCCGTCATTCTATAACTGACGTAACTCAACATTTATTTGTTTTGCCCTAATATTATTCATTACAAGTCTGATCTTTCAAACAGGTTAAACGATCAAGCATGGACGAGTCACAATCAAATCCCATCAACATCTCAAAAAACATTGGATCAACGACGAAGATTCCTATTCTTTACACCCAGGATTACGAAGTTTGGGCACATCACTTCGAAGATTATGTCATCGGATCTGAAGACAATGGATATCTTATTTGGGAAGCAATTGTATCTGGACCATTTGCTCATTCAGCGATGTCAAAAATCAATAAAACTCAGAAAGAGTATAATGATCTGTTAAAGGACGTAAAGGATGTTGCTCAAGACGAAAAGGCAGTGCAACATTAAAGCATTGAGACTGATTCGATTCGCTCTTCAATCCGATACATTCAGGCTAGTGAGTTCATGCAGCACTGCTAAAGAAATATGGGATCGGCTGCGAGAGCTATATTCCACAGATGAAGATCTGGAGCATTCCATTCAGACCTTACTTTTGTCTGAGTTTGGTGAATTTAAGCAGAATCCCGATGAAACTGTCACTCAGACGTTTGATCGCTTCAATCATCTTCTTAGCAAGATGATCAAACACGATATAGAAAAGAAGTTGATTGAACAAATAGTAACCTTTTTGAATGGCCTTAGATCTGAGTGGAGAGCAGTTGTGTCCACTGTTAAAGCTCATGAGCAATTTAAATCTTATTCATTGGCAAAGCTGGTAGGGATTTTGAAATCCCAAGAAAAGATTGTCTTACAAGAGAAAAATGTGGTCTCTAGTTTAGGGTCCTTGGCCCTTCTGTCTAAAAGCAAAAGCGTGGTAGAAGATGAAGATCTCAACTTAGAAGATTATGATCTTACCTCTGAAGATTATGCTATGATGGTGTCAAATCCAAAGAGGTTCATTAAGAAAAGGTTCCCTACCAACAAGAACTGAAATTGGCAGGGAAGCTATAGTTCTGAAAAAGTCAGGGAGGAACCGAAGGCAGAAGAACCAAAGAAAGAGGCGAAAGTTGAAGGAGATTCTGGTGTGAACTGCTACTACTGAGGAGGAAAGAACCACTATGCCAAAGGCTGTGTCCTAAAGAAAATGGCAGAGAAGGATGAGGAAAAGGATGAAGAGGCTGTGTTGATGAAAAGCTTGAATAGATCAAGAGAAAGAAAGTTGCCACCAATCCTTCGATGAATGCTTTAATTATGCAGGATTTGGTAGCGGATGATGAGTTCGGTGGCGTGCAGGTCTGGTCAACCCACTTAGAGGATGATGAAGTCAGGAAGCCATCTCATGGAAAGGCGTATGTTAGGTGAAGAAAGCAGTGGGGAGTGCTTGATGGTGACAGATGTATCTCAAATGAGGGGATACAATACAGACGGTGGGAATGAAGAAACGAAGGAGTGAGATGACTTATGCTTCACAGCAAAACCTCTCAGCGTGCAGTTCAATGAGCTTGATGAATTAATCAAGAAGGTACAATCCGTTTTTGTTTCATTCAAAGTCCCACAAAACTCATATGAAAAAGAATTAAAAAGCTTAAACTCAAGAATCTCAAATCTAGATAGTAGTTTAACTCAAACACGGGTCACCAATTCTAACCTAACTGACCAAATAAGCAGGGTGTCATCAAAAAGTGAGGAACGGAGGATGTGGATTGAGCTGAAGGAGTCGGAGCTGATCGAATCTAAGGATGAAAACATTTATTTACAAAGAGACAATTTGAAACTTTTGAAACAAAGAAATAGTTTTTGATTAATTGCTACGCGTCTTTATTCTACCATCACTCAACTTCATTTAAACTGTGAAATAGGGTAGAAAATTCATCGCATGATTTTGCCCTTCGTTGAGTTTAAGGAGGATGAAATCGAAGCTGAAGCATATAATTGCGAAAGTTTAGTTTCGTCTGATGATGTGAATTCGACTTACATGTATGGTCTAGACAAAATCGAATCTTTTATAAAGTCCAAGGACCATAAGGACATGCTGAAAAACCTTTTGGATGAAAATGATAAACTGAAACTAAGGACCGAAACCATACAAAAATTTGACTCATTGAATGCCAACTTGAGCTCAGAAAATATCATTGATGTTGAAAACGCGTCTGAGCTTAATGAGGATGATGATATGAGCGAAATTTCTGTAGAGGATGAAGTTGACTGTTCTGAGTTTGTCAAGAGCGAACCCGAAAACCACAAAAATCTTATTTCTAAAAATTCTGTGGAGTTTGCTCGTTTGTCCCAAAATAAGTCCCCGATTCTAGAAGAAACGGCTGTTGTGTACCAAAAGGTGAGAACAACACCAAATCAGGTGTATAAGGTCACAGGAGTAACCAAAGATCAGACAGCCGAACTCACAACCATTGTAAATGAAGATAATGCAGATGGTTGTGATGAGTTCTTCTGGTATGCTCCTATAGATAATGCTGACGAAACTGTCGGTTTTTCAGAGCGGACATCCTGGAAAACCAAAGGAAGATATGTGCCGGAGCCACTAAACAATCCTGACTACTTCGATGTGCCAAGTACTAGTGGTACAAAAGAAGTTCCTGTAGAAGAAGTCACTCCTTCAAGCGAAACATCATCAGTTCAAAGTGAACCGGCTGACAAAAAGCAAAAGCAAAAAGCTAACATCCACCGACAGCCAAAGCAAGTAAAGGATCAAAAGCAACAAAGGAATCTGAGATACAAAAAGAATCTCTCAGAGCGAAAACAGTTATGGCTATCTCAAAATCCCCATTTTTCTTATCATGACAGAAAGTCAGAGAAAAGAGCAGTCAGACCGCAAGAAAGTAACCAAAAGGACAGGTTCGGTTCAGAGAACACCAGCTACTAAAAGCATAGGTTCGGTTCCGAGAGCAAAAGCTACCAAGGTTCAAGGTTCGGTCCCACTAATGACCAAAAACAAAAGGGCCACCTAGAACCTCAAGTCAAGAAAACCTCTCAGTCTAACTTCTCTCGTTCTAATTCTTCTCAACCCCATTCTAAATCCAATTCTGTTCAAACTCAAAATCCAAAATCTTCAACAGATTTGAAAGGAAAATCGAAGGTTTCCTCAGTCAAAAATGATCAAAAGCAGTCCAAGGCACAAACGCCAACACCTGAATCCAAACCGACTGTAACCAATCCCAACAAAATTAAAGTTTTCACTATTAATAAGAAAGATGAAACAAATTTAATAAAAAGAACATATCTTGTTGACATATCTCTTACTATTCCAGTTCCTGTGAAAGGCTCATGTAGACCCAAGAAACTTTGGGTTCCTAAATCTGCTTGATTTTTGCAGGTTATCAGTGACGAGCAGTTCGACGAAGAATGGTATATTGACAGTGGCTGCTCACGTCACATGACAGGGAGGAAGGAAGAGCTGAGGGAATTCTGATCTCTTCCAAATGGCGGGAATGTCAAATTCGGGTACAACTCATACAGCACAATAAAAGGTTATGGGATGATTACAAATGGAGACTTCACGATTAGAAAAGTTGCATATGTTGAAGGACTACATCATAACCTCATCAGTGTATCTCAACTTGTTGGAGGTACCAGTCTTAAAGTTTTGTTTGATGATGAGTGTTCGGAAATAATAGAGAAGAAAACAAAAAGAGTGATTCTCAAATCCGAGCACAAAGGCGAAATGTTTCCTCTTAATCTCAAACCTATCAAAGGAAATCCAGCTATCTGTCTGTTATCCAAAGCACATTCTGACGAAAGCTGGTTGTGGCACCGAAGGCTCTCTCATCTCAACTTCAAGGACATCAACAAACTTGTTACAGGAGGTCATGTTCGGGGTCTTCCATTGCTCAAGTTTGATCGAGAACATTTGTGTGCTGCGTGTGAAATGGGGAAGCAGAGTCGTCAAAGTCACCCATCCATCATAAACACTAAAGTCGTTGAACCATTTGAGTTGATTCACATTGACTTGTGTGGCCATCGTCTATCGAAAGCATTGGTGGTAGCAAGTATATTCTTGTTATTATTGATGACTATTCGCGTTTTACATGGGTGTTCTTTCTGAAGCACAAATCTGAGGCAACTCTCAAGCTAAAGATGTTTATCAAGCAGGTTGAAGTGCAGCTGAGGAAAGTCGTTCGCAACATCAGAAGCGACAATGGGCTGGAGTTCAAGAATAAAGAATTTGAAGACTTTTTGGCAGAAAAAGGAACCAGTCACAACTTCTCAGCTCCCTACAACCCTTAACAAAACGGTATTGTCAAAAGACGAAACCGATCTTTGTGTGAGGCGGCCCGAACCATGCTAAGTTTCGCTTCTCTACCTCTATATTTATGGGCTGATGCTATTGTTGCAGCATGTTTTACGCAGAACAGGTCCTATCTCAATAAGCGTTTCACTCTTACTCCTTATGAGATCATCAACAACAGAAAGCCAAACGTCAAATTCTTCCATGTATTCGGCTCACGATGCTTTATCTTCAATTCTAAAGAGCGTCGTAACAAGTTCGACGTAAAAGCCGATGAAGGGATTTTTCTGGGATATTCTCTCACTTCGAAAGCATACAGGGTTTTAAACAAGCGTTCGAGGAAGATTGAAGAAACGTATTATGTGACTTTCGATGACAGCTATGTTAAAAAGCTGAAGGCCACTGAAGAGACAATTGGAGAAATCTTCTCTCAAACAGGCCAAGTCACAGCCTCGATTGCAAATTTGTTTGAGCAGTTTGTGGAGTTGTTCGATGAACCGGAGAAGGCTACTCTCTCAGAAGCCAATGCAGCAGACAACAAAGTTGATCATCTGAAGCAAATCGTCGATGACGCTGCCAAACGACTGGGTGAAGGAGAATCAGTTCCAACTGAACCTTCTCAGCACGGTGCTTTAGTTGAGGGGGAGAATCCATCTTCTTCAAAACAGCCAAGTTCACAAGTTGAAGGGGAGAAATTTTCTCCAGCTGCACCCGAAAGCTCTACTGCACCCGAAGGTACTGTAGCTCCCGAATGCTCTACTCCACCCGAAGGTACTGCAACACCCGAAAGCTCAACACCACCCGAAACTCCTGTAGCATCAGAAAGACATGATACACCTGAAAGCTCATCAGTCGAGGGGGAGAATGCTGATATGTTTTACGACGATGACAGTCAATATGAATTAGAAGAGATGGTAAATGCTGAATTAGATCCATCCTATGATCCAAATTACCCTCCTCTTGTCAAATGGACTAGAGATCATCCTGTTTCACAGGTTGTTCGTAATGTCTCTGAAAAGGTGTTGACCCGATCTCAACCGAAGGCAAAGCAAACATCTTTATTTTCAAAAGTAGAATTATGTATGTTTAACTCTTTCGTCTCAAAAGTTGAACCAAAGACAGTAAACACTGCTCTTGATCACTCTGATTGGGTTCAAGCTATGCAAGACGAACTTAATGAATTCGAAAGAAATAAAGTTTGGCGCCTCATTCCAACTCCTTAAGATGCCTCAGTTGTTGGTCTCAAATGGGTCTTTAGAAATAAAATGGACAAGGAAGGCAATGTGATAAGAAACAAAGCTCGTCTAGTGGTGAAAGGATACTGCCAGGAGGAAGGAATCGATTATGAAGAAACTTTTGCTCCTATGGCTAGGCTGGAATCTGCTCGAATATTTCTTGCCTATGTTGCACACAAGAACTTTGAGGTCTACCAAATGGACGTAAAGTGCGCATTTCTAAATGGAGAACTCGAAGAAATAGTGTATGTGGAGCAACCTCCGGGATTCGTCAATGAAAAATATCCCAATCACTACTATATTCTGGACAAAGCGGTTTATGGACTAAAACAAGCACCTAGGGCCTGGTATGAAACGGTAACCAAGTTTTTAAAGATGTCTAAATTCAAACAAGGTTCGGTTGACCAAACCTTCTTTCGTAAGAAGGAAGGTAACCACCTTATGATTGTTCAAATCTATGTCGATGATATCATCTTTGGCTAAACGAATCCTAGCTTAACGGCTGAATTCAGAAAGCTGAAGGAGACTAAATTCGAAATGAGCTCAATGGGTCCAATTAACTTTTTCCTTGGCTTAAATATTAGACAGGGACCCGAAGGCATCTTTATTAACCAGGAAGCTTACACCAAGACTCTCCTTGCTAAATTCGGCATGATGGGAGACTCAAAGGTTAAAGTTCCAATGGCGTTCGGCACCAAGCTCACTCCATCCTTGGATAAGCCAGCAGTCGATATTACGCTATATCGCCAGATGATCGGTTCGTTAATGTACCTTACTGCTAGCAGGCCTGATATAATGTTTTCTGTTTGTTACTGTGCTAGATTTCAGGCGAATCCTCGTGAACCTCATATGCTTGCAGTGAAGAACATACTCCGGTATCTCAAACGAACTACCTATCTCGGTTTATGGTATCCATCAAACTCAGGTTTCTTCGTTCAAGCCTACTCAGATGCAGACCTTGGAGGTTGTGGACTAGACAGGAAAAGCACCACTGGAGGCTGCCAATTCCTTGACGGGAAGTTGGTAAGCTGGCAATCAAAGAAACAGACTTGTGTATCTCTGTCTACAGCTGAAGCAGAATACATCACAGCTGCCTCTTGTACTTCTCAAGTGATTTGGATCCAAAGCCAACTTCGGGACTATGGACTCAATATGAAAAAGATCCCACTATATTGCGACTCTGAAAATGTAATTAGGATCTTTCATAACCCAGTGCAACACTCCAAGACTAAGCACATAGCACTGAGGTATCACTTCATTAAGGATCATGTGGAAGATGGGAACGTCGAAATTCACTTTGTTCGAACCACTGATCAACTGGCTGACATGTTCACCAAAGCTCTTCCAGAAGCTTCTTTCAACAAAATTCTACAAGGGCTTGGAATGATGGAATCGGAGTCAGTACCAAAAATTACCTCTCAAGATCAAAAGTAAGAAGCGAAATAGACCGAACGTTCGGGTTCGAGTCTCTTGTATGCCGAAATAGACCGAACGCTCGGGTTCGGGTCTTGATCTGGTGTACCGAAATGAACCAAACGATCGGGTTCGGTTGTATCATCTGATCTTCGCTTATCACTCAAAGGTAGTTTCCTTGGTTGTAACCTTTTGTATTATCTTTCCAAATTCATTTATCTTATTGTGAAAGTTCTTTTCTTTTTCAAACTTAATTTTTTTGGCAACCGAAATGGACCGAACGTTCGGGTTTGGTTCCAAAATTTTTCTCACCCGAAATAAACGGAACGCTCGGGTTCGGTTCCAAAATTTTTTTCTCAACCGAAATAGACCGAACGCTCGGGTTTGGTTCCAACATTTTTTTTATGCTTTTATGTCTTATTTTTTTATTATTATCAAAAACTCCAAAATATTTTTTATCCTTTTAATTTTTTTTTAATTTTTTTCTTTTTCTTTTGTAAATTCAAAAATTCCAAAAATATTTTTTAATTTTATTTTTTATCTTGGCTCTTATCTTTTTTTTCTCTGTCTCTTTGTGGGTAAAACATTTCACTAGCTAAGTGTCCCTAGAAGCATGTTGTGTCCAAAGCCTCATCTTATTCTGAATAATAGCCTTACTGACTTGGTACAAACAAACCTTGTCTTCCCAATTAGGCTCTCATAATTATTCTAATCTTGAGCTACCTAACTCTCTTCTCACATAAGATAAGAGTTGTCTGCTTGGTCCCTATTTTTATAACAGAGGTACTTTGGTCTCTTTACACCACCTACATTACTTTTCTCCATCACCTTCGCTTCACAAACGTAACCCTTGAGACTCTCAAATATTATCACTGAGGTTTATGGTTGCACAATTTCTGTGTTCATGATCTTAGCTTCGTGTCACTACGTGCTAAGTGAAACCCAAAATTCAATACCTATTTTGCATTGACGGTGAACAATTAATTTGCTCTAGCTTTCACTAATGAATTGACGGACTTATCCATGGGGTACAACACGAAATCTCTATTTTTCTTTTGAGTGATTCCTATGAAATTGTTAAATCCAATAACATTTCTTTCCTTGGAATCCAGTTTTAAATTTTTTTTATTTTTGAGATTTCATATATATTAATTCACCTTGCTACTTATATTATCTCCAACCTACTTGTTCAACAGACTACATTGGTCTCACAAGTCCTTCGTTCGATTTCTATCTTATATCAAGATTAGGAATTCTGAATCGAAGCGAAAGCCACCCTCATAAGCCTAATTAAAAGAAGCCTTTCAACACTTCTTAATAAGTGTCTGATCGTTATTCAACGGGAAACCACACAAACACTTTAAGGTATCTCTTGACTTTGAAGGAAGAGATTCGTGTCCGGGATCCATTGTTTCGTGTCTTTATTGACATCACATTATCCCTCAAGAGTGTTGCTTTATTTCTTTTCTTTTACACACTCAGCACAAAAATCTTTTTGATTTTCCAAAATTTTGGTTTCATTAATTTCAAGGCGTTTTAATTGGATTGGTTGTTTTTAAAGGTTGTGGTTAACATTGATCCACGTGGTGATTTTATTCTAAAAGATGCCGTTACACTTTAAAGAGATAAGATGACAAACTGATGACTCAGGCGGGAGTCCAATCGATTTGATTTCAAACGGCGCAAGAGGGAAAAGCATGCGAATAGGAACCGTTTCATCTCCAAACGGCGCCTGATGGGAAGGCGTGTAATTAGGGTCTGACATTCTCTCTCATGCGTGATCATCGACAACGCCAACAGTCACGCGTCAGTCACCTCCGAAAAACCCTTCGTTTTTCAATCAAAGATTTGGGAAAGATTCTTCTCTCTCCTCTACCCTCAGTATAAAAGGCAATGTAAACCACCGTTTACCTCTTTACTGCACCTATATTTCCAGAGAACAAGAATTCCTCCAACCTCTACTGTTCATCATCTCTCTCACTTTCATCCAACAATGGCGGATTCTTCATCAGTTCATGCAACATCTCACATCTTTCCCATTCGCCCATAGCAGAGTTTGATCATTGATCTTACTCCTCAGGTGTACGATGCCTTCATGTTTCCCATAATCGAATGACTGAAGTACTCCTGCATCGCTCCTGCTCTTACCAAGGCTGAAGCTGTTCCAATGGAGTTCCTGTCACAAATCTTCGCCACAACACACTACGACAAGGTTGTCGAAGGGATTTTCTTCGATGTCTTTGAGCACAAGGCGTCGATTTCCAAACGGAGGTTCTGTATGCTGTTAGGGTTTGACGCTGATTCTTCGAGGGGTAATCCGGAAACCATTCCTATGGGTCATCTGTTCAACATGTTCTACAACATGGGGTACACTGAGGTGCTCACTACTGTCACGAAATTCAAGAAGTCGTGCCTACCCCCTCAGTGGAATGGAATGTTCACTGTTCTTTTCAAGGGCTTATCTGAACGAAGTGCCGGATCCGATGGGGCAAGTCGTTTATTTCTCTCCATCATATACGGGATCTACAATGGCATCAACATGGACTACGGGTCGGTCCTATGGCAACAACTCATTCAGAGTCTCTCTTCGACCTCTCGACACTCAGAGATTTCTTATGCCCGGTTCTGGACTGTTGTCACGAAATGGGTGATGGACAAGTACCACGTCCCCATTGTCGCTGGAACTCCAATGTCTTCGATTGGTACTTTCCATACCACGAAGATCATTGTGTCGGATGCTTCCAAATTCCCCTTCAATGGTTCTATCCCGGAAACGATGTATGGGGATGTTCCTGCTGACAGCCAGATTATCAGAACGTACAAGGAGTTCAAACGTTTTGGTCCGAGGGATCTTACTCCAGAGATGCTGAAATCCATTCATGACGCTGACAAGCATGCGCCTAGAGGAAAGAAGGCTGACAAGGGAAAACAGGTGGCAAAGGGGGCAAAAGTCCCATCTCCTAAGAAGAGGAAAACCACCAGAGCTACTCAATCTCCACCGCAGAAGAAGTGAAAAACTCAACCCAAGCGAAAGCTGATTATCGCTTCATCCTCGAGCGAATCTGAGGGAGAGAGTTCTGATTCTGATGGATCTCAACGTGGTAACACTCCACCACGATCTCCAACCCATGAAGTTCATGTTTCTACTTCTCCTATTTCCTCTCCACCCGTTACCATTCCAATTTCTATTCCCCTCTTAACTTCCACCACCCAAATACCACCTACTTCCATCCCAGTACCACCACCAATATTTACCGAAGCAACCACCACCACCACTGCAGATGTTAGAACCAACGTATCTGATACGGGGGTTCATACTGACGCACCAAAATCCACCTCAGCACCCGAACCCACACCAACAACCGAACACACCACCTAACCCGAACCTACTTATACTACCGAACCTCCAACTTCACCACCACCATCTTCTCCTGCTCACGCATCAGAGGAAGAATAACCTCTCCTTGGCGGGGGGAATATGACTTTTGATTCGGTCTATTACAGTCTGTTTCAAGTTCAAAGTGATGACGATGACGATGCTCCTGTCACAAAGAGGCATCTCAAGGAGCTACATGACAAAATTGATTCGCTCATCGCCTTGTCTTCCACTTCTCAGTCCTCCATATCTGAAGCTGCAATTCAGAAAATTGTTGACGCTTTTTCCAAAGCTCATCAAGTTTCCCTTGATTCAGCCACTGCCGCCATAGATGCCTCAACCAAAGCCTGTCAGGCAGCAACCGAAAAAGTCGATAAACTATTTACTGATGCCTCTTCCCTGTTGGAATCTCTACAGGAAAGTGCTGAAGCCACCAGGACTACGCTGGAACCCATTATCAACCAGTTGGCTACATCAGTCGCTTCTAAGCTGAAGTCGTTCGCTTTGCTTCATCAAACCATCTCTGACAACAACTCATCTTTCAGAACAACCATCGAGCAGCATCTCTCCAAGCTTCAAGAAGACTTGGCTGCCGAGAACACTCTAATGGATGTTCTTGCAAAGAAAACTACTGCTCTGAAGGTCAAGAGCATTCAAGTCTCCAACTCTCAACAGGAGATTGAGTCTCTTCGATCTGAAAGAGAGGTGGTTAGATCGTGTGTTTCGGATGTCCACTCTGCTATCTCAAACATCCTTGAAGCACATGATCCAATTCTTAATTATACTGTGAGGCGTGACCTTGCAGAGAAGCTCGCTCCCACCCTCTGTCTACTCAGCAAAATCGAAGGGCTACTTGATTTCGTGTCCATTCCGAAACAAGGGGGAGAGAAGGAAACTATGTCTCAACCACCTCCTACTTCAACAGCAACACACACAACCGAACCTCCTCCAGTAGGCCAAGCCTCCGGTTCCGGTGTGAAAGACAAAGGCAAAAACATTGTTGAGGAGAGTGAAGATGATGATAAGGAGACAATTGCCGACATTCTGAAGCGGCAAGGTCGAGATAAAGAGGTTGATATTAGTGCTCGTGTGGCTAAAGAAGCCAAAAGGAAACATAAAGAAGCCCACGACCTTCTCGAGAGCAGGAAAACTCTTTTTCCTCCCTGGACTCTTGAGAGGCTGATTAAAGAAGCCATTGACACACCAAGTGTCTTGTGGCTAGAACCTGTGATCTCTTTAGATCGTTCTAACACTGTCGACTCACAGTTCGACATGCCACTGACCCAAAAGGCGTTTATTTTTCATGCCTTCTCCAACATTGCAGAGTTCCCTCATCCTCATCTGTAGGTTGATCGGGACTTCATCGATTTTTATCTGAAGGCAGCTCAACCCCAATACCAGACTTGGAGCGCTCAGAAAATCGTCAATGTTCGGGTCCTGAAGCCATACAGGGAAGGCAACTTCACTAACGTTCGGTTCAAGGTACTTCGGGGATCTTCCAAAACCGAACATGCCATCTCACTTGCAGATCTTCCCAACCTTAATCCCCATGATTGAATTATCTTGCACAACATCCTTCTTACAAACGAAGCTGAATATGGTGCGATCATCGACCACTTTAAGAGGATGCTTGTATGCTATATCATGGAAGTTGCTTTGATGGATTAGGAGATTGCGAGCGTGTTTATGAAGAAGCCTACCATATCTCCTGTTGGCTCTGCCAGTGATCTCAACATGATGCAGATGGGGAAGATTGACCCAAAGAGAAACTCTGTCATGTTTACCAAGAACGAAGGACATAAATGTCTTTTTGCCTTGGCAGACAAACATCTCTACACCACTGCTTATTTGGAACACGTTTTGCGGATCATCCATCGATGCAAGCAGAACACAACGGATGATGTTAAGTACCTTGATGATATGATTCAATGGTACATTCGGTTCAGACAGACTATCCTTGCACTGATCTCACGTCTGTTTGATACTACAAAGAAGGTTCCCGCTGTTGGCCCAAGCAAGAAGAAGAAGTAGTCTCGCTCCAATTTGACGCAAAGGAGGAGATTGTTGGGTCATATTTAGTGTTGCGTCTATTGGGCTCGTTAGCTAATCCAATATGTATCTCTGGTATGGGCCTGTCCATCCGTGAGTTTTGTAGGGTTTAGTATAAATAGGTGCTTGCATGCATCTTAGAATGAGAGGATGATTAGTAACAATTAGAGATTTATTGTTCAGCATATTTATCGTTCTTGTTTTGCAACCCTAGAATCCTCTACAACGGAAGTTCTTAGTCGAGCTCTGCTGAGGATTGAGTAATCTAATCATTCGACACATCTTGATTCATACTTGGGTTATTTACTGTTTTTTACATTCATCGTTTACCTGTTACGAAGATCTAATCGATCATCAAGTTAGTTTATATCTTATCAGTCCCCGTGGTTTAAAAACCTCATAGATGGTCCCTGTGTTTTCAAAAGTTTTGATGTTTGGTCTTTTTTGCTAACTCCGTTAAGTTTGTCCGTTAACTGAAGGGTATTTTCGTCATTTCACAACCACAGGGACCATTTATGATTTTTCTCGTATTTTTTTAAAAAAAATAAACATAATTGAATATATAAAAGGTCTCTCTCTCTCTCTCTCTCTCTCTCTCTCTTTCTCTCTCTCTCCTTGACGCAAATAGTAAAAACACTACAGCAAAATCAACATATTCATCTTCTCCACTCATCCCTCCTAAAAACCTTAAAATGGATAAAGAAATAAGGCATCAGAAAGCTGAAATCAGTTTCCCTTTAATCTTCTGTTCTAACAATCAAAAGCAAGAAACTACATCCAACCCTAAACACCCAAATCCTAAATGAGATATGATGATGAAGAATTGTTTGTTGTCTGTGAGCAATGATGATAATTTTCATATCTTGGAGGGGTAATTTCTGGAGGCTATTCATGGAATTTTCACCATAAAGTACCAGAGATATTTGAAACCATGACGATTTGTTCCTCTCTGCTCTAATTACTAATAAAAATGAGTGTCACATGTGTCCCGTTCTTGTTCCTTCTAATTCCAGACTTAAAATGGTGGTGTATGTCGATTGTGGTGCTAGAAACCACAAGCTGCCGTCTCTACTAAGGTTTGTAGAGCTGATGCCAGTTGGCGGCGCCCTAGGCTAGGGTTTTGTCGACAATGAAAGCGATTCACATCGTCTCCGACGCCTCCTAACATCTGGATATAGTTTTCTTCAGATCTATCACCTTCAGTTTGACCAGGTTTGATTTATTTCACTTGCTTGGATCGAGATTCTTCCATTACTATTACTTGATCTGTTGGTGGTAGTGCAAGGTAGATTTTGACGAACATTACAAATCTCCACCCACCTTCACCATGAACACAAATTGCAGGTCTGATTATCGTAGGTTGGTTAGTTAAGGTCCAGTGGTTTCCGACAGAGGTGGAGAAGACCCGGTTCAAATATTCTTCACTTTTCTTAGAGGATCATCTTTGTTATTGGACATGCATGAAAGGGGAGAAAGGGGCAGATCTTGGTTCTTAAACAACTTCAAATCGATATCAATGTTGCGATTGAAAAACAATCCATTTTAAGTTTTCTGTTTTTCTTTTCTTGATTGACAGGTTGAATTTAGAAGGGCGGAAAGTAGTTGAGGAGAGAAAGATGAAGATAAAACCATGGTGTTGAGAGATAGAGAGAGAGAGAGAGAGACCATTTATATATTTAATTATGTTTAATTTTTTTTTTTTTCAAAATACGAGAAAACATCATAAATGGTCCCTGTGGTTGTGAAATGACGAAAATACCCTTCAGTTAACGGAAAAACATAATGAAGTTACCAAAAAGGACCAAACATTAAAAGTTTTGAAAACACAGGGGCCATTTATGAGGTTTTTAAACCACGGGGACTAAACTTTAGATTTTGGGTAACCACAGGGACCATTTATGATGTTTTTTCATATATATATATATATATATATATATATATATATATATATATATATATATATATATATATATATATATATATATATATATATATATGGAGTGGTTCATATAAGAACCAAAAAAACATTAAAAACTATAAGAACCCCATTTCATAGTTATTAAGCATATAAATACTTATTAAATATATAAAAACATCTCGACACTTTTTCTTTTTATTAAGAAGTGGGAAAATCGTAATTTTTACTGTCTATTATTTTTCGTTCATAGTTTAACACATTATATATATATATATATATATATATATATATATATATATATATATATATATATATAACACAATTTAATACAGTCGATTACAGTGTAACACATAATATTAACAACTTAATATCATACATTTTACACTAATTCAAAGTTTTTGAAAAGTCAAACTCAAACTCTACAACCACTACCAACGACTACCACATGTTGTCACCAAAGACGTATGCCACTGTTGCAACAATACTTCTTTCAAAATCATATGTGTGCATAAAAATAATGCATTGACAACTTAAATACTACATTTATAATTTAAGAATTCTATTATTTAGTCGTTTAAAGTTTAATGCAAAACAAATATTAAAACTACTATATTCTTATACAACACAAAGAATAGATATATTCCCAAGAAAATTAATATGAAGATTTATACATAAATAATTCATATTTTAACACAAAGTTCATAAGAAAATTACAGTTTAATACAATCAATTCACAGTTTTATAAAGAAAATTATCATAATAATAAAAAAACTATTCATTTAAAACACTATTATCAACTTAAAACATACATTTATACCTTAATATATGCGAGCCAGTTTTGTTTTTGTTTTTGTTTTTTTTTTTTTGTTTTTTTGTTTTTTTTTTTTAAATTTTAAATTACCTAATATTCACAATTTTATTTATCCAAAATTAGAAAAAATCAAATATATGTATAATGTTTCTTTGTTCTTATATTTTAAAAACAAACACAAAATTCATAAAAAATTCACAGCTTAGTACAGTCAATTCATAGGTTAATACACAAAATTCACAGTTTAATACAAAAAATATACATTTAAAACCATATTATCGACTTTAAACTTACATTTATACGTTAATATATGTAGAGTAGTGTTTCTTTTAAATTTTAAATTACACAATATTCACAATTTGAATTTTAGATACTTTATTCAAAATTAGAGAAAATTGAATCTGTATATAATGCTTATTTCTTCTCATATTTCAGAAGCAAACACAAAATTCATAAAAAATTCATAACTTAATACAATCAATTCATAGCTTAATACAGTTAATTCATACTTTAATACACAACTCACAACTTAATATAAAAAATTCACATTTTATTAAACAAAAGTTATATATTCGTAGCAATATTCTCAACTTAAAACATATATTTATACGTTCATATATGAAGTTATTTCTATGTATTAAATTGTAAATTTATTTTATTAAGATGTAAATAAAATTTACAGCTTAATACACAAACTTCACAGTTTAATATAATACATTCACAAATCATTGACAAGTATAATATCTTATTTCAGTGTATTAAAAAACTCAGTTACAGATTGATACATACATAAATTATGTTATATTACAAAAGAATACATAAAAAAACATATACATAAACCATAATAGATGATAACTTATTTGAAATCAACGAAGAAGATGAGTGAGAAATAGAACACATCATTGCTCTACCATCAACACCAACATCAACAACACCGACTACTATACACTTCCATTAACCATCACCACCACCAACGATCAGTGCCAACACCTTCCAACATCCTTCATTAAAAAATCATATTTGGATAAAAATAAATTATAATTCACAATTTAATTAAACACTTTAGATACTAATTTATAGTTTAATTCAACATTTCATACACTAATTCAGAACCTAGTGAATAAAAAACAATACACATTCACACCTTAATAACTTACATATTCAAAAATTAATACATAAAACCATATATTTAATATTCGTAGACTTACCAAATTTTGTTGAGGCATTTCATCAAGCACTTTGTGTGAACCACATACATCATATCCATTATCACCATAAAACAACAGATCTGACAAGGTAAAAAAGAGCATTATCATCTTTGACACAAGATATGTTTTTTTGGTTCTCTGATGAGGATTAACGATGGTGGTTTGATGGTAAGAATAAATCTAGATCTTGAGAGGAAAAACAACAAAAAAATTTCAGATTTGAGATGAAGAACACAAAACCGGATGTGTACATCAAATGACTCGAAACCAGATCTCATCAGAACTTCTTTAATCTCATCAGAAGTGGTGGTTAGCTGAATCTAACCTGAAAATAATCAAACACATCAAATCTGGTGACATGTAATGTAGATCCGGTGAAATCTGATGCAAATCTAGTGGTTCATCAGAGTGAAAGAGATAAACAGATGGATACAGTCCTAGATTTGGCACAACAAATGGATACGGTGAGCTCTAATGTAGACTGTTGGTTCATCAAATTGGAAGAGAGAAACAAATGGATACAGTCGTAGATCTGAAGAAACGGAGGTAAATGACGAGGAAGGTGAAGTAGTTAAAGAAGGTAACGTCGTCAAAGTTGATGCGGTTGTAGATCGGAGCAAGGAAAATAGACATAAGTGGGATAGAGGCAAATACGGTGCTAGATGTAACCTCAAAATGCAAAACACATACGATCTGATGAGATATGATGTAGATCTCGTAATATCTGATGGTTTACCAGAGAATAACAGAGAAAGATATGGATTTGGTCATAGGTCTAGAGGAAGGGAGACAGATGATGCAGAAAGAGACATTGATCTTCTAGTGTATATTCTCCACTGTTCGGCAATGGTGCCGACGGTGGTGCTATTATCGATAGAAGTTGGTGGTTATTGTGCTGTTGGTGGTAATAGTGGTCTTTCGGTTTGTGTTTTTAAAAAATGGTGGAAGAATTTTGAGAGAGTTTGAAATATTAGAAGTTAGATCTGATTGTAACAATGAAATATATGTATGTATTATATTTTTGAAGTTAAATTTTCAAAAATACCCTTAATAAAAATGGTTCTTATGGACCTTAACCTTTAGTGGTTCTCATTTGATCTCTTACACACACACACACACACAAACCTTGGGAACCAAGTCTAGCTATCCTTCGTTTGCGGTCGACGTTCCAACAAAGTGTGTCCCTCGACAAACTAAATGTTTTGATTTCGTTCAATTCATGGTCTCATCTTATAATAACTAAGGAGCTAGCTAAAGTCTTTTAGTGAAATGAATGCATCTCAATTCCCCAACAATGTAGCGCCTCATTCCTGGTAGGCATTTAATTGTAATTTGTTTATTTTTGTAGAGCTATTCGATGAGTTGGTAGCCCCAGACTCGTCGAGTAGAAATGAGAGTGGACGTGGGTTTTAAGCCATCTACTCGACGAGTTGAGAACCGTCAACTCAGTGAGTAGGTCTGCCATAATGAAACCCTAATTTAGGGGTTTTTCACCCTCTTAAAGCAACTTATCCCCATCTTATGGCCTCATTTCCAGTCTCCAATTCCCAAACCCTAATCCACGAAACCCTAGAGCATTTTGTGAGTGTGTGAGCCATTTTTGAGTAATCTTATGTGTTCTTGAAGCTTAAAGAAGAAGAAGGAGTGGAAGGCTGAAGGAGAAGATAGTAAATCCATAAACTTCCTTCCTTTCTCATCATTTTCTGGTAATCAAGTCTACATTTTGGCTTTTAGTTCATTAGATCTTCTTATGTCCATTTATGGGGGTTTTGGTTCAAGAACCTTGATCCTTGGGACATGGACGTCCCAAGTGGTTTATCTTTCAGATCTGGGATCCAGAAGGGGGTTTCATGGCATAAAGGTGCAAACTTTATGACCATGGAAGCCCCATGCAAGCTTAAGGACGTTTTTATGGCCTTTTAAGCCCAAAAGGGCCATGCATGGAAGTAAAGTCCAAGACTTTACATGTTCATGGGGTGTTTAGGACCTAGATCTAGGTTTTCATGCTTTGGGTTGGAGTAATAAGGCTTTTGGACAAATATCTATGTCCTAAAGAGCTAGGGTTTGAGCAGAACCCATTAAGAAGGACTATAATTTGGTAAAGTTGGAAAATTTAACCTTAAGAAGGCATTTCTGGTGCTTAGAGGAGTTATGGTGTTTGGATCTGAAGAGTAGAGGCTTATCTCTTAAGATGGTCCAAACAGACAGAGGAACGCGTCAAGTCCATAGAGGAACTGGGCGAGTTGAGTCGTATTGTCCCGTTTTCTACTATGGTAGAGCTCGTCAAGTATGTGGTTAACTAGAAGAGTTGATTCACCAAATCGAGACCAGTAGTAGTCAGGGAACTCGGCGAGTCAGGGGGTGACTCGATGAGTTAGATCCCGATTTCTGGTGAAAACCCTTATATTTAGGGTTGGGGACTATATAAGCACCCTTATGGCTCATTTCCTCGGATTTTCCTTAGCCTCCATATTCCAGAAAAGCATTTGAAACCCTAGTTTTGTGTGTGAGTGTGAGTTGGTGTGTATTTTGAACCCTTGAAGGTGAAGGCATTGCATCAAGTAGTTGGAGAAGGAGAACAAGACTATAGATCTGAAGTTGTGTTGTGCCCTAGGAGCTCCAAAAGGTAAAAAGCTTGGATCTTTATACTTTTATGATATAGATCTAGTCATTTTAGGTTTATGGAAGCATTCTTTTCCCAAAATTTCCAAGATGGTGCATGTTATGATTTGGATGAAATGAGTTGTCCTTTTAGACTTTAGAAGAGGTTGTAAGTGATAAAAATGGTGTCCCAATAACTAGACTTGTCTCATGCATGAAGTAGGAAGGTCTTAATGGATTAAGACCATGTGTTAAGAACTTTTTGGACGTCCAAAGTGATAAAGTTCAAGACTTTATAGTCCTATGGCACATTTGGTCAATAGATCTGGAGTTTGGGCTTAAGTGCTTAAGCCATTAAGCACTTATTAGGGTTTTGGTTGAACCCCGCGTACGCCCATCGTAATTCCTATACGCCTAGCGTACGGGGTCAACCACCCCAATGGCGGTCAACACAAAACAGGAGTATGCCCAACGTACCGGAGGAGTACGCCCCACATACGTCCTTTGTTGGGCTTTTGACTTTTGGGTTTTGGGTTTGGGCTGCTCTTAGACTATTTGGACTTGGGCCTCATTGGGCCCTAAATAATTTAAGTTGGGTCAGTTTTGATAAGTGGTCCTATGGTAAGGCCCATTTGGAAAAATTGGGCCATTGATGGGCTTATGTATATAGACTTTGGGTACTGAATTGATATTGGGACTTGGGCCCAAATTAGAGAAATGGACAATATGGACCCTTTGGAAATTTTGAGATTTCACTTATTAATTTAGTATTCTTCATTTTAGACCGTCGAGTTTGTCGGTGAGGTAGCGGTTGGAGACTCTCAGTTCAGTTCTGCACTACTTGCAAAGTGAGTTATTCTCATTATATCAACAGGGTCTAAGGCACCAATGCAGGCCCTTCGGATTGCATCCGGGTTTATTGCATGCTATGCTTATTGATTAACACTCTAGTAGTTAGGATGATAATATGCTTAGTGGTCTGCTATGTTGGTATCCTAGCTATAGGATGATGCTATGCTAATTGATTTACTAGTTGTCGATTTATATATTTATATACTAGCATATGTTACTTATGTGTTCATGGTTGTTTGTCTGGTGCTCTGGTTGAGGTGGTCCTGCTTTGTGTTGAAGGCTAACATACCCGGGGCGGTCCGGATAGGCTGTAGGCCCTACGAGTCGGTCCAGTCATGCTGAAGGCCTGACGAGCGGTTCAGATAGGCTGTAGGCCTTGCGAGGCAGTCCAGTCATGCCGAAGGCTCGGGAGCAGTCCATATTGGTTGTAGGCCTTGCGAGGAGGTCCAGTCATGTTGAAGGCTCATTATGCATAATGTTTGTTATTATATTGTTTGGTTTATGTATGTTCGTATTTTGGGGGTAACTCACTAAGCCTTCGAGCTTACATTTATTTATTATTGTTTCAGGTACTTCAGGTGACCATGGAAAGGCGAAGGCATGACGTACACATCCTCACACTTTATGACTTGGGATTTCTGGGAACTCTGATTGGAAACTGTTTTGAAAACAATTTGTGAACTATGTTGGTGTTTGAATAATTTTATCTACCTAGGTTGGTTTTGAAAAGTTTAAATTTTGGGTAAATTTGCGTGGTTGTTACATTACGGGTATGCATCTTCTCCTTATCTCATTACTTATATTGATTATTTCTTATGTTTATGTGTTTTATTATAGGATCGTTCCTTGTGATCGATATATGCCCAAATATTGTTTGATTTGGGGGCTACCCGATCTTTTGTGTCGATCACACTCAGCAAGTGATTCTTAGGAGCTCCAGGGGAGTTGGATTGCCCGCTTCATGTGGAGATAGCAGATGACCGGACCGTTAGGGTTGCGAGGTTTCACTGGGGATGTACACTACAGTTATTCGATGACCAGTTTTCAGTAGATTTGGTTCTTATTCTCCTGCAAGGGAACAAGGTCATCGTGGGTATGGATTGGCTGAGCCCTAATGGGGCAGTGATCGACTGCGAACAGCATCTAGTGAGGGTTCAGACTCCTAGTGGCAGAGGGCTAGTGGTTCATGGTGAGAGACCGGAGGGTGGATTGACTCTATGCTCAGTAGCGAGAGCGAGGCGCTACCTTCAGCAGAGTTGCACAGGATAAGTCGCCTATATCAAGGATACCCGAGATAAGGGTAAGGCGACAACCGATGATGTACCGGTAGTTGAAAGTACCCGGATGTATTCCCAGAGGATTTAATTGGGGTAACTCCAGAGAGACAGGTTGAGTATAGGATTGACCTAGTCCCTGGTGCGGCTCCGGTTACCAAATCACCATATCGGTTGTCTCCTCCCGAGATGCAGGAGTTGTCTACGCAGCCGCAAGAGATGCTATACAAGGGATTTATCAGGCCGACCAGTTCACCATGGGGAGCCCCGATCCTGTTTGTAAAGAAGAAGGACGGGTCACATTGCATGTGCATAGACTACCAGGAGCTAAATAAGGTAAAGGTGAAGAACCGTTATCCCCTCCCGAGGATTGATGATTTTTTTGACTAGCTACAGGGTGCATCTTGGTTCTCCAAGATTGATCTACGGTCGGGTTATAACCAAATTCGAGTCAGAGATGAGGATGTGTAGAAGACCGCTTTTAGGACTCACTATGGTCATTATGAATTTGTGGTGATGCTGTTTGGGCTCACCAATGCCCCAGCCACGTTCATGGACCTCATGAACCGTGTTTGCAGACCGATGTTGGATCGGTCTATGATAGTCTTCATTGATGATATCTTGGTCTATTCCAAGACCCAGGAGCTACATGGGGAGCACCTGAGGGAGGTGATGGAGACACTGAGGAGGGAGAGACTTTTTGCAAAGTTCTCCAAATGTGATTTCTGGTTGTGCGAGGTGCAATTTCTTAGGAACCTTCTCAACCAAAAGGGTATTTTGGTCGATTTGGCCAAGATAGAGGTCGTGATGCAGTGGGAGATTCCGAGGTCTCCAACTGAGATTCAGAGTTTCCTTGGTTTAGCGGGTTACTACAAGAGATTTATTCAAGACTTCTCTAAGATCGTTGTTCCATTGACCAGACTGACCAAGAAGTTGGTGACCTTCTGATGGAGGCCTGAGCAGCAGACAACCTTCGAGACTCTCATACATCGGTTATGCGAGACATCGATTCTGAATTTGCCAGAGGGCGTTGATGACTTCGTGGTATACTGTGACGCTTCTATTAAAGGCATCGGTGCGGTGTTGATGCAGTGGGTGTTGGATTATGTGTCTAAGCACATAACTATAATTGGTATGTACTTGACCCGAGAGTAGCATGGTCCATTTGGGTTGCATATCACCGGGACAATTTGATAGGATGGATTTTTGAGAAGAGGTTATTTATGATTTGTTAATATATTATAAGCTCTAATATATTAACATGAAATCATATTATTTAATTAGTATTGATCAAGAATTAATTTGGAATTAATTTTGCGATCAAAAGAGACTAACTAAATATATGGGGATTGATTTGGTAAATCAATGATTCTTATAGTGTGGGCCAATTGCTATTTAGGATGGGCTACACCAATATGGTAGTACATGGAGGTTTAACCCATGGATCTTAGGTAATATGAAGAGTCATAGGCATTAGGGTTTACAAGGTGCTAACCCAAATCTTGCCACACTATATAAGAAGCCCCTTAACATCCAAAATCGGGCACTAGATGTTCTAAGAGTTCATGAGCCGATTTGGGTGTAAGAATATTCTCTCAAAAGTCATCCTTTGTCCAAAGGTGTTTTGTGATTCCATTTGAGGTGCAACACTTGGGGCACTAAGCTCTTAAGGCCAAACATAACAAGTTCTACAAGCCACAACCAAGAGGTAACTCCATAACTCAATTTTATGTTGTTTATATCATCTTGTATGATAGTTGTAGGCTTAATGCTTTAGAAAGAATATTGCATGTATAATTAGAAAAAAAACATAGATCCAAAGCATTTAGGGTTGTATGTGCACCATAGGATGTTGTAGTATACTAAAACCCATCAGCAGGGTCATGTGATAGCTTATGCTTCGAGGCAATTGAAGCCTCACAAGGCTAACTATCCGACGCATGATTTAGAGTTGGGGGCTGTGGTTTTCGACCTCAAGATTTGGTGGAATTACCTCTATAGGGTCCGTTGTACCATTTACACAGACCACAAGAGTTTGAGGTACATCATGGATCAGTCGAATCTGAACATGAGGCAACTTCGGTGGTTAGATGTGGTGAAAGACTACGATTGTGAGATCATCTATCATCCGAGCAAGGCTAACGTCGTGGCCGATGCACTGAGCCGCAAGGTAGTAGAGGCTCTGATTCGAGACATATGTTTGAGGATGACAGTGATTACCCCTTTTTGGAGCAGATCAGAGAGGCACAAGTTGAGGGCCTGAAGAAGGAGCGCCAGAAGTGCGAGTGGATCATAGGCCAGGTAGCCTCCTTTGATTATGATAGCCGTGGGCTGTTGACCTGCATGGGAGGGTTTGAGTACCGTACTATGGCGGAGTGCGGCAGACTCTGATGGATAAGGCCCACAAGTCCAGGTTAACCATCCATCCCGAGGCGAAGAAGAAAGAGATCTTCGTCCTGATTACTGGTGGCCCTACATGAATCGGGATGTAGCTTGGTACATTGAGAGGGTGCTTGACCTGCAGGAAGGTAGAGCACCAGATGCCTCACGGCAAGACACAACCATTAGGTATTCATGTGTGGATGTGGGAGGACATTATAATGGGTTACATTACTAAGTTTCCCATGATCGCACATGGAGTTGATTCGATATGGGTGATCGTGGATCGATTGACCAAGAGTGCTCATTTTATCACGATCCAAGAGAGGATATCGGCTGAGAAGCTGGTCGAGATTTATGTGCGAGAGGTAGTGGCACGTCATGGAGTGCTTGTCTCGATGGTGTCAGGACCGAGATGTGCGTTTCATTTCCCAATTTCAAATGCGGTTCCACGACGAGGTGGGTAGTCGTCTCCACTTTAGCACCGCTTTCCACCCCCAGAAGGGTAGACAGAGCGAGAGGATGATTCAGACTCTCGAGGACATGATTCATGCTTGTGTTTTGGCTTTTGGTGGCAGTTGGGATACGTATCTTCTGTTAGAGGAATTTTCGTATAACAATAGCTACCACGTCAACATAGACCGACCTCCCTTCAAGATGCTCTACGGGTGGAAGTGTAGGAACCCAATCTGTTCGGGCGAGGTCGGTCAAAGGGTCATGAGGAGTACTGAGGTAGTACTCAAAGCTACAGAGCAGATCCAGTAGGTCCAGAGTAGGCTCCACACTAGTCAGAGTCGGCATAAGAGCTATGCCGACAAGCGACGTTCAGACTTGGAGTTTCAGGTGGACGACATGGTCCTCCTGAAGGTGCCACCATGGAAAGGTGTCATCTGGTTCTGGAAACGGGACAAGCTGGGCCCCAAGTATATCGGCCCCTTCAGGGTCATAGCCCGGGTGGGCAAGGTGGCGTACCGATTGGATCTTCCAGCAGAGCTCAGCCAGATCCACAACACTTTCTATGTATCCCATCTACGAAAGTGCTTAGTGGATGCCTCTAGAGGACATTCAGGTTGATGATAGCCTGAATTACATCAAGAGACTAGTGACTATTCTCGATAAGAAGACGAAGGAGTTGAGGAACAAAAGGATTGACATGGTGAAAGTGCAGTGGCAGCACTGTAGGGGTTCAAAGTGGACTTGGGAACCCGAGGAGAAGATGATGGAACACTACCCAAAGTTGTTTCCAGATGCAACAGACTTCGAGTACGAAGTGTAAGTCAAGTGGGGGAGAATTGTAACGCCTCATTCCTGTTACACATTTAATTTTAATTTGTTTATTTTTGTATAGCTACTCGACGAGTTGGGAGCACTAGACTCGTCTAGTAGAAGCGAGATTAGACGTGAGTTTTAAGCCATCTATTCGACGAGTTGAGAGCCATCAATTCGGCGAGTAGGTCTGCTAGAATGAAATCCTAATTTCGGGGTTTTGCTCCCTATTTAAGAACTTTAATCCCCGCCTTATGGCCTCATTTCTAGCTTCCAAGTCCCAAACCCTAATCCACGACACCCTAGAGCATTTTGTGAGTGTGTGAGCCATTTTTGAGTAATCTTGTGTGTTCTTGAAGCTTGAAGAAGAAGAAGAAGAAGAAGGAGTAAAACGCTCAAGGAGAAGATAGTAGATCCATAAACTTCCTTCCTTTCTCATCATTTTCTGGTAATCATGTCTACATCTTGGCTTTTAGTTCATTAGATCTTCTTATATCCATTTATGGGGGTTTTGGTTCAAGAACCTTGATCCTTTGGATGTTCAAAACGTCCCAAGTGGTTTATCTTTCACATTTGGGATCTAGGAGGGGTTTCATGGCATAAAGGTGCAAACTTTATGACCATGGAAGCCCCATGCAAGCTTAAGGACGTTTTATGGCCTTTTAAGCCGAAAAGGGCCATGCATGGAAGTAAAGTCTGCGACTTTATGTGTTCATGAGGTGTTTAGGACCTAGATCTAGGTTTTCATGCTTTGGGTTTGAGTAATAAGACTTTTAGACATAGATCTATGTCCTAAAAAGCTAGGGTTTGAGTTAAACCCATTAAGAAGGACTATAAGTGGGTAAAGTTGGAAACTTTACCCTTAAGAAGGCGTTTCTAGTGCTTAGAGTTGTTATGGTGTTTGGATCTGAAGAGTAAAGGCTTAATCTATTAAGATGGCCCAAACAGACAGAGGAACTCGTCGAGTCCATAAAGGAACCCGACGATTCGATTCGTGTTGTCCCGCTTTCTGCGTAGGTAGAACTTGTCGAGTCTGTGGGTAACTCGACGAGTTGATTCGCCACATCACAACCATTAGTAGTCAGGGAACTTGGCGAGCCAGGGGGTGGCTTGACGAGTTAGATCGCGATTTAAGGATTTTAGGACTCGGCGAGTCGGGTCAACCCAGAATGTTGACTTTGACCAGGGGTAAAATTGGCATTGTACCTGATAAGATATAAACTAACTTGATGATCGATTAGATCTTCGTAACAGGTAAACGATGAATGTAAAAAATAGTAAATAACCCAAGTATGAATTAAGAAGGACTATAAGTGGGTAAAGTTGGAAACTTTACCCTTAAGAAGGCATTTCTAGTGCTTAGAGTTGTTATGGTGTTTGGATATGAAGAGTAAAGGTTTAATCTATTAAGATGTCCCAAACAGACAGAGGAACTCGTCGAGTCCATAAAGGAACCCGACGAGTCGATTCGTGTTGTCCCGCTTTCTGCGTAGGTAGAACTCGTCGAGTCTGTGGGTAACTCGACGAGTTGATTCGCCACATCACAACCATTAGTAGTCAGGGAACTTGGCGAGCCACGGGGTGGCTTGACGAGTTAGATCGCGATTTAAGGATTTTAGGACTCGGCGAGTCGGATCAACCCAGAATGTTGACTTGACCAGGGGTAAAATTGGCATTGTACCTGATAAGATATAAACTAACTTGATGATTGATTAGATCTTCGTAACAGGTAAACGATGAATGTAAAAAATAGTAAATAACCCAAGTATGAATTAAGAAGGACTATAAGTGGGTAAAGTTGGAAACTTTACCCTTAAGAAGGCATTTCTAGTGCTTAGAGTTGTTATGGTGTTTGGATATGAAGAGTAAAGGTTTAATCTGTTAAGATGTCCCAAACAGACAGAGGAACTCGTCGAGTCCATAAAGGAACCCGACGAGTCGATTCGTGTTGTCCCGCTTTCTGCGTAGGTAGAACTCGTCGAGTCTGTGGGTAACTCGACGAGTTGATTCGCCACATCACAACCATTAGTAGTCAGGGAACTTGGCGAGCCACGGGGTGGCTTGACGAGTTAGATCGCGATTTAAGGATTTTAGGACTCGGCGAGTCGGATCAACCCAGAATGTTGACTTGACCAGGGGTAAAATTGGCATTGTACCTGATAAGATATAAACTAACTTGATGATTGATTAGATCTTCGTAACAGGTAAACGATGAATGTAAAAAATAGTAAATAACCCAAGTATGAATTAAGAAGGACTATAAGTGGGTAAAGTTGGAAACTTTACCCTTAAGAAGGCATTTCTAGTGCTTAGAGTTGTTATGGTGTTTGGATATGAAGAGTAAAGGTTTAATCTGTTAAGATGTCCCAAACAGACAGAGGAACTCGTCGAGTCCATAAAGGAACCCGACGAGTCGATTCGTGTTGTCCTGCTTTCTGCGTAGGTAGAACTCGTCGAGTCTGTGGGTAACTCGACGAGTTGATTCGCCACATCACAACCATTAGTAGTCAGGGAACTTGGCGAGCCACGGGGTGGCTTGACGAGTTAGATCGCGATTTAAGGATTTTAGGACTCGGCGAGTCGAATCAACCCAGAATGTTGACTTGACCAGGGGTAAAATTGGCATTGTACCTGATAAGATATAAACTAACTTGATGATCGATTAGATCTTCGTAACAGGTAAACGATGAATGTAAAAAACAGTAAATAACCCAAGTATGAATCAAGATGTGTCGAATGATTAGATTACTGAATCCTCAGCAGAGCTTGACTAAGAACTTCCGCTGTAGAGGATTCTAGGGTTACAAAACAAGAACGATAAATATGCTGAACAATAAATCTCTAATCGTTACTAATCATCCTCTCATTCTAAGATGCATGCAAGCACCTATTTATACTAAACCCTACGAAACTCACGGATGGACAGACCCATACCGGAGATACATATTGGACTAGCTAACGAGCCCAATAGACGCAACACTAAATACGACCCAACAATCTCCGCGTTTGCGTTAAATTGGAGTGAGACTACTTCTTCTTCTTGCTTGGGCCAGCAGCAGGAACCTTCTTTGTAGCATCAAACAGACGTGAGATTAGTGCAAGGATAGTCTGTCTGAACCGAATGTACCATTGAATCACATCATCAAAGTACTTAACATCATCCGCTGTGTTCTTCTTGCATCGATGGATGATCCCCAAACCGTGTTCCAAACAGGCAGTGGTGTAGAGATGTTTGTCTGCCAAGGCGAAAAGACATTTCTGTCCTTCGTTCCTGGTAAACATGACAGAGTTTCTCTTTGCGTCAATCTTCCCCATCTGCATCATGTTGAGATCACTGGCAGAGCCAACAGGAGATATGGTAGGCTTCTTCTTAAACACGCTCACAATCTCCTGATCCATCAAAGCAACTTCCATGATATAGCATACAAGCATCCTCTTAAAGTGGTCGATGATCGGACCATATTCAGCTTTGTTTGTAAGAAGGATGTTGTGCAAGATAATCCGATCATGGGGATTAAGGTTGGGAAGATCTGCAAGTGAGATGGCATGCTCGGTTTTGGCAGATCCCCGAAGTACCTTGAACCGAACGTTGGTGAAGTTGCCTTCCCTGTACGGCTTCAGGACCTGAACATTGACGATTTTATGAGCACTCCAAGTCTGGTATTGGGGCTGAGCTGCCTTCAGAAAAAAATCGATTAAGTCCCGATCAACCTGTGGATGAGGATGAGGGAACTCTGCAATGTTGGAGAAGGCATGAAAAATAAACGCCTTTCGGGTAAGTGGCATGTCGAACTGTGAGTCGACAGTGTTAGAACGATCTAAAGAGATCATAGGTTCTAGCCACAAGATACTTGGTGTGTCAATGGCTTCTTTAATCAGCCTCTCAAGAGTCCAGGAAGGAAAAAGATTTTTCCTGCTCTCGAGAAGGTCGTGGGCTTCTTTCTGTTTCCTTTCGGCTTCTTCAGCCTCTTTAGCCACACGAGCACTGATATCAACCTCTTTATCCCGACGTTGCCGCTTCAGAATATCGGCAATTGTCTCCTTATCATCATCTTCACTCTCCTCAGCAATGTTTTTGCCTTTGTCTTTCACACCGGAATCGGAGGCTTGGCCTATTGGAGGAGGTTCGGTTGTGTGTGTTGTTGTTGAAGTAGGAGGTGGTTGAGACATAGTTTCCTTCTCTCCCCCTTGTTTCGGAAAGGACACGAAATCAAGTAGCCCTTCGATTTTGTTGTGTAGAGAGAGGGCGGGAGCGAGCTTCTCTGCAAGGTCACGCCTCACAGTATAATTAAGAATTGGATCATGTGCTTCAAGGATGTTTGAGATAGCAGAGTGGACATCCGAAACACACGATTTAACAACCTCTCTTTCAGATCGAAGAGACTCAATCTCCTATTGGGCAAGATGTGAGATGTTGCATGAACTGATGAAGAATCTGCCATTGTTGGATGAAAGTGAGAGAGATGATGAACAGTAGAGGTTGGAGGAATTCTTGCTCTCTGGAAATATAGGTATAGTAAAGATGTAAACGGTGGTTTACATTGCCTTTTATACTGAGGGTAGAGGAGAGAGAAGAATCTTTCCCAAATCTTTGATTGAAAAACGAAGGGTTTTTCGGAGGTGACTGACGCGTGACTGTTGGCGCTGCTGATGATCATGCATGAGAGAGAATGTCAGGCCCTAATTACACGCCTTCCCATCAGGCGCCGTTTGGAGATGAAACGGTTCCTATTCGCACGCTTTTCCCTCTTGCGCCGTTTGAAATCAAATCGATTGGACTCCCGCCTCAGTCATCATTTCGTCATCTTATCTCTTTAAAGTGTAACGACATCTTTTAGAATAAAATCACCACGTGGATCAATGTTAACCACAACATTTAAAAGCAACCAATCCAATTAAAACGCCTTGAAATTAATGAAACCAGAATTTTGGAAAATCAAAAAGATTTTCGTGCTGAGTGTGTAAAAGAAAAGAAATAAAGCAACACTTTTGAGGGATAATGTGATGTCAATAAAGACACGAAACAATGGATCCCGGGCACGAATCTCTTCCTTCAAAGTCAAGAGAGACCTTAAAGTGTTTGTGTGGTTTCCCGTTGAATAACGATCAGACACTTATTAAGAAGTGTTGAAAGGCTTCTTTTAATTAGGCTTATGAGGGTGGCTTTCGCTTCGATTCAGAATTCCTAATCTTGATATAGGATAGAAATCGAACGAAGGACTTGTGAGACCAATGTAGTCTGTTGAACAAGTAGGTTGGAGATAATGTAAGTAGCAAGGTGAACTAATATATATGAAATCTCAAAAATAAAAAAATTAAAATTGGATCCAAAGGGAAGAAATGTTATTGGATTTAACAATTTCATAGGAATCACTCAAAAGAAAAATAGAGATTTCGTGTTGTACCCCATGGATAAGTCCGTCAATTCATTAGTGAAAGCTAGAGCAAATTAATTGTTCACCGTCAATGCATAATAGGTATTGAATTTAGGGTTTCACTTAGCACGTAGTGACACGAAGCTAAGATCATGAACACAGAAATTGTGCAACCATAAACCTCAGTGGTAATATCTGAGAGTTTCAAGGGTTACGTTTGTGAAGTGAAGGTGATGGAGAAAAGTAATGTAGGTGGTGTAAAGAGACCAAAGTACCTCTGCTATAAAAATAGGGACCAAGCAGACAACTCTTATCTCATGTGAGAAGAGAGTTAGGTAGCTCATGATTAGAATAATTATGAGAGCTTAATTGGAAAGACAAGGTTTGTTTGTACCAAGTCAGTAAGGCTATTATTCAGAATCAGATGAGGCTTTGGACACATACAACAGCATGCTTCTAGGGACACTTAGCTAGTGAAATGTTTTACCCACAAAGAGACAGAGAAAAAAAAAGATAAGAGCCAAGATAAAAAATAAAAATTAAAAAATATTTTTGGAATTTTTGAATTTACAAAAGAAAAAGAAAAAAATAAAAAAAATTAAAAGGATGAAAAATATTTTGGAGTTTTTGATAATAATAAAAAAATAAGACATAAAAAAACAAAAAAAATGTTGAAACCGAACCCGAGCGTTCGGTCTATTTCGGTTGAGAAAAAAATTTTGGAACCAAACCCGAGCGTTCGGTTTATTTCGGGTGAGAAAAATTTTGGAACCGAACCCGAACGTTCGGTCCATTTCGGTTGCCAGAAAAATTAAGTTTGAAAAAGAAGAGAACATTGACAATAAGATAAATGAATTTGGAAAGATAATACAAAAGATTTACAACCAACGAAACTACCTTTGAGTGATAAGCTAAGATCAGATGATACAACCGAACCCAAGCGTTCGGTTCATTTCGGTACACCAGATCAAGACCTGAACCCGAGCGTTCGGTCTATTTCAGCATACAAGAGACCCGAACCCGAACGTTCGGTCTATTTCGCTTCTTACTTTTGATCTTGAGAGATAATTTTTGGTACCGACTCCGATTCCATCATTCCAAGCCCTTGCAGAATTTTGTTGAAAGAAGCTTTAGGAAGAGCTTTGGTGAAGATGTCAGCCAGTTGATCAGTGGTTCGAACAAAGTGAATTTTGACGTTCCCATCTTCCACATGATCCTTAATGAGGTGATACCTCAGTGCTATGTGCTTAGTCTTGGAGTGTTGCACTGGGTTATGAAAGATCCTAATTGCACTTTCAGAGTCACAATATAGTGGGATCTTTTTCATATTGAGTCCATAGTCCCGAAATGGCTTTGGATCCAAATCACTTGAGAAGTACAGGAGGTAGCTGCGATGTATTCTGCTTCAGCTGTAGACAGAGATACACAAGTCTGTTTCTTTGATTGCCAGCTTACCAACTTCCCGTCAAGGAATTGGCAGCCTCCAGTGGTGCTTTTCATGTCTAGTCCACAACCTCCAAGGTTTGCATCTGAGTAGGCTTGAACGAAGAAACCTGAGTTTGATGGATACCATAAACCGAGAGAGGTAGTTCGTTTGAGATACCAGAGTATGTTCTTCACTGCAAGCATATGAGGTTCACGAGGATTCGCCTGAAATCTAGCACAGTAACAAACAGAAAACATTATATCAGGCTTGCTAGTAGTAAGGTACATTAGCGAACCGATCATCTGGTGATATAGCGTAATATCGACTGCTAGCTTATCCAAGGATGGAGTGAGCTTGGTGCCGAACGCCATTGGAACTTTAACCTTTGAGTCTCCCATCATGCCGAATTTAGCAAGGAGAGTCTTGGTGTAAGCTTCCTGGTTAATAAAGATGCCTTCGGGTCCCTGTCTAATATTTAAGCCAAGGAAAAAGTTAATTGGACCCATTGAGCTTATTTCAAATTTAGTCTCCATCAGCTTTCTGAATTCAGCCGTTAAGCTAGGATTCGTTGAGCCAAAGATGATATCATCGACATAGATTTGAACAATCATAAGGTGGTTACCTTCCTTCTTACGAAAGAAGTTTGGGTCAACCGAACCTTGTTTGAATTTAGACATCTTTAAAAACTTGGTTAGCGTTTCATACCAGGCTTGCGTTTCATACCAGCCACAGGAGCAAAAGTTTCTTCATAATCGATTCCTTCCTCCTGGCAGTATCCTTTCACCACTAGACGAGCTTTGTTTCTTATCACATTGCCTTCCTTGTCCATTTTATTTCTGAAGACCCATTTGAGATCAACAACTGAGGCATCTTGAGGAGTTGGAATGAGGCGCCAAACTTTATTTCTTTCGAATTCATTAAGTTCGTCTTGCATAGCCTGAACCCTATCAGAGTGATCAAGAGCAGTTTTTACTGTCTTTGGTTCAACTTTTGAGACGAAAGAGTTAAACATACATAATTCTACTTTTGAAAATAAAGATGTTTGCTTTGCCTTCAGTTGAGATCGGTTCAACACCTTTTCAGAGACATTACCCACAACCTGTGAAAAAGGATGATCTCTAGTCCATTTGACAAAAGGATGGTAATTTGGATCATAGGATGGATCTAATTCAGCATTTACCATCTCTTCTAATTCATATTGACTGTCATCGTCGTAAAACATATCAGCATTCTCCCCCTCGACTGATGAGCTTTCAGGTGTATCATGTCTTTCTGATGCTACAGGAGTTTCGGGTGGTGTTGAGCTTTCGAGTGTTGTAGTACCTTCGGGTGCAGTAGAGTTTCCGGGAGCTATAGTACCTTCGGGTGTAGTAGAACTTTCGGGTGCAGCTAGAGAAGAGTTCTCCCCTTCAACTTGTGAACTTGGCTGTTTTGAAGAAGATGGATTCTCCCCCTCAACTGAAGCACCGTGCTGAGAAGGTTCAGTTGGAACTGATTCTCCTTCACCCAGTTGTTTGGCAGCGTCATCGACGATTTGCTTCAGATGATCAACTTTGTTGTCTGCTGAATTGGCTTCTGAGAGAGTAGCCTTCTCCAGTTCATCGAACAACTCCACAAACTGCTCAAACAAATTTGCTATCGAGGCTGTGACTTGGCCTGTTTGAGAGAAGATTTCTCCAACTGTCTCTTCAGTGGCCTTCAGCTTTTTAACATAGTTATCATCGAAAGTCACATAATACGTTTCTTCAATCTTCCTCGAATGCTTGTTTAAAACCCTGTATGCTTTCGAAGTGAGAGAATATCCCAGAAAAATCCCTTCATCGGCTTTTACGTCGAACTTGTTACGATGTTCTTTAGAATTGAAGATAAAGCATCGTGAGCCGAATACGTGGAAGAATTTGACGTTCGGCTTTCTGTTGTTGATGATCTCATAAGGAGTAAGAGTGAAACGCTTATTGAGATAGGACCTGTTCTGCATAAAACATGCTACAGAAATTGTTGGATAAGGTGTCTAAGTCCATAACTTATTTGGTATATACTTGACCCGACCGGCATGGTCCATTTGGGTTGCATCTCATCCAAACTATTATGGATAATTTTATGAGAGTTATACACATATGTTTATTAATATATTATGAGTTATAATATATTAATATGAAGTTACGTTATTTAATTAGTTTTAGTCTTAAATTAATTATGGATTAATTTAGAGATTAAAAGGAATACTAATTAAATTATGGGCTATTTGTTTTATATAGTGTGGGCTAATACTCATTTGTTAATGGGCTAGGCTTATGTGGAAGTCCATGGATGATCCATGGAGCTTTTAACCCATGGATCCTTGGAATAGGAAAAGACATGGGTTATTAGGGTTTCACCCTAACCATGCATACTATATAAGCATGCTTATGGAGCATGAAAGAGAAAAAAAAGATAGCCTAAGAGAAAGCTAGTGTTCTAGTGTGTGTGTGCATGTGTGTGGCCGAAAATACAAGAGTGTGTATACTCTCTCAAAGTTTTCCAAGAGTTTGTGGTGTTTGTGATTCCATTTGAGGCATTCACACTATTGGTGCTTGGCCCTCAAACTCCTAAGAACCCAACACAACAAAAGGTATGTAATCTCTTCTAACTCTTTTATGTTGAAATGTTCCCCATGCCATGTTAGATAGGTTATAAACCTTGGAAAATTATTATTTTGCATGTATTTAGACAAACATAGATCCAAGGTTTATTAGGGTTGCATGCACACTTAGGAAGTGTTAGATTGCTCAAAACCCAACAGTGGTATCAGAGCCTAGGCTTGCTTGTTTGATACTTGATGCAAAATAGTAAAAAAAGTCGAAATCGTTGCTGTCTGCATGCTAGACTCGCCGAGTCCATTGGGGGGACTCGCCGAGTCCGAGGCAAACTTCAACCTACTCGACGAGTCCGTTCGTGCACTCGGCGAGTAGGATCGAAAGAATGCAGAATCTCGACTTTTGCTGTTGGAAATGGACTGGAAACATTACCCTAAATTGTTTTGGTGTTGTAAAACTTATTTTAGTTGGTGTAATGGTTGTTCTAATCCATTTACAATAGCATATATCAAAAATCCATGATTTTATGTGTTCATATAATTCTTGAATTTTTGATGATCATGTTCATGTTCTTATGAATTTAGAAAATGATAGGAATTATTTGCTGAATTGTTTAGAATTAATTCTTAATCATTTATGTGTTTTAATGGAGTCCATAATTTGTCCTCAAGTTATGGATTACCAAAGGTCACTTTCATTTAACACACACTTAAAACACATAAGTTACATGAAAATGAAGAGTCTTCATTTTTATGAACCTTTAATTCATAAGTTATGAAATGAAGAGTTTTGCAAAGTTACAAAACTTGTCCTCAAGTTTTGGAATTTGTAAAGTTTCACACACTTTAATAAACTTTAATTCCAAACCTTAGAGTTTTAATAGTTAAAATTCAACCCTTATACTATTTATAACATTAATGGTTAATTATTATATATATGTATAAGAATAAGTCGTTTTACCGTTAGTAGGCCTCATTCACGAAGCCGGTCTATAAGGTGGGTATAAGGTTGTTGCCTATAAAATGGCGACTTAATGGGTGTATACTCTCACCCACCGCTTGCTTGATCGGTGGAGGGTCGTTAGCCGAACGGGTAGAACAACGACTTTAAATCCTCATTAAAAGTATAATGAATATTATAAAATAACTAAACTCTTTTAATTCCCAATCTTAGTTATTTTAGGAAAATGTGAACATGGTGCTAATCCATGGAATTCACACTTTGTACCTTACCAAGTCGTTAGTGGAGCGTGTGTGGTTAACCGACACACTAATTAGACTAGTAAGGATCACGAAGGGTAACTTAATGTTGTCATAGATCAATGGAGCGTGTGTGGTTAACCGGCACATTGATTAGGTGATAATATTAGGAGTACCAAGTGAGTTAGCATGGTTATTCACACCTTGTTTTGTGATCCTCGGCATCCCAGTCACAAAACTTGAAGGGCACAATCGAGATTGAAACATGCCATTGAAAAGTTCAATGAATCTCAAAAGAATCTAGGAATTTCAAATCCAATTAAACCTAATTAATCATTTCGTTTTCATGGTGGAAATTGGTGAATCGTCATTCGCCTACCTTTCAAATATATTATTACTTAGATTACGGCATCCCTCTTCTAAGTGTAATATATTGTGATTGGATCCTAGCCTTAATATTACATTTGGGTGTCTTATTAAGGATCCTAAATATCTAATCTAAACTTACTTTCCTCTTTCAGATGTCTTCCAACACTAATGCTTCAGGCTCTAACCCAACTGGTTCTTTCTCTCTCATGAATCTTTGTGGGAGGGTCATCTTTGATGGTTCCAACTTCATGGATTGGATTAGGAACATCAGGATGGTTACTCGTTACGAGGACAAGGAATATGTCCTCGATAAGGAGTTAAAAGAACTTGATGAGTCTACTGCTACTCCTGAGGAGATCGCTGAATTCAGGACTCATGAGAGAGATGCTACTAAGGTGGCATGTATCATGATGGCCACGATGACAGCCGAGCTCCAAAAGTCATATGAAGATTTCTACCCTTTTGAGATGCACCAAGACTTGATGGAAAGGTACCATCAGAGTGCTCGTCAGGAGCGGTATGAAATAATCTCCTCCATAATAACTACCCGCATGAAGGACGGTGAATCCGTCACGGGCCACATGCAAAAGATGCAAAGGTATGTGGACCGTTTGCTGAAGCTGAATGTTAACATCCCCGAGGAGTTAGCAATTGACATCATTTTGCACTCCTTGCCTTCTTGTTATGATCATTTTCGAATGACATATCATATGAACAAGGAGGAAGTTACCCTCAGCAAGCTTCAAGGACTCTTGAAGACCGCTGAAACCGGTCTTAAGGGTAAAGCGGTTGTTACCTCTACTACTCCTACTCCAACTTCTACCCCTGTTTTAGCTATTGGGCAAGGCAAAGGGAAAAAGAGGAAGCACCCTTCGAAGGGTACCAAGGGAAAGTCTCTTGAAGGCTCCTCATCCAAGACTAAGAACGGTTCTGTCACTCCTTCTGCCATTCCAAAGGATGCTGAATGCTTTTATTGCCATGAAAAGGCACACTGGAAGCGAAACTGCCCTAAGTACTTGCAGGATCTAAAGGATGGGAAAGTGAAACCCACCTATGCAGGTATTTACACTATATTGTCTAATTACTCAACATATTCTAACTCTTGGGTGCTTGATACAGGATGTGGTATTCACATATGTTCTGATTTGCAGGGCCTAAGAAGAAGTGAGGATGTGGAGCACGGGAAGATAAACTTAATCATGGGGAATAGGAAGGCTTCACCTGTTTCCAAGATTGGAGTTTATACTTTGTTGCTTAATAATGGGTTAAAATTAGATTTGAATAAATGTGTATACTCGTCTGAAATGGCGAGGAATATTATTTCTTTTCATGCTTTGTACAAACAAGGTTTTACCTTTTCGTTTGATAATGAATGTGGTGGTATTAATGCTTTCTTTAATAATGTGTTTTATTTTAAAGCATTACCTTGTGAGGGCGTGTATGAAACTGTGTCGATTGTAGACAACTTAGGAAATAATGTGTTGTATATTGATTCTTCTACTAGCCTAGATAAAGCATCATTGTGGCATTGTCGTCTTGGACATGTAAACAAGAAACGCATAGACCAACTCCAAAAGAGTGGAGTCTTGGAATCATTTGACCTCAAATCAGATGATAGTTGTGAATCTTGTCTACTTGGAAAAATGACAAAATCACCCTTCACTGGAACTTGTGAGAGGGGTGAAGGTTTGTTGGACCTAATACATACTGATGTATGTGGGCCATTCAAAACCGCCACAAGGGACGCTAATCGGTATTATGTGACTTTTATTGATGATTATAGTAGATATGGGTATGTCTACTTGATCAAACACAAGTCCGAAACCTTTGAAAGGTTTAAGGAATTCAAACAGGAAGTAGAAAATCAATTGGGCAGGAACATTAAGATGCTTCGATCCGATCGAGGTGGTGAGTATCTTAGTACCGAGTTCCTTGACTATCTTAAGGAGTGTGGGATTGTCTCACAATTGACTCCTCCCAGGACACCACAGCTGAATGGTGTAGCTGAGAGGCGTAATCGTACCTTGTTGGACATGGTTCGCTCTATGATGAGTCGAGTTTCGTTACCAATCTCTTTTTGGGGGTATGCCTTAGAGACTGCCGCCCATATCCTTAATCTAGTCCCTACAAAGAAGGTTACCAAAACACCTCATGAAATGTGGACTGGGAAGGTTCCCAATTTGGACCACATCAAAATTTGGGGTTGCGAAGCCTTCGTGAGGCGTGAAACTCATGATAAGCTTGAACCCCGAAGTGAAAGGTGTATTTTCATCGGCTACCCACAGAAATCCTTCGGTTACCTTTTCTACAGACCCAGTGAGAATGTGGTCTTTGTAGCACGAAGAGGGATCTTTCGCGAGAAAGAATTTATAAGCCAAGGAGACAGTGGGAGGCAGATTGATCTTGAAGAAATTCAAGAATCAATTGGTGAAGGAACCTCAGACACTAGCAATCAACCTGAGGTTGAAACTCCTGTTGATCCAGCTGACGAGTCTGTACCTCCGAGACGTTCCACACGGGTTAGGAACACACCTTCGTTTTATTATGGTTTTCATATTACTACGGAAGGTGATACGTTTATTAGTGATAGTACACTAGTAAATTTGGATGAACCTAGCAGTGTTAAGGAAGCCATGGCAGGCCCGGAGTCTGCTAAATGGAAGGAGGCTATGGACAGCGAGATACAGTCCATGTATGACAATCAAGTTTGGAACTTGGTTGACAATGTACCAGGCCGTAAAACAGTCGGGTGCAAATGGATCTTCAAAAAGAAGACCGACATGGAAGGAAAAGTGCATACTTATAAGGCTCGACTGGTTGCGAAGGGTTTTACTCAAACTCAAGGTATTGATTATGATGAAACCTTCTCGCCGGTGGCCAAGATTAAGTCTATTAGGGTTATGTTAGCCATTGCAGCATTTCATGATTATGAAATATGGCAAATGGATGTCAAAACCGCTTTCCTTAATGGAAAGTTGGCTGAGGATGTGTACATGAATCAGCCAGAGGGTTTTGTCAATGCAGAGTACCCTAATAGAGTATGCAAGCTTAAGAAATCCATTTATGGATTAAAACAAGCATCTCGTAGCTGGAATCTTTGTTTTGATGAGAAGGTAAAAGAGTTTGGCTTCTTGAGAAGCGAAGATGAGTCTTGCGTGTATGTCAGAGCTAGTGGGAGTATAGTTAGCTTCTTGGTACTGTATGTGGATGACATACTACTCATAGGAAATGACATCCCAACCTTGCAGGAGGTTAAGTCCTGGCTTGGGAAGTGCTTTGCTATGAAGGACCTAGGGGAGGCTACCTATATCCTAGGGATAAGGATATTAAGAGAAAGGAGTAGAAGACTAATTGGACTTAGTCAGAGTATCTACTTGGATAAGGTGTTGAAAAGGTTCAACATGGAGAATTCCAAGAAAGGAGATTTACCGATCCAAAGCAATACCAAACTGAGTAAGACTCAGAGTCCGAGTACAGAGGCTGAGATAGCTGAGATGAGCCAATTACCATATGCTTCCGCAGTTGGCTCGATCATGTATGCTATGACTTGTACCCGTCCTGATGTGGCATTTGCTTTGAGCATGGTCAGCAGGTATCAGGGGAACCCTGGCAAGGCTCATTGGACCGCGGTAAAGAACATTCTCAAGTACCTGCGGAGGACTAAGGATTGGGTCCTTACCCTTGGTGGCAGTGATGACTTGAGAATATTAGGGTATAGTGATGCTGGTTTTCAGACTGATAGGGATAATTTCCGCTCTCAGTCGGGCTGGATCTTTACCTTAAATGGAGGGGCAATTTCTTGGAAGAGTTCCAAGCAGGAGACGGTGGCTGATTCGAGTTGTGAATCAGAGTATATAGCAGCGAGTGAAGCAGCGAAGGAGGCGATATGGCTAAAGAACTTCATCGGAGACCTTGGAGTTGTACCATCTATTAAGGAACCTATAGAGATTTTCTGTGACAACAATGCTGCGGTTATCTTAGCCAAGGAACCAAGAGATCATGGCAGATCCCGACACATTGACAGAAAATATCACTTCATAAGGCACAAGATTGAAGAAGGACTCCTTGTGACAAGGAGGATATCGTCAGATGAGAATCCTGCAGATCCCCTTACGAAGGGACTGACGAGGGTTAAGCATTTTCAGCATGCGAGACGCATCGGGCTGAGGGACGATATTAGTTTTACAGATTAGATAGTTTTCCTGAAACTTGTAAAATGTAATCGACGTTTGATGATGAATAAAATTTGTGATTTATTTATGAGTAAAGCATTACTGTCAATTATTTACTATTGTTTCAGTTTTGCATGTTTTGACTTCCAGAATAATTAATTTGTTCAAACCTCCACAATCGATCATACGTCGGAAGTAGGTATGAATCAAGATTGTCATGAATTGGGTTTGTAGATGCCTTAAAGGTGTTTAGGCATGGCAATGGTTGCTGCAACATTCATGAGTACTCATAAGTTATGAGTATTGGTATAAACCCACGCTCACTTGTATCACTTCATGGAATTTATCTCGAGTGATCGTGAGACGATAACATCATATAAATCTTTAAACCTAGAGATATGAGTTGTTACCTATGAGTTGGTTGTGCATTGATTGCACGTAAACGCATCAGTAACTTGATGTTATAAAACGTGCCTCTGTGTACAATTCAATAAGTAGTAGAACAAGCATATCAGTCGAAGTTTATCTGTTCCTTCTAGAAATAGAAGCGATATCCGGGCCCCTCGATGATTTTGTGTTGACCCATATACCAGGCCTGGTCAGAACTAAACCGATGTGTTCAGTGAAGTTCTTCATCAAACAAATCGGATAATCGAGAAACAACTGCTAGACAATAAGCAAGACATAGTTCCATGTGTTTGTCCGGCTGATATCATGAGAACAGAGGATTATGTGATCACTTATCTAAAATGGCGCTTCATAGTTCGACAGAGTCTTCATTGTTCGAGGGAGTTTTCGAGAGCTACGATTGTTGGTTGGTTCCTGAAGTTATAGGCAAATATAGTTATTAGACTTATCCAAGTGGGAGTCTGTTGGATAAGGTGTCTAAGTCCATAACTTATTTGGTATATACTTGACCCGACCGGCATGGTCCATTTGGGTTGCATCTCATCCAAACTATTATGGATAATTTTATGAGAGTTATACACATATGTTTATTAATATATTATGAGTTATAATATATTAATATGAAGTTACGTTATTTAATTAGTTTTAGTCTTAAATTAATTATGGATTAATTTAGAGATTAAAAGGAATACTAATTAAATTATGGGCTATTTGTTTTATATAGTGTGGGCTAATACTCATTTGTTAATGGGCTAGGCTTATGTGGAAGTCCATGGATGATCCATGGAGCTTTTAACCCATGGATCCTTGGAATAGGAAAAGACATGGGTTATTAGGGTTTCACCCTAACCATGCATACTATATAAGCATGCTTATGGAGCATGAAAGAGAAAAAAAAGATAGCCTAAGAGAAAGCTAGTGTTCTAGTGTGTGTGTGCATGTGTGTGGCCGAAAATACAAGAGTGTGTATACTCTCTCAAAGTTTTCCAAGAGTTTGTGGTGTTTGTGATTCCATTTGAGGCATTCACACTATTGGTGCTTGGCCCTCAAACTCCTAAGAACCCAACACAACAAAAGGTATGTAATCTCTTCTAACTCTTTTATGTTGAAATGTTCCCCATGCCATGTTAGATAGGTTATAAACCTTGGAAAATTATTATTTTGCATGTATTTAGACAAACATAGATCCAAGGTTTATTAGGGTTGCATGCACACTTAGGAAGTGTTAGATTGCTCAAAACCCAACAGAAATAGCATCAGCCCATAAATATAGAGGTAGAGAAGCGAAACTTAGCATGATTCGGGCCGCCTCACACAAAGATCGGTTTCGTCTTTCGACAATCCCGTTTTGTTAAGGGGTGTAGGGAGCTGAGAAGTTGTGACTGGTTCCTTTTTCTGCCAAAAAGTCTTCAAATTCTTTATTCTTGAACTCCAGCCCATTGTCACTTCTGATGTTGCAAACGACTTTCCTCAGCTGCACTTCAACCTGCTTAATAAACATCTTTAGCTTGAGAGTTGCCTCAGATTTGTGCTTCAGAAAGAACACCCATGTACAACGCGAAAAGTCATCAATAATAACAATAATATACTTGCTACCACCAATGCTTTTGATAGACGATGGACCACACAAGTCAATGTGAATCAACTCAAGTGGTTCAACGACTTTAGTGTTTATGATGGATGGGTGACTTTGACGACTCTGCTTCCCCATTTCACACGCAGCACACAAATGTTCTGGATCAAACTTGAGCAATGGAAGACCCCGAACATGACCTCCTGTGACAAGTCTGCTGATGTCCTTGAAGTTGAGATGAGAGAGCCTTCGGTGCCACAACCAGCTTTCGTCAGAATGTGCTTTGGATAACAGACAGATAGCTGGATTTCCTTTGATAGGATTGAGATTAAGAGGAAACATTTCGCCTTTGCGATCGGATTTGAGAATCACTCTTTTTGTTTTCTTCTCTATTATTTCCAAACACTCATCATCAAACGAAACTTTAAGACCGGTACCTCCAACAAGTTGAGATACACTGATGAGGTTATGCTGTAGTCCTTCAACATATGCAACCTTTCTAATCGTGAAGTCTCCATTTGTAATCATCCCATAACCTTTTATTGTGCCGTATGAGTTGTTCCCGAATTTGACATTCCCGCTATTTGGAAGAGATCGGAATTCCCTCAGCTCTTCCTTCCTCCCTGTCATGTGACGTGAGCAGCCACTGTCAATATACCATTCTTCGTCGAACTACTCGTCACTGATAACCTGCAAAAATCAAGCAGATTTAGGAACCCAAAGTTTCTTGGGTCCACGTGAGCCTTTCACAGGAACTGGAATAGTAAGAGATGTGTCAACAAGATATGTTCTTTTTATTAAAGTTGCTTCATCTTTATTCTTAATAGTGAAAACTTTAATTTTGTTGGGATTAGTTACAGTCGGTTTGGATTCAGATGTTGGCGTTTGTGCCTTGGACTGCTTTTGATCATTTTTGAATGAGGAAACCTTCGATTTTCCTTTCAAATCTGTTGAAGATTTTGGATTTTGAGTTTGAACAGAATTGGATTTAGAATGGGGTTGAGAAGAATTAGAACGAGAGAAGTTAGACTGAGAGGTTTTCTTGACTTGAGGTTCTAGGTGGCCCTTTTGTTTTTGATCATTAGTGGGACCGAACCTTGAACCTTGGTAGCTTTTGCTCTCGGAACCGAACCTATGATTTCGGTAGCTGGTGTTCTCTGAACCGAACCTTTCCCTTCGGTTGTTATTCCTTTCAGAACCGAACCTGTCCTTTTAGTTACTTTCTTGCAGTCTGACTGCTCTTTTCTCTGACTTTCTGTCATGATAAGAAAAATGGGCGTTTTGAGATCGCCAGAACTGTTTTCGCTCTGAGAGATTCTTTTTCTATCTCAGATTCCTTTGTTGCTTTTGATCCTTTACTTGCTTTGGATGTCGGTGGATGTTAGCTTTTGCTTTTGCTTTAGGTCAGCCGGTTCACTTTGAACTGATGATGTTTCGCTTGAAGGAGTGACTTCTTGTACAGAAACTTCTTTTGTACCACTAGTACTTGGCACATCGAAGTAGTCAGGCTTGTTTAGTGGCTTCGGCACATATCTGCCTTTGGTTTCTCCCTGACTTTTTCAGAACTATAGCTTCCCTGCCAATTTCGGTTCTTGTTGGTAGGGAACCTTTTCTTAATGAACCTCATAGCATAATCTTCAGAGGTAAGATCATAATCTTCTAAGTTGAGATCTTCATCTTCTACCATGCTTTTGCTTTTAGACAGAAGGTCCAAGGACCCTAAACTAGAGACCACTTTTTTCTCTTGTAAGACAATCTTTTCTTGGGATTTCAAAATCCCTACCAGCTTTGCCAATGAATAAGATTTAAATTGATCATGAGCTTTAACAGTGGACACAACTACTCTCCACTCAGATCTAAGGCCATTCAAAAAGGTTACTTTTTGTTCAATCAGCTTCCTTTCTATATCATGTTTGATCATCTTGCTAAGAAGATGATTGAAGCGATCAAACGCCTGAGTGACAGTTTCATCGGGATTTTGCTTAAATTCGCCAAACTCAGACAAAAGTAAGGTCTGAATGGAATGCTCCAGATCTTCATCTGTGGAATATAGCTCTCGCAGCCTATCCCATATTTCTTTAGCAGTGCTGCATGAACTCACTAGCCTGAATGTATCGGATTGAAGAGCGAATTGAATCAGTGTCAATGCTTTAATGTTGCACTAAAACTTTTCCTTTTCGTCTTGAGCAACATCCTTTACGTCCTTTAACAGATCATTATACTCTTTCTGAGTTTTAATGATTTTTGACGTCGCTGAATGAACAAATGGTCCAGATACGATTGCTTCCCAAATAAGATATCCATTGTCTTCAGATCCGATGACATAATCTTCGAAGTGATGTGCCCAAACTTCGTAATCCTGGGTGTAAAGAATAGGAATCTTCATCGTTGATCCAATGTTGTTTGAAATGTTGATGGGATTTGATTGTGACTCGTCCATGCTTGATCGTTTAACCTGTTTGAAAGATCAGACTTGTAATGAATAATATTAGGGCAAAACAAATAAATGCTGAGTTACGTCAATTATGGAATGACGGCTCAATAAATATTAGTTAATGCGGAATAACCCTAATCGCAAACTCTTTCACAGAAAAGATATGTATAAATTACACAACCTCCTGCTCTGATAACAATTGATAAGATATAAACTAACTTGATGATCGATTAGATCTTCGTAACAGGTAAACGATGAATGTAAAAAATAGTAAATAACCCAAGTATGAATCAAGATGTGTCGAATGATTAGATTACTCAATCCTCATCAGAGCTCGACTAAGAACTTCCGCTGTAGAGGATTCTAGGGTTACAAAACAAGAACGATAAATATGCTGAACAATAAATCTCTAATCGTTACTAATCATCCTCTCATTCTAAGATGCATGCAAGCACCTATTTATACTAAACCCTACAAAACTCACGGATGAACAGGCCCATACCGGAGATACATATTGGACTAGCTAACGAGCCTAATAGACGCAACACTAAATACGACCCAACACTACCCTTAGAAGGATTTTTAGTTTTCACTAAATGTTCATTATGAGTTTATAGCTGGCGCGTCGTGGGAGCAACCATCAGAGAATCCTCACGCGAGAGTTTAGCATGCAGTTTGAAAGATGAGTTTTCCTCTAGTAGAACGGGTCGAAGGCACCAAGGCCGGCCCGCATATGTATGATTTGCAGCCAAGTGTGGGCGATGTTGATGGGATTTGAGCTATACATCATTCCTTTGGTGTATATGCAAACCCTAATAGCTTTGGATCTAGTTTGTCTAATGAACATGCAATTGAATCATCCAAATCCATAACCCTAGATCTATCATAATATGAACTAAGTTAAGGGTTTAGAAATTACCTTTGATTGTTATGTTGCAATAACAATCTATTCCTTGGCTTCAGAAAGCTTAGTGCCTCAAGTGTTGCACCTCTAATGGAGTCACAAACACCATAAGCAATAAGGATGAAGAAGAAAGAGAATGAGAACTCCAAAAACGTCTAGAAACCCTCTTGAAAAGATTAGCGACGTTTTTGGGGCTCAAGGGTTCTTTAAATAGGTAGGCAATTAGGGTTATCTAACAAGGAAACCCTAATTTGACTGCTAAAGCCCTAAGAAGCCCATGGACGCCTTCTGGAACATGCCTTGGACGAAAACCATATGGGCTTCCCATAGATTTCGTCCAACCTATATTCCAAGGTGATCCATAGCCCAATTGCAATTATCTTATAATTACAATTCCAGTCCCCTAAGTTTAATTAATCTCTTTTAGCCACAAAATTAATTCTTAATTAATTCTTGAATAATATTAATTAAACAATATGAATTCTCCTTTAATATATTATTCTTATAATATATTATTAAATCATAATTAAACCTTTCTCTCCTTAATTCATCCTACAAGTTGCTTTGGTGAAGGCAACCCAAAAGGACCATGCACCATCGGGTCAAGTACATACCAATGTAGTTATGGACTTAGACACTAATCCAACAGAAGCCCACAACTTATACCACACAACTATCTTCCTCCATGGACACCTGAATCCACACAGGAACTCCGAAACCCGGAAGATGACATACCCTTCTGCCGCTACGATACCCCTCCTGACTCTCCAGAATTTGGAAAGTCTAGGGGCCTGACTCACTGTCAGACCGCCCTATCAAGATATCACCATGTTATTTGCTCCTCGAATAAAAGACCCGTATAACTCACTGCCCCTCTGATTCTCTCGTTGCGACTGATAGAAACAAGTCAGTGCCCAAAAATTGGCTACCGATCACTCATACCAGACGTATTAAACAATCCAGATCATACTCCAATGAATGAAAGGATCACATTACTCCAGAGACCCATCAACTGTACTGCAATCAAAACCAATCTGAACAATGAACTCTCAACACTCTGTCCTCAGACACAAGAAAATGATCATGCTTGCTCAAAAGTAACCTCTGTCATCTAACAATCATAAACCCCAACTCCCTTCTCAAATATCCCTTTCAACACTGAGCACCAGGTCATCTCCCGACCCAATAGTTGAACCTCCAAAGGCTACCCATTGCATATCCCAACACATCTTACTGACTTCCTTCTCACACTAACTATCTCAGCCCAGTGTGACACACAAGTCACGAAGCTCGCTCTACCCCAAGCGAATACTACAATCCCAACTGAAGTCGTCTCACCTCCAACCTCTTTCATCTACCACCTACTTGTTCCCTATGTCTCACAGTTCTTCACATACGAACGAACACTGACCCACTCCGGTCTGAGACATCAGATGGAGATGAATACCCCTCAAAATGAAACCCATCTACAAATCTGGAACCTTATCTCGCTTACTCAATACACGAATTGACCCAAACTCAACTCGAGAGTCTGATTCGACACCAGAATTGGAATCACACAATTCCAATCTAGTACTCAACTCATGACCCAATATTCACGAATTTATGCACACACCCTCTCTTCAATTGCTTCCGATTACGATAATCCCTTCTCATCCCGGGATATATCAATTCTTGACCGTCACGGAGACCCAATATCGCCCCTGGTTCGGCAACCAAGTTCCCGAAGACTCAAGTGGTAAGGCTACCCAAGCCTAAGAACTCCTCTGCGCCATTCTCTGACTTGTAGGGTTGCGGATCCTTGCATTCTTTCAATACTCTCTCCCTCCCTCTCTCTCTCTCTCTGACTCACATATGTTATGGCTCCTGGTACTCATACGACTCGCTCTCTAACTGATGTATGTTACGACTCCACGTACTCATACGACTCGCTCTCTGACTCATGTATGTTACGGCTTTCGGCAGTTTCACAACGCTCTCCCTCTGACCAGTGAAAGCTATGGCTCCCCGCAGTTTCACAACGCTCGCTCGCTGCTTGGTGAATACTACGGCTCCCCGCAGTATCACCACACTAACCTGTACTAACTCATGGTTGCTACAATTCTCCGTAGTGTTAAAATAGTTTCTATTATCACCCCACGAACTCATCCTCAAGTCGACACCACATAGAGTTCACTAACTCATGCCCCGCGGCCCAACATAGATAGGTGCACACACCATCCAAAAGTAAGCATCACTACTCCTGATGACAACCGCCATGATAAAACCCCCTTTCTCGCCGCAATTCACATTCTTAGATAATCCCAGTTGATGACAGTTAGCCGAAGGTCTCCCACTGGACCTATAGATACTTGATACACCACTTGCCATCTCATAACTCAAGACTCAAAATAATCCGAAATTTAGGACATCATACTCGAAAACCTCTAAACACCTTCACAGAACCTCCCGATGTCTTTCCTCAACCATTGATCTCATATTCACGACATCATACCCAGATACCGCAAAGTACCCTCTCAGAATCTCATAACCGATCTTCCTCTCGCACAACTTGTAACTTTGGAATATTCACATCTCATAAATTGAAACACATAGGAATCGCCAATGACTGAAAACATGTTGACGAAAATATTAAGCTCCACCCCTTACTGATCACCGCCCATACGAACTACTCATACCGATTCTGAAATCTGTTGAAAAGTCAATTGCTGCCCTCCTGGAGTATAGATCACAATCTATACCTATACCTGCTAATCTCAGCTACCGCACCCTGACTCAGCGATCCAACCGCCTCGAACACAACATTTGCAAACCCGAAAAATCCCTGGTCACAATAAATTCTATGAACAACGGCCACCTGTCGTGGATTCACTCATCATTTCGTAAGCACATACACGTGCATCATCTCGCCTCATCCACTTATAACCCATGTCTAATGTGTCCGCACTACAGATTTCCATAACCAGTTCTCTAACTGCACTTGAACGGATCGTTGATCCTCTCAATAGAATACCCATCTCTCCCCCACTCAGGGTTCAAACCATCACCAATTGGCGTACCAACAATCTACTCCATAGACTGTTTCACCAGGTATATCACACTTGACTCTTGGAACGTACCCCACGATCACTCAATGATCTTCCCGATGGAATCAAGCAACTCCAAATATCCCGTAACTCAAACCAAATCTCATAATCATCCCAACGTGACTGCCTCTAGTCATCTCGAAACCTCAGACTGATATACCGTCGGGTACTCCAACTGTTCCGAATTAGTCCCGACTCTCGGCCCGTAAATAATGCAGTATCAAACACCCCGTCTCTGATTCCTCGACCAGCCTCCCATCGCGGGAATCATCATAAAGCAAGAGACCTTACTTTGACAGTCAATACACAATGTAGATGACGAGGGCCACCGCCCTGATATACTCCTCTTGATAACCTGGAACTGCTGCTAAAGGTATGCCTCCCTCATTAAGGTACCTCCTTGTTCTCTTCCATCTTAGTCCAACTAATGACTCTCCCATGGTATAAAAATACCTTGCAACAAACATATTGCCATAATACTATAGTGAAAAGGTTGCAACCCTATTCTACCCCACGGGGTTTACTTCCAAACTCTAAAACAGGAAACTTGTTATCTCTTTTGCTTCTCCTAGAAAACAGGGACAATGCAACCCTTGTCACAGAAGGTGACGTCTCATCTATCGGTCGATTGCTCAATTCAGACCGTAATTCTCCAGTAAGCATCATCTCCACTCGCCCATGAGTCTTGCGACTCCAACTGGCATCTCAACAAAAATCTCTTAGAAACTAAACTGATTTCCCTCTCAAGGTATGCTCCACTAAAACTCGTCTGACAGGTCCCTCTGGCCCGACACTCCATCACATCTGATTTCAGTCTAATAAATCACAACGGGATAACTGGTAAAACCAGAAGCACTAACCGCCATGAATCATGGTACTCAAACAATATGATCACCTCCCAATCGGCTACAAATCATGGTGCTCGAACCATGTTATCACCTCTCAGTCTGCAACTTAGAACCTCTGGTATTCTCCCTGTTTCGAGTATGGGTCCTCTACTTTTAGTAGTATGGGTCCATACTACCTACAACATCTACCCATACTTTCTACACGGATTGTTTAAACCCGATCGCTCCCCAGTGAATACTCTCCTCTATCAGCACACTCATCTGACTAAGGTCACCCCCTAGGCTCTTCCTAGGTTCTCTCACTTCTCTGCCATCAACTGCTGAAGAACTCCTTATGACGCCAACCATCTACCTCCTAAATATTGTCATATTCACTTATTAGCTGACTCCCATCCTCAAGAAATCCACAAAGCACGAAGCAACCAACATTCGGGCATAGAATAATCTCTACCAACACATAAAACCACTCTAGGTTACAACTCTATTTGCTCTACTCATACTCAAAAGGTATCACCGAACTCAATCAACCCTACCTCTCACAAGCATCTAACTACTCCCTCAGTAGGCTTCTCCAATGCTCATGTAGGTATCTTTCCTAGATTACTCCTCTACTCAAAGCTCTCTCTACAAGGTTCCTATTGGATACTCTTACTTCGCACATACTCAAAGCATATCACAAAAAAACAAAAATTCCTAGGCTAAGGCATCACAAATCAGGCAACTCTAGCCCTAATATATGAAATACCTAGCCTATCATCTAGCATGCATCACTAATATCTCAATAATAAATCCTAACACAAATAAGTAAGGGTATTTTGGCAAATCACCATTCAGGCTCTAGCTGATTGTATACACTGCTCCTTCTCGTTTTCTCTAAGAAACTCTTGCTCGCTTTAGAAAAATCATTTATTTTTGAATTTTTTTTTCTCAAATACCCAGTTTGAGTCCAGACATACCCAAAGGTGCATCCGAATCCCTCAAACCAAGGCTTTGATACCAACTTGTAACACCGTAAATTTTCAAACAAAAATTTCATTTAAAAATCACATAATTCTCATAACACATTTCACAAAAATCTCATTTATTTAACTTATAAAACACAACTCCATAATTGTTTAATTAATAATCCAAAATCCTCAAAACATGACTCTTTCACGGGTGTGTACAATTAAGCCTTCCTGCGATCCTGAGAAAAACCTGAAACACAAATCACATAACACGGTAAGCACGAAGCTTAGTGAGCTCCTCACAATACCACACACAACTCATTAACCACTTGAGGCTATAACACAGTAAGACCTTCCGGTCAGTGTTTCTCAGTGGGATCCTCCGGTCCCATAACTCGGGTGGATCCTCCGGTCCTAACTCAGACGGACCCTCCGGTCCTAACTCAGTAAGCATATAATAATACACAACATAAATCACATACACATAATGCTGGATATCACAGTACTCAATATAAACACATAAGACCCTCCAGTCACACATAGATACCACTCTACGTAAAGAATAGTGAGAAAACTCACCTCGACAACAAGCAATCATCCTCGCACTCAAATCTCGAACTAGCCACTGCCTAACACATAGGGTAATTATCTCAATAAAATACTCGATTCTCGACTCCAAGTAAACCAAATGTTTTTCTTCCTCTTTCTAACTCTTGAAGTGGGTAAAATACCATTTTACCCCTCCATGGTCTCCATCACACATGTTTTAGCAAACCCTAAAGTCAACAAAAGTCAACTCGAGTCAACAGTCCATGATTGACAAGACTCGTCGAGTGCACCTATGTGACTCGTCGAGTCACTCCTTTTCCTCAGAAGTCTCGTGAAGGTCCAGCTTAGCTCGTCGAGTTGACCTCCAACTCGATGAGTTATCATATGAACAAGCTCATTGGGACAAACCCTCACTGACTCGTCGAGTCGGCGAGTCCATTCAAACTCATTACTCATTCAGACGATTCAAAGTAGATCTACCACTCCAAACACTAATCTAGCATCTCAAGACTCAGTTGTCATGTAAAGCTTCGATCTTTACGTCCATGTATGGTAGTTTTGCTTCAACATACCAAAACAAATTATCATAAAGTGTTAAGCACAATAACCCTCATATGGATGAATAAAGTTGGGACCTTTGGACTCTAGGGACCTCACAACGTCCAGATCTGAGGTCTAAACCCCATGAAAGCTCTATATACTCGAAGCCCCAACAAAAGGTGGAAGAAACCCTAATCTTCCATAATAGTGAGATTTAGGAAAATAAATGAGAAAGGTGCAAGCTTTTACCTCCCACTGACGCCATTGCATGAAGATGAACTAGATCCAACCGATTCTCTTGCTTCCTTGATGGGTAATCTCCTCTCCTCCTCAAATGATGCACTATTTTAATCCAAGTTTAGCTTCTAAGACTCTCATAGGTCACTACACACATTTACGGTTTCACACAGAAGGGTTAGGCAACTGGTGAGGCAGAAATGGGGGCATAAGTTCCCTTATATAGGTCCCAACCCCAGTAAATTAGGGTTTCTCTGCCCAGCACCTACTCTGCGAGTCGGCTCTCTAACTCATCAAGTCCATTCATTAATCCCAAGCGGACAACTCGACTCTACTTGACGAGTTGGACTCACAACTCTTTGAGTCACTCCATAATCTCAAAATTAAACACACAACAATAATATACCTGAAAGTCCGGATGTTACAAATATAAAGCTCGTATAGCAGCCAAGGGATTTCATCAAAAATAAGGAGAAGAATTATTTGATACCTATTCACCAGTAACAAGTATTTCATCCATCAAGACATTGTTAACCATTGCATCTATTTGTAATTTGGCTATACGTCAAATGTATGTTAAGACTGCATTTTTGAATGGTGAGTTGGATGAACAAATTTATATGTAACAACCTAAAGGGTTTATCGTGAAAGGTCAAGAACAAAAAGTGTGTAAATTAATTATGTCTTTATATGGACTTAATAGGATCCAAAGCAGTGGCAAGAGAAGTTTGATCAGACGTTATTGTCGAATGGTTTTCATATTAATGAATGTGACAAATGTGTTTACATCAAATAGTATAAGAATGAATGTTTTATCATCTGTCTTTATGTTCATGATATGCTTATCATTGGAAGCAATTTGGATGTTATTAATGAAACTAAACGGATGTTAGGCTCTCATTTGATATGAAAGATATAGGAGTAGGAAATGTGATATTGGGTATCAGAATTCAAAGGCCTTAAGAAGGATAAGTTCTAACCTAATCACACTATGTTGAGAAAATACTAAGACGTTTTGGTCATTTTGATGATAATCATGTCGTTACTCCTTTTGATCCATCAACTCGACTAAAGAAAAATCAAATATATAGTGTTTTTCAACTGGAATACACTCAAGTTCTTGGTGGCTTGAAGTACTTGATGAATTGTACATGACTAGATTTGGCAATCACTATAAGTCATCTTAGTTAGTATTTCATTAATCCAAGGAATGATCATTGGTTTGCACTAGTAAGACTGCTTCATTACCTCAAACATACCATGCATTATGATTTGCATTATACAAAATATCCTCATTGCTTAGAAGGATTTTGTGATGAAAATTTGATTTCAACTAACTCTAACGGTAAATCTACAAGTGGATATGTGTTTACTTTTAGAGGCGATGTAGTATCTTGGTAATCTTGAAATAATAAACTATAAATACGAGGTCTACTATGGAAGCTGAATTTGCAGCTTTAGATACTCTTGGAGAAGCATAATGGCTTAAGTCTTTTTAGAATGTATTCATTGGGTGACAAAACCTGTCACTGCCAATTGTGTTCATTATGATAATATTCCTTCTATTATAGAGCTAAGAATCAAATATACAATGGTAAATCAATACATATACGACGACATCATAAATCCATTCGTGACTTGCTAAAAGATGGAATTATTTCCATTGATTATGTAATGTCGAAGGAAAATATTGCTCATCCTTTGACAAAGGTTATAAATCGAGAGCAAGTCTAATTTACATCGAGGGGGATGAGGTTAAAGACAACACAACGAGTTATTACTTGGAGGCAACATGACCTAGCAACATTGGAAATCCTATGGTCTAGGTTCAACAAGAAAACCAGTTAAGGCTAGCTCAAGTTTCTACACACAGGTATATATGCTCAATCCTTTGATGAATCATGTATGTTTCTGTTGATGTTTTATTGCTGATTTTATTCTTAATGATGCTGATAGCTTACGAATGGAAGATTGCAGAATGTTCTAGATTAGCATCACCTATATGATATTGATGTACGGTCGTATCTATGAAGATTATTATGGCTACATCTTCTAAGAGTCTCATGAAGTTGGATTTGTTCAAGACCAAATTGAACACAAACATAAGAGTTGAAATATGTATAGATATGATATGTATAATAGGTATTGTTAAATTACTATTTCACGTGGTAGTTCAAGACATTAATCACTATCTACTAAGTAATTTCTATATATATTCACTATGAAAATCTCATGTTCAAAAGACACTTTCTCTTATGCATATTGTATCTTGTTTTTATGGATATTGTTGGTGTCTATGTAATCTTTTGTCAAAGTTACTTATTCCACATAGGAAGGAACATTAATTTTTTTTTTTTTTATGTTTAAAAGGCGTGCTTTCTTATTCTTGTTATAATAGACCAAGAACTTAAGGTGGGCTAGTATGGGTTTGTGGACTTTGAGTTACTAATGGACTACTAGCAATTTAATTATATACTTATGGTGAAAATATGGCTTTGGGCCTTGGGACTCTTGGGACTCTTGGGGTCTTAAGATATAAATCCAAAATTAGTTTTATTTTTTTTATTTAATTTCATTTTTAGTCAGATAAGATTAGTTTTGAGAAGTTATCAAAACTGTATTTTGAGAGTTTCATGTCGGTCCAATTCAAAGGAGTCAAATCTAATTTGTTGGATCTCTTGAATGAATGATCACAAAACACGTACCAGAATTCTCTCATAAATTCCATGAATGCATATTGTAGATTCATCACAAATCAAGTTCTAGTGTAGTTGTATCCGTACATAAACTATTGCACGAATAGGGATGAATTTATGTTTTAGGAAATTGCTTTGCCAGCCCCTATGTTGATTACTATATTTTATTTCTTATTGGTAAGTTTTTGTTTATGTTTATTGATAGTATTTCATTTCGTTTCTATAACGTATAAACATAATAATAATGTTGTATTACACAATTTATAAAACAATATTCATTATTTGATGTTCAGAGCAACCATTGATATTCTATTCGTAAACAGAAGTTCGATCGTAGGCAGAAGGATCGTGTTGTAATGCTCTTTCTTCATTTTGAACATTTGTAAGTTGATCCATATTTTGATCATATGTAAATAGTTGAGCAAGAGTATTAATATCAATTTCACTATCACTGTTATTTTCTTCAGATTCATCAGTTGTTATCAGTTTAAGAGTATTAATATTTATAATATTTAGTGTTCGAAGTCTCTCTTCCAATTCGTGTATTAGATCTTTATTTCCTTAAATTAAATTTCCTTCAATTTGATAAGGAACAAATCTAGTATTTGAATAATTACTACAACTTGTTCGTTTTTTTTGTTATTAACTTATTTCATCTTTTTTATCATTTTGTTTGAATAGTTGTAATTCCATAATTTTTTATAACGTTTTATTTAATTATTTGTTGTTATTATTTCTAAATTTGTTAAAACCTTTTGTATAGTTTTTCTTGTGTTCTAACTAGTTGTTCTCCAATGGTTCTTAAAAATTGATTTGAATAATTGTTTTGGTAAATAATATTTTGCAAACTTTTTTTAGTTAAAATAAATTATTCCTAGAAGTATTTGAACTTGAGCAACTAATTTGTATTTTATAACTCATACACTGAACACATATATTTAGTAAGACTTGTGGAATATCTACTTATTGATTTGTTCAAGTTTATTTTATCATTATTATTTTATTAAAAACATATGTGTGTTCATAGTTGACCAAGCTAGACAAATTGATTAACTTTTGAAACTTTTAAAGTAATTTGATTGATTTTTATTGTTGAAACTAGTATTTTTTTCAAGATCTTCTTTTTCTTTTAAAGTTAATGTGGTGTCTTTTAATAGTCTTTGGAGAGTTTTCAGTGAATTAACTAATTATTGATGTTTAGAATTACCATTCATCTGAACTTTATTACTTATAATTATAATTATTGTTTATAATTTTGAAGTTCATCTACAAAATCAGATTTAGTGGGACAATGTAAACTATTTTTACTATTTTGTTCATCTTGATAAAACAGTTATGGAATATAATTAGTATAATCAACAATTTTTAATTTTAAAGACATTGAATTTGAAAACGAAGGTTTTGAAATGCTAACTTATGAAATTGAACTTGCTGAAAAACACGGTGATAAAAAATTTACAGAAGAAAAAATTACATCAACTAATCCATCTTTATGTTCAACTATGCTTGAGATTTGTTTTGAAAAATCTAAAGCCTTTGGCTCAATAATATTTTGCAAATTCCAATTACACGATTAAGTAATTTCTAACCGTTTAAGCTATTGACCTTAGTATGATTTGTGTTTGTTTCAAAATAATTGTTTCATTTTTGGACTTGATAAACGTGTTTTTGGCTCCAAAGTGGTTGTCATGATCTTATAACAAACACGATAGATTATTGCTGAAGGTTTGGTATTATCTTTAAATTCTAAATTTTTTGTTTCTACCATTAAAACCAAAGTATCAAATATATTTTTATCAAATTATCGTACAGAAAAATTTGTATAACAATTATAATAACTGTTTCCAATATTTATTTCTACTATAACTAAAATATAATTTTGAAAATCTTTATGTATTTTATCTCTTAAAATTAGGAGAACGGGAACATGAATACCAATTGATGAGTTGAAAACTCTATTAAGATCATTTAGATTCTTAACAAGTTAATCAGAAAGCAAATAATAGTATGAACACACGGCGAATCAAACAAGTGTTGAATGATTAAAACTGCAACACCTTAGAAGAGCTCCACAAAGAACTTCTACTATAGAGGTTTGCTAGGGTTACAGTACAACGAAAGAGATAATAATTGTGAAGCGTACAAAAGACGATGCATGCATGCACCATAAATACTAAACCCTAATATCAAAAACACATATAGATAGGCCCAAACCATGATACAATTGGACTACGATATTAAGCTCAATGATGCAACTCCTAGACTCAACAATCTCCCCCTTTGTGTGAATTGAGGCGAGAGATCATTTCGATTCAGAGAGGGTGGATATCTTCACAATCTTGAATAGATTCGGTATGATGGCGAGAAGAGTTTGACGGAAGTCAATGTACCACCGAAGCATATCCGAAAAATTCTTGTTATCAGCTTCACTGTTGATTACACCTGTAAATGATGTCAAGAATGTGCTCCAGACAAGAAGTGGAGAACAAGTGTTTGTATTCAAGAGAGAACAAGCACTTTTGGCCTTTGGCTCTGGTGAACATGATAGTGTGATACTTCGGGTGGATCTTACCCATCAGTATCATGTAGACATCACTTTCCTTCCCAATTGGTTTGATTGTAGGCTTCTTCCTTAAGGCAGAGGCAATCTCTTGATCCATCTTGAAAACTTCAAGAATGTGACACACAAACATTCGCTTGATGTGATCTATGATAGGCTTGTACTGAATTGGATCAGTTAGGAGAATGTTGTTCAGGAGGATCCAATCATGTGGGTTTAAGTTTGGCAAATCAACGAGAGAGATCATATGAACCGAACTGTATATCTGAGAAGTAGCCATTAGTACCACGATCAAGACTTGTGGAAAATCCTAAAGATCTTCGTGCAAGAGTGTGCCAAAGAAAAATAAATAAAGCAAATTATTTGTGGGATGTAAGTGATGTCAATTAAGACACGAAACAGTGGATCCCAGGCACGAATCTCTTCCTTCAAAGTCAAGAGAGTCTTACAAGTGTCTGTGTGGTTTCCCATTAAACTACAATAAAATGCTTATTAAGAAGCATTGAAGGGCATCTTTTAATTATAAGGTTATTATGTTGGCTTTCGCTTCAACCATACTATGGAGCTTGATATAAGACCGAAAGTGGGATGAAGTACTTGTGAGACCAATGTGGCCTGTAAAACAAGTAGATTTGATCATTTTTCAGTGACTTGGTGATATAGTAGAAATCTCAAAAACAAAAATAAACTAGATATTCTTGGGTAGAAAAGTCTTGGTGTTAGACAATTTCATAAAGATCGCTCAAAAATAAAAAGCGATTTCTTGGTACCTCCCACAAAAGTGGTTTCGGTAATACTTGGGTGAAAACTAGAACGTTTGATTGTTCACTGTCAATTCATTGTAGGTGTTGGATTTTGGGTTTCACTTAGCACGTGGTGAAACGAAACTATGATCATTAACGCATATATTATTTAACCGTAAACCTTAGTGGTAAATGATGAGTGTCTCATGGGTTAAAAGAATAAAATGAAATATGATGGAGAAAGGTGTAGAGATGGTTAAAGAACCGAAATTACATCTGCTATGCGAAAGTGACCAAGTAGTTAACTCTTAACTCAATATAAGAAGACTCAGGTAGTTCGTGACTTAAGTGATTTTATTAGCTTGGTTGGAAAGAATCAATTTGTATATATCGAATTAGTAAGGCTTCACTTGAAGTCTTTGAGGCTTTGGACAACATACAACAACATGTTTCTAGGGACACTTAGCTAGTACAAAGATAAAGAGAGTTATACCTGCCCCAGCTCCATTATTGGAAGTTGTTCATGAGTCCTTTCAGTGTGATATTTTTGATATTTTGATTTTATTTGTGAAAAAGAAAAAGGAATAAAGCTAAACACAAAATAAAATATTTTTGATTATTTTGATTTTTCTGAAAAATAACAATAATAGAAAAGAAAATATTTTTGGATTTTATGAATTTTTTGAAAAGAAATAAAAACAGAAAAGAAATTTTTTTGGATTTTATGAAATTTTCTAAAAAGAAATAAAAACCGAAAAGAAAAATATTTTTGGATTTAATGAAATTTTCTGAAAAGAATAAAAACAAAAAAGAAAAATATTTTTGGATTTTATGAAATTTTCGTAAAAGAAATAAAAACAAAAAAGAAAAATATTTTTGGATTTTATGAAAGGAAATGAATGACATAAAGTTAATTGAGAAAATAAATGCATAGTGTACAAAAAGTATACAACTGAAACTTCACCTTGAGAGTGATGAAGCGAAATGGACCGAGCGTTCGGTTCATTTCGGTTCCCGAAAAATCTGGAACCGAAATAGACCGAGCGTTCGCTCTATTTCGCTTGTCCAATTTTAGTGAGGCGAAAAGGGTTTCGCTACTGATTCAACTTCTGTTATTCCTAAGCCTTGGAGTATTTTATTAAAACTTGCTTCAGGTAAGGCTTTAGTGAAAATGTCAGCAAATTGATCAGCGAATCGAACAAAGTGAATTTCCACGTTACCATCTTCAACATGATCCTTGATGAAGTGGTATCTCAGTGCTATATGTTTCGTTTTGGAGTGTTGCACTGGGTTGTGACATATCTGAATAACGCTAGAGGGGTATTTTCTTCATGTCTAGGCCATAGTCTCAAAGTTGACTTTGTATCCATATGACCTGTGAAGTGCAATACGTTGCATCGATATAATCAGCTTGAGACGTAGAAAGAGTCACACACGTTTATTTCTTGGATTGCCAGCTATCGAGTTTCCTTCAAGGAATTGACACCTGCCAGTTGTGCTCTTTCGATCTAAACCACATACTCCAAGATCGGCAACAGAGAATGCTTGAACAAATAAGCAAGATTTTGCTGGGTACCAAAGACCGAGAGATGAGGTTCGCTTCAAATATCTAAAGATATATTTCACAGCCATCATATGAGGTTCGCGTGGACTAGCTTGGAACCTGGCACAATAGCCCACAGAAAACATAATATCTGGTCTACAAGCTGTTAGATACATTAGAGACCCTATCATTTGACAATAAAGTGTCATATCAGCAGTTGATTTCTCCAGAGATGGTGTCAGTTTCATTCCGAATTCCATTGGAACCTTTACTTTAGAGTCTCCCATCATACCGAACTTCGCCAGTAGAGTCTTTGTGTAAGCCTCCTGATTAATGAAGATGCCTTCGGGTCCCTGTCTTATGTTCAGTCCAAGGAAAAAGTTAATTGGACCCATTGAGCTCATCTCAAACTTAGTCTCCATCAACTTCTAGAATTCAACAATTAAGCTAGGATTCGTGGAACCAAAGATGATGTCATCGACATAGATTTGGACGATCATTATGTGTTCACCCTCTTTTTTGTGAAAGAAGGTTGGGTCAACCGAACCTTGTTTGAATTTAGACATTTTTAGAAAATGAGTTAGTGTTTCATACCAGGCTCTCGGGGCTTGCTTCAGACTATAAACTGCCTTGTCCAGAATGTAGCAATGATTAGGATACTTCTTGTTCACAAATCCAGGTGGTTGCTCAACATACACAGTCTCTTCTAATTCTACTTTCAAGAACGCACACTTGACGACCATTTGAAAAACTTCAAAATTCTTGTGAGCAACATATGCCAGAAAGATCCGAACAGATTCTAACCTTGCTTCAGGAGTGAAGGTTTCTTCGTAATCTATACCTTCTTTGTAAAGATATGCCTTAACTACTAGCCTTGCCTTGTTGTGTATCACGTTCCCTTCTTTATCCATCTTGTTCCAAAATACCCATTTTAATCCAACCACAGATGCATCCTTTGGTGTGGGAATTAATCTCCAGACTCGGTTTCACTCGAACTCATTTAGGTCGTCTTGCATTGCCTGTACCCAGTCAGAGTGATCAAGTGCAATATTCACTGTTTTCGGCTTAATCTTGGAAACAAACGAATTAAAGATACAAAATTCTACTTGAGAGAATAAGGAAGTTTGATTCGCTTTCATTTGAGAGCGTGTAAGAACTCCATTTTATGAGTGGAGGGTAATTTGGATCGTAAGCTACATTCAATTTAACATTTATTTCTTATTCAAATTCTAATTAAGTGTCGTCATCATTCGTATTACCATTCTTCCCCTCGAATGATGAAATAATTTCAACATCAGGTTCAGAATTTTCCCCCTCGATTGGACTTTCAAGGTTCTTTGTTGGAGATGGGTTCTCCCCCTGGAATGGCAAATCAGGTCGTTTCGGTGTAGACGAGCTCTCCCCCTGGAATGTGGTGCGGTCATTTGTGGGTTCGCTTGGACCTTGAGGTTCGTTTGGAGCTTGAGGTTCGCTTGGATCTTGGGGTTCGCTTGGACCTTAAGATTCACGAGGATCATGAGATTCACTTTCCATAGCTTTTGCAACTTCGTTGATTATCTTCTTTAGATTGTCGACCTTATTATCTGCTGCTTTTGCTTCAGAGAGAATGCCATTCTCCGGTTCATCAAATATAAATATGTACTCTTCAAATAGATTTGATATAGGAGTCGTGACGTGACCTGTTTGTGGAAAGATATCCTCCATTGGACTTTCCTTGATTGAAGTTTCTTCACGTAATTGTCATCGAAAGTGACATAGTAGGTTTCTTCGATCTTCTTTGATCTTTTATTCAGAACCCTATATGCCTTTGAGGTAAGAGAGTAGCCAAGAAAGGTCCCTTCTTCTGCCTTCACATTGAACTTGCTTTAGTTCTCTTTAGAATTAAAGATAAAACACTGGGAACCGAAAACATGGAAAAACTTAACAATAGGCTTGCAATTATTTAGAATTTCATTTGGTGTGATGGAATCGCTTATTGAGGAAGGTTCGATTCTGGGTATAGCAGGCAGCTACAACTGCATCAGCCTAGAAGTACAGAGGTAGAGAAGCGAAGCTGAGCATGGTTCAGGCCGCCTCACACAAACAACGGTTTCGTCTTTTAACTACACCATTTTGTTGTGGAGTATAAGGATCAGAGAAGTTGTGAGACACTCCCTTTTCAGTAAGAAATTCTCAAACTCTTGGTTTTTGAATTCCAACTCATTGTCACTTCGGACATTTCTAACCACCTTTCTTAGTTAAAGCTCCACTTGCTTAATAAAGTTTTTGAGCTTTGGAGTCACCTCTGATTTCTATTTAAGAAAGAAAACCTAGGTGAAACATGAAAAATCATCAACTATTACAAGAATGTACTTACTACCACCAATACATTTTATGGCCGATGGACCGCATTGATCAATATGTAGATGCTCAAGAGGTTCGATGATCTTCGTGTTAATACGTGTGGGGTGACTCTTCCGACTTTTCTTTTCCATTTTGCATGCAGCACACAAATGTTCCTTGTCAAACTTTAGAAGTGGCAGACCTCGCACATGATCACCAAGAACTAGCTTGTTAATGTCTTTAAAGTTAAGGTGCGAGAGTCGTCGATGCCATAGGCAGCTTTCATCAGAATGATCTTTCATTAAAAGACATACAGTAGGCTTCCCTAGTATTGGATTCAGATTTAAACGATACATTTCGCCTTTGCGCCGGGACTTCAACAAAACCGTCTTTGTTTTCTTTTCAATGATCTCAGATCCTTCATCATCAAATGAGACCTTCAAGCCAGTCTCAACAAACAATTGCGAGACACTTATGAGATTGTGTTGCAATCCTTCCACGTATGCCACCTTTCAAATCCAAAAATCTCCGTTCATGATCATGCCATCGCCTTTTATTGTGCTATATGAGTTGTTACCATATTTGACACATCCACCATCTTTTAGAGCCCGAAAATCCCTCAGCTTTTCCCGTCACCCTGCCATGTGATGTGAGCAGCCACTATCGATATACCATTCATCGTCGAACTGCTCGTCATTGATAACCTGCAAATATCAAGATGATTTAGGAACCTAAAGTTGTGTGGGTCCATGTGAGCCTTTTATAGAACAGGGAATAGCAATGGAAAGATCAACCATATATGCTCTTTTTATTAAAGTGGTTTCGTCTATCCTTTTGATGGTGAAAACCTTAATTTTGTTTACTTTTGGTTTGTTTGAATCAGGTTTTGGAATTTTATTTTGATTCTTAACAAACTTGTTTTCTTGTTTCCTAGGTTTAGAAGACGTCTTCTTTGTTTGCTTTTCATCTTCTGAGATGAGCTTTCCTTTTCCCTTGACATCCTTGTTAGGATTTTTCTTTGGTTGAGAATGAGGAGGATGGGATTTAGGATCAAAGTTGGTCTTTCGGTTCTTTTCATTGCTCACTTTGGGACTGAAACTCCTTTTTTGGTTTGTCTGACTGCAAGATTGGCAGTGAGTACATGGACCAGAGTTAGCCTTTGATCTTGCTTTCTCCTTGAGATTGGACGCCTTTTCTGTGCGAACATAATTGGAGTTGTGGGATTGCCAAAACTGCTTCGTTTCATTGAGATTCTTTTGATATCTCCTGTTTCGCTAGTGTTTTTGTTCAGTAAGTTTCTCTTGAGACTTGTGAATGTTTACTCTTGGCTTCGGTTTCTCAACATGAGGTTCACTCTTCAATGAAGAGGTTTAGCTTGCCACCTTCGCAGGTTCGCTTGGAATCTCTTTGGTACCACTTGTGCTTGGTACATCAAATCTTGTAGGCTTATTGAGTGGTTCTGCCATGTATCTGCCTTTAATTTTCCATGAGGTTCTCTCTGATAAACCGACAGTCTCATCTGCATTGTCAATTGGGGCGGACCAGAAATGATCATCACAGCCACCAATGTTGTCTTCGTTTACCAAGGCTGTAAGTTCGGCTGTTTGTTCCGAAGTAACTCCTGCTATGGTGTATACCTGATTTGGTACGTATCTTTTGATATACCCCATCCTTTTGTTTCAGAACTATGGATTTATCTTCGGACATCTGAGTGAACTCAACCGAATTTTCAGATATAAGACCTTTGGTAGGTTCGGTTTCGCTTTTGACAAATTCTGAACAGTCAACTTCATCCTCTATAGATATTTCGCTCATATCACTGTCCTTGTCAAACTCATAAGTGTTTTCCACATTTATCTTATTTTCTGAACTCAACTTGGCATTCAATGAGTCAAATTTTTGCCTGGTTTTGGTCTTAATTTTCAATTTATCGTTTTCGTCCATGAGATTTTTAAGCATGTCCTTATGGTCTTTGGACTTAATAAAGGACTCGATTTTGTCCAGACCGATCTTGTAAGCATCAGAAATTTCATTTGAAGAAACAATAGATTCACAGTTATAGCCATCAATATCGACTTCGTCCTCCTTTAATTCCAGGAAAGGCAAAATCAGTTTATGAATCTTTTTACCAATCTCACAATCTAAATGAAATTGGGTGATATTAGTATATACATGTTTAGAAATCAAGCAAAAAATGTTTCTTTGTTTCAAAATCTTCAAATTACCATGTTGCAAATAAATTACTTCATCTTTCACCCTAACTAACTCCACTTCCTTTTTCTCTATCTACATCCTTCTCTCCTCACTCTTGGAAGACACCCTGCTGAGTTGATCAGTTAGGTTAGAATTTGTTAGGCGATTCTGTTTTAGACTACCACTTAAACTAGAAAACTTGAATTTTAGTTCATTCAATTCCTTTTCATAGTTTGTGACAGGTATTTTTAGTGATTCGAGAATGGATTGTACCTTCTTAATCAACTGATCGCAGTCGTTGATCTGCTCACTCATCGGTTTGGCAGCGAAGCACTTGTCTTCTCTTTCATTCGCCTCCTCACTTTTGCCCTCGTTTGTGTAGCCTCTCATATGTGACACTACAACAGTCACCATCAAACATCTTCTGGCAAACTCTGAATTATCTTCCTTCTCCACAAAATCCCTTCCATGCGTGGGCTTGCGAACTTCTTCATCTTCAGAGTCTGTACCCAGACATCTACCCCTCCAAACTCATCATCAACAATGTTTTCCTGCATAATTAAATCATTCATTGTATTGTTATTAGACTTTTTCTTCTTGATCTCTTCCAGCTTACGCAAGTAGTAAGCTTCATCATCTTGATCCTCAATCTTTTCTAACTGCTTCCTCAAGACGCAATCTTTAGCAAAATGATTTTGCCCCTACAAAGGTGACAATCATATCCTGAGTCACCCAGTAGCTTGCTCTCCTTCTTCACTGCTTCTTACTGAGGAGCGATTTTAGCCTCCTCTTTCGCCTTTTCAGAACTATAGCTCCCTTTCCAGTTTTGGTTCTTAGAGGTAATGAACTTTTTGCGAGTAAACATCTTGGGATTAGAAACCATCAATGCATATTCTTTGTTTGTCAGATCACATTCAGAAAAATCCAACTCTTCTTCTTCTTCTTTAGCCACGCTCTTGCCCTTTGAGAGAAGAGTTAACGATCCCATACTAGAAACCACATTCGGTTCCTTGGTCACAACGCTTTCGTGTGATTTGAGTATTCCCACAAGCTTCGCCAACGAATAGGTTTTGAACTGTTCATGAGCTTTTACAGTCGAAACCTGCGCCATCCATTTGAGTCACAGGCCATTCATAAAAGTGACCTTCTGCTCAATTACCTATCTGCCGATTCCATGTTTGATCATCTTGCTGAGGAGATGATTGAAACGATCGAACGCCTGAATGAGTTTTTCTTCTGGCTTCTGCTTGAAGTCACCGAACACAGAGAGCAATAGAGTTTGTATAGAATTCTCTAAATGCTCATTTGTATAATATAGCTCCTTAAGCCTATCCGATATCGGTTTTTGCTGTTGTGCTTGTACTGACCAGACGAAATGTATTAGATTGTAAGGCAAATCTGATCATCCTCATGGATTTGATGTTTCTCATTAGTTTGTCCTTCTCGTCTTGAGAAACCTTTTCTACATCAATCATAAGTTGATTATATTCTTTCTACGTCTTGATGATTTTGCTCGATCCAGAATGAGCAAACAGACCCATAGTGATCGCTTCCTAGATTGGATACCCATTTTCCTCTCAACCAAGAACATAGTCCTCAAAGTGATGTGTCCAGACTTCATAATCATGAGTGTATAAAATCGTGATTCTCGTGGTAGATCCGATATTGTTGGATATGTTGATGGGGTATGAATGAGAGTCGTCATGTGACATGATGATTCGGTTTGATAACCTGCCAAGAATTATACTAGTAAACAAGTTAGGGTAAGATCGAGATCTAAGAGCAACTCCAATAACAAGATGACGGCTCTAGAAAAAACGATGATAGCAAAAACCCTAAAACTTTATTCAATAGAAGAGATGCGTATTGATTACACAGTCTCCTGCTTTGATACCAATTAATGAGTTGAAAACTCTATTAAGACCGTTTAGATTCTTAACAAGTAAATCAGAAAGCAAACAATAGTATGAACACACGATGAATCAAAAAGTGTTGAATGATTAAAACTACAACACCTCAGAAGAGCTCAACAAAGAACTTCTATTGTAGAGGTGTGCTAGGGTTACAGTACAACGAAAGAGATTATAATTGTGAAGCATACAAAAGACGATGCGTGCATGCACCATCAATACTAAACCTAATATCAAAAACACGGATGGACAGGCCCAAACCGTGATATAATTGGACTAAGTTATTAAACCCAATGACGCAACTCCTAGACTCAACACCAATTCTACAAAAAGGCTTAATAACAATTTGGGGAAAATGACACAAATGCCCTACGAAGTTTCTAGGGTTTACTCATTGAGTCCCTAAAGTTTTTGTCGAACTTTATGGGTCCCTAAACTAGGATTTTCCCTACTCTTGTAGTCCCTGTTAACCTGTAATAGCTAGTTTAGTGATCTTTCATACCAAAAAAACTCACATTATAATTTTATAAAGCTAAAAAAATAAGTTCGGGGATCAATACGAATTGAGTCTGAATCAGCTTTAGAAGTAAATGAATTTTTTTGTATGGATTGATCCCCGAACTTATTTTTTTTGGATTTATAGGGGCATAATGTGAGTTTTTTTGGTCTAAAAGGTCACTGAACCGGCTATTACATGTTGACATGACCAAAAGAGCAGGTCAAATCCTAGTTTAGGGACCCATAAAGCCCGACAAAAACTTTAGGGACTCAACAGGTAAACCCTAGAAAGTTCGTTGAGCATTTATGTCTTTTTCCCTCACAATTTGTACTAAGCATATATGAAGAAATTTATATTTTTATCTATGTTCTAAAATGGATCTTAATGATAACATATTTGAATTGTGGTTATTTCGCCTAAGAGACAAAATTTGTTTTGTCATTTTGATTGAGTAACTTTGAAAGTAATCGATATTTCATATCATTTAAACTTCGTTCTATACCATGAGTAGTTTCCTCAATTTGAAATTTATTTGATTATTATCATAATATTTTTCTTCATTGTTACTTATACCAAGAATATATATTTTAGATAATGAGCGTGAAAACATATTTAAATATAATTAATTTTACTTGTAAGAAAGATTACATGTTTTAATTATGATGAACAAAGGAGAATCATCATGACGATGATTGCGGTTCGGCACTGCGACTTATGTTGTTATCTGCATGTCTTACGCTAATATAACTAACTACAGGTGTTGAATATGAATCATACTTTTTAAAACTCATAATTTTTCATAGAAAGTTTTAAACCAAAATTAATCAGATTTGATATACAACTATCACACATAACCATCTAAAAAAATATTTCCTCTCTCTCTCTCTCTCTCTCTCTCTCTATATATATATATATATATATATATATATATATATATATATATATATATATATATATATATATATATATACAATAATAATAATAATAATAATAATAATAACAAGTAAAAATAGTAGGAAACCAGATACCATATCTTCCTATTCTAATAAATAAATAAATTTATTCTCCTATTGACAAGTGTCATTATATTAAACCTCATCATTAATATTATTTCTCATTAATGTCACTTGTCAACATATTAAATATCTATTTCAAATTTTAAAATTTTCACCCTAATTATATTAAATTTTAAACTTTTTCACTTTAATTATATTATATTAATTAAATTAGATTAAAAAATAAAATAAAATTTATACAAATTATAAGGTGATAAACTTCATGTATTTATTTAAATCAACGATTATAATTTTATATAACTAAAAAAATATCCTTTAAGTAATGATTTATTTAAATAATTGATTAATAATTTTAATTTTTTATTATGAAATTTTAATTAATTTTATAATCGTGGTTCTCACGGATTAAAAACTAGCAATTCTATATAATTCTCGTTTTCCTGTTTAAATAACTTCATTAAGTGACGTGTTCGGTGTCGATTTTCAAGTATGTTGATAATGAAATAGTTATAAAATTATATGACTAATCAAATACTGCAATAAAATTATAAGGTAAATACTGAATCTCAAAAAGTGATAAGTTTTCTATAAGCATAGATAGGTATGTATGCACTTATTTTTGTATAAAGAATTGACCTTTATGCAACATCCTTTTAGCAAACTTAGAATGTACTTAAGGAATGATACACTTCCTTCTATACGACTTCACTTATTTCAATAATATATATATATATATATATATACATATATATATATATATATATATATATATATATATATAAGAGTTCAATTGGGAAAAAAAGGTTGAGAATTGGAAAACCATTCTCAGTCAATCAATTAATTAGTTTAAAACTCATAAACACGCAGTGACAAATTTGTAAATAATGCAAAAGATTAAACCGTCGAGGGCACTTGTTTAATTTTATCCACCTCAAATCTTGTCAGCAAAACCATCATTTCCTTCTTCGAACATATCATCATTTCCTCATAACACGAAAACCATTTGCAGAACGATTTGATCACCGTTTTCGAACAAAAATCCTAAAATCTGTCTCGCGAAGAATAATTCGAAGAAAATGTCTTCTGACGAAAACCTAAATGGAACCAGTTCGTCACTATCGACGATGAAGGGTAATCATCGGTATTTTTTCTTCGATTTTTAACGATTTGTCATCGTTTCTTATCTTATCAGTTGATTACGTGAAAATTTCGTAATCGGCGTTCATTATTAGTTGATTTACAACTAAAAATTTTGTATTCACACTGTTCACTCTTTAAACTAGTTTGTTTACTTAAAATTTTGTAATCCACGTTCATTTTTGTAATTCTAGTTCATAATTAGTTGATTTACGTAATTCTAGTTCATAATTAGTTGATTTACTTGAAGTTTTTGTAATAATCATTGATTATTAGTTAATTTATAAATGATTTTACATTTTCTCTTCATTTTTCATACTTATTCACAGCTTTTCTGTTAAATTATAAAAGTTGCTGCACATTTCGCTTATGTTGTGATAATCTACCGAGGTTTTACAGAATTTCTACTAATATTAAATACTTATCCTTACAGAAACAACACCAACAGTCATGCATATATAAAAACGAAAAAAAAGGAAAAAGTTAAATAAAATTGGTATTCTTTTTAGATGTGATTAACTTTATTCATATGTGATTGACAATATTTGGATGCAATTTTACTTAAAAATACAACAAAAAATGAAGATATTGAAGACATATTTATTTGATATGTTTTGTTTACTTCAGAACACAAACAATACAAAGTTATGTATGTTATATTCACGTATGAATAGAAAATAATTTCGTATGATATACATTATTCACATATGAATAGAACAACTGAGTTATATATGTTCAATTCACATATGAATATAACATAATTTAGTGTGAATATACTGTAAATATAGGTTTAATATACAATTATTCATTTATGAATATAAAATAGTTTCTTTATAAATGTATATCAAATTAATTTATCTTATACTCATTAAAGAATAAATGTAAGAAGATTGACGTTTCTTATAAAGAGTAAACCACAATGAGAGAGACACATTCAAAGTAGAAAAATGTCAAACGTATAAAATTCCTATCATATATGTTATATTCATTTATGAATAACTCGTATATCCCTGCTATATTTTTGTTCTATTCACATATTAATAATTTAATCTGAATATGTTTTATATTAACAAAAACTATTGAATGCCTATATTCATATATGAATAACAGAAAATGAAGATCGATCACCAATTTCAAAAGAACATTCTAAGGCAAAACAAGATAAAGGGATGAATAACATTTCCATTCACATATGAATAAATTTTGATATGTTTTGTTTACTAGTGAAAACAAACATAACTAAGTTATATATATATATATATATATATATATATATATATATATATATATATATATATATATATATATATATATAAATTTACATATGAATAGAACAAACTTGAATTATATATGTTCTATTCACATATGAATGTAACATAATTTAGTGTGAATATACTATAAATATAGATTTAATATACAATTATTCATTTCTGAATATAAAATAGTTTCTTTGTAAAATGTATATCAAACTCATTTATCTTCTACTCACTAATGAATAAAGGTAAGAAGATTGATGTTTCTGATAAAGAGCCAACCGCAATAAGGGAAACATGTTTGAAGCGGAAAAATGTCAAAGGTATAAAATTCCGATCATATCTGTTATATTGATGTATAAATAACTTGTATATCCCTGCTATATTTTTGTTCTATTCACATATGAATACTTCAATCTGGATATGTGTTATATTAATAAAACTATTGAATACCAATATAACTATATACGTCTTATATATATATATATATATATATATATATATATATATATATATATATATATATATATATATCTTATTTATGTATGAATAACTTGGATATTCATGTTATTTATTTCTACTATTCATATAGGAATACTTCCAGCTTACTCAAGTATTATATGTTTTCAATTACCAGGAAAAAAAAGAAACAAAAATAGAAAAGAAAAAAAAGCATCAAAGCAAAAAATGTCCAGCGAAAACAAAAACTCCTAAAAATCAACAACTACGTGATTCAGATTCAGATTCAGATTTTGAAAGTAGTCGTTGTAACATCCCAATTTCCAGGTATGAAATTTTAGAGATTTTATGCATTTCATAAAACCTACTTGACAAGTTGGAGTCCCCAACTTGTTGTGAAGAAAACAATGAGGTCGCGTGTTTTAGAGGACCTACTCGACAAGTTGGAAGGCTCCATCTCGACGAGTTGAAGGCTGAACTTGGAACCCTAATTTTTAGGGTTTGCACCATATTTAAAGGCCTTAAGCCTCATTGTTAGCCTCCCTTGTCCAATGAAACCCTAAATCGTGCCTCATCTTCCATTTTGAGTGTGTGAGAGTTTAAAGAGTGTTCTTTGGTGCTTTCCTTGAAGGAGTTTGAAGTTGTTGATTCATAGTTGAAAGGAGAAGCTTTAGAGCCGGGATTTTTAGTGTTTTTGCTGCCATTTGCACGTATAGAGTTGATATCTTGCTCATCGCTTTGCTAGATCTCTTCTTTTGAAAGTTTATGGCCATTATTAGCTTATTTTGGGACCATTCATGGATTTGAGCCTGTTATGACACTATGGTTTAAGATCTGGATATCTCATGGCCGCCATTGACTTAAAGTTGCCAACTTTATCAAGTCTTGGCAATCCGTCATGCCCTAAGTCTCTTAATAAGCTTTGTTTGAGTGTTTTAGCCCTTTGATGCCATGCGTGGATGTAAAATTAGCAACTTTAAGTGGTATCTTAACCCTAGGGGACCAGATCTATAGTTTGGGGCTTTAGATTCGACTGGAAGGGGATGAATATGTTAAGACTTGGAAAACTCGACGATTTTGTTGGGTTTTGGTATCTACAACATCCTATGGTGCACATACAAACCTAAATACCTTGGATCTATGTTTTCACTAATTATACATGCAAATGGTATCCAAGGTATTAATCTTACAACTAGCATGCATTTAAGATAAACCATATAAGATACTAGTTAGCATAACATACCTTTTGATGGAGCTTGAAGTGTTGGTGTATTTGGCCTTAAAGAGCTTAGCCCCAATAGTGTGGAAGCCTCAAATGGAATCACAACACATCATGGACAAATGATGAACTTGAGAGAGAATTCCATGCACACAAAAGACACCATGAACTCTAAAAAGATACAAGTAGCGATTTTGGGCAATGAAGTATCTATTTATATGTGGGATTTCTAGGGTCATGGATATAACCAAAATCCATACCTATGGGTTTTATGATCCATGGTTCATGTGGACCAACTCTTTATGTAACCATAAATAAACTTTGTCCAACATGGATCATAAGCCCAACACATGTAAATATAACTAATTATCATAATTAGTCCCCATAGATTTAATTAGTCTCTTTTGAACACTAAATTAATTCCAAATTAATTCTTGATCAATACTAATTAAAACATATGATTTCATATTAATATATTATAACTTATAATATATTAATAAACCATAAATAACCTTCTCTCAGAAGTCCATCCTAACAAATTGTCCTAATGATATGCAACCCAAATGGACCATGCTACTCTCGGGTCGAATACATACCAATAATAGTTATGGGCTTAGACACCTAATCCAACAGTCTCCCACTTAGATAAGTCTAAAACTATAATTGCGTATGACTCCAAAACCCGACTAGCAATCGTAGCTCTTAAAGCCGCTGTCGAACTCTGAACAAATCAATGACATGTCCATTAGATAAGGGATCATATATTCCTACATTCTAGATATCATATGGACTGAGACATGGATTGTAATCATTCTCTCTGTCCATTTGTTGTTTCCCGATTTCCGATTTATGACGACTGACTAATTAAACAAATCAAATCAGCCCAGGCTTGGTCGAGCACTTACATTTGTCATCACCAAATCATAGAGGGGCCCACATATATCGCTTTTATCCCAAAGGTAAAAGGAATGGATAAACTTCAACTCATCTGGCTTGTTCAGCTACTTGTTGAATCATACAAAAAGGCACGTTTTATAACATCGAGTTACCGAATGCGTTTTCGTGCAATCAATGTACAACCAACTCATAGTAACAACTCATATCTCTAGGTTTGAAGAATATAAAATATTATCATCTCATGATCACTCATGATAAAATTCATGAAGTGATTCAAATGAGCGTGGGTTGAATCCAATACTCGAATCCCTATTCCAGGAGTACTCATGAATGTTGTAGTAACTCTTACTATGTCCACTACCTTGGACATCTACAAACTCGATTCATGACAGTCTTGCCTTAATACCTACTTCCAACGTATTATCGACTTTGGATGGTTAGAATAACTTTGTCATTCGGAAAGAATAACCTAGTTATTCTGGAAGTCAAAACATGCAAAGTGAAACACAAGAATAATACTAATCCTCTATGGTCCCAAGCACCTTTGAGAGTAAATAAAACACCTTTATTTAAACACCATATTGATTAATCATTATTCATTGTATAATGATTCAAATAATAAACTTTATACTTGAATTAAAACAATAGTTGACCCATGCTCCAAGCATGTAAACAATGTTTTGTAAATACTAGTCATGCCATACATCAAGTATGCACACTATGTTTATCTATGATATTTACTTTGTGAAATAGATCAATTGAACATGATTCCAATGATGCTCATTTCACTATCCCAAATCTTTATCATAAATGTAAGAATTCCAAATCCCTACCATTTAACGAAATCTGTTACATTCTATACTTATATGCATTGATCCCCTCGTAATGACTATGCACAAAGTCACAAGGACTTGTCAACAATCATTATAGAGTATCCCAATGGAGAGCATTCCATGGAACCAAAGTCTCAAATTCAAAGTACATTGCTTTGAACAACCTTCTTGTATTAAGTTTCCTAATCTTACACAGATTAAATGAACAACTTCTACCTTTGGGAATGTTTCCATATTCTCATTTTGAATGTTACTTCTAAACAAGAGTTGCCTCTTTTCAGAATATGTCAATTATGGTCCTTTCAAAAAATTAACACTATACCTCCAACTATCCCTGAGCAACCAATCTTTGGTAGACCTTATATTGTCCTCGACAATTGCTTAACCATTTTAGTCATATCCAATTCTAGATCTTAATGCCTTAGGCATTCAGAAAATTTAGAAAGGATAAATATTATTGCACATGCAATCGATCCTATTGATGGTTTTTGAGCATTCAAACACTCCTATGGTGTACATGCAACCCTATAAACCTTGGATCTATGTTTTCTCTATTATACATGCAAATAAGAACTTTCCAAGGCTTTAATCCTAACTAGCATACTATGAGGTAACTATACTACAAAGACTAGTTAGATAACATACCTTTTAGTGTAGCTTGATGTCTTCAAGCTTTAAGAGCTTAGCCCCAATAGTGTGGAAGCCTCAAATGGAATCACAAATCACCAAAACACCTTGGAAGACTTTAGAGAATATGGATACTTGGTTCTCTCTAGTGAAATTGGCTAGCCCTCTTAGTGTACCAACACTAGTACCCATTTCACCAACCAAGGACATCTTTATATAGTGTGGAGGATTAGGATTAAACCCTAATACCCATGACGTTTCATTTCCTAAGATCCATGGGTTAAAGCTCCATGGACTATCCATGAAGACTTAGCCCAACCTAAATGAACTTGGCCCACTACACATATATATCTAAGAGTCCATATTTATTTAGTTCATTTTGATCACTTAATTAATTATAAATTAATTCTTGGTCAATACTAATTAAATAATATGATTATATTAATATATTAGAACTTATAATATATTAATATAAATCATAAATATACTATTCTAATAATACTATCCATATAAATTGTGTCGGTGAAGTGCAACCCAAATGGACCATGCCGGGTCGGGTCAAGTACATACCAAATATAGTTATGGACTTATACATTAATCCAATAGTCTCCCACTTGGATAAGTCTAAAACTATTATTGGATATGACTTCAAAACCTAACTGGCAATCGTAGCTCTTAAAGCCGCTGTCGAACTCTGATCTTGTCAACGAACTTGTCCATTAGATAAGGGATCATATATTCCTCCATTCTAGATATCATATGGACTGAGACATGGACTATAATCATTCTCTCTGTCTATTTGTTGTTTCCCGATTTCCGATTCATGATGACTGACTGATTGAACAAATCAAATCAGTCCTGGCTTGGCCAAGCACTCACATGTATCATCATTAAATCATCGAGGGGCCCACAGATATCGCTTTTATCCTGAAGGTAAAAGGAATGGATAAACTTCGACTCATATGGCTTGTTCTACTACTTGTTGAATCATACACAAAGGCACGTTTTCTAACACCGAGTTACCGAATGCGTTTTCGTGCAATCAATGTACAACCAACTCATAGTAACAACTCATATCTCTAGGTTTGAAGAATATAAGATATTATCGTCTCATGATCACTCGTGATAAAATCCATGAAGTGATTCCAATGAGCACGGGTTGAATCCAATACTCATAACTTATGAGCACTCATGAGTGTTGTAGCCCTTTGTCCAACATCTTAGACCTCTACAAGCCAACCCGTGACAGTCTTAATTCATATCTACTTCCAACATATGACCGACTGTGGATGGTTTGAATAACTTAGTCATTCCGGAAGAATAACCTAGTTTATTCTGGAAGTCAAAACATGCAAAGTGAAACACAAGAATAAATGAATCAAATATGGTATCAAACCCTATGAATATAAATAAACACTTTTATTTATCACCATACTGATTACTCATTATTCATTGTTTCGGTTTTATCAACTTTATACGTGAATTTAAAACAATAGTTGTCCCATACTCCAAGCATGTACACTATGTTTTCTAAACACTAGTCATGCCATGCACAAAGTATGCATACTATGTTTGTCTATGATCTTTACTTTGTGAAATAGATCAATTGAGCATAACTCCAATGATCATATTTTCACCCAAACCCTTACTGCAAATGCAAGAATTCCAAATTCATGCCATTTACTGAAATCTGTTAGATTCTAAACTTATATGCATTGATCCTCTTGTAATGATTATCCACAAATTCAACCAGACTTGGCAACAATCATTACAAAGTATTCCAACAGAGATCAACTCCTTGGAAACATCCTTCTTGCATTAAGTTTCCTAATCTTACAGATTGAATACTTTCTAACTTTGAACCATTTCCATATTCCATTTTGACTATCACTTCCGAAGAAGAGTTGCCTCTTTTCAGACTATGTCAATATGGTCCTTCCAAAGTCAACACTATACTTCCAACTGTCCTTGAGCAACCAATCCTTGGTAAACCATAGATTGTCCTCAATAATTGCTTAATCATTTTAGTCATATCCAATTCTAGGCCTTTTCCCTTCTTAATGCCCCAAGCATTTGGAAATTTTTAGAAAGGATGAATATAGCACATGTAATCGATCCTATATCCGAAGCATATGGGACACGATTCATGATGTCTCACATAAAGACTAAACCAGTCTTTTGCTATAATATTTCCATTTCTATTTGCCAAGTTCTCATAATTCAGATTATGAAAAGGGATGCCGTAATCATAATCAAATTTTAGAACGCAAATAATGAACCCATATATAGAATTTCCTTATGTTGAGCCATTCCAACATGAAATTCATATATATTCTTGACTAAATACGATTAAGACCTTAAGCTAAGCGTTTAGATTTGAGATGAAGTATAATATCCTCTCCTTTAATTATAGCAAAACAACTTTTTTCCCAATTGAGACCTTTTGTTTTTCTATAATTAACATTGCTAACTTGCAACCTTTATCATAATTATCATTCTCCCACTAACATGATGATTAATAGCATAACACTTATGCTCCCACTAGATTTGACATGCACCCAGAAATCAACTGGACTTCTAGAAATCAATAATTTATTGACTTTCTTACCAAAGTTCAGATTTCTGATACTAGATTGCCTTGATAAGACTTTATCAAAATCACACACCTCTCTTAGATAACTCACAAGTGTGTCTAAACAATTTCAGAACTATGAAAATGGATGTCGTAATCATAGTCTAATTTGTTTAGACCTTTTGCCATTTCTCGTAAGTCAATTTTAGTGTGTCGGTTAACCATACACGCTCCACTAACGACTTTGAGAACTGCAAAAGTCAAAATTGCTATCTACTTAAAATCTACTTAGTGAAAGAGTTTCCTTACCATCATTTTCATGAATCGAAGAGAAACCTTATGACACTTAGATTTTATGGTGTAAGCGTTCCTATCCATGTGAATTTGTCAAAACCATAACCACATGACTAGGTTAGTGACAAATCCTAACTCATATGGATTGAACTTGTGCAATCTTAACTTCTTGCCACCTAGCAGGTCAAGGGCCTGCTATTGCTTCCAAGTAGTTATCCAAACAATTGAGAACATGTAGAACTCAAATGTATAGCCAATTTAACTGGAATGGGCACAGAAATGTCAACACGATAGGTTATAAACCTCTAGTTGTGTGCTAGTGATGAAATACAGGTTTTTGTTCTTGATTACTTCTTGAAACCATTTCTAAAATTTTCCCTCTCTTTCACTCATCCTTTACTTTTGGTGTTTGTGATTAGAGGTGCAACACTTGGGGCACTCATGCTTTTAAGAGTCAAGATTATCTTTGGATTACTTTTTATTACAAGATAATAAGAAAGGTAACACTCTAACCCTCGTTTCATATTGATTTTATGAAATTGTATGCTAGTATTAGGAATATTGCATTTGAAGATCTATTTTTATGTATAACTTAAAAATTTTTTAGATCCAAAGCATTTAGGGTTGCATGAACACATAGGAATGTTGTTATGCTAATAACCCATCAATTATATATAAGGGGTCCGCTATACCATATAGACGGATCACAAGAGCTTGAGGCATATCATGGATCAACCGAACCTGAACATGAGATGGCGTAGGTGGCTAGACGTAGTCAAGGATTATGACTACGAGCTCCTTTACTAATCGGGTAAAGTGAACTTTGTGGCAGACGCCCTGAGCCGCAAGTTGTCGGATCTTCTGTTCTGACGTCGTGTATGAGGATATCTGTGGATTTTCCACTCGTGAGCTTGATCAGGGAATCTCATGCTAAGGGTGTACGACAAGAGAGTTGGAAAATTGAGAGGATCACTGGCGAGATCACCAGATTTATGCAGGACAGTCATGGATTGTTGACCTATTGCGGTCGGGTGTGGGTTCCGATGTCTAGTGGGGTCAGACAGATTGTGTAGGAGGCTCATAAGTCTTGTTTCTCTATTCACCCTGGGGCCACCAAGATGTATCGAGACCTGCAAGATGGTCAACGTCGAGCATCAGAGGCCGCATGGCAAGCTGCAGCCTCTGGAAATCCCCATGTGGAAATAGGAGCAGATCACGATGGATTTTAGCACAAACTGTCGAGAATGGCAAAACATTTTGATACTATATGGGTCATCGTGGATCGATTGACCAAGAGTGCCCATTTTCTGGCAATGTGGGAGACTTCATAGGCCGAGAAGTTGGTCGATGTATATATCCGTGAGATAATTTCTCGCCATGGGGTGTCGGTCTCTATTGTTTCAGACTGTGATGTTTGGCTCACCTCCCATTTCTGGCAGAAGTTCTGTGAGGAACTAGGCACGAGACTGCATTTCAGCACCGCTTACCATCCGCAGACGGACAACCAGAGCGATCTGACCATTCAGACCCTTGAGGATATGTTACGGGCCTGCATCATTGATTTCGAAGGGAGCTGGGACTCCTATCTTCCCCTTGCAGAGTTCTCCTATGACAACAACTTTCATTCCAATATTGGTGCTCCGCCTTTTGAGCTATTTTATGGGCAGAAGCGTCGTACCCCAATCTATTGGGGTGAGGTTGGCCATAGGGTCGTGGGTCGGATCGAGGTGGTTCTGCAGACTACCGAGAAGATTCAGCAGATCAGGCAGCGATTGCAGACTACTCAGAGTCGACAGAAGAGTTAAACTGACTGGCGCCGATCCGAGTTGGAGTTTCAGGTTGGCGACATGGTGTTGCTGAATCTCTCACCCTATAAGGGTGTGATCCGCTTCAGGAATAGGGGAAAGTTGGTTCCTCGATATATTGGACCATTTCGAATTATTGCCAGGGTTGGCAAGGTGGCGTATAGAGTGGATCTTCCATAGGAGCTCCATCAGATTCATAGCACTTTCCATGTTTCGCAATTGCGGAAGTGCATATTAGACGAGGATTCGACAGTGTCATTGGATGACATTCAGGACAACGAGCACCTAAATTACATTGAGAAGTCAGTGGCTATCTTAGAAAAGAAGATAAAAGTCATGTGCAACAAGGAGATACCTTCGGTAAAGGTACAGTGGTAGCATCGGAGGAGATCCGAGTGGACTTGTGAGCCGGATCCAAGATGAGGGAGCATTATCCGTAATTGTTCACCACAATAGGCTTCGAGGACGAAGCCTAGTTCAAGTGGGGCAGATTTGTAACATCCCAATCTTCAGGTATGAATTTAAAGCTTTTTATTTATATTTTCAAGGCAAGTCGACGATTTGTAACATCCCAATCTTCAGGTATGAATTTAAAGCTTTTTATTTAAAGCTCCAACTCGTCGTGTATAGTATATAATATCTGCGTATCTTTCAATGTCTACTCGACGAGTTGGAAGGCCCCAAGTCGACGAGTTGAAGGTTGAACATAAAAACCCTAATTTTTAAGGTTTGCACCCTAATTAAAGGCCTTAACTATCATTGTTTTCCACCTTCATCGCCTCTTTATTGGTGCTCTTTTGGAAGGAATAAGAAGATTGAAGAAGTTGGCTGAAGGGAGAGGCTGTAGATCTGATGTTTACTCTGTTGTGGCAACCATTTCGAGGTATAAAGTCGATACCTTGGAGTCATTCTTGGAATGATTCATTGTTGGAAGTTGCCACTTCAGATCTGAATGTGTTGTGGCTCTTTGAGCCTAAAGCTCCAAGTTGTATCAAGTATTGGCCCTCCTTCATGCCCTAAACCCCTTATTAAGCTATGTTTGAGTGTTTTAGCCCTTTTGATGCCATTCATTGACATAAAGTTAGGAACTTTACGTGGTATCTCAGTCCTAAGGGACCAGATTTATAGTTTGTAGCATTAGACTCTAATAGAAGACAGGTGAAAGCGTTAAGACAAGCATAACTCGACGAGTTGCTCTATTAACTCGGCGAGTTGGCCCGAGGTTTCCTCAATCTTCTGGACACTATACGAACTCGACGGGTTGTCTTGAAGACTCGACAAGTTGGCTCGGGTTTTCGCAGTTTTCTGAATTTTGAAGCAACTCGATGAGTCAGTAGATGCACTCAACGAGTTGGGTCAACAAGGACTGTTGACCTTGACTGTTGAATCTGAATTTGACCAAGTTTTAGTTTAAGGGCATTTTTGGTAATTTGGGATTTTTAATGAAATCAGTCACATGCTGGTTGTAGGCAGTTGAGTTTGGAGCTGTGAATCGACATGTCGACGAGTTGGAAGACTCCAACTCGTCGTGTATAGTATATAATATCTGCGTATCTTTCAATGTCTACTCGACGAGTTGGAAGGCCCCAAGTCGACGAGTTGAAGGTTGAACATAAAAACCCTAATTTTTAAGGTTTGCACCCTATTTAAAGGCCTTAACTCTCATTGTTTGCCACCTTCATCGCCTCTTTGTCTAGAGAAAACCCTAGTTCGTGCTTTTTCCCTCATTGTATGTGTGTGTGATCTTGGAGAGTGATTTTTGGTGCTCTTTTGGAATGAACAAGAAGATTGAAGAAGGTTGCAGAAGGGAGAGGCTGTAAATCTGATGTTTACACTGTTGTGGCAACCATTTCGAGGTATAAAGTCGATACCTTGGCTTCTAATTGCTTAGATCTACTTCTATGGAGAGATTCTGTTATTCTTGGTCCATATTGGAGTCAATCTTGGAATGATGCATTGTTGGAAGTTGCCACTTCAGATCTGGATGTTTTGTGGCTCTTTGAGCCTAAAGCTCCAAGCTTTATCAAGTATTTTCCCTCCTTCATGCCCTAAACCCCTTATTAAGCTATGTTTGAGTGTTTTATCCCTTTTGATGCCATTCATTGACATAAAGTTAGGAACTTTACGTGGTATCTCAGTCCTAGGGGACCAGATCTATAGTTTGTAGCATTAGACTCGCTTGGCAGACGGGTGAAAGCGTTAAGACAAGGAAAACATAACGAGTTGCTCTACCAACTCGGCGAGTTGGCCCGAGGTTTCCTCGATCTTCTGGACACTATACGAACTCGACAGGTTGTCTTGAAGACTCGGCAAGTTGGCTCGGGTTTTCGCGATTTTCTGAATTTTGAAGCAACTCGATGAGTCAGTAGATGCACTCGACGAGTTGGGTCAAAAAGGACTGTTGACCTTGACTGTTGACTCTGAATTTGACCAAGATTTAGTTTAAGGGTATTTTTGGTAATTTAGGATTTTTAATGAAATCAGTCACATGTTGGTTGTAGGCAGTTGAGTTCGGAGCTGTGAATCGACATGTCCACGAGTTGGAACACTCCAAATCGTCGTGTATAATATATAATATCTGCATATCTTTCAATGTCTACTCAACGAGTTTGAAGGCCCTAACTTGACAAGTTGAAGGTCGAACATAAAAACCCTAATTTTTAAGGTTTGCAGCCTATTTAAAGGCCTTAACTCTCATTGTTTGCCACCTTCATCGCCTCTTGTCTAGAGAAAACCTTAGTTCGTGCTTTTTCCCTCATTGTATATTTGTGTGATTTTGGAGAGTGATTTTTTGTGCTCTTTTGGAAGGAACAAGAAGATTGAAGAAGTTGGCTGAAGGGAGAGGCTATAGATCCGATGTTTACTCTGTTGTGGCAACCATTTCGAGGTATAACGTCGATACCTTGGCTTCTTATTGCTTAGATCTACTTCTATGGAAATATATTGTTATATTTGGTCCATATTGGAGTCAATCGTGGAATGATGCATTGTTGGATGTTGCCACTTCAGATCTGGATGTTTTGTGGCTCTTTGAGCCTAAAGCTCCAAGGTTTATCAAGTATTGGCCCTCCTTCATGCCCTAAACTTCTTATTAAGCTATTTTTGAGTGTTTTAGCCCCTTTGATGCCATGCATTGACATAAAGTTAGGAACTTTACGTGGTATCTCAGTCCTAGGAGACCAAATCTATAGTTTGTAGCATTAGACTCGCTTGGGAGATGGCTGAAAGCATTAAGACAAGGAAAACTCGATGAGTTGCTCTACCAACTCGGCGAGTTGGCCCGAGGTCTCCTCGATCTTCTGGACACTATACGAACTCGACGAGTTGTCTTGACGACTCGACAAGTTGACTCGGGGTTTCATGGTTTTCAGAATTTTGAAGAAACTCGATGAGTCAGTAGATGCACTCGACGAGTTGGGTCAACAAGGACTGTTAACTCTGAATTTGACCAAGTTTTAGTTTAAGGGTATTTTTGGTAATTTTGGATTTTTAATGAAACCAATCACATGTTGGTTGTAGGCACTTGAGTTCGGAGCTGTGAGTTAAAATGTCGAAGAGTTGAAAGACTCCAACTCGTCGTGTATAGTATATAATATCTGCGTATCTTTCAATGTCTAGTCGACGAGTTGGAAGGCCCTAACTCGACGAGTTGAAGGTTGAACATAAAAACCCTAATTTTTAAGGTTTGCACTCTATTTAAAGGCCTTAACTCTCATTGCTTTCCACCTTCATCGCCTCTTTGTCTAGAGAAAACCGTAGTTCGTGCTTTTTCCCTCATTGTATGTGTGTGTGATCTTGGAAAGTGATGTTTGGTGCTCTTTTGGAAGGAAAAAGAAGATTGAAGAAGTTGGTTGAAGGGAGAGGCTATAGATCTGATGTTTACTCTATTGTGGCAACCATTTCGAGGTATAAAGTCGATACCTTGGCTTCTTATTTCATAGATCTACTTGTAAGGAAAAATATTGTTATTATTGGTCCATATTGGAGTCATCCTTGGAATGATGCATTGTTGGAAGTTGCCACTTCAAATCTGGATGTTTTGTGGCTCTTTGAGCCTAAAGCTCCAAGCTTTATCAAGTATTGGCCCTCTTTCATGCCCTAAACCCCTTATTAAGCTATGTTTGAGTGCTTTAGCCCTTTTGATGCCATTCATTGACATTAAGTTAGGAACTTTACGTGGTATCTCAGTCCTAGGGGACCAGATCTATAGTTTGTAGCATTAGACTCGCTTGGGAGACAGGTGAAACCGTTAAGACAAGGAAACCTCGACGAGTTGCTCTACCAACTCAATGAGTTGGCCCGAGGTTTCCTCGATCTTCTAGACACTATACGAACTCGACGGGTTGTCTTGAAGACTCGACAAGTTGGCTCGGGTTTTCGCGGTTTTTTGAATTTTGAAGCAACTTGATGAGTCAGTAGATGCAGTCGACGAGTTGGGTCAACAAGGACTGTTGAACTTGACTGCTGACTCTGAATTTGACCAAGTTTTAGTTTAAGGGTATTTTTGGTAATTTGGGATTTTTAATGAAATCAGTCACATGCTGGTTGTAGGCAGTTGAGTTCGGAGCTTTGAATCGACATGTCGACGAGTTGGAAGACTCCAACTCGTCGTGTATAGTATATAATGTATGCGTATCTTTCAATGTCTACTCGACGAGTTGGAAGGGCCCAACTCGACGAGTTGAAGGTTGAACATAAAAACCCTAATTTTTAAGGTTTGCACCCTATTTAAAGGCCTTAACTCTCATTGTTTGCCACCTTCATCGCCTCTTTGTATAGGGAAAACCCTAGTTCGTGCTTTTACCCTCATTGTATGTGTATGTGATCTCGGAGAGTGCTTTTTGGTGCTCTTTTGGAAGGAAAAAGAAGATTGAAGAAGTTGGCTAAAGGGACAGGTTATAGATTCGATGTTTACTCTGTTGCGGCAACCATTTCGAGGTATAAAGTCGATACCTTGGCTTCTAATTGCTTAGATCTACTTCTATGGAGAGATTATGTTATTCGTGGTCCATATTGGAGTCAATCTTGGAATGATGCATTGTTGGAAGTTGCCACTTCATATCTGGATGTTTTGTGGCTCTTTGAGCTTAAAGCTCCAAGCTTTATCAAGTATTGGCCCTCCTTGATGTGCTAAACCCCTTATTAAGCTATGTTTGAGTGTTTTAGCCCCTTTGATGCCATTCATTGACATAATGTAAGGAACTTTACGTGGTATCTCAGTCCTAGGGGACCAGATCTATAGTTTGTAGCATTAGACTCGCTTGGGAGACGGGTGAAAGTGTTAACACAAGGAAAACTCGACGAGTTGCTCTACCAACTCGACGAGTTGGCCCGAGGTTTCCTCGATCTTCTGGACAGTATACGAACTCGATTGGTTGTCTTGACGACTCGGCAAGTTGACTTGGGTTTTTGCGGTTTTCTAAATTTTGAAGCAATTCGATGAGTCAGTAGATGCACTCGACGAGTTGGGTCAACATGGACTATTGACCTTGACTGTTGACTCTGAATTTGACCAAGTTTTACTTTAAGGGTATTTTTGGTAATTTGGGATTTTTAATTTAATTAGTCACATGTTGGTTGTAGGCAGTTGAGTACGGAGCTGTGAATTGAGAGTTGGATCATTTCAGTCAGTGCTACTTGTGAGGTGAGTTTTCCTCACTATACTTGTGGGTCGAAGGCACCAATGTCGGTCCAATGGATTTATGTTCTGTTATACACATGTTGTTATGATCTGTTTGATCGGTATCCTCGTAGACATCATGTTGCTTTGTTGTAGTGGTCAGTTAGATCGGTATCCTGGTAGATAGGATAATGCCATGCTTAGTGATCTGCTAGATCTGTTTGACTGTCTGTAGATTGCTATGTGATTTTCTGATATATGTGCACATGTTTGACTGATAGTTGGAGTATTCCATCCCGATGGATGATTGGATCCATAGTATGTTGGTATTCCAACCCGATGGTTGAGGGTCGAGGGTATTCCATCCTGAGGATGATTGGGCCCATAGTATGTTGGCATTCCAACCCGATGGTTGAGGGTCGAGGGTATTCCATCCGGATGGATGATTGGACCCATAGTATGATGGTATTCCAACCCAATAGTTAGGGGCCTAGGGAATTCCAAACAGGTGGTTGATTGGGCACATAGTATGTTGTTATTATATGTGTGTTTTGTTATACTGGTATTTTAGAGAAACTTACTAAGCTTCGGGCTTACAATTGTCAATTTTGATTCAGGTACTTCGGATGATCGCGGGAAGGCGAAGGCTTGATCATGCACCTCCTCGTTTTTCATGTTGTGATTTTCTGGGAAAAATCTGATATTGGATAATTTTGAAAACAATTTATAAACAATTGTTGGTTTTGGAATGTTTGAAAAGTTTAAAATGTTTCATGAATTTTATGGATGTTATACACAAACTGACGAAATAGCTGAACAACACATTGCTATGAATACGAACTCTGCCGACCACCTTAACAATAACTAGTGACCAAATCTCAGTCGACAGCTCAAAATACCCAAAATACTCCTAGGTCAAACTTAGTCAAAGTCCTGGTCAAAGTCAAAAGTCAAATGGGTCAACCAAGTCAACTCAACTGAGTACGCCCATTGTACTCAGCTTGTACGCACAACGTAATAAGCATTTTACCAGATTGCAGTGAGTTGACAACGTACGCACAACGTCGATCAGGTACGTCTAACGTATGCTTGTATAAGCTTTCCTTTCTAATAAGTGCTTAATCCATTTAGACACTTCATCCAAAATCCAGATCTAGTCCTCAAATGACGTTCTTAATAATAAACTTTCCAACTTTATGATCTTGCATGGCTATTAAGTGTTGAATACAAAAACCCTAACTTAACACAAAGTCTAAACCACTAAAAGCATGCATGGAGGGATAAGGACAAGCCAGATTCTTTTTTGTCACTCTAGACACCCTAAAATGTCTAGAAGGACAACTCATTTGGTCTAGAGTAGCTCATACTAAAAGGTACCATGGTTACGGGACTAGTAAGCACAAAACTCCACCTCTAACAATATCTAAAGGAATAACCAACAAGTTCAGAGCTTTGTACCTTCAAATGTAGCTTGAAGGAAAGATGCTTCTGGATCCAAATTGATTTACTCTTCCAATATGTTTTCTTCTCCTTCTCCTTCTGTCAAGGTCACCATAAAGCAGACTTTCAAGCTGTGAATGCACACACAAGGAATTAGGGTTCGCTTTGGACGAAAATGGTGATGGAGGTTGATGAATTGTCACACCCCAAAACCAAGAACGGTGGAAACGTTTTGGGGCGGAGGATGTCAGGTATAATATCACAACAATGTAAAGTAGTAAATAAGCAAAAACATCATCCACTGCATTAATAATATAATTATTATACAAATGTGTTCTGTCAAATTTTGATAAACACTAAAGCATAAATCAAAATGAAAGATGAGTCTTGAACAAGCTCCATCTTCCTTTCTCCTTGCATCGGTACCTGTCTATGATAACCTGAGGATACAAGTAATTTTGAAAGCGAGTATCAGCTTTGAAGCTGGTGAGATCATAAGTATTTAGTGTCTGAATTTGTATGTAAGAATTTGTATATGAACTGTAAGTATGAAGATGTTTGTAAAACAACTGTCAACGTTTGAAAAACCCTAGAAATCCCTATGATTCCTATTAGTAACAAAAGGAGTCTTCTACCAAGACTTAACTGATCTCGATGTAGCCTTCTACCAAGGCAATCTAGTGTTTGTGTGTGTCTCTAGTAAGAGTGTGTATTTTCCCAAGTCCGACTATTATTAGTCAAAAATATAGTTTTCTACATTATCGTACGTCGTGTGAAATATTCATGAAGTGAATGTAATGGGAAAATGAAGTAGTACTATGGTGTAGTACCGAACTACAACCGTACCTATTACCTTAAGTCCAAGGAAATACTTATGAGTACCGTAGCATTTGAAATAAATGACTACATCGGTACCCAACTGCCTTATTTGAGGGATAAGGTATAATGTGATGTCTAGATCCCAGACTATACGCTCCCCTATCAAAGGGATTTTGGGACCTACCCACGACCACTGCATGTATGCAAGCCGTGAGCATCCACATCACTATGATCATGTATACTTGATATAACTATCACAATTGCGTTGTGATTCATTAGTATAGTTAGATCCTGAACTCGTTCTATGCTATAGCACCTAGTGTCGTCTGTCCTATGTATATGTAAGCGTACTCATGTAAGTGTGATCATGTAATTGTACTTATGTAAGTGTGATCATGTAATAGTATAGTAATGTACTGTAATGTTCCACGTGTGCTAGCTGTAATGTGTGTTCTCTCTATCTAGCAAGTATAGTAATGTAATGTAATGTTATAGCTGTCATGTACGTGCTCTCTACCTAGCAAGTATAGTAATGTACAGTAATGATCTAGAAAGTAATGACTCATGAATGAACTGAGTCATTGTATGAATTGCGTTCTAGTAATAGTTCTAGTATCTTCCTAAACTACCCATATGGTAGTTTACTAGTGATCTAACTGATACGTATGGACGTGGAGGTATACCCTTGCTACCCAAGGGTATCTGATGAACTGGAAGGGCCTTTTATGACTATATACGTACACATGATATATAACTAATATTTAAACGACTTTCGGACGAATACCCGATATCCCACCAGACCACATCTCAAGCGCGGAAATAGGGTGGATAGCCTTCCTAGGTCTTTTAAACATTTCTTATATAACTATACATATAGTGGCATGCAATTGATTATATAAAAACATAAATAAGTTTTGTAAAACATTTTAACGTAATTATTATTTTAAGAAAAAATCGACTTGATGTCAATCTATAAAACAGTTTGAAGGCATAAGTTTGATAAAACAGTTTAAGTATAAGGAAACATTTGTTTGAAACTCAATTGTAAGTAAGTTTGAAATATAGTATACAGAGTAAACTGTACAGTGTAATAAGGAGTTTAAAACATATAAAATGTTTATAAAAATCATTTGAAGGAGCTGTTTGGTAAAACCGCTAATGAGTAGCCAAATCATTTGAATGTTGTATATTAATCACATGTGATTGATGTAATAACTAGCATAATTCTACTTATTAATCACATGTGATTGATATAATAACTAGCATGATTCTACTTGTATCCCCCCCCATAAAACATTTAAAAATAGTTTAAAACATTAGTTAAGGGGTATGAACTCACCTGCAGTAAGTGACTGGTATTGAACGGACTGTTATCGTAAGGAAGGATCGGACAAGTGCTTGGTGTCAAGTGAAGACTTTAGACACACACAATGATCCTAATTACATATGAAGACATATGTATATAAATAATTAGTGATTAAAACACTAATTATACAAGTATAAACATTTAAACGCGAGGAAAACACTTTCGGTCAACTGCTAGGAGGCTAATGGGTTGTAACAAAGGAGTGTAATACCTCAAAGGGGAGTTTAAGGTCTAATGACCATATTCTTTGGAGTTCAGGGGAGTAAACTCCTGACCGTAAACTCTACATTGGGTCATTAATTGAGGCTTAAAGTTGTTACAACTCAAGTGGTAAATTGTTCCAAGGTTTAAACTAGTGTTTGGGTGTCATATTAACTCCTTTAAGGAGTTTACGGCCATGGGACCATATTCCCTTGGAGTTTACGGCCGTAAACTACCTTGGGAGGGTGGTATGGTGTTTTCAAGTCTCAAACATTTCAAGGTAATGATCTATGTTGGGTTCTAGGCATAAGGAAGGAATTAGGGTGTCATTTGACCCCTTTATAGGTGTTTACGGCCCAAGAACTTGTCTTGGCCGTAAACTCCTTAACACATGTGATTCCTTATGTTTTCTAAGCTTTAAACACTTTAGGGTACTTGTCCTAATTTAAACCTAAGCCTTAGGAAGTGTTTCAAAGCATTTTGGCACTTAAACATAGAGTTCACGGCCTAAGAAGCTCCTTGGCCGTGAACTCACTTCTAGCCATGATTCCTAATTGTTTTATTGGTCTAAAGCATGAAATTGAGGCTTCTAGTTTGAGTTCCAAGGCTTTGAGGGTCATTGGAACCCTTTAGGACCTTAAAATGGAGTTTACTTCCCAAGTGTTCTTGGGCGATAAACTCCCAAATCTTGGGGTTTTAATCCGATTTTGATGTTTTTTAGTCATATACACACTAGCATACAAGTCTAAGGTAGTTATAAATCACGGGGAAAGGACTAAGTAGTATTTAAGCCACATATTGGAGTTTACTCCCCAAGAACGTTCTTGGGCGGTAAACTCCCGAGTCTAGTTGTTGTGTTATGAAATTGATGTTTCTAAACACAATCTAAGCTATACAACATAACTAGATCGAAGTACTCACAATTTGGGATAAAAACCCGAAGATCCGTGAGAGAGAATTTTGACTTTTCTCTAAATGGAATTCAACAAATGAACCAATTTGGTTCAGAATTCTATTTATAGTCCTGAGATATTTTTGGCAGAAAATATTTTTATTCCTGGAACGAACTCTAATGTCCTAGAGTATTGGAACAACAGTGTCACACAAAACCCTAGTGCATCCACTCTCCTAATATCTCCCTAAGTGTAAAATCCTGAAAACTGCTAAACTTATACTCGAAATCTGAGTTTTCACTGTAACTGTTCTAGCTTCTATTGGATTGATATGGTTTGTTCAAAATGGAAATTTCAGGTTGTCACATCATCCCCCTGTTGAAGGGAATTTCGTCCCGAAATTAGAATTTAGGCAAGGAAGTATGCACAAATGATCGAGTCGTGAGGAGGAAACTTCCTAATCGATTGCTTCTAGCGCACCTAAGTGAAATCGGGTTCTCGGTTGGCATTCCAATGAACCTTCACTAACTGGCGATGACGTTGCTTCGTCTGCTTGACCTCTCGGTCAAGGGTCACTACGGTTCTAATAAGAAGGTAAGGATCTCGACAAGTGGACTTACAAGAGGCCTAACGGAAAGGTATGGTTTCACGATCGAGACGCGAAGAGTAGGATGTACGTTACTAAGTTCGTGGAGTAGGTCTAGTTTGTGTGAGACACAGGAACGATTCTGATGAGAATCTCGGAGGTCCTAACTATATTGGATTTAGCTTTCCACGTGATACGAAGCGTATTAAGCCATTCCTAGAGTGAGTTAACCTAAACTCACTTGGAATCTCCAAGGTTTCTTTTTCTTGTTTAACCTCCCAGACAAAGGCCACCCCTTGCTGGGTCAAAGTCGTACGGGTTTTTGTAATTTGCGAGAAGTTCTGAATGAACTAAGACGGTAGGTCGGTAAGACCTAGAATTTGGCGAATGACTGTCGGTGTCACTGGTGTCGACAAATGCTCAACGGCTTTGACAAATTGAAAGAGTACTCAAAATTTCCCACATTACAACAGTGTGTCATAGAAATTTGACTCTTCAATTTCAAAACTCGTGCCTAGAGAACTTCTCTAAAGTTCCTCTGTAGGAAATGTTTCCATGCATGGGTTTTCTTCTTACTACGAGGGTAGATAAGTAAGTCATTACATGGAGAAATGAACTGATCCAAGTAAGAAAGACGTACCCTATTCATTTAGCTCTTGAAACTATGGGCGTATTGGTCCTATCTGAAGGGTATCACTACGGACTCGAAGTGTCCGCATCGAGTTCAGGAGATAGTCTTCCGGACATCTTTCCCTAACACTCGAACTGGTGATATTCGGATCTCAGATCCATTCCTGCAAGTAATTCTTTCCTTGCGTTTGCTCAACCATTTCATCTATGCGAGGTAGAGATAACGATTTCTATGAAAATCTTGACGGAGTCCTCGATATCTGAGGCACATACGATGCAATCCGTCGATCTCTAGGAGAATATGACTGGGGTTCTCTAGGGTGAGAAACCTAGTCTTCTAATTCTATTTCTGTGTAGTTCGCTAAGTTGTCCGGACTATTCTTGTATCTTCGTAGGTGTTTAAACTATAGGGTGATCTGTTTACGGGAGTCGTACTGGGTTCTAAGTTTGTTCACGTGACGATGTGATTACTCGTAGTCTTGAGCAGTTCTCCGTCCTGAAGTTCATATTAGAATTCATACATGGTTTCACAATCACAACTTCGGGTATACGAGTCGTATATAATTAAGATTGAAAAGGTAGTCGAATAACTGATTCTTCTTTAAGCTCACATCCTATCGGGGTAAAAGAAGTTAAAGTGGAATCATCAATTCTAAACCTGTAGAAGCTTGATTATATATCACTCTTATGTATACCTTCCTCAGTGATAGATCAATCGCATCACTACAAGAAAAAAGGCCTTTTACGACGCTCATTGCGCGTCGTAAAACGCTCAGACGACGCGCAAATGCGTGTCAAGGAAGGCCCTGTCATAAAGAGAGACGACGCGCATTTACGACGCGCATTTATGACGCGCATTTACGACGCGAGGTTATGACACGCAATGCGTATCAAGGAAGGCCCTGTCATAAAGGAAGACGACACGCATTTGCGTGTCGTAACCTTACGACGCGCATGTTTATGACACACAATGCGTATCAAGGAAGCCCCTGTCAAGAAAGGCCATGTCATAAATGAAGATGACACACATTTCTGCGTATCATAATTTTAAATGTTCTAAAAAAAATATTTACAATATCTAAATTTGATGTCATACAATTCATAATAGAAATAAAATATCATTTACAAAAAATACAATCCATTGCATAAAATTTAATGTCATACAATTCTATTTTTTACAATATCTAAATTTGCATCTAATCTACTCTCTACATCAAATTCCAACTAAATAAAGTTGCATCTTGCCTTTCATAATTCTTTAAGACTAATGCTCCAAACAGCTGTTATATGGATAAGAAGTTGTACATTGGCCCATCTCACTCAAGAAAGACTTAGCCAAATTCAACTCCAAGTCTTTACTGCATCTTGCTGATAATGCTGCAAGATTTGAATCAAGTGGCTTCATATTCTTTTCTTCCACCAACTTTACCTGATGCACAAAATACACAGAAACAAAAAAACATTATATAGGACAATCCAAAGACACATTATAAGCATAACAGTCAGTCCATGGACTTACTGTGGATCAATAATTGCAAACACCAAAGTTTGTTTGTGTGAACTTCACTTTTCTCATATAAAAACCTCTAATTCAGTTGATTGCATAGCCTTTGTGGACAACTGTTGGGGTTTCTCTTTGGGTTCTACTGAGGACTATGTCTGCAAAGTCTTTTCCAGTAGGTACCCTTGTGATTTTCTTGAAATTGTATTGCACCATGTTTGAATATTTAAGCAAAAACTGCATCAACACAAGTCATTATATCAGAAATCTACTGAATATTTGTTTCTTGGTATATACTGTTTTGAGTTTTGAGTGATTTCAGTGTTTACAAGACCAATGCCCTATGGGTTTTGAGTTAAATTTAATAAGATAATTGTGTTTATTTAGTTAAATGTAGTTGAAGAGACAAGAATAACATAGCTCTCGCTCTGTAGTCTATATAAGAACCGTTTATTTTGACATCCCACCATCAAAAAAGAAAATAACCCAATGACACCATACAAGAATTATAAGAAGCTTAACCTAAAACTTGGATTGCAAGTGTCGATTCATTACCATGGATGCAGATACATTAATAATAACCTCCTAAAGGGCTCAACTAATTAAGGTTAGAATAAGCCTAAAAATCAAGGAAAAGATACCTTTAGTCCCTGGTCGTTAAGGTCTTTCAAAGTATAATGAGTTGTTCCACTGAACTCACCGAGTCAACACAGTCCAAATCTGGAAATGTTTCTCGCCTTGGAAACACCTGGATATAAACAAAATGTATACAATTTAACCGCATTATTATAGAGAACAGTGTCCCCACTCTTGTACTAAAGAAGTTGCTTTCGGCTCATTAGTTGCCCATCACTTACACCATCCCTGCAAATAAAAAACGAAGTGAAGATTTAGTTTTTTTTTCTTTAATTGTACCACTTGAAATTATATTTATATATATACCTCTAGAATATGATCCCCAGTGGTTTTTTCCCTGTTGCCTTCTCAAAAGATAGTAAAAGATCCCTGCATTTTCAAATATTCGAGTTACTACATTACCCAACTTATTAACATCCATAACATATACTATCTTTTGACCAGTCAACGAGACAAAATGCACCTTTGTTGATTTGCAAAAAATTGGATCAAACTTCTACAACGTTTTGCCTTGTCCAGACTCTAATTTCTGCGTGCAGCTGTTTTGACTTGTCCAGACTCTAATTTCTCTTCTACCTGCATATATTTTGTAATAGAATCAGATTTTTGGATTGTTTTTTGGGTATTTAATAATGAGGTAAAGCCTAAATTTATATAAAAACTATAACCCTTAATGGGGAAAAAGAAAACATACTTGCTCCATCTCCTTTTTTTGAGATGCTTTTGAATCTGATCTCCAAGCAATATAGAGCAAACACAGCCCAAAGAAGGCATAAAGAACTGCATTGTAGAAAAAAACAATTTAGATGTCTCACAATCCTCATATTTTAAATTGAATTTTATTATATATATATATATATATATATATATATATATATATATATATATATATATATATATATATATACTCAATACATACCTGTAGCAACACTATTTGTGTGTTTCCTTGATATTAGATTTGGAACAATCCTACCAAGCCCTGTAGAAAGTATCTACATACCAAATAAAACCAAACTAAACTTAGAAGCAAACTAAAATATATGTTTTTCATTTATGTTCACTAAAATATGAAAAGGGTAAAAAAGAAAAGTAGCAAACTTACAGTCATTACAAACAGAGCACTGAGTGCACCTGATAGAACAATTGACTTTGGATGATGCATTGCCATAAGAGCTGCTATAATAAAAGTTTCATCTCCAATCTAGATGGAAGCAATAAATGGAATATTGGGTAATGTAATTTTGAGAAATAAGCATTTGTGGAAACTTATGTGTGCCTATAAAATAAGATAGGGAAAGAACATACCTCACTGACAAGAATCATTGACAAACTGGCAAAAAATGCATCCAAAACACCAAGACCAGGATCCAAATTTAGTACAGCTTTTGGATCAATCTTGTCACCTATGACATTGTTTTTAATTCTTTCCACAACAACCTGTTTCAAGTAAATACACGCATTAAGATGTATGATGAATAATAAGTAGAATCTTATTCAAACCTCAACATAGACTAGCATATAGTATTTAAATATCTAAAACTTTCTATAGCATAAAGAAACAAAAATTTGAAATCCAACTATAAAGTATAAACACAGGAAAGAGGAAACTTATAAATTAGTATTGAAAGTTCATATGTGTCTAAATGCTCATCCTCAACAGAAGGGTTTCCAATGTATAAGGGTTTTAATAGTTTCAAGTTTGTTCACAAATCACAATATTATAGCTATATCACTAAACCTTCTTCTTTTGCTCCTCTGGTGAATCAAGAATAACCCCACTTTTCTGCAATACCTGTTGGATAACCTAGAGAAATTGGGACAATTTTAGCCCAGGGGTATTTTAGGAATTTTTTAGTAAACTTGCATTTTTTATGTGGTATTTGAATTAGACTACGTTTCATTTGTGTTTAGTATAAAATAGGACTTGCATTACATTGTAATTTCATTCAAAATCATGTTTTTAATAAGTAGTTTTACCTTTGGCAAGAAGTAAACATTATTCCTCTGTTTTTTGGTTCATTCCCATGTTCATCTTTTTTTCTTCTACACTTCCTATTTCTCTTTTTTCTTTTGCCTTGGTGAACAAGATGCAAACTAAAATCTGCCCCTACGTAATAGCAATTCTCTGATGACACTTGGTATTTAGGTCGCCACTTCCCCTGTTCATCTATTATTATTTTCCATTTAGCAAGAATCAAAGTCAAACAGTTCATGTTGCTGAAATCCATCTCCATTCCAACAATGGCATATTGCTTTTGTATTTGTATTCTAAGGAGAATTAGGTGCCCTACCCTCACCCTCAACCTAAAACAAATGCATATCTCAACAATTAGGCATATAATTTTATAAACTGGGGGATGATTTTCATGAAAAAAAACACAAGATTTAAGAAGGTGAAGTGATTCATGTTTAGAAATTAACATGAACATATATAAAATAAAAAACGAAAATAGAATAAATTGTAAAGGGATCGTAGAATTACCAGAAAAAGGAACATATAGAGCACTGCTTTATAGAAATTGGTCCCCCCTTCAGCTCTTCGACAATCTTCATCTGGTGGAGGAGAGATATCTTCTGGCTCCAATGATTGCGTTTTTATCACCCACATCTTCTGGCTCCATCCCTTATGTGGAATTAACCTTCTCTATTACGTGCAAAGTTTTTTTTTGGAATGGAAGGCCTGTTGTATACTCACTGTTGCTTTCGTTTCCAACTATCAAACACCACCGAGACCACCTGCAATAAGGAAGCACGGACAAAGGAGAAAGAAAAATATTCATCTATGGAGGAGAGAGATGAGAGAAAACCCGGTGGAGGGGGAGAGACGAGAATGTGGATGCATCGATTAGGGAGAGAACAAACTCAGAGTGTGAAGTGAAGTCGGATTTAGGAGAAGTTGTACCAGTTTTAGGGAGAAATCGAACCAGTTGGTGTTTGTTGTTGATCTTCTTTGCTGATTACTGGCTCGTGAATAGAGAGAAAGGTTAGGGTTTCTTGATTGAGAAAAAAAAGGAAGGCGGGATTTTTAATTTTTTCAGAATTTCATTTCCCCCTACTGTTAAAGGATGGAACGCGCGTTCCATTAAAAATTATAAAGCGACATCCTTAGACGACGCGCATTTTATTATAGGTGCCCTCCGTGTTTTTTTTAGACACTAATTTAAGGGCGCGCAATAATACGTGTCTTCTATCCTTAAATTTTTTGAAGAGATGACATTTTTCTAATGTCACTCTCCTTTGCGTAACATAGATCAATGAGCGTCGTATTTTGCGCGTCGTAAAAGGCCTTTTTTCTTGTAGTGTATGAATCCTCGGATTAAACTTGACATACTGCACGAGTGGTACTTCAAGGATTTCTTTGGAAAGAAAATAACTAAGAGGTACTCCTGGCTTGAGTACTTCGGTGTTCTGATGTGACGGTTTCACTGGAAAAGTGATCTAGAAGAAAGAGATGTACGTATGAAGCTGTTTTCATGAGGATCAAATTGAATCGATTCGTATGATAATGTCGAAATCATACTGAAACTTAAAGACATTAGATTTGAACATAAGATGTTTACAGACAAAACACAACCGTGCAACCATGAATAGAGTTACAGTACTTTAGATTTACCACAAGACTATTGTTGCGAATAAGGTATACTACAAAAGACAAGTATACGCAGCACGAGAATCCCTATACAGATAGGATCTCGCAAAAGGTAAGACTCTAGTTGCACTAGTTCTGGATAGTTTATAAGTCTGTTACAATGAAATGCCTAAATTACATTTAACGTGGTTCCGGAGCAGGCTCTCCTGCAGCTGTGATCCTGAGAATTCTCCCATCTGCGCCAGAGTTCTTTGCTATGGGGAAATCCTTCTTGAAGTGCCCTATCTCCCCGCATTGGTGGCATGACTGGCTAGTACTAGCTTTGGTGACGAGATTGCGGTGTTTAGCGAGTGTTATGTGGACACAAGTGCCTTCCTCGTTGCTCCACTTTGAAAATTGCTTCTTAAATCGTTCGGCGTTATAACTAATCTTGTGTGTAGGGTCAGTCCTGATGAAAGGGACTTGAGTGATGGGTCGTGCCGGTGCTCCACAGCCACGAGCATGGTGCCCTATGTTTAGGCAATTGCAACATTGCATCTCATGGCAAGCCCCATGATGATGGAAACTACATTTATCACACTTCGGGAGTTTTCCCTCGTATGGCCTGCGCGGTAGGGGAACGGCAGGGGTTTCCACTTGCTGCTGTTGTATAGCCAGCTTTTGGGATCTCTTGCGTTCTTTCCGGGCTTGACGCTTTCGTTTCTTGTTCTCTGCTTTTCGGCTTTGCGAGCCTATGACTGTCACTGTTTGGCGACTTCCTGGATGGATACCACGATTGGAAACTTCATTCCCATCAGCAACATTGACTGTGCTGATAGCGCTACGGTGCGCAAGGACCGCGGTTACGGCAGCCACTACGGCAGCTGTAACAGTAGTTTGAAAGGTATCGGCGCCCATAGGAAAAGCGGAGGTTTCGCTGTTCGATTGATTGCTTTTGGATGACGACATGATTCTGTAACACGAAAGATAAGGATTTTGTGAGCGATTCTGGTTGACCCTTGATGTACTTAGATTGTTCATGTAAAGAGTACGACTATGTTCTCGAAAGTTTGACCTACATCCCTATGATGCAGTCCTAGTACGGAATGGAAGTATGTTCGCGAAGGTTTGACCTACATACCTATGATGTAGTCCTAGTAATGAGTAGAAGTAAGTTCGTAGAATGGTCTCAAGACGTTTGTCGTTCGAGCCGAGGTATCGTGGGTTGGTGAATAACAAGATCCAACCACTGAAAGTGACTTGGAAATGTCTCTGGATCTAACTTTCTATAGTCCAATGACTCGACTAAAGCAGGTTTCAGATAGACTCCAATGAGAGTATGATAAGAGTACTTGAATAAAGAATGACACAGAAGTTAGCCGGCTGTCAATATCTTTGATATTCCCGACGTAAAGATTCGGGAAAATGACTTTGTAAAGGTCTTACATCATATCCACAGAAGATAATTCTTGACAGCGTAAGGACCTAACTTAAAGTACTTACGGTACAAGGTAATTTCATAGAAAATGCCATATCGGGCATAGACAGAAAACACGATTCCCTTTTATAAGGAAAATAAAGTAAAGCGTCTACTATTGGCGACATTCATCCCTCTAGTGAACTCTTAGTTCAGCCAATTGACGTTCCATGTCAAGTAAGTGTCTTTCGTACACCCCCTGGCGTACTCGGAGCTTTATGACTTCGGCTCGTGATTCAGCCAGTGCTTGCAGCAGGGTTTCATGGTTTCTCTCTGATCTCTCATGAGCATTTTCTAGACGAATGGTGCGGAGGGTATGCATTCTCGCATCAGCGACAACTTCGGTATTCTGATATAGGGCTGTCCTGCCTTGAATCTCATTTCGGGCCACTCTGCGGACCAAGATTGGCAAGACTCTATCTGCTGAGCCCCCATTGTTCAAGTCATAAAAGCTTCGGTCGCCATTAAAGGGCATAGGCTGATCTTGTCCTTGGCTCCATGTTTCCAAGCATTCCACTCATTCAGGGTCGGGCCATGAAAAGCCGGACGAGGGTTAGGAATTGGAAAGGGAGCTGCTCGGGGTAGGTTCTCAACCTCTAGTTCGGAGTTAGCATCATACGAAAGGTCTTCATCATGGTGATCATTCAAGGGGATAGGATGATCATTATCTGGTTCTTCTCCAAACCAACCAGCTATGACTTCATTCGGAAGATACTGGTTGCCGAGGGGATGGAGTCCAACTATGTTTTCTATGCGAGAATTTAGGGTAAGAGAATAATTATTAGACGAACCATCTAGACAATTATTTAGAAAACCTTCATTAGTTACATCGCTATTTGTGAAGTGCATACCAGCTATGTGTAATCTAAACAGGATAGACCTTCAAATAAGTGATCTTAACTCCAAATTCACACAGAATAGGGGTAAAGCAAAATTTTCACAGATTCTAAGTCTATAACATCCTAATTACATATAGCCTTAGTGTATCCACTTAGCAACTATCAACTTAGTAATGAAGATCCCGTTTTAGTTCTCAAGTATAAAGTACTTATAGTAACGCCAAATACTCCTATAGTATTTTAATTTTAATGTTATGTTCTATTGTTCTCATTATGGTAGGGTTGGTAAGATTTTAGCATTGTTGCAACCACACAATTAAACTTAGGCACATGCTAGTCAACGCTCGGATAATATAGGTGATCAGGCTATATCTTCCCAGTTTTGACCATATGTCTCTAAGCCCACCTATGTTGCCCAACAATCATAATTCTTTTGTATTGTCCTAGTGACACTGATTTTAGTATGAATGCAGCACGTATACTTACTTAAATATTTTACTATTTAAAGTATAAACTCTTGGTCAGAGTATTTTTTTAATCCCTTATGTATTTATAGTTAGTATATCTTTTATGGGTTGATATACTTAATTCACTATAAACAATGCTCTGATACCAATCTGTCACACCCCAAAACCAAGAACGGCGGAAACGTTCTAGGGCGGAGGACGTCATGTATAATATCACAACAATGTACAGTAGTAAACAAGCAACAACATCATCCATTGCATTAATAATATAATTATTATACAAATGTGTTCTGTCAAATTTTGATAAACACTAAAGCATAAATCAAAATGAAAGATGAGTCTTGAACAAGCTCCATCTTCCTTTCTCCTTGCATCGGTACCTGCCTATGATAACCTGAGGATACAAGTAATTTTGAAAGCAAGTATCAGCATTGAAGCTGGTGAGATCATAAGTATTTAGTGTCTTAATTTGTATGTAAGTATCTGTATGTAAGAATTTGTATATGAACTGTAAGTATGAAGATGTTTGTAAAACAACTATAAACGTTTGAAAAACCCTAGAAATCCCTATGATTCCTATTAGTAACAAAAGGAGTCTTCTACCAAGACTTAACTGATCTCAATGTAGCCTTCTATCAAGGCAATCTAGTGTCTGTGTGTGTCGCTAGTAAGAGTGTGTATTTTCCCATGTCCGACTATTATTAGTCAAAAATATAGTTTTCTACATTATCGTACGTCGTGTGAAATATTCATGAAGTGAATGTAAAGGGAAAATGAAGTAGTACTATGGTGTAGTACCGAACTACAACCGTACCTATTACCTTAAGACCAAGGTAATACTTATGAGTACTGTAGCATTTGAAATAAATGACTACATCGGTACCCAACTGCCTTATTTGAGGGATAAGGTATAATGTGATGTCCAGATCCCAGACTATACGCTCCCCTATCAAAGGGATTTTGGGACCTACCCACGACTACTGCATGTATGCAAGCCGTGAGCATCCACATCACTATGATCATGTATACTTGATATAACTATCACAATTAAGTTGTGATTCATTAGTATAGTTAGATCCTGAACTCGTTCTATGCTATAGCACCTAGTGTCGTCTGTCCTATGTATATGTAAGCGTACTCATGTAAGTGTGATCATGTAATTGTACTTATGTAAGTGTGATCATGTAATAGTATAGTAATGTACTGTAATGTTCCACGCGTGCTAGCTGTAATGTGTGTTCTCTCTATCTAGCAAGTATAGTAATGTAATGTAATGTTATAGCTGTCATGTACGTGCTCTCTTCCTAGCAAGTATATTAATGTACAGTAATGATCTAGAAAGTAATGACTCATGAATGAACTAACTCATTGTATGATATTGTGTTCTAGTAATAGTTCTAGTATCTTCCTAAACTACCCATATGGTAGTTTACTAGTGATCTAACTGATACGTATGGACGTGGAGGTATACCCTTGCTACCCAAGGGTATCTGATGAACTGGAAGGGCCTTTTATGACTATATACGTACACATGATATATAACTAATATTTAAACGACTTTCGGACGAATACCCGATATCCCACCAGACCACATCTCAAGCGCGGAAATAGGGTGGATAGCCTTCCTAGGTCTTTTAAACATTTCTTATATAACTATACATATAGTGGCATGCAATTGATTATATAAAAACATAAATAAGTTTTGTAAAACATTTTAACGTAATTATTATTTTAAGAAAAAATCGACTTGATGTCAATCTATAAAACAGTTTGAAGGCATAAGTTTGATAAAACAGTTTAAGTATAAGGAAACATTTGTTTGAAACTCAATTGTAAGTAAGTTTGAAATATAGTATACAGAGTAAACTGTACAGTGTAATAAGGAGTTTAAAACATATAAAATGTTTATAAAAATCATTTGAAGGAGCTGTTTGGTAAAACCGCTAATGAGTAGCCAAATCATTTGAATGTTGTATATTAATCACATGTGATTGATGTAATAACTAGCATAATTCTACTTATTAATCACATGTGATTGATATAATAACTAGCATGATTCTACTTGTATCCCCCCCCCCATAAAACATTTAAAAATAGTTTAAAACATTAGTTAAGGGGTATGAACTCACCTGCAGTAAGTGACTGGAATTGAACGGACTGTTATCGTAAGGAAGGATCGGACAAGTGCTTGGTGTCAAGTGAAGACTGTAGACACACACAATGATCCTAATTACATATGAAGACATATGTATATAAATAATTAGTGATTAAAACACTAATTATACAAGTATAAACATTTAAACGCGAGGAAAACACTTTTGGTCAAGTGCTAGGAGGCTAATGGGTTGCAACAAAGGAGTGTAATACCTCAAATGGGAGTTTATGGTCTGATGACCATATTCTTTGGAGTTTACGGCCCAGGGGAGCAAACTCCTGGCCGTAAACTCTACATTGGGTCATTAATTGAGGCTTAAAGTTGATACAACTCAAGTGGTAAATTGTTCCAAGGTTTAAACAAGTGTTTGGGTGTCATATTAACTCCTTTAAGGAGTTTACGGCCCTGGGACCATATTCCCTTGGATTTTACAGCCGTAAACTCCCTTGGGAGGGTGGTTATGGTGTTTTCAAGTCTCCAACATTTCAAGGTAATGATCTATGTTGGGTTCTAGGCATAAGGAAGGAGTTAGGGTGTCATTTGACCCCTTTATAGGTGTTTACGGCCCAAGAACTTGTCTTGGCCATAAACTCCTTAACACATGTGATTCCTTATGTTTTCTAGGCTTTAAACATGTCACACCCCAAAATCAAGAACGGCGGAAACGTTCTGGTGCAGAGGACGTCAGGTAAGGTAATCATAACACAGTAAATGTAAATAGGCAAACAACATCATCCATTGCATTAAATATATAATTTTAATACATGCGTGTTCTTTACAGTTTTAGACACCAAAAATATAACGTAAATCAAAATAATAAAATGATGAGTCTTGAGTACGCTCCATCATCTCAAAAGCTGGCATCGGTACCTGTCTACTGATGACCTGAGAATACAAGTTATTTTGAAAGAGTAGATCAGCATTAAGCTGGTGAGTTCATAAGTATTTTAGTGTCAATGTTCGTTGTCAAAAACGTTTGAACCTGTCTCAATGTATAAGTTTGTAAAAGTTTGAATCTCTCATAAAATCCTATATTTTCTATAAAAGTAGCCTTCTACCAAGGCTTAACTGTTTTGTAAACTCGTCTGTTGTAAAAGTGTGTAATTACCCAAGTATAACTATCATTTGATAAAATATAGTTTGTACATTAATGCTTAAGTGAGATTATCACCAAAATATGTAATGGGTAAATCATTGTAGTACTGTAGCTTTGTATAATAAGAACTACTGTTGTACTAATTACTACTACCTTAAACCGGATTTATATTAAGGTATAATGTGATAATTGCACCATACTATCGACTGATAACAACGACATAAAGAACGGTCGTAATAACGGAATGACGTTTGGCACCCGCAGACCTGCAGGTCCGGCTGTAGCTAGCAGCAAGGTGTAGGATAGTCAATCCAGTATAGATCTATACGCAAACTCAACGCTCTCCCTCCAAGAGAGTTCTGGCTACAACTCGGGCCATGACATTTAAGGCATGCTCCGATACAGTGGATCACATTTGTTATCGTATTCTTGCATATGTGATGAAATGTTTCTTGTTCTAGTATAGTTGTATATGTTCTCGTAGTATAGTTGTATATATTCTCTTCCTAGTATAGACTCATGAATGAACTGACTCATTGATCTAGCAGTTGTAATAGTATGGTTCTGTGTTACCCCGATGGTAACTTGTTAACGGTGCGTCTAGTACGTATGGTTATGGAAGTACTTTTATGTCTATATATGTATATTTGATATATAATTAACATGGAAACGACCTTCGGATGGTCACCCAAAATCCCACCATACCACATCCAAATCGAGGAAAAGGAAATAGGGTGGATGGCCTTCCTAAGCCCTTTAAACATTATTTATACGTCTATACATATATGGGCATGCAATTTATAATATAAAAACATAAATAAGTATTTATAAGACATTTGAAACATAAGTATTATTTTTAAAGAAAGATTGACTTGATGTCAATCTATAAAACAATTTGAAGGCGTAGATTTGATTAAAACAGATTAAGTATAAGGAACATTTGTTTAAATCACAGTTGCAGTGTAAATTCGAAAAGTAAATGGGTTTGGAAAACATTTAGTAGTAAAACAGTTTGATAGATAGTTTGAATAGTGATAAAATCATTGATTTCCCTAGTTACTAATCACATGTGATTAGTGCAATCACATGTGATTGAAACAATAACTATAAGTATTTAACTTGTATTCCCCCCTTTTGAAAGCATATAAAAGCATTTAGAATATTTAACAGGTTGATTCAGGGGTATGAAACTCACTTGATTGATTGAAGAAAGCGAGATGGAAAATCGGGCAGAGTTTCGTCTCGACAAACGGATTTTTCTCGGGATTCTCGGGAATCTCGGGAGTAAAATCGACCCTCGGGACTTGAGCAAAAAGACCAGAGCTTCGGGTTATAACGGGCACGGAAAACGAGGCAAGGTTGTGAGAGAGAGGAGAGAAATGAGCAACATTTTCGGAAAGCCTCGCATCCTATTTATAGGAAGGCTGAACCGCCTCCGAACGCGGGGCGTACGCTCGTACGCAGCGCGTACGCGTACGTCATGCATGACCGAAGCCTCGACTGCCTCGGTTCGGATGGGACGGGTTGCTGGGTACGCGGGTCGGATGGGACGGCGGGTCGGACGGGACAGCGGGTCGGACGGGTCGGAGCTTCGGACGGGTTAGATTCTTCGGATAGTGCGACGTGGACGATCCGAGACCCTCGATCTCAGTACGCGGGGCGTACGAAGGTACGCAGGGCGTACTTCGGTCCAATCCGATGACTCCCCTTCAGATATTACCGGGAATTTATAATTAAATTTATATTTATTATAAATAAACTTCAAAAATTCATATCTCCCTCATACGAACTCCGTTTTTGACGTTCTTTATATCCACGCGAAGGTGAGACCATGATCTACAACTTTCGTTTAGATTCCGTTGGCAAATTCCGAAATTATTTTTATTATTTATTTATTAAAATGACGTGATTAAGGAATTCCTTCAAAAATTCATAACTTCCTCATACGAAGTCAGATTTGGACGTTCTTTTTATGTACGCAAACCTTGATATGATTCCTACTACTTTATTTAATCTGAACAAGAGTTTAGGAAGGTTACATTTTGACCTAAATTTGATCGGTTTTACATTACATTGACTCGAAATATCGGGTTGTCACATCATCCCCTCGTTAGAAGGAATTTCGTCCCGAAATTAGAATTTTAAGCAAGTTAGAAATTACAAATAACTAAGCAAAAAGGTGAGGGTATTTCAGTTTCATCTGATCCTCACGTTCCCAAGTGAATTCCGGTCCTCGCTTGGCATTCCAGCGAACCTTCACGATAGGGATACGGCTTTGCTTTGTCTGCTTGACCTCACGGTCCATGATCTCTACAGGTTCTTCCACGAAGTTGAGGCTCTCGTTGACTTCGACCTCGTCGAGTGGGATTACAAGAGTCTTGTCGGATAGACACTTTTTCAAGTTAGATACGTGGAATGTAGAATGTACGTTACGAAGTGCGTCTGGTAGTTCGAGTTTGTAAGCTACGGGGCCGACTCTTGCAAGAATCTCGAAAGGCCCTATGTATCTCGGATTAAGCTTTCCACGCTTGCCGAAGCGTATCAAGCCCTTCCAGGGTGAGACTTTGAGGAGGACTCGGTCTCCCACCTGAAATTCCAAAGGTTTCCTTCGTTTATCAGCGTAGCTCTTCTGTCGGTCTCTAGAGGCTTTCAATCGTTCACGGATCTGAACGATTTTCTCTGTTGTTTCCCGAATGATCTTCGGACCGGTGAGAGTGCTGTCGGAAGTTTGCCCCCTGGCTAATTGGGTATCACCCACCTCAGCCCAGCACAGAGGGGATCTGCACTTACAGCCGTAGAGAGCTTCAAATGGAGCAGCCTTGATGCTCGTGTGATAACTGTTATTATAGGAAAACTCGACAAGGGGTAAATGAGTATCCCATGTCTTCCCAAAATCAATCACGCAGGCTCGCAACATATCTTCCAGAGTTTGGATGGTCCTCTCACTCTGTCTGTCGGTCTGAGGATGGTAGGTTGTGCTCATGTCCAGCCTTGTTCCTAGGGAATGTTGTAGTGATTGCCAAAATCTTGAGGTGAACCTACTATCTCTATCGGAGATAATGGACATAGGTACACCATGTAGCCGTACGATTTCCCTAATGTATGTTCTCGTAAGTTTCTCCATCTTGTCGGTTTCTTTGATAGGCAGGAAGTGTGCAGACTTGGTCAATCTATCAACGATGACCCATATGGTGTCAAGTCCACCCGTTGTCTTGGGCAACTTGGTTATGAAATCCATAGTGATCCGCTCCCACTTCCATTCCGGGATCTCTGGTTGCTGCAATAAACCAGAGGGCTTCTGGTACTCGACCTTAACCTTTGCGCAAGTAAGGCATTTACTTACGAAGGTAGCAATCTCTACTTTCATATTAGGCCACCAGTATAGCTTCTTAAGATCCAGAGACATCTTATCTGAACCTGGGTGGACGGAATACCGAGTGTTGTGCGCCTCGGTCATGACCAAGTCTCGGAAACCACCATGTTTCGGTGTCCAGATCCAGTTCATGAAATATAAAGCTCCGTCACCCTTGGCTTCTAAATTCTTGTCCATTCCTCTAAGGGATTCACTTGGCACATTTTCAGGTTTCATGGCCTCAAGTTGAGCCGCCTGAATTTGCTTAGTCAGGTGTGAATGGATGGTTATTGATAACGACTTGACTTTGCGACCAGAATATTCCTTCCGACTTAGGGCGTCTGCTACTACGTTGGCTTTACCCGGATGATAACGAATATCGCATTCGTAATCACTGAGTAGTTCGACCCATCGTCGTTGTCTCATGTTGAGCTCCTTTTGATCGAAAATGTGTTGTAAACTCTTGTGGTCGGTAAAGATAGTGCTCTTCGTTCCATACAAGTAATGTCTCCAGATCTTCAGAGCAAACACTACTGCTCATAGTTCAAGATCGTGGGTCATGTAGTTAACCTCGTGTGTCTTCAATTGTCTCGAGGCGGAGGCGATGACCTTACCCCGCTGCATCAGAACACATCCGAGCCCTTGATTCGATGCACCGCCATAAACTACGAAGTCTTCTATTCCTTCTGGAAGGGATAGTATTGGTGCGGTGCACAAGGCTCGTTTGAGCGTTTGGAACGCTCTTTCTTGTTTCTCTTCCCAGTCAAAGGCCACGCCTTTCTGGGTTAGGGTTGTAAGAGGCTTCGCTATTCGTGAGAAGTTCTGAATGAATCTGCGGTAGTAGCCAGCGAGACCTAGAAATTGACGAATTTCTGTAGGCGTCTTCGGTGCTGACCAGTTCTCAATGGCCTTAATTTTGGATGGGTCCACGTGGATTCCCTCTTCGCTTACCACGTGTCCTAAGAATTCGACTCTTCGGATCCAAAATTCACATTTCGAGAACTTCGCATAAAGTTTCTCTTTTCGTAATGTCCCTAGAACTTGTCGTAGGTGATCGCCATGTTCTTTCTTACTTCGGGAGTAGATTAGGATGTCGTCAATGAAAACGATGACGAACTGATCCAAGTAAGGTCGGCATACTCTATTCATCAGATCCATGAAGACTGCGGGCGCATTGGTCAATCCGAATGGCATCACCACGAACTCGTAATGTCCGTAACGAGTTCGGAAGGCGGTCTTCGGCACATCCTCCTCTAGCACTCATAACTGGTGATATCCGGATCTCAGATCAATCTTAGAAAAATAGTTCGCCCCTTGCAGTTGGTCGAATAGATCATCTATGCGTGGTAGAGGATAACGATTCTTGACCGTCAGTTTGTTGAGTTCTCTGTAGTCAATACACATACGGAAGGATCCATCCTTCTTCTTAACGAACAAGACCGGTGCTCCCCAAGGTGAGAAACTTGGCCTTATAAAGCCCTTGCTGAGCAGTTCGTTAAGTTGACCAGAGAGTTCTTGCATCTCGGCTGGTGCTAAAGGGTAGGGCGACTTGGCTACTGGGGTAGTTCCTGGGACCAAATCGATTCTGAACTCGACTTGTCGTTGTGGAGGCAACCCGGGTAGTTCTTCTGGGAAAATGTCGGGGAAGTCGCTCACTACTGGGAGGTTCTTTAGTTCTTTCGTTTCTAGGTTCGTGTTGACGACGTGAGCAAGGAATGCGTGGTATTCCTTACGCAGGTATTTCTGTGCTTGAATACTTGATATGATGCGAAGACTTGCACCGGGTTTGTCGCCATAGACTATAAGAGTTTCGTTAGACGGAAGGTTTAGACGGACTGCTTTCTCGAAGCACATGATGTCGGCACGATGAAGGCTTAACCAGTCCATGCCAATGATAACGTCGAAACTTTTTATTGAGACTGGCATGAGGTCGATTGGAAATGAATGGTTATCTAGAGTTAGGGTACAACCTAAGTATATGCTACTCGTATTTTCAGTTTTTCCATTAGCCATTTCTACGGTGAATAGTTCTTTGAGTGCGTGCGGTGGTTGATTAAGCATGCGAGCAAATTTATGGTTTACGAAGCTTTGCTCCGCTCCACTATCGAACAGAATGCATGCATAGGAGTTATCGAGGAGGAACGTACCGTTCACCACTGTCGGGTCAGCAACTGCTTCCCCGTGGCCAATAGCTAGTACCCTCCCAGCTCCTCCCGCATTCCTCGCTTTGGGGCAGTCCCTCTTAAAGTGGCCTGCTTCACCACATCCATAGCAGGTTGGGCTCGCGCCAGAGCCAGGGACTTGGTTGATAGGTTGTGCCGGGAACTTACAGAATCGGACGGTGTGTCCTTTCCTGTTGCAGTTAGAGCACTGCAATTCACGGTAGGGGCCGTTGTGGTGGTAGCTGCATTTGTTGCACTTGGACGAACTTCCAGCATACCGACTCACCGGAGCAGTAGTAGCAGCAGTAGGGGTTACTGCGGCATGAATTGCCACCAATTGCTGCTTTTTGGCAGCCTGATGCTTCTTCCTTTCATCCCAGAATTTCCGCTTAGTATCGGCGGGTTTGAAGGGTTCCGGGATGGCTAGGGTGGTTGTGGTTGCAGGGGTTTTGACTCCATGGTCAATGAGTCGTTGTGCCAATCGTTTGGCACTGTCGAAGGTAGCGGGGTTTGACGCTAGCACATTCCCCTGATACGGAGGCACTAGTCCCCAAATCTACCTCTCGATCTTCTTCCCCTCGGTGGGAACCATATTGGGGCAGAGGGCCACCAGCTCGCTGAAGCGGGCAGTATAAGCGACCACATTGGTGCCCTTCATTGACAGGTTCCAGAGTTCCTGCTCCAGTTTCTGGATCTCGCCCCTCGGGCAGTATTCCTCAGTCATGAGGTCTTTCATTTTTTCCCAGCCCATGTCATTAGCTACGACGAGAGTTAGGGCTTTGACGTGGCCGTTCCACCACGTTAGGGCTTTACCCTCAAAGGTGCATGCGGCATATTTCACTTTGCACGCAGCAGGGCATGAACAGATTTCAAAGACTGATTCAGTCTTCTCGAACCATTGCGAGAGAGCAATGACTCCGCCGGTGCCATAGAAAGGCTTCGGCTTGCAGTTTGTAAAATCCTTGTAAGAGCACTCCCTTGAGCGCATAGGGATTTCGATCGGAATAGATTCCACAGGGGTTCCACCTCTGCTGGCATCAGAGGAGTGATACTGAGCCATGGCAGTTGCCACTGCTGCAGCTACGACAACACTCAGGGCTATAGTATCGATGATCGGAGGCGGAGGAGGTGGAGGTGCAAGATTATTCCTATTCCTGGGAGACTTGCGAGGAGGCATCCTTCAGCTAAAAGTTTATAAAGATAAGAAAGATGGTAAGAATCAATTTGTAAGCAACGTGAGAGTGACACATGAACTAACTAAACATAGTCCAACAGTTGAAAGAGTGCTTGAAACCACAATAAGAAATATTAGAAGGAAAGCATAAGTGTATAGATTTTTCCCAGATAGATAGATCTCAAAAATACTGGCATTACTGATGTAATAAGTTCAGGGAAAATCGACCTAACTGTAGGTCATACATCATACCATATAGAAAAGTTTGACAGTTCCTAGATTTCAAATTTGAGTACGGAAGTTAGAAACATTTTACACACAAGTGCTACTTGGAGCACAGATGTTAAAGGCTATCCTTTAATTAAAAGACGGAGATGTACTAGACATCAACCAACGGCGATGGGAAAGTCCCGGGCGAGTACTGCGGTCGGATACTTGACGAAACACCTCTTGAAGGTGTCAATCCTGAGTCCTCTGACGAGCTCGAAGTTCCAATATTTCAGCTCGTGAGGCAGCCAACTGTTACTGCAGGGTTTTATTTGTCCTCCGGGTCCGTTCCATGTCTTCTTCAAGACGGCGGATGCTGACTGTGTTGACACCTGAGTCGGCATCAATCTCTATGACCCGGTCGACGGCTGCTCCACCTTGCTCGACAATACGAGCTATTCTGCGGATAATGACAGGCAGAGCCCGGTCAGTAGAGCCACCATCGCTGACGTTGTAAAAGGTTCGGTTCCCAAAGTATTGTAAGGGTTGACCCTGATCATTACTCCAGCGGTTCAGGTTGTTGACTTTAGGCTCAGAGTCGGATCCATCTGAAAAGCCTTCTGCAAGGTGATCATCCAAAGGGATTGGATTATCAACTTCGGGCTCTTCATCGATCCACCCGGCATTGCCTTCATTGGGAAAGTACGGGTCGCCATGATGGATATCTAGCCATCAAGATCTACACGAGAATAGAGGTATAAGAATATAGTATACGTGTAACTAGTAGCACAAAATACTCCTATAGTATTTTAAGTTTAAGTTCTATTGATCTTCTTGTGGTATTGTTGGTAAGTTTTTAGACTTGTTAACCTATCACAACCATTCTAAGGCATGTGCTAATCACTCCTAGGATCAGCATAGTTGATCAGGCTATGCCATTCCCAGGACTGACCATACATCCCCGAGCTCACTTGTGATATTTAACAATCGTAATACTTTTGTTCTTGTCATTGTGACACTTATTTTAGTATGAATGCAGACTAGTATACCTAGTTAAATATTTTATTATTTAAAGTATAGACTCTTGGTCAGAGTTTAATCCCTAATGGGTTTATAGTTTAGTATATCTTTTATGGGTTGATATACTCAATTCACTATAAACAATGCTCTGATACCAATCTGTCACACCCCAAAACCAAGAACGGCGGAAACGTTCTGGGGCGGAGGACGTCATGTAAGGTAATCATAACACAGTAAATGTAAATAGGCAAACAACATCATCCATTGCATTAAATATATAATTTTAATACATGCGTGTTCTGTACAGTTTTAGACACCAAAAATATAACGTAAATCAAAATAATAAAATGATGAGTCTTGAGTACGCTCCATCATCTCAAAAGCTGGCATCGGTACCTGTCTACTGATGACCTGAGAATACAAGTTATTTTGAAAGAGTAGATCAGCATTAAGCTGGTGAGTTCATAAGTATTTTAGTGTCAATGTTCGTTGTCAAAAACGTTTGAACCTGTCTCAATATATAAGTTTGTAAAAGTTTGAATCTCTCATAAAATCCTATATTTTCTATAAAAGTAGCCTTCTACCAAGGCTTAACTGTTTTGTAAACTCGTCTGTTGTAAAAGTGTGTAATTACCCAAGTATAACTATCATTTGATAAAATATAGTTTGTACATTAATGCTTAAGTGAGATTATCACCAAAATATGTAATGGGTAAATCATTGTAGTACTGTAGCTTTGTATAATAAGAACTACTGTTGTACTAATTACTACTACCTTAAACCGGATTTATATTAAGGTATAATGTGATAATTGCACCATACTATCGACTGATAACAACGACATAAAGAACGGTCGTAATAACGGAATGACGTTTGGCACCCGCAGACCTGCAGGTCCGGCTGTAGCTAGCAGCAAGGTGTAGGATAGTCAATCCAGTATAGATCTATACGCAAACTCAACGCTCTCCCTCCAAGAGAGTTCTGGCTAAAACTCGGGCCATGACATTTAAGGCATGCTCCGATACAGTGGATCACATTTGTTATCGTATTCTTGCATATGTGATGAAATGTTTCTTGTTCTAGTATAGTTGTATATGTTCTCGTAGTATAGTTGTATATATTCTCTTCCTAGTATAGACTCATGAATGAACTGACTCATTGATCTAGCAGTTGTAATAGTATGGTTCTGTGTTACCCCGATGGTAACTTGTTAACGGTGCGTCTAGTACGTATGGTTATGGAAGTACTTTTATGTCTATATATGTATATTTGATATATAATTAACATGGAAACGACCTTCGGATGGTCACCCAAAATCCCACCAGACCACATCCAAATCGAGGAAAAGGAAATAGGGTGGATGGCCTTCCTAAGCCCTTTAAACATTATTTATACGTCTATACATATATGGGCATTCAATTTATAATATAAAAACATAAATAAGTATTTATAAGACATTTGAAACATAAGTATTATTTTTAAAGAAAGATTGACTTGATGTCAATCTATAAAACAATTTGAAGGCGTAGATTTGATTAAAACAGATTAAGTATAAGGAACATTTGTTTAAATCACAGTTGCAGTGTAAATTCGAAAAGTAAATGGGTTTGGAAAACATTTAGTAGTAAAACAGTTTGATAGATAGTTTGAATAGTGATAAAATCACCGATTTCCCTAGTTATTAATCACATGTGATTAGTGCAATCACATGTGATTGAAACAATAACTATAAGTATTTAACTTGTATTCCCCCCCTTTTGAAAGCATATAAAAGCATTTAGAATATTTAACAGGTTGATTAAGGCGTATGAAACTCACTTGATTGATTGAAGAAAGCGAGATGGAAAACCGGGCAGAGTTTCGTCTCGGAAAACGGATTTTTCTCGGGATTCTCGGGAATCTCGGGAGTAAAATCGACCCTCGGGACTTGAGCAAAAAGACCAGAGCTTCGGGTTATAACGGGCACGGAAAACGAGGCAAGGTTGTGAGAGAGAGGAGAGAAATGAGCAACATTTTCGGAAAGCCTCGCATCCTATTTATAGGAAGGCTGAACCGCCTCCGAACGCGGGGCGTACTCTCGTACGCAGCGCGTACGCGTACGTCATGCATGACCGAAGCCTCGACTGCCTCGGTTCGGATGGGACGGGTTGCTGGGTACGCGGGTCGGATGGGACGGCGGGTCGGACGGGACAGCGTGTCGGACGGGTCGGAGCTTCGGACGGGTCGGACGGGTTAGATTCTTCGGATAGTGCGACGTGGATGATCCGAGACCCTCGATCTCAGTACGCAGGGCGTACGAAGGTACGCAGGGCGTACTTCGGTCCAATCCGATGAGTCCCCTTCCGATATTACCGGGAATTTATAATTAAATTTATATTTATTATAAATAAACTTCAAAAATTCATATCTCCCTCATACGAACTCCGTTTTTGACGTTCTTTATATCCACGCGAAGGTGAGACCATGATCTACAACTTTCGTTTAGATTCCGTTGGCAAATTACGAAATTATTTTTATTATTTATTTATTAAAATGACGTGATTAAGGAATTCCTTCAAAAATTCATAACTTCCTCATACGAAGTCAGACTTGGACGTTCTTTTTATGTACGCAAACCTTGATATGATTCCTACTACTTTATTTAATCCGAACAAGATTTTAGGAAGGTTACATTTTGACCTAAATTTGATCGGTTTTACATTACATTGACTCGAAATATCGGGTTGTTACAAAACACTTTAGGGTACTTATCCTAATTTAAGCCTAAGCCTTAGGAAGTGTTTCAAAGCATTTTGGCACTTAAACATGGAGTTCACGCCCTAAGAAGCTCTTTGGCGGTGAACTCACTTCTAGCCATGATTCCTAATTGTTTTGTGGTCTAAAGCATGAAATTGAGGCTTCTAGTTTGAGTTCCAAGGCTTTGAGGGTCATTGGAACCCTTTAGGACCTTAAAATGGAGTTTACTCCCCAAGTGTTCTTGGGCGGTAAATTCCCAAATCTTGGGGTTTTAATCCGATTTTGATGTTTTCTAGTCATATACACACTAGCATACAAGTCTAAGGTAGTTACAAATCACGGGGAAAGGACTAAGTAGCATTTAAGCCACATATTGGAGTTTACTCTCCAAGAACGTTCTTGGGCGGTAAACTCCCGAATCTAGTTGTTTTGTTATGAAATTGATGTTTCTAAACACAATCTAAGCTATACAATATAACTAGATCGAAGTACTCACAATTTGGGATAAAAACCCGAAGATCCGTGAAAGAGAATTTTGATTTTTCTCTAAATGGAATTCAACAAATGAACCACTTTGGTTCAGAATTCTATTTATAGTCCTGAGATATTTTTGGCAGAAAATATTTTTATTCCTGGAACGAACTCTAATGTCCTAGAGTATTGGAATAATAGTGTCGCACAAAACCTTAGTGCATCCACTCTCCTAATATCTCCTTAAGTGTAAAATCCTGAAAACTGCTAAACTTATACTCGAAATCTGAGTTTTCACTGTAACTGTTCTAACTTTTATTGGATTGATATGGTTTGTTCAGAATGGAAATTTCGGGTTGTCACATGAATGAAGTGGGGTCTTAGGATTTAAGGATGTTTAAATAGGATCCAAACCCAAAAAATTAGGGTTTGACCTCTTACCACGTACGCCCAGCGTATCAAGCATACACCTAACGTACCTAAAAAACCCATTCTTTTCATTAAAAGGCTAAACGGACCAACTTTGCAAAACAAAAAATTAATACTAGGGGGTTAAAGATGAAAGTTACTTGAATTAAGATGTTATGCACATCTTGAACTATGTGTCATTTTGACTTCAGAACTCCAAAAACACGTTCCACATCCTTACGTGCTCCTTCTTGTATTCTCTTGAAAATTTTCTCTCTTTGTTCTACTTGGTGTCGAACGCCTTCAAAAAAGTGGAATATTAGTAATAGCCAAACTTATATTCATTTCCATTCATTTTCAAACGAGCATCTAGTTCCTTTCCTAACAAAAGATCGTTGAATATTGGTGACTGATCAATAACGTTGGCATCATTGTTCGAACCCACAACCTAAAAAAAGCATGTCAAATCCATAAATCTTTGGAATCAACAACCTCTAATACCAATGAAGGAATTCGATGATAACCACTTGCATTTTTCTTTTCCACCTTACGAGACAATTTCTCCAGTTCTAGTGTGTGCAATCAATGCTTCCAAGCATACCGCAAAAACCAGGTTTATATTCATGTGCCACATACAGTTGTTGCATATAATTGAACAAACGTTTACGTAAATAAACGTCATCAAAGGTTTCGACAACACCTGTCGCCAAACTGTACAAACTTTTTCTTGTAGTTCTCTCAGACATTCCAATAATAATCATCAATAGAATCAGGTGACTCTGCTATAGCCATAAGCTTAATTGTCGCATCACATTTATGCAACCCTGTGAATCCTTGCTTACCTCTAGCATCATTCACAATTGGAAAAAGTCATACCTAAACGTATATTTAATAGTTAAAAAAATGTATTTATTTTATCTAAAAGCTACATTTATAAATTACAAAATTAAAAAGAAACCATACCTACTTTCATAGGCGTTGGCAATCCATAAACACACTTTTTCACAAACGAAACCTTCTTTTGAAATCGTTTGTCTAGTAGACACAATTATCGGAAAAATAATCATGAACTAGATGTCAGTGTAGTAACACCTTCGTGCAATACACATACATCATAGAGATGAACATAATATCATAAACAACATCATCATTAGACGGTTCGAACAACTTCATTTTTTTGTTGGGAAATATTGAAATTTTTTAAAATATAGAAGGAAAAGAAAGAGATGATTAAAAATAAGGTAGAATTATGTATTTATAGATAATAAAATAAAATTTTATTTTATGAAAATTGACTGTTCTACGGTCGAAATTGACAAAATAAAAGAAAATGAACATGTTGCAGCTCGTTATCGTCACAACGGGATACCAGGTAACCGCAAGGGGAATGGTGTTCACCCTGTTACCATGTCGTTAAGGAGTTGCCACATCGACAATAATGGGTGATTAGTGTGTTGGTTTGAGAAAGGATTTTACGTATGCCATATACAAATTGATGAAAAGACATGACAATGAGGTTAAAGAGAATTATAACACTCCTAACATCTTGTTGTATTAGCTTTTTGAGTGTCATCTCATTTTTCTCTATTTAGTACCTAATCTTACCATTTGGTAGGGAGTGAAAACACTCCTAGAACTCCATTTTTTTTATTATCTTTTTTTCTAATTTAATTAAATTATTTATTTTAATACAAAAACATTTTGTATGCATAAATATTAATCAATTTTTATTGTTTTTTAAGCCACCAACAATTAATATAATGTAATCAATAACATGAAAATAAATGTAACGAGCCTTTGGATTAGAGGGTGGCGAAGCCACTCCTTCAAACCTGATGAAGACCAACGATGAATAAGTTTTCATAAAAGCTTAATTATTACTTGGAATGTTCATTCAAATCATTGGATTTGGACTAAATATCCTAAATCTGATTTTGAAATGACTTGGATGTCAAGTTAAAGAAGAAAAAGGTTTCTTTTTCGTTTTTTTCAAAAAATCAACCTTTTAAAAACATTTAACTCAATTATTTTACAATGATATAAATTCAACATTTTATAGTAGGTTGTTATGTCTCATACTTGTATAATATAAATTTTTTATTTGAATATTACATGTGTTTATAGGATGTAAGATACGATTAGATAAAGATGATTAGAAATAAAATTTATATAAAAATTTATGAATAGAAATATTTATTATTTTGTATATACATAAAAAAACGTATTTTTAAAGCTACGGGGCATCATCATTTTTCACCTTTTATTTTTTATAAGTTACATCAACGTCACCTTATTTCCTATTACTTTATCTTATTGTTTTCATAATAAAATTATTTTTCTAAATTATAAAATTAAAAGTTAATACATTATTTAAATTAAATAGAAAAATAGTTAGAAAACACAAAATTGATAAAAGTCATAATATTTCATTACTTGGAAATTAAAAAGTTTATATATATATATATATATATATATATATATATATATATATATATATATATATATATATATATATATATATATAGAGAGAGAGAGAGAGAGAGAGAGAGAGAGAGAGAAGAGAAAGATAAACGAACATAAAACAAACTATAAGATGTAATCTAGTGGAAATATTTTTTTTCTTGATAAGCAACTTCATTATCAAAATTCTCTGGATGCTGTCTCCCACAAGATAGTCAGTATATTATATAAAAAATATCATATCTTCTTTGTTTTGTTTCTTACTCGCAGGTTCGTTGTTGTTTGGCAAAATTTTCTTTTGCAAATGTCAAAGGTTTTGAGAAATTCAAGTTATATTGTTCAAAGGTTATTGATATTCTCCTCTTTTGCTCTTATTCGTTGCTGAATCCTGATGCAATTAAAGAAAACCCTTCATTTTCCTTTTTGCTTTGTCCCTACCCATCATGCGAACAATTTATTTTTACCCGAGATCGTCATCTTTATTCAAATCTAACTCGACACTAGTATCGGAAGAAGTTGTGTAACCGTTTGACGACATTTTCGTTCTGTTTCTTCCTACTCCTTCAGGTAGTTTGTCTTCGAATTCTTTCCATTTCAGAATAGGTGATAAAACTTTCCAAGAGTCATTATATTTGAATAGTTTTCCTTTTGTTGTCCTCGTGAAAAAATTAATACACCTCTGAAAGAATTCTTTTCATTACTTTGCCTGCTTCTCCTTTGGTTTTTAGGTTGTTGTACAACCCGTTCACCTCCGTGACATTCTTCATGACTTCTTCAAACTTTGAATTTAGTTGGTGTTTATTGTGGTATTCAAGTATTCATCAAGCCCCATTTGTGGGAAAAATATTTTGATAATGTGCAACCAAAACTGGTCAATCAATTATGTGGCTTCCTCAGATATGTCGACCCCTACCCCTGTTTATGTCAACACTAATTCTTCCATCATAGTCCATCCTTTACGGTTGGACTTTCGGTTTACTTCCCACCAGTTCTTTTCCTATACGGGTTGGTCCTCCATGATTACTTCGGAGCATGGGGGTTGAGTTTCACATATGATGTTTCCATCCGACTCGTTGAGGGTTTGGGTTGGAAGGTCATAGGGTGGGTTTTGGCTTTGTGGCACAAAATGTGACCTGGTTGGTGAAAGTTGATGTAACAACGTAAATTTCAAAACAATTTTTCGCATTTTATAAAAACACAATTCATTTAACATTCATAAAAACATTAATGTTTGAAACTCAATCCATACTATATAAAATTCCCATGATCTGATAACATAAAATCCTGTGTGTGTGTACTGATCAAGCCAGCGCCTTCCCACGGTCATCACTAGTATCTGAAACAAATAACACCAACACTGTAAGCACAAAGCTTAGTGAGTTCCCCAAAATACCACACATAACACATATTATCCACTCGAGGCTATAACTCTGTGGGTCCGTGGACCCTACTCTGTGAACCCTCTGGTTCTAACTCTGTGAACCTTCCGGTTCCAACTCTATAAACATGCACAACATAAATCACATAGAAATAATGCAGTACAACACATAACATACATAGCATACAAATACTCTGTCACATAACTCTGGTTACCTACTCAAGGTAAAGTATAGTGAGAAGACTCACCTTGTGTATCTCGCTAACTCGCAAATCCCGTAAATCACTCACGCTCGATCCCCCGAGCTATAATCCTCCTATAACACAAGCCTGACTACCCCTATCAAGTCAACTATGGTCAACTCTAGTCAACGGTCAACTTTGACCGGATTCGGCGAGTGCACTAGAGCGACTCGGTGAGTCTATACGTGTTCACTGACTCCCTAGGATCCTCTCTTGACACATCGAGTACTTCCCTAACTCGACGAGTTCCACCTGGCATGAATCGCGGGGCCACCACGAGTCAACTCGCCGAGTCTCAAGAACAACTCGGCGAGTTTAGGCTTGACTCAGCCCCCATAATGACTCTCCCTGACTCACTGGGTCAACCCCCAACCCGGCGAGTCCACTCGCTGAACACTTTACATGAAACCCCGACCCTACTCACGGAGTCTCAAGAACAACTCGGCGAGTTCTTGCCATGCACAAACTCTATTGACCTTCTAAGGTCAGATCTGCTTTCCCAAACCATAGATCTAGCCTCCCCAAGCATGACTGTCACGTAAAGTTTGGAACTTGATGCTTGCATAACCCCCACAAGGCATCAAAAGATGATTTGCTCCCAAAAATGACCACCTAGGTCTAATAACTCCATAATATCCCAAAAAGCCCCAAGGGTTAAGGTCTCTGGACCTCTTTGAGTCCAGATCCAAGGCAAAAACTCGAGGAGGGACCAATTGCTTCACAAAATCATTCCTCAAAGGGGTTATAAAACCCTAACTCTAAAGGTCAACCCTAAAGCTGAAGGAGATTCGAACCATTACCTCAAAATGAAGCATCTGGACACTGGATCTGCTAGAATCTCACATCCTCCTTGCTCTTGCCACCTTCTTCTTGCTAAACAAGGAATACAAAGGCCTAAAAGTGACCTTTTCTCTCCCAAAACGAATTATCTCTCTTAGGGTTCTCTCAAGGGACTGGTAGCCGCAATGGGTGGCTATAAGTGCCCTTAAATAGGCTCCAAACTCGGGGATTTAGGGTATCATTAAACAGCATGGACTCGCCGAGTCCAGGCGCGAACCCGCGTCCAAAACCGCGATCCTACTCGGCGAGTCTGAGCTCCAACTCGCTGAGTATCCTCACAAAATACCAAAATATAAGAATGAATAATACATGGGAATCCGGGCTGTTACAGTTGATCGGGAATGTTGACGTCTAGTGCCTTTATTTTTGTTGGTGTGTTAAACTAAAAACACACGATTTTCTTCGACTGGATTTTGTAATGGGGTTGTTGGAACTTATTTTTCTTGTAAAAGGAATGAAACCGAGAGATTAAAAGAATAGAAGGTGAGAGTTTGATGTTTAAAATAAATGGATATTTATAAAGTTGAAAATTATATATATATATATATATATATATATATATATATATATATATATATATATATATATATATATATATATCACTTCATTTTTTACGGCTACCTAAAAAAATAATTAAAAGAATTTAACATTAGAAGAAAAAAGGACAAAATTTCACAAATATCCTCATTCTTTTTGGTTTTTCTTTAATACAGTCCTTGTGACTTCTTTTTTGCATGTATAATCCATCTGAATCAAACCTTGCACTTAAAAATTGATGTTAGATGGATCTGTTAATTTGAAAGAATTCTGAATAATGACTATTTCTGTCATTTTGTGAAACTTGTCTAAGGACTATTTGTGAAATTTTACACAATGATTATTTATGAAATATTATGATGTTAGTCTCTTACTCTTTTACTTTTATATTTTAAGCCCACTTTTTACTCTTTTTTAATTCAAATATCTATAAAAAAATTCTCTTAATTTTTTCACAATTTTGTTATTATACACTTGTAATGCCCTGTTCCGAATCGTTTCCTATGTGAGGGTGGTGACCCAAAGGCCGAGTATCATTAGGCTTAGGGCCATTGAGGAAAATATATTTAGACCCATTCGGGTGTGGGTAATGTAATTTGGATAATCGGGGAGTTCAGTATGTGTTTTGGCGCCAAGGGTTATTTTGGTAAAGTGTCACTTTCGGGCTTTTATGAATTTTGGATTTTTGTTTGAAAAGTTTTAAGGCATGGATAAGTCGATAGAAGTGTAGAGCTTATCATTACCTTTCCGTGGATATAAAGAACGTCAAAATCAGAGTTAGAGGGAAGAAGTTATTTTCGTTTGAAGTTTAAGTGGTTTTGGGCCAAGTTGAGTATGATGGGTGTGCAAGGAGGTGTACGTTGGGCATACTTAGGGAATTATGAGTATGCTGGGAGTACCAGGAGTACGCAGGGTGTGACAACCCGTAATTTATTCCATCACTGTAAGCCGTTCCCGTTAATAAAACCGCTTGTATTCCAATTTTTCCGTTAACTTTTGGGTTAAGTTAATGAAATTGAGACCTTTATTATGATCTCGTGAGTGTCCAAACCCATTTGAAACACATGAAAACACCCCAATTTTTAATTGGAAAATTTTTAGTTTCGACACGTCGGGTTACGACAACTAAATAGGGTACGACCATAAGCCTCGTTTAACGTCAGTATCGGGTAGATTTCCACCGAGCCTCAAACTCAAACCCTATATAAGGGTGAGTGGACTTCATTGAAGCTTTCTCTCTCTCTCTCTCTCTCTCACTCTCTCTCTCTCTCTCGCTCTACTCTCTCTCTTCAATCCAAACTTTGATCCAAAAATCACCCATTTCAAGCTCCAAATCGGTAAGTAATCCATCCTAGCGTATAGTTTAGATTGTTTAGCTTACAAATCCATGTCTAAATCATCCAAAAAGACCAAAGACTTACGTTTACGGCCCTAGAACAGCCCCAAACCATAAACACACTTAAATGGGGTTTTGGAGCCCCAAAACCCTTCCAAACCACTTCTAGAGCTTAGTTATGACTTAGGGGCTTACATGAATGGACTTAGAACACCAAAACCTTAATATTTAGGGAGTAAACATGAGTCTACGGCCTAAGAGCATGTTTGGACCGTAAACACCCCTTCTAAAGCCGTAAACACCATTTAAGGTGTTAAGATGCCCCTTAAACACCTCTTATGCCTTGGAATAAAGTCTAGAACCAACCACCATTGTGTTAGGGACCTTAAACATGAGAGAAACCACCTCCTTAGGAGATTACGACCGTAAACCCCCCAAGGAATGGTTCCTGGGCTGTAAACTCCTATAAAGTGGTCAAATGGTGCCCCAACTTCCTTCCATGGCTTGTACTTTGGACCAGAACCACTTGTGTTTAACCTAGGACCACCAAAACACAAAAGAAAAGGGTAAGTAAGAGTTTACGGCTGTAAACTCTATGTTTACTACCGTAAACTCCCCATAATGGTCCATTTGATGGTTTAATCCCTTCTAATGCCTTAGAATTGATCCTAGCCTAATTCCACAAGTGTTATAAGACCATTAAGCATCCAAGAACACACCACCCATGAGTTTACGGCCGTAAACTCATGGGGATATGGTCATTAGGCCATAATCTCCCTTAAGAGTTTACTCTTGAAGAGCAAACTCCATATCTAGGCCTTACACCTCCTTAGATGCAACCCGTACCAGTCCTAACACTTGAATTGAAGTGTTTTTGCGCATCGGACTGTATATTCTTATTTAATTAGTAGTTCAAGGTCTAATTAGATACATTTATGTATCTCTTCATATTACATAGGAACCTCACGTGTGTTCAAGCCCTGAACTGACACTTAGCATCCTAGCCGACATATTTCTCGTCTGGTGAGTTCATACCCCTACACCTTTTTCCGTGTTTTTCAATGTTTTTAGGGGGGGGGGGGGGGGAATACAAGAAACAGTACAAGGAAATCTTGTACTCAACTTATTATTTCATTTGAAAAGTTTTCATATTCCGTATGCTTTTAACACTGGAAGCCGTATTAAACAACCGTTTGACTTGCAGAGTTAGTTTTCAAACTAATTGCGAAACTTATTATAAAATGTTATATTTTTTATCTCACAAATGATTTTCCTTATTTATTTGCTGTTAAAATCATTATTCTTAGAAATTTAGACACGTCCTCTTTAACACTCCACATAGATACGCGAGTGGAGGACCACCTTTGTAACTAGAATCTAAAACAGGATTTTCCGCATTATTACTTGTAAATTTGTTATTCTTAAGATTGGAGACACGTCCTATGTAACACTCCACAGAGATACGCGAGTGGAGGAGCGCCCCTATAACCAGAATCTCTTAGAAAGATAGCGTGACTTGAGTGTATAGATCTATACGGGGCTGACTACCCCGCACCTTGCTGCTAGCTCCAGTGGGACCGACAGGTCTACGGGTGACAAAAGTTGTGAATGATATTGGCCTTCCTTTGCCATATCTAGTTTATCGTATGGTTATAGAACTCGCAAACTTAGATAATAGAGATTTGCTTTAAGTAATAAAGAACTTAGTAAATTAATAACCTTAGAAATTAGTTTACTATTTTGATAGTTTTATATACGTGTTAAAACTAACGTACTTTTCAAAGATAAACAGGCTTTCAAGAAACTTCACACAAACACTACAAGTATGGTAGATTCATGTACACTTCATTCAGATTCGGTAACCAACCACAAACTTTTAAGGAAAATAAGGGTTTTTCCTGGGATAACAAACTGTTTTTAACCAAACTGTGTAACAAATGGATAAAAAAACTTTACATATAAGAAAATATGGGATTTTCTTGGATATCAACTTTTTTAGAAAACCAAAGAAAACTTGTTCTTTTACAGAAACAAACCGCTTATGAACTCACCAGCTTTATGCTGATATTTTAAAACTGCTTGTATTCTCTGGTCAACATTAGACAGGTATCTCGCTTTCTTTTACAGAAGACGGAGGATATGGAAGTCAGTCTTTACTTTTTTTAAACTAATGTATCTATAAAACATGTATTACTTTGCTTTCAAACAAATGTAATGATTCCAATGTAATGTAATGTTTTGTGTTTACTATGCTTACTATGTACATTGGTTGTGATACTTTACATGATGTCCTCCGCCCCGGAACGTTTCCACCATCGGTTTCGGGGTGTGAAAGATTGGTATCAGAGCCCTTCTTTATAGTGAACTAAGTATACCAGACCTTACATGGTATAAGACTATAAACACTAAGGGGCCGAAGTGCTCTGAACTATAAGTATTCTTTAAAATATAAGTATTTTTCAAAAGTATACAAGAATACCTAAACGTTAGAAACCGTAACTACGAGTAGAACAAAATATAACTAATTGGGTGTTGTACGCTGCGGTTAAACCTGGGCAGTTATGTAGTCGTGTCTAGGGTCAAGATAGCCTGATCAACTATATTCATTCGAGACACGACCAACATGTGCTTAGGAGTGACTGTGGTGTGTAGCATGCCTAAAACTTACCAAATATCCAAACAAGGAGTCATCGTTGCTGCGAAACATAAAATACTATAGGAGTATTTTAGGCAAAGCCGAATTCATTGTAGAAATTCGTTCCAAGTGTTGCTACTCATTCTTTCTTTAGCGATAAATTCCCTTGTTTTGGTAGTTTTCCTATATATTATTGCTTAGTAGAACACTTTATCTGTCATAATGAGATATCTCTTGTTTCAAATCTCATTATTCGATTCAGAGGATTTACCATCCTCTTTTTCCTAATCATTTTAGATCAATATGCCTCCAAAGAAAGGACCCAGCTCAAGGAACAACAACCTACCGCCACCTCATCCTTCTCAATTCGACCCTGTCTTATTTCAGGCAGCTGTTACTGCCGCAGTGACGGCTGCAATGGCGCACTTGAACCTCGACAGGTTTGGCGGACCAGGAAGTAACACCTATCCCCAAAATCATGAAGGTGATCTGGGGCACCAGAATGAGTGTAGTGAGAGTAAGAAGTTATTATGGAAAAAGCGAAAGGGTCAGAGTTCGCAAGGACCCTCCAAGAAGCACAAAACTATGGCAGTCCAAGCTGCTACTACTCCTATTGCTGCGTCTACAGCTTAATCACCTACCAATAGGTATGATGGTAACCTCCCTTGGTGCAACAGGTGCAGTTACCACCATCGTATCCCTGGCCCATGTCGTGAGTTGATCTGCAACATCTATAGCGAAAAGGGCCACACTGCTTGAAACTGCAAAACACCAGCCCAACCAATCAATCAAGCTTCAGGAGTGGGTATCGATCAGGCCTGCTACATGTGTAGTGAAGTCGGGCATTTCAAGCAAAACTGCCCAAAAGCAACAACAACCAACAACACCGGGATAATTCTAACAATAAATCAGGAGGAGGCAGTCATTGAGCCCGTCGTTGTCACAGGTATGTTGCTCCTCGACAACTCTTATGCTAGTATCCTTTTCGATTTTGGTGCTGAGCGTAGTTTTGTTAGCCATTCATTCAAACGTCTCCTTAAACATAATCCCAAACCATTAACCGAAACGTTTATCGTTGAGATGGGTAACGGTGAGAAAGAGAACGCTAACGATATATTCATAGGTTGTACCCTTACCCTGAATGATCATTCCTTTCTTATTGACCTAATGCCAGTTTCCAAAAAGAGCTTTGATGTTATTATTGGCATGGATTGGCTGAGTCCCAATCATGCTGATATCCTTTGTTACGAGAAAGCCATCCGTCTCAATCTCCCCTCTGGCCAGACTCTCATGATCTATGGCGATAAAATCAGTCCCAACCTTCGCATCATTTCATGCATCAAAGCCTAAAAGCTTCTGCGAATGGAGTGCCATACATTCCTACCCCATGTGATAAACGAGAAACAGGAAGTTAAAGACCTCGAGAGCGTCCCCGAAGTCTGCAACTTTCCTGATGTCTTTCTTGAAGAGCTCCCGGGAATTCCTCCTGAACGTCAAGTCTAGTTTCGCATCAACCTAATTCCTGGAGCAAATCCTGTAGCCAAGTCTCCGTATCGCTTAGCTCCAGCAGAAATGCAGGAGTTATCCAGTCAGCTTAATGAGCTGTTCTACAAAGGGTTCATCAAACCGAGTTCCTCACCCTGGGGAGCCCCGGTATTATTTGTGACATCCCCAAAATCTCGGCCAGAAAAGACCGATTTTCATTTATGCTTTTAAAATATTTTCAGAGTAAATCCTTTTGATTTGAAAGAGTTGCGGAATTTGTTCCCAAAAACAAAACATGATAAAAAATGTTTACCGAAGCATTTCATAAAAGAAATGTATTTTCATTATAATCAAAACTCGGGGTGTCATGTTCCAATACAGACCAATAAGCATAAACGAATACATTACAAGTCATTCAACAAATATAAACATATGCAGACTTGTAAACAAAACAACTTGATGGTTCATCCATTTCATGCCCTTGCGCCACTGCCTGTAATACAATTATAACTGAGTGGGTCAGGCTTGGGAGCCTGGTGAGCATATAGGGTTTTCAACCCACAATAAATAATCATCTTTAATTTTCACCAACCAACAATAACCCAATTACCCATTCCCGTTATTCTCACTTTATGTCCCTAAGACAACTAACATAAGGGACCTAGTCTAAGAATATTTCATTGGGGCGACAACACATGCTTCGGGGGTACCTCAGCAATATAAGTCAAATAAGGCAACCATGAGGAGGATTGAGTGCAGCGAATGAACACCCAAGTTCATTAACACCTACATGTGGCGAACCTGCTATTGTTTGCACAAGACTATCTAGAAAAGTATGTGGTCGTCATCTAAACTCCGCTAAATGACTAAATCAAACAACAACGAGGCCTCTCATCTGTTTATTACACACCAATTATCTACCCATGTTCTACCCAACATATTAGTAGATAAAAATATACATTTGTATACATAGTTTAAAAACCCGTATAGCATGCTTTAATCAACACATATTTCACATAACAGATGAGGCACACACACACATAACACATATCTCATAGAGAATAAATCATATCTATGAGTTAGAAGAAAGTGAATACACATTCATACACATAACCACAAAATTATACACATAATACGTATTACGTATAAAATACTTCATAATTATGCGTTAGAAGAAAATAACCACACACTCACTTGATCAGAAGATGATCGGACAACACTACGACTTGCAGAAGTAGTAATCCTCAGCAGATCTGGAAGATCTTCACAAAAATCGAACTTCTCGCGGGCAGAGCTTCGGCTCGGGAACTGCACTTCTCGGGATCTTCGGGATCTCGGGACTTGCCTCGGGGCTCTGGAACAATACCGGGGCTTCGGGATATTTCTGGCACGCAAAATGATACAAAACGGGAGAGAGAAGAAAGAAAATGAACAAAAGACTCGGCTGCCTTCGGATCCTATTTATAGGAGGCTGGAGCCTCGGAGTACGCGGGGCGTACTGCAGTACGCGGTGCGTACTGCTTCCGAAATCGTCATTGCATGCGTCATCCGAGCCACTTGCTGTGAGTGTCGACACCTTCGGAGTACACGGGGCGTACCTCGGATTAGACCGGTGACTCCTTCGGATAATGCTTACGAATTTCCAATTAAATTTAATTACAAAATATTTAATAAACTTCGGAAATTCATATCTTCTTCATACGAACTCCGTTTTCGACGTTCTTTATATCCACGGAAAGGTGAGACTACGCTCTACAACTTTTGTTTAGACTTCGTCGGCTAATTTTGAATTTATTTTTATTATTTATTTTTAATAGGCCGCGACATAAAAACTTTGTTATAAATTCATAACTTCTTCGTTTGACGTCCGTTCTCGCCTAACTTTTTATCGCTTCGATACCAACAATGAGATCTTCGATTCTCATTTAGATTGCTTCGGCTAAAAACCCCTCTATCTCAAATCGAGTAAAACAGGCTGCATACTGCTAAGCCGAAACTTCGATAAATCATAACTTTCTCATACGAAGTCAGATTTGGGCGTTCTATATATATTCGGAAACCTTGTTTCAACTACTACAACATAAATCAAAGATATTAAGTTTATTTTACACTTAAATTTTGACGCTTATTTTTATTCTTAATTAATCAAACCACATAATTAAGCAATTAAGCACAAAACATGTAATACTCAAATAATACAATCTTATTATTTCAAAACGGGTTACAAAGGTTAACCTAGACTATTACATTGCTAAAAGTGGCAAGCCCGGAAACACAGGCGTTACAATTCTCTCCACCTTAGAATGATTCCGTCCCCGGAATCACACATCAACAAACAAATGCGGATAGCGACTCAACATGTCACTCTCCGTCTCCCAGGTGAGATTCGGCCCATTCGTGTGTTTCCATCGGACAAGCACTAACCCAATCATTTTGCGTCACAACTTCTTAGTCTTTTGGTCCACAATTGCCTTTGGTTCTTCAATGAACCTTTTGTTCTCATCAATTCTCAATTCAGAAATGGGAATTATATCAGGAACTTCTCCCGTGAACTTCCTCAAATAACACACATGAAAAGTGTTGTGAATTCCATTCAGTTCTTCGGGTAATTCGAGCTTGTAAGCTTGGTTCCCAATCCTCTGAAGAACTTTAAACGGTCCAATAAACCTTGGACTCAACTTTCCCCTTTTACCAAATCTTATAAGTCCCTTCCACGGTGAGACTTTAAGCAAAACCGAATCTCCAACCTCAAAAGTCATCGGTCTTCGCTTTTTGTCAGCATAGCTCTTTTGACGATCCTGAGCTGCTAACATTCTTTCCCTAATTATTTTAAACTTTTCAGCAGTTTGATGAACCATCTCCGGTCCCATAAACTGTTTTCCCCAGCCTCAAGCCAACAAGACGGCGTACGACACTTCTGTCCATACAAAGCTTGATAAGGTGCCATCTTAATGCTCGAGTGAAAACTATTATTATAGGAAAATTCTACCAAAGGTAAATGTTCATCCCAATTACCTAGGAATTCCAAGGTACATGCTCTTAGCATATCTTCAAGTGTTTGTATCGTTCTTTCACTCTGACCATCAGTCTGCGGATGGTAAGCTGTGCTTAAACATAACTTGGTACCCATTTCCTCTTGTAGACATTTCCAAAACCTTGAGGTGAAATGGCTATCACGATCCGATACAATCGTTAACGGAACACCGTGAAGCCTCACAATTTCCTTCACGTAAGAATTCGCAAGCTTTTCCATAGACCATTTCTCCCTGGCCGCTATGAAATGTGCACTCTTAGTGAATCGATCAACGATCACCCAAATCATGTCGTGACCATTCTTTGTTCTGGGCAGTTTAGTGACAAAATCCATAGCGATGTCTTCCCACTTACCCATAGGCATAGGCAATGGTTCTAAACTCCCGTACGGTTTCTGATGTTGTGTCTTTACTCTCGCACAAGTCACACACTCAGCCACATACTTTGCAACATCAAGCTTCATCGTCGGCCACCAGTAGTAGGGTTTCAGGTCCCTATACATTTTAGTGCTACCCGGATGAATTGAGTACATGGTTTTGTGAGCTTCTTCCATCAGAAGATCCCTAATTCCTCCTGACTTAGGTACCCAAATACGATCTTGGAATACCTTCAGTCCATGACCGTTAGTACCAAACACCAACGTTTTACCCAAACGTTCCTCCTTTCGGTCATTTTTCTCAGAAGCTTCCTCTTGAGCTTTCTTTATACTTTCCACAATGGTCGAGAAAACTTCAATTCTCAACGCTATTGGCCTCCTCCTTTCAAGATTGACTTTCCGACTGAGAGCATCAGCAACAACATTAGCTTTACCTGGGTGGTAAAGTATCTCGCAGTCGTAGTCTTTAAGTAATTCTAGCCAGCGTCGTTGCCTCATATTCAATTCCTTCTGATTAAAGAGATATTGGAGACTCTTATGATCAGTAAAAAGTTTCCACTTCGTGCCATAGAGGTAATGCCTCCATATTTTCAGAGTGAAAACTACCACTGCCAACTCCAAATCATGAGTCGGGTAATTCTTTTCATGCTCTTTCAGCTGTCGAGACGTATATGCTATCACCTTTTCTCTTTGGGTCAAAACACAACCCAATCCAACACCAGACACATCGCTATAAACAGCGAAGTCTTCAACTCCATCGGGTAGAGAAAGTATCGGTGCCTCGCATAGCTTCTTCTTTAACTTCTCGAATGCTTCTTTATGCTTATCACTCCAAGCATAAGTAGCTCCTTTGTGGGTCAAAGCTGTTAATGGAGTAGCGATTGAAGAAAAGCCTTGGATAAACCTGCGGTAATATCCGACTAATCCTAAAAAGCTTCGAATCTCCGTGGGACTTTTCGGTTGTTCCCACTTTGTCACAGCCTCAATCTTTGCTGGATCAACCATTATCCCTTCTTGGTTGACCACGTGACCCAAGAATTGGACTTCACGAATCCAAAAATCACATTTGGAGAACTTTGCATAAAGCTTCTCCTTCTTCAAAACTTCTAACACTTCTCGCAAGTGTCTTCCATGCTCCTCCTGGCTTTTCGAGTAAATCAGAATGTCGTCTATGAACACTATCACGGATTGATCAAGGAAAGGATTACAAACCCTATTCATCAAATCCATGAACGCTGCCGGAGCATTGGTTAGTCCAAACGACATAACCAAGAACTCGTAGTGTCCATATCTAGTTCTAAATGCAGTCTTCTCGATATCTTGCTCTCTTACTTTTAGCTGATGATATCCTGACCTAAGATCGATCTTCGAGAAATAGCTCGAACCTTGCAATTGATCAAACAGGTCATCAATCCTCGGCAACGGATATCTATTCTTTATTGTTGCCTTGTTCAGCTCTCTGTAATCGATGTACATTCTCATACTTCCATCTTTCTTCTTCACAAATAACACCGGAGCTCCCCAGGGCGATGAACTAGGTCTAATGAAACCTTTTTCCAATAACTCTTGAAGTTGCATCATCAGCTCCTTCATCTCCGTCGGTGCTAATCGATAAGGTTCTTTTGCTATTGGCCTGGTTCCTGGTAACAAGTCTATTCTGAACTCCACTTGTCTATCAGGTGGCAATCCAGGAAGATCCTCGGGAAACACTTCCGGATAATCACACACTACTGGAATACTCTGCATCACCTTCTTTTCTTTCTTAGCATCAATCACAAATGCTAAATATGATGTACATCCCTTGGTCAAACACTTTCTGGCTTTCATTAGAGAAATGATTCCAGAATTCACTCGCCGTTTGTCCCCATACACCATAAACGAATCTTTTCCAGGCGGGTTTACGTTAACTATCTTCTTCTTGCATAAAATTTCGGCATCATTGGCGCTAAGCCAATCCATTCCCAAAACGATGTCGAAACCATTGAGATCGATGGGCAATAATTCCTCGTGAAACTTATCCCCATTAAGGTCGATTAAGATGTCTTTCATATGATGGCTAACAGGTAAAAACTTGCCACTAGCTACTTCGAGTAATAAAGCATTATCTAGTCTATCAATAGGCAAAGCTAGTTTCCTACCAAACTCATGCGAAATAAAGGAGTAGTTGGATCCATAATCAAACAATATTTGAGTAGGTAATTCGTTTACGAGAAAGGTACCTGAAGTGACATCAGCTTCATCTTTCGCAGCCTCAAGTGTCATCTGGAAGGCTCTCGCCTTCGGCTTTGGTGGAATGTTGGGCCTAGCTGCCTCCTTCTTCTTCGGATAGTCTTTCAAAATATGCCCCTCTTCATTACGCCCAAAACACATCCTTTTGTTGTTCGTACATTCATTGGCAAAATGTCCGACCATTCCATACTTGTAGCAGGTTATATCCTCGCTACATTTCCCAAATTGTTTTTTCTTACACTTATCACACCACTTCGCTTTGCCTCCTTTTCCTCCAAACTTTTTCGAATCAGATTTCGAAAATTTTCCTTTCTTACTGGAACCAGATGTTCCCTCAAACTTTCTTTTCTCACCAACATCAACCTTGTCGGTGGTTCTCCCCTTGATCATATTATCAACAGACTTGGCAGCCCAGATAGTTGCCTCTAGAGTAAGTGCCTGACGTACTGGCACCACGTACTCCCATGGGAGTCCCTTCGCATACCGGTCCACCTTTATCTGCTCATCTGGAACGATACGCAAGGCAAACTCCATCTTATCGGTGAAGTTATTGGTGTATTCATCAACTAACATGCTGCCCTTCGTCAATGTCAGAAACTTGTTTTCTAGTTCCAACAGATTTTGAGCCGAGCAGAACTTGCGCTTGAACTGCACCGAGTACTCTGCCCATGATAATTGCAGTGGCTCATTAGGGCTCAAAGTCTTCCCTAGAGTGTTCCACCAATGAACGGCTCCTCCCCGGAATTGACGCACGGCATAGATAGTCTGCAACTTGCCTCTGCAGCCATAAGTCATGAAGGCTAACTCCATTTCCGAGATCCAATCCATAACCCCAATGGATCCTCCTTTCCATTGAAGGTCGATGGTTTGCAAGTCAAAAAGTCCTTGTACTTGCATCCCATTCCATCATTCCATCCATCATGGTTATCTTGCCTAACTATCGGTGGGTTGGCTGGACCAACAGACCCACTGAAGTTTCCACCTTCTGAGTGCCCTTCATTTAATTCAGGCTCTTCCACACGAATTGACAGTTCTTCATGATTCTGTTGAAGCAACCGTCTAGTTTCATCCATCTGACGATCCAACATCGTCTGAATCATCATTTGCACATCAGCATTTCCAACTCCACTTCTTGTTCTCACCATTTTGATCTACACACCGAATAAGGTGAAATTAGATCCTCAATCACGATAGATATTCAAATCATCCTTATCACTCCGAAACGTTTACATGCTAGTTCGAATATCGTAGACGTACGCTTAGAATCCTACACACATAAGGTTTCTAGATCCGGTCGGCAACAGACCATAGATTCGAACAGATAATATCATATATGGCAACATATAACATTTAGCACGTAAAGCATTTTAGGCAACTTTCCTAAAATAAACTAGTGCTCGTGTCTAAAACACAACAGACACACATCTCAAAATTCCACTTAGCATTCTAAGTTTAAGTCTAGAAATCCTATAATTTCCTAGTTCGCTTAAACTAATGCTCTGATACCAACTGTGACATCCCCAAAATCTCGGCCAGAAAAGACCAATTTTCATTTATGCTTTTAAAATATTTTCAGAGTAAATCCTTTTGATATGAAAGAGTTACGGAATTTGTTCCCAAAAACAAAACATGATAAAACAATGTTTACCGAAGCATTTCATAAAAGAAATGTATTTTCATTATAATCAAAACTCGGGGTGTCATGTTCCGATACAGACCAATAAGCATAAACGAATACATTACAAGTCATTCAACAAATATAAACATATGCAGACTTGTAAACAAAAAAACTTGATGGTTCATCCATTTCATGCCCTTGCGCCACTTACTGTAATACAATTAAAACTGAGTGGGTCAGGCTTGGGAGCCTGGTGAGCATATAGGGTTTTCAACCCACAATAAATAATCATCTTTAATTTTCACCAACCAACAATAACCCAACTACCCATTCCCGTTATTCTTACTTTATGTTCCTAAGACAAGTAACATAAGGGACGTAGTCTAAGAATATTTCATCGGGGCGACAACACATGCTTCGGGGGTACCTCAGCAATATAAGTCAAATAAGGGAACCATGAGGGGGATGGAGTGCAGCGAATGAACACCCAAGTTCATTAACACCTACAGGTGGCGAACCTGCTAATGTTTCCACAAGACTATCTAGAAAAGTATGTGGTCTTCATCTAAACTCCACTAGATGACTAAATCAAACAACAACGAGGCCTCTCATCTGTTTATTACACACCAACTATCTACCCATGTTCTACCCAACATATTAGTAGATAAAAATATACATTTGTATACATAGTTTAAAAACCTGTATAGCATGCTTTAATCAACACATATTTCACATAACAGATGAGGCACACACACACATAACACATATCTCATAGAGAATAAATCATATCTATGAGTTAGAAGAAAGTGAATACACATTCACACACATAACCACAAAATTATACACATAATACGTATTCCGTATAAAATACTTCATAATTATGCGTTAGAAGAAAATAACCACACACTCACTTGATCAGAAGATGATCGGATAGAACTACGACTTGCAGAAGTAGTAATCCTCAGCAGATCTGGAAGATCTTCACAAAAATCGAACTTCTCGCGGGTAGAGCTTCGGCTCGGGAACCGCACTTCTCGGGATCTTCGGGATCTCGGGACTTGCCTCGGGGCTCTGGAACAATACCGGGGCTTCGGGATATTTCTGGCACGCAAAACGATGCAAAACGGGAGAGAGAAGAAAGAAAATGAACAAAAGACTCGGCTGCCTTCGGATCCTATTTATAGGAGGCTGGAGCCTCGGAGTATGCGGGGCGTACTGCAGTACGCGGTGCGTACTGCTTCCGAAATCGTCATTGCATGTGTCATCCGAGCCACTTGCTGCGAGTGTCGACACCTTCGGAGTACGCGGGGTGTACACGAGTACGCAGGGCGTACCTCGGATCAGACCGGTGACTCCTTCGGATAATGCTTCCGAAGTTCCAATTAAATTTAATTACAAAATATTTAATAAACTATGGAAATTCATATCTTCTTCATACGAACTCCGTTTTCGACGTTCTTTATATCCACGGAAAGGTGAGACTACGCTCTACAACTTTCGTTTAGACTTCGTCGGCTAATTTTGACTTTATTTTTATTATTTATTTTTAATAGGCCGCGACAGCAAAACTTTGTTATAAATTCATAACTTCTTCGTTTGACGTCCGTTCTCACCTAACTTTTTATCGCTTCGATACCAACAATGAGATCTTCTATTCTCATTTAGATTGCTTCGGCTAAAAACCCCTCGGTCTCCAATCGAGTAAAACAGGCTGCATACCGCTAAGCCGAAACTTCGATAAATCATAACTTTCTCATACGAAGTCAGATTTGGGCGTTCTATATATTCAGAAACCTCGTTTCAACTACTACAACATAAATCAAAGATATTAAGTTTATTTTACACTTAAATTTTGATGCTTATTTTTATTCTTAATTAATCAAACCACATAATTAAGCAATTAAGCACAAAACACGTAATACTCAAATAATACAATCTTATTATTTCAAAACGGGTTACAAAGGTTAACCTAGACTATTACATTGCTAAAAGTGGCAAGCCCGGAAACACAGGCGTTACATTATTTGTGTAGAAGAAAGATGGATCCTTTCAGATGTGCATAGACTACCGCGAGTTGAACAAATTGACTGTCAAAAACCGTTATCATCTTCCTAGAATAGATGACGTTTTCGATCAACTTCAGGGAGCCAGTTACTTCTCGAAGATAGACCTTAGATCAGGGTACCATCAGCTTTGAGTTTACAAGAATGATGTTTCCAAGACAGCATTCAGGACTTGATATGGTCACTACGAGTTCGTAGTGATGCCCTTCGGTCCAACCACTTTCCTTGGTTACATGGTAAGCGAGGAGGGTATACATGTGGACCTGTCAAAAATCAAGGCGATAGAGAATTGGTCGGCACCGAAGACACCCACAGAACTCCGTCAATTCTTGGGTCTCGTCAGCTACTATCATAGATTCATTCAGAATTTTTCCAAGATCACCAAACCCCTAACCACTTTGACACAGAAAGGTGTACTCTTTTGTTGAAGTGAAAAGCAAGATACCGCATTCCGAACGTTGAAGCGAGCCCTGTGCAGCGCACCTATTCTGTCCCTGCCCGAAGGAACAGAGGATTTCTTTGTCTATTGCGATGCGTCCAATCAAGGCTTAGGTTGTGTGCTTATGCAGAGAGGAAGACTTATCGCTTATGCCTCGAGACAACTAAAGGCACACGAAGTTAACTACACGACTCATGATCTGGAGCTAGGAGCAGTGGTCTTCGCACTGAAGATTTGGAGGCATTATCTTTACGGAACCAAGTGCACAATCTTCACTGACCATAAAAGCCTGCATCACATCTTCAATCAGAAAGACTTAAACATGAGGAAACAGCGATGGGTAGAGCTGCTCAGTGACTACGAGTGTGAAATCCGCTACCATCCCGGTAAGGCCAATGTGGTAGCAGATGCCCTTAGCCGACAGGAAATCTCAAGCAACAAGGCCAAGATGTTGACGATGACCATCCATTCCCACTTATCCGTTGTAACGCCCGCAAATCCGGGCTAGTCAATTTAGAGGCAATAGGGGTCGAAAATGACTTTTTGACAAAAGATTACTTAGAATAAATAATCTTAACCAAGTTGTAGTATATGTCACGAGGTTTCCCTACATATAAAGAACGCCGAAATCCGAGTTATAACGAAGAAGTTATGACCCGTCGAAGTTTCGCGACAGAACCGGCACGGCACCGGGAAGCATAAATAGTGAATTTACGATAGAGCGAGATTTAGCCTTAGCGATCTAAACAAATGTCGTACAATATGTTAAACTAAGAACATCGATAAAAAGAACGCCCAAATCTGACTTCGTATGAAGAAGTTATGATTTTTTGAAGTTTCGGAATAGCAGTGTGTAGCCCGAAATTCGAATATTAGATCGAGCAGTTTTTAGCCGACACGACCTAAATGAGAATCGAAGATCTCGTTGAGATTAGCGTAACGAGAAAAATATGGGCGAAAACGGATGTCGGATGAAGAAGTTATGAGGATTTAAACGGACCAATCCTGTCCCGGCCCGTTAATAATATAAAATTTAAAATCGAGCCAAAATTAGCCGACGAAGTCTAAATGAAAGTTGTAGAGTACGTTCCCACCTTCGCGTGGATATCAAGAACGTCGAAAATGGAGCCCGCATGCGAAAGTTATGATTTTTAGAAGTCGAGAATGCAATTTGCGAAGGCTGATAAGGAGCTGATGACGTGGCACATTGTGGATCGTCCATCGCTGATCAGATCTCGCTTCAGATGAAGAACACCTCGTCCTCGCTTACGCTCTGCGTCCAAAGCCAGTACGCACCGCGTACCCTCGCCCTTACCTCTTTCGATGTTGCGAGCCAGCTGGTGCGAAGCTGGCACTCTTATCCGATGACTACGCCCCGCGTAGGTCCGAGGTACGCCTAGCGTACCGAGGCCTCGTAGGGCTATAAAAGGAGGCCGAGATTTCTTCATTTTTCACACCAAAATCACTTCTCTCTCTACAAGCTTTCTCTATCTAAGAGCTATAAATTCCCCTAAGCCCTAGTTAAACCCCTTAGCACCCTAGGGAAGCCCCGAGGCTCCCGGAGTCCCGAGAAAAAGGAGTTTTTCGGTTTCGAAACGTTGCTCCAATTAAGTCCTGGTTTTCGATAAAATTTGCTGTAAGTATGCTACGCTTACGCAATTTTTAATATAGCTTTCAAATAATTATAGGAATGTTATTAGGTCCTTAAAATAATTATTTGGGCTATTATTATGAGTTATATTGAGTGTTATTAACGCTTAATAATACTCGGACTAAAGAATTTGTCGCGGTTATTGTTAGACTAAACCCTAGTGGTATCGATACTAGGTTTTATCGAAGGAATATCGTTTTGAGAGTATCGAAGCGCTGTCCGAGTGCTGAGTCACCACCTAATCAAGTGAGTGCATAGTCTCTTTCATCTTACACATAGATATGAAGTATTTTAATATAAATTACGTGCTATGTGTGCATATTGTTTGAATACTTGTTGTCTATGCTGGATGAATGATTTATACATGTTTTAAATAATTTAAACTGTATATTTATTTTATATCTACAAATATGTTGGGATAAAACATGGGTAGATGAAATAGTTGGTGAGTGATGAAATAAAAGAATGAGAGATAGGTGATGATAGGAAGGTGATGATAGATAGGTGATTATGAATCGGTGATGTAGGATACTACAACCTTGTCCGAAAATTTGGAGATGTAGTCATGGCGACCACGGACTATTATAGACAACCTCGTGGAAACACCAGCAGGCTAGTAACCTGTAGGTGATGAATTACGAGTTCAAGCGATGTTGTAACTACGCATTCATGCGATGATAGTCTAACCCTTATTATGAATTACGAGTCCAGACGATGTTGTGGCTACGTATTCATGCGATGATAGACTAACCCTTATCATGATTTACAAGTCCAGGCGATGTTGTGGCTGCGTAATCATGCGATGATACCCTAACTCTTTCTAGACACATATTGAGGGAGTAATCCCCAGATTAGTATTGTCTATGCAATGTAGGCGATGATCCTTAGGTAAAGTTCGTAGGAACAATCATATAAGGAAATACGATGTAAGGAGATGAGAAGTAAATATGATATAGGAGATGACCCTTGAGATAATATCTTTAGGGAAGACTAAAAGAAGATAATGGGGATGTGTAATTGGGTTGATTGTTTGATTGTTTAAACATAATAACTATATTATTGTGGGTTGAAAACCCAATGTACTCACCAGGTTTCCCAACCTGACCCACTCAGTTTATTTACATCACAGGTGACGATATGAAGTGACATTACACTAAGAGATTTAAAGAGATGTAGATCACTAGTGTAAATAATTGTAAGTTCTGTTTATGCTTATGTTTCTGCATTAACGATGACATCCCAAACGTTTTAAAATGAAATAAATACGTTTCTTCGAAAATGTTTTAATAACATATTTATCGTGTTTTTCTGGGAACAAATTCCGCAACATTTTTATGAAAAGAAGTAATCTGATTTTTACAAAGCATAAACAAAATCGGTCTTTTCTGGCCGAGAAAATGGGGATGTCACAGTTGGTATCAGAGCATTAGTTTAAGCGAACTAGGAATATGGATTTATTTCTAGACTTAAACTTAGAATGCTAAGCGATGATTGTGAGGTGTGAGCACTAGCTTATTTTAGGAATTGTGCCTAAAATGCTTTTATGTGCTAAATACTTGTGCCTGATATGCTGTTAGTTGTTCGGATCTATGGTCTGTTGCCGACCGGATCTAGAAACCTTATGTGTTTAGGATTCTAAACGTACGACTACGATATTAGAACTAGCATATAAATGTTTCGGAGTGATTAGGATGATTTAACCGTCAATCCTAAGTAAAGATCTAGATTCACCTTATTCGGTGTATAGATCAAGATGGCAAGAACCCGTAGCGGAAACGTAAATGCAAATGGGAACAGAAACCAACCCCCAATGATTGAGCAAATACCGGTGATGGAAGCCGCTGCTGATCCAGTCTCAATGGCTGGAGTGCAAGCGATGATCCAAGCGATGTTGGATCATCAAATGGAGGAAACCAGGCGTTTGTTCCAACAAAATCGAGAGGAAGCGACCATTCAGATCGAACAGCCCAAGTTGAACGAAGGGCAGACTGAGGAGGGAAACTACAGTGGGACTGTTGGTCAAGCCAACCCACCAATAGTTAGGCAAAACCACCAGGATGGAGGAAACGATGGACATGGATGCAAATACAAGGATTTCATGGCGTCCAAACCACCGAGTCTATCTGGAAGCCCGACGCCAGTGGAAGTCATAAACTGGATCTCCGAGATGGAGGCGATGTTTGAGAGTTGTGAGTGTAGCAACAAGCAAAAGACTGCTCTCGCGGTTCCTCTGTTGAAATCTGGAGTACTAAGCTGGTGGAAGCTACTAGCTGATTCAATGCCCAAAGGAGAAGCGAGCAAGATGTCATGGGAGGATTTTTTGGTGCAGCTAAAAATGAAGTACTGCTCTGAGCAGGATCTACTAGAGATTAACAACGAGTTTCAAAATCTAAAGAAGGGAAAGATGAGTGTCATCGAGTATGCTGCAAGTTTTACGGAGAAAATGAAGCTTGTTCCTTATCTAGTTCCAACTGAACTCTCCAAGGTTAATAAGTTTGCCCACGGATTACCAGCAGACTTTGGTCCAATGGTCAAACAAGCAACCACTTTGAAAGCCGCCATCTGGGCAGCCAAGAATGTTGAGACCCAAATAAGAGAAAAGGGTCTGGAGAAAGTTGAAGTTGGTGAGAAGAGGAAGTTGGAAGGATCCTCAAGACCTGATAATAAGGGAAAGTTCTCGAAGTCTAACCGGGACGACCGAAGGAATGAAGCCAAGTGGTGTGAGAAGTGCAAGAAGAAGCACTTCGGAAGATGCGATGGTGAAGTGACGTGCTATAAGTGTGGTAGAACCGGTCACTATTCCAGAGATTGTACATTCGACAACAAGAAGTGCTACGAATGTGGAAATGATGGGCATATTTCAAAGAACTGTCCAAAGAAAAACGAAGCTGCAAGACCAAATGCACCATAGAAACCAGGGGCATTCCACATGATCCTCAATGATGCAGACAACAATGCGAGGAATCAAGAATGAAGACTTCTTATCCGAAGATCGGATTATTCAGTAGCCATAGTTTCGTATGATGTACTCACCAGGTTTCCCAACCTGACCCACTCAGTTTTATTTACATCACAGGTGACGATATGAAGTGACATTACACTGAGAGATTTAAAGAGATGTAGATCACTAGTGTAAATAATTGTAAGTTCTGTTTATGCTTATGTTTCTGCATTAACAATGACATCCCAAACGTTTTAAAATGAAATAAATACGTTTCTTCGAAAATGTTTTAATAACGTATTTATCATGTTTTTCTGGGAACAAATTCCGCAACATTTTTATGAAAAGAAGTACTCTGATTTTTACAAAGCATAAACAAAATCGGTCTTTTCTGGCCGAGAAAATGGGGATGTCACATCTGTACAGATCCGAGAAGCTTAGTTAGAAGCCATCGGGTCTGCTCTAGCAGCCCGAGATACCTTAGTAGAAATAGGAGATGATTACTATGGATTTAATCACCAAGTTACCCAAATCTCCGAGTGGGTACGATACCATTTGGGTAATTGTCGATCGTTTGACAAAATCCACTCACATCCTTCCGATTAAAGAATCGTTCAAGATGGAAAGACTCACGCGAATCTATATCCAAGAGATAGTCCAACTAAACAGTGTACCTGTGTCCATTATCTCCGATCGAGATAGTAGGTTTACCTCAAGGTTTTGGTAGTCCGTTCAGAAAGCTCTTGGAACTAAGCTGGATATGAGTATAGTTTATCATCCTCATACAGATGGGCAGAGTGAGAGAACTATCCAAACCTTGGAAGACATGTTGAGAGCCTGTTTCATTGATTTTGGAAAGTAGTGGGGCACCCATTTACCTTTGATCGAGTTCTTATATAACAACAGCTACCACATCAGTATCAAGGCTGGCCCATTCGAAGCCCTCTACGGTCGCAAGTGCAGATCTCCTCTGTGTTGGGTTTGGGTAGGGGACACGCAGCTAGTTAAGAGTCGAGTCTCCGACAGTGCTCTCACTAGTCCTAAAATCATCTCTGAAACCACCAAGAAGAGCATCCAAATCCGAGAACGACTGAAAGCTTCATGAGACAGACAAAAGATTTACGCCAATAAACGACGAAAAACCTTGGAATTCCAGGTTGGAGATCGTGTCCTGTTGAGGGTCTCACCCTGGAAAGGCATGATACGCTTTGGAAAGCGCGGAAAAACTTAACCCAAGGTACATAGGACCTTTCGAGACCCACGCTAGGATTGGTCCCGTAGCCTACATACTCCGACTACCTCAAGATCTTAGCAACATCCATCCTGTCTTCCACGTCTCTAATATTAAAAAGTGTTTATCCAACGAAACACTAGTGACCCCTCTTGATGAGATCGAAATCAAAGAAAACCTGAACTTCGTGTAAGAACCAATCGAAATCATGAATCAAGAGATAAAACGTACGAAACAAAGTCGTATCCCGATACTGAAGGTTTGCTGGAATGCCAAGCAGGGACCTGAGTTCACTTGGGAGCGCAAAGACTTGATGAAGCATAAATATCCGCATCTCTTTCCAAATCCATGATTTGTATCTTAATTTTAAATTTCGGGACGAAATTTTCTCTAACAGGGAGATAATGTGACAACCCGTAATTTATTCTGTCACTGTAAGCCGTTCCCGTTAATAAAACCGCTTGTATTCCAATTTTTCCGTTAACTTTTGGGTTAAGTTAATTAAATTGAGACCTTTATTATGATCTCGTGAGTGTCCAAACCCATTTGAAACACGTGAAAACACCCCAATTTTTATTTGGAAATTTTTTAGTTTCGACCATGTCGGGTTACGACAACTAAATCGGGTACGACCATAAGCCTCGTTTAACGTCAGTATCAGGTAGATTTCCACTGAGCCTCAAACTCAAACCCTATATAAGGGTGAGTGGACTTCATTTGAAGCTTTTTCACTCACTCTCTCTCTCTCTCTCTCTCTCTCTCTCTCTCTTCAATCCAAACTTTGATCCAAAAATCACCCATTTCAAGCTCCATATCGGTAAGTAATCCATCCTAGCTTATAGTTTAGATTGTTTAGCTTACAAATTTGTCTCTAAATCATCCAAAAAGACCAAAGACTTATGTTTACGGCCCTAGAACAGCCCCAAACCGTAAAAACACTTAAATGGGGTTTTGGAGCCTCAAAACCCTTCCAAACCACTTCTGGAGCTTAGTTATGACTTAGGGGCTTACATGAATGGACTTAGAACACCAAAACCTTAATATTTAGGGAGTAAACATGGTTTTACGGCCCAAGAGCATGTTTGGACCGTAAACACCCCTTCTATGGCCGTAAACACCATTTAATGTGTTAAGATGCCCCTTAAACACCTCTTATGCCTTGGAATAATGTCTAGAACCAACCACCATTCTGTTAGGGACCTTAAACATGAGAGGAACCACCTCCTTAGGAGATTACAACCATAAACCCCCCAAGGAATGGTTCTTGGGCCGTAAACTCCTATAAAATGGTCAAATGGTGCCCTAACTTCCTTCCATGGCTTGTACTTTAGACTAGGACCACTTGTGCTTAACCTAGGACCACCAAAACACAAAAGAAAAGGGTAAGTAAGAGATTATGGCCGTAAAATCTATGTATACTATCATAAACTCCCCATAATGGTCAATTTGATGGTTTAATCCCTTCCAATGCCTTAGAATTGATCCTAGCCTAATTCCGCAAGTGTTATAAGACCATTAATCATCCAAGAACACACCACCCATGAGTTTACAACCATAAACTCATGGGGATATGGTCATTAGGCCGTAATCTCCCTTAGGAGTTTACTCTTGAAGAGCAAACTCCATATCTAGGCCTTACAACTCCTTAGATGCAACCCGGACCACTCCTAACACTTGAAGTGAAGTGTTTTCGCGCGTCGGAGTTTATATTCTTATTTAATTAGTAGTTGAAGATCTAATTAGATACATTTATGTATCTCTTCATATTACATAGGAACCTCACATGTGCTCAAGCCCTGAACTGACACTTAGCATCCTAGCCGACACATTTCTAGTCTGGTGAGTTCATACCCCTACACCTTTTTCCGTGTTTTTCAATGTTTTCAGGGGGGAATACAAGCAAAAGTACAAGTAAATCTTGTACTCAACTTATTATTTCATTTGAAAATTTTTCATATTTCGTATGCTTTTAACACTGGAAACCGTATTAACCAACCGTTTGACTTGCAGAGTTAGTTTTCAAACTAATTGCGAACTTATTATAAAATGTTATATTTTATATCTCACAAATGATTTTCCATATTTATTTAGTGTTAAAATCATTATTTTTAGAACTTTAGATACGTCCTCTGTAACACTCCACAGAGATACGCGAGCGGAGGACCACCTCTGTAACTAGAATCTAAAACAGGATTTTCTGCATTATTACTTGTAAATTTGTTATTCTTAAGATTGGAGACACGTCCTCTGTAACTCTCCACAGAGATACGCAAGTGGAGGACTGCCCCTATAACCAGAATCTCCTAGAAGGAGAGCGTGACTTGAGTGTATAGATCTATACGGGGCTAACTATCCCGCACCTTGCTGCTAGCTACACTGGGACCGGCAGGTCTACGAGTGACAAAAGTCATAAATGATACCAGCCTTCCTTTGCCATATCTAGTTTATCGTATGGTTATAGAACTCACAAAATTAGATAATAGAGATTTACTTTTAGTAATAAAGCACTTAGTAAATTAATAACCTTAGAAATTAGTTTACTATTGTAAGGTCAAACCTTGAAATATGATGATGTTTAAAAAAGATCTCAGCATCAGCGCATATCTCAGTGTCAGCATCAACGCTTCAGCAACTCAGGTTGTTTAGTTTAGTCACTGCATTGTAACAGATTTTGTACTTATCTTGTTTCCATAGTTAGCGTAAATTAGTTAGCTGGCATATCCCTGATTTGTAGGGATTGTCTAGTATAGCAGTATATAATCTTTTGTATCGGTTTGTGAAAGGACACCTTTCACAAACCCTAATCGCTGCTTTGTGCACACCATAATCTCTTTGTGAGATTATCTTTCTTAGTGAAAGCTTTTCTTCGTGAATTCTTCTTATTCTTATTTACTATTATTGTTTGATAAATTGATTGATATAAAGGCCTTTTCAATTGGTATCAGAGCAGGTTTCTTTTATCAAACAAATGGCTTCATCTTCCTCTTTTTCGAACTCATCAAATCATCCTTCCACTAAAATTCCTCCGTTTGATGAAACAAATTTTTCCATGTGGAAAATAAAGGCTCTATATGCTTTAGAGTCAGTAGATGAAGACATGTTGGACATCGTCGAAAATGGTCCATACGTCCCGATGTATCAGCCTCTGAAAAATAACGTCCCTGATGGTGCGATGAAGAAAACACCTAAAGAAAACTGGACGGCAGATGACAAAAGAAATCATGGTCTAGATGTTCGTGCTCATGCTGCAATCAGCTACGCTCTGCCATATAATATCTTTGGGTTGGTTCAGAACTGCATCTCAGCAAAAGAGATGATGGATACTCTGACTGTATCGTTTGAAGGCACTGAAGAAGTCAAGGCCACTCAAATAAATGATCTTAACAGAAGGTATGAACATTTTTTTGCAAAGAAAGGTGAAACTTTGACTCAAACCTTTAACAGATTCAATACTCTTGTTAATGATTTACGGAGATTAGATCAGTTGAAGCATAGAACTGTTCTAGTGTAGAAGTTTTTGGATTCTCTGGGTGTAGGTTGGGAGAACCATGTTGATGTACTAAAAAATAGTGAGAAGATCAACACTATGGACTTACAAAGTCTCTATGGAAATCTTCGATACTATGAATAATCCAAGCTTCAAAGAAAGGAGCTGATGAAGGATTCTCAGCATGAATCATCTGTAGCCTTGTTCTCAAACAAAAAGCTAGTGTCAGATTCAGACACTGAAATCTATTCAGATACTGATTCCTCTAAAACTGACACTGATGATCTTGAAAAGGTTGTGGCTAGTGCAGCTTTAATTTTAAAGACTTTTGAGAAATCAGGTCGAAACTTCTCAAAGTTTTAGAAGAAGATGGGAGGAAAGTTTTCAAAAAGATCAGATGCTGATAAAAAGCATGGTGCTGATAAGAAAGGGAAGGCTCGGTGCTTTAACTGTGGGAGCACTGATCATTTTGCAAAGGAATGTAAACAAAAAAACAAAGCTAGGATGAATACTGGAAGCAGAAGTACAACAAGCTGATTGAGAAATTGAAAGCAGAAAACTTGGAACATAAAGTTCTTGTTGCTGAAGAAGAAAATTGGAAGACTGATGAGGAGTCATCAGATGATGAAGTCAAGTGTCTAATGGTAAAGATAGAAGACACGGATGTTCCTGAAAAAGACACAAGTACATTTGATGCTGATATGTCTGATGCAGTTGAAAAATCCAAGAAGCACAACACTGACTCTCCTTCAATGTATCAGGTTAAAAACTTTGTTTCCTATTCAATGAATGAAAAAATCAGAATGTTTGAGTATTTGGGTGTCATTAATTCTAAGAAGAATCAAACAATAAGGGATTTACAAAATCAACTTGACCTTCTTAAAACTGAAATATCCATGAAAAATAACCTTATTGATTCCACTCAGGAAAATCTTAGAATCACTAGTTTGTCAAATTCATCTTTGTCTGCTGAAATTGACAATGTCAAAGATCTTTTGATCAAAGAACAAACTATGCTTCATACTTGGGCAAAATCTCACAAGAATGCCAATTATATTATTTTTGCTCAAATTCCACATTCATGTGAAAAAATTCTTGGGGGTAATTTTGCAGAAGCTGAAAAAGTTTTTAAATCACAAGAAAAGGAATCTGAATTTTATTCCATGAATGAGATGAAAAACAATTTCAAAAATAAGTTTGTCAGTAACTCTTTTATTAATCAGAGTTTAATTGATGAATACTGTGTTACTAACTCTAATGGTGTTACTGAGTGTAATGTTGAAATTACCGAAATTGATCCAACCTCTTACCCTGCACATCTTGTAAGACCAACTCCTCTCACTGAGAATATTATTGCCTTTCCTATCTCAAATGGAGTGTTTCATGCTGTTCATGAACAACTTAAGCATTTTCCTAATTCCAATGCAATCGTGAATAAGTCCAAATCAGACACTGATGATAGCTCATCGTCTATCACTGATCATAATATGTCTGACACTGAATTTAGTTGTGATTCAATAATAAGCAAAAGGACACAAAGCTCTCTTGGTGAATCTTACAAGTCGAAATGTGTTAAGTCAAAAAAAAACTAGTCACCAAGAGGAACTTTGGTACTAGAGTTTGTTACAGATGTGGTGATACCTCTCATAAGATTAGTGAATGTTCATTTGATAAATCATCTTTAAGAGCTGATAATATTAAAGTTAGAAATGAAAAATGGACTCTTAAGTCAAATTCTTTAAACTGTCTTCCTAAGGAGTGTTATAATCTATTATCAAATAACTTTGTGAATTACCCATCCTCGAATGAGTCAGTGTGTTCTAACTAGTTTCTTAGCACTGTAGGGTCAGGAGCATCTTTGGTACTTAGATAGTGGTTGCTCAAGACATATGACAGGATCAAAGTCTCTCCTGGAAGATTATGTCAAGAAAACTGGTCCTGCAGTAACTTCTGGAGACAATGGAAAGGGGTTCACTAAAGGATATGGAAATATCAAATGCAATAACGTGGTTTTTCAAAATGTTTCATATGTAAAGGGTCTCAAACACAACCTTATCTCCATCAGTCAACTGTGTGATGCTGACTATGAAGTTCACTTTACAAAGAAGGAAGGTAGATTTGTCAACACTGGCAAGAACATCGTACTTTCAGCAAGTAGAAAAGATGATATATATGTTCTTGACATGTTCTCAAGTGACAAGGCGCTGATGCAATGCTTCTTTACAAAGTCTCAGACAAATCTTAGCTGGATTTGGCACAAAAGGTTCTCTCATCTGAACTTCAAGAACCTATCCAAAATATCCAATCAAGATCTAGTTAGAGGGCTCCCAAAATTCAGCGTTGTGAAAGACAAGATGTGCTCAGCTTGTGAACAAGGAAAACAAACCAAGTCCTCTTTCAAACCCAAGTCATGTTCCAGTATATCAGTCCCTCTTCATTTACTCCACATGGACTTGTTTGGACCTATTCCTATCCGTTCTCTAGGTGGAAATAAGTATACTCTAGTGGTTGTGGATGAGTTCACTCGATTTACATGGGTGGTCTTCCTGAAGAAGAAAAGTCAAGCTGCACAGGAAATTATCTCACTGATTCGCAAAAATGAGACACTGACAGGTCTCAAAGTTAAGCAACTAAGAAGTGATCATGGTACTGAGTTCCAAAATTCATCTCTTGAAGAATTTTGTGATCATAAAGGCATTGGGCAAAACTTCTCAGCTCCCCGTACTCCTCAACAAAATGGAGTTGCTGAACGAAGAAATAGAACGCTGATTGAAGCAGGAAGGACCCTAATGATTCATGCTGGTCTTCCTATGTCGTTTTGGGCTGAAGCTGTCAATACAACGTGCTTTACTCAGAATCGATATTTAATTCACAGGATTCATAAGAAGACACCATATGAAATGTTGAAAAGCCGAAAGCTAGACGTATCCTTCTTTCACATGTTCGGATGTGTTTGTTATATTCTAAATCAGCGTGACCCAAGATCTAAATTTGAACCTAAGGCTGATAAAGGTATTTTTGTTGGATACTCATCTATTTCAAAGGCTTTTCATGTTTTTCATGTGAACAGGCAATGCATTGAAGAATCCATCCATGTGAAGTTTGATGAGGAATCATACACTGATGAAAAAGTCACTCATTCTTCCTCTATTTTTCAAGAGCTTCTCTCTTGCCCATTTGATGAAGTTCCTCTTGCTGGAGATGAAGCTGATATTTCTGATTCTATCGTTCTAGTTCCATGTTCCTTGAATCAAGATACTGCAGCCAGATCATCAAATAATTCGTCAGGTGCTAATGAAACCCTTGAAGCTGAAGATTCTCCTGCAACTGATAACTTGTCAGTGTAAAATTCTCCGGAATCAGCATCAGTCTCTAAACATCGATATCATCCTGTTGATCAAATTATTGGGAATATTCATGATGGTGTCCGAACCAAATCTCGTGTATCTAATAAATTTTGCATGTATGTTAATTTCGTTTCAATGATCTTACCTGACAAGATACACACAGCTCTTGAAGATGCTGACTGGATTAAAGCCATGCAAGAAGATCTGAATGAGTTTGAAAGGCACAAAGTTTGGACTCTTGTCCCAAGACCATCAGGAAAGACTGTCACGGAACTCGCTGGGTCTATCGCAACAAGGTTGATAAAGATGGAATCATCACTCGCAACAAGGCAAGGCTTGTCGCTCAAGGGTTTACTCAAATTGAATCCATTGACTACGGGGAAACCTTCGCTCCAGTTGCTCGCATTGAAGCAATCAGACTGTTTCTCGCATACGCATCCTACATGAATTTCATTTTCTATCAGATGGATGTGAAAACAGCCTTTCTTCATGGTGTGTTAGAAGAAGAAGTTTTCCTCAATCAGCCCCCAGGCTTTGTTGACAAAGATCACCCTGATCATGTGTACCGATTAGACAAAGCTGTTTATGGACTGAAGCAAGCTCCCAGGGCTTGGTATGAGATGCTGACATCGTATCTTCTTGAGAATGGATTCAGATGAGGAGCAATCGACAATACTCTCTTCATCAAAAACAAAGGCTCAGACATGGTTCTTGTTCAAATCTATGTCGATGACATCATTTTTGGCTCTCCAAATGAGAAACTGAGCAAGGAATTTGCAGAGATCATGTCTCAAAGGTTCGAAATGAGCATGATGGGAAAGATGACCTTTTTCTTAGGTCTTGAAGTTCAGCAACAAAAGTCAGGTATTTCTATTTGTCAAAGTAAATATATTTCTGACTTGCTTGTTAAGTATTCTCTCAGTGACTGCAAACCAACTTCTACTCCAGTATCCAAGACTGATAAGATTCACGCTGATCCAACTGGAACTGATGTCAATCACTCTCTATATCGAGGAATGATTGGATCTCTTTTATATCTCACGGCAAGTCGTCCTGACATCATGTTTGGAACCATTCTCTGTGCTCGATTCCAAGCTAATCCGAAGGAATCCCATCTCATGGTCGTCAAACGTATCTTTCGATAGTTGAAAGGGACTCCAAACCTAGCACTGTGGTATCCTCGTGACTCAGCATTCGAACTTTTTGGAAACACTGATTCAGACTATGCAGGATGCAATTTAGACAAAAAGAGTACGTCTGGTGGATGTCACTTCCTTGGAAATCGTCTCATCAGCTGGTCTAGCAAGAAGCAAACATCAGTAGCCATCTCGACTGCAGTAGCTGAGTATGTTGCAGCTGGGAGATGTTGTGCTCAGCTCTTATGGATTCAAAATCAGCTTCTCGACTATGGGATCACGTTCTCAAAGACTCCCATATATTGTGATAACACCAGTGCCATTCAAATCACTCAAAACCCTGTTCAGCACTCAAAGACGAAGCATATCGAAATCAGACATCATTTCATCAGAGATAATGTTGAGAAGGGAAATGTTGTTCTTGAACATGTCAAGACTTCAGAGCAACTTGCTGATATCTTCACTAAGGCACTGGATTCTCAAACAACTGCTTACATTATTGGAGAACTTGGAATGATTACTTTGTAATTAATTTTGCTAATGTTTGGTATTGTCTTATAAGCTGATGTACATTGTGCTGATGATGAGATGCTGATGATATTTGCATTCTAAGTATTTGGTTTGATCTCCTATCTTTCTCTCTTCTTCAACTCTTCTCAACTAAAGTTGAATGATTCACTGTATTAAAACCATACACTGATAACAACTTGAAACTCTTTGCCGATGGTTAGATCAAAACACCAAGATCTATCACACGCAACTATCTCTTCTTACCAATCTTACACTGATTCCGTGATTCAGTGTGACAAAACACACACTGATGAGAATCTAAAAATCTTTACCGATGGTTAGATCAAAACAGCAAGATCTATCACACGCAACTATCTCTTCTTACCAATCTTACACTGATTCCGTGATTCAGTGTGACAAAACACACACTGATGAGAATCTAAAAATCTTTGCCGATGGTTAGACCAAAACACCAAGGTTTATCACACGCAACAATCCTTTCTTTACCTTCTTCTCATTCAGTGTCTAATGATTCAGTAAGATAAACCTCTCACTGATAAAGACACAACACTCTGTGCCGATGGTTAGATAATGCAACTAGTATCTATCAAACGCACCAATCTCCTTGCTAGCCCCAACCGAGCAAGTTGTACCTTAAATTGACGGAGAAATATCCTCAGCATGTAATTTTTGTGACACTGATCTTAGCGCTTCCGCAAACACTGATTGACGTTTCATCTTCAGTCAACGACTCTTTTACCCAAAGGCTATTTTTTGGTCTGACAGGTTGTTACGATACGCCGTTATTTTTTAAGAAGATAATCATTACCTTTTTTAAAGACCCGTTTCATTCCATATTTAAACCTCTTTCCACCCTTATTTCAAACTTTCCTTAGACAATTTCAACTTCCTTCACTTATATTCAAAACCCTAGCACCCTAAAAACTCTCTAATGGCGGCATCTCTGTTCACTTTCTCCTCCACTTCACGAAGGGTAGTTCCTGCCCCAAACTCTCCTCCTCTTCCAATATACATCAAAGCCACAAACGTTGTTTTCAACCCTGATATTCCCGATGTTCATCGAGGTCTTGGACTCGATGATTTTGTTAATTTCTTAGCCTCCTGCCGCCTACGATACGCCATCAGTGACATTCCATCAGAGTTCTTCCCTAAACAAGTCTGTGAGTTCTACTACACTGCAACTGTCAATGACGAAAACAATGCCATCACCGGGACCATTGGCCGTGGCAGACACTTTGTCTTATCACCGCAGAACTTCTCAGTGCTGCACTAAGGTTACCTATCTTTGAACCTTTCTCTGAACTTACTTCTATTGAACGATGTAGACGATTATTCGATCAACTGGGATATGATCACTCAAAGGCTAGTGCTCGCTCAGCCCTTGTTCTGCGCCAATGTATGACCCCAGGATGGATGTTCTTCACTGGTGCTCGGTGCAAATTTGTGGGTCACAAGTCTCGAAGTGGTGATCAAATGAGCACTTATGAACAAAAAGTTGTGTGCTCACTACTTCTCAACAAAAGACTTGATTATGCGGCCTTATTCTTTGAGCAACTTGTTCAACTTCTTCATGCAAATGTACGCGCTGATCATGTTCCCTTCCCACGCTGGATTGCTCTTGTGCTCGATAAATTCTTTGCTGCAGATTACTAGTCGCACACTGGAAATCCTATTCAATGCCCTCGCATGTCAATTCGCATGTATCAAGATGATCCGCTAGATACTGACATCGGAATATCTGATAGGATGAGGGAATGGATTGCAAACCCATACACTGTTCCTTCACTCACCGCTGATACTGATGAAGGAGGTGCTGATGGCAACCATGAAGATCCTGTTGGTCAAGAGGATGAACCACATGATGGTGGTCATTTCTCTCCTCAACTTTCTCAGCATACCGTCTCTGTTACTAAGAAAGTGACCTCAGCTCAAAAGGATTCACTGATTCAGGGGGAGCAACAATCTTAGGGGGAGCATCCATCTCAGGGGGAGCATCCCTCACAGGGGGAGATTCCACCCCAGATAGACCAATCTTCTCCAAGGATGCCACCTCGCTCACAAGCAGCTCCAGATACTTCATTCGTTCAAATTTCAGCCTCAGCATTTAATGAACTTCTGGCACTGACTCGGGACATGAGTCAGCGTCTTCTACGTATTGAGGTTGATGTTCATCAGCTTAAGGAAGTTCTCTTGCATACTCCATCCTCCATCCCTCAATCTGATGATGCTCAAAAAGGGGGATATACTGATGATCATGATGCTGATCGTGATAATGCTGATGATAATCCGAAAGAGAGTGACACTGAATATGTTCAGACTGAGCCACCAAAGCAGATGCCCGAGTCTGACTTTGTAAAACCTAATTGTCCAGCAGATACTGAAAAGCTCGTTGAAGATAGTGAGCATGATGATAAACAAGATGATGAATGTCAAATACTAGATATGAACTTCATTGATCCTTTTATTCCAGTTCAAGAAGAAGATTCAGATGATCTTGATAAAGAATTGCAAAGGTCAAACATGAAAGTCGTTGATCCCACTATTGATCCCATTGTTCCGGTCCAAGGAGAAGATTCAGACATTGCTAGTGAAGATTCTCATCTGTTATCTCGCAAGTGAAAGGTAGCAGATACTAACTTGGCTTCTTCACACACTGATACTTCTTTGTCTTGCAAGAAACCCAAGTCCATTGTCAGTATATCAAATTTGGCGGCTGAATGGAACATGTCATCTGATCAAGTTAAGCAAATTCTTGATGAAGCTAATCAAGCTCAGCTTCTGAAGAACATTGCTCAAGCTGATGAATATCTCATTCAGCATAAACTTCAGGCCAAAGGATCTTTTGAAGCTCAGATGCAGAAATTCTTGGAATTTTAGTCCAAGTCTCAATCTTCTCAGCCTCCTCCTAGCAACAGTAAGCCTAAGACTGACAGTGTTCTAGACAGGATTGATCGAAAAAGGTTTGAAGATGTTCTAAAACGACGAATGTGTGGTGATAAGATCATCAAAGTTAAAGCTTCCAAACCACGTAATGAGAAAATTCTTACGTTGCTGATCACTCGTCAAGGTCCGCATCATTCATACACTGAAGTTGTCAAGAGGGATGAGCTAATTAGATATGGATATTCTGAATGGATGGAATTACTTGAATTAGCGTCCAAGCAAACCTCAGCTCACTCCTCTGAACTGACATGTGCTCTTCATCTGTTGATCAACAAAGTTCAGCGTTTGGACCTTGTTCCTAAAGAACGACCTCAGCATCAAGGTCAAAGGTCATCTGTTCCTAAAACTCGAAGAACCAAATTTCAAGTTGATTGTGAAGATGTGTTGGTTCTGGACTTTGGTGCTGGTGGGATAAACAATTCTCTTCCTATCAGTGTTGACCCAGTTCAACATAAATTTATCTCAGTTCCTGAATACGGGATGTTCTATCTCGATAAAAACAGAAAGATGTGTTTTCAGCGAACTGCTGAGATCCCAAAGGCTCCAACCACTCATCTCGTTGGCTTAAGGAAAATGTGCATGAGTCATCAAGATCTCTCCAGAGAGTTTCACATCCTTATTGCCATGGAGCTGCTGAATACAAGACAGGAGTTGCTAGATAGTCCTTACTGGCCAGTAAAAATAGAAGTTGAAGCTGAGTATGAAGAGTTCTTGTCCAGAGGTGTTTTAATTTAGTTGGTTTTGAACATCATCATATTGGGGGATATTGTAAGGTCAAACCTTGAAATATGATGATGTTTAAAATAGATCTCAGCATCAGCGCATATCTCAGTGTCAGCATCAGAGCTTCAGCAGCTCAGGTTGTTTAGTTTAGTCAGTGCATTGTAACAGATTTTGTACTTATCTTGTTTCCATAGTTAGCGTAAATTTGTTAGCTGGCATATCCCTGATTTGTATGGATTGTCTAGTATAGCAGTATATAATCTTTTGTATCGGTTTGTGAAAGGACACCTTTCACAAACCCTAATCGCTGCTTTGTGCACACCATAATCTCTTTGTGAGATTATCTTTCTTACTGAAAGCTTTTCTTCGTGAATTCTTCTTATTCTTATTTACTATTATTGTTTGATAAATTGATTGATCTAAAGGCCTTTTCAACTATTTTGATAGTTTTATATACGTGTTAAAATGAACGTACTTTTCAAGGATAACCAGGCTTTCAAGAAACTTCACACAAACACTACAAGTATTGTTGATTCATGTACACTTCATTTAGATTCGGTAACCAACCACAAACTTTTAAGTAAAATTAGGGTTTTTCATGGGATAACAAACTGTTCTTAACCAAACTGTGTAACATATGGATAACAAAACTTTACGTATAAGAAAATATGGGATTTTCATAGATATCAACTTTTTCAGAAAACCAAAGAAAACTTGTTCTTTTACAGAAACAAACCGCTTATGAACTCACCAGCTTTATGCTGATATTTTAAAACTACTTGTATTCTCAGGTTAACATTAGACAGGTATCCTGCGTTCTTTTGAAGAAGACGGAGCATATGGAAGTCAGTCTTTACTTTTGTTTAAACTAATGTATCTATAAAACATGTATTACTTTGCTTTCAAACAAATGTAATGATTCTAACGTAATGTAATGTTTTTTGTTTACTATGCTTACTATGTACAGTGGTTGTGATACTTTACATAACGTCCTCCGCCCCGGAACGTTTCCGCCATCGGTTTCAGGGTGTGACACAGGGCGTACGCAATCAGTGCCCGAAGCCTATTTTCGTTGTTTGAGCCCTATTTAAGCTCTTAAAGTCCCCAAATCCACTCCATTCTCAGCCTCCACCCCTCTAACACCCCTTCCATGGTGCACCTTGGAGAAGAAGGAACTTCTTAGAGACGTGTTGGTTGCATTGGATCTTGTAGATCTAGACTTTGTTCACCTTGACCTATACTCTAGATGTATAAATTTGAATATTGATGATGCATTTGTTAGATCTAACCAGTTTTGGATGTTATGAGCTTTTAGTCCTTTTGTTGTATAAACTTTAGATCTTGGAATTTTGTGGCCATGTTATGGATAAAGTTGGAAACTTTATCCATCTAAACATCATTTGATTTAGACCTGAAAGTTGGAGACTTGTACTTAATAGATTAATTTGAAAAAGATTATCTTTTGGGTCCCTTTGAAACTTAAAGACTAGATCTTGTTTATTGGGACCATTTTACTGGATAAAGTTTGAAACTGTATCCATTATAAAGCTACTATGAACTATAAAAATGTGATCTTGGCCCTTATATCCCTTCCATACAAGAGTTGTGATGTCTTATTAGGTTAAGAACTTGGGGTTTTGGACATTAAGCACTTTATAACCATGCAAAGTCATAAAGTTGGAAACTTTATGACTTAGAACATCATTTTGGGCTTGGATCTAGTTTTTGGATGTAAGAACTTAATAGGATAATCTCTTAATTGAGTTTGGGACTTGCTAGGGTACGCCCCACATACCTCCGGAGTATGTTCCATGTACGCACCCTGAGTTGACTCGGTCGGGTTGACTCGGTTGGGTTAACTTAGTTGACCTAGTTGGTTTGACCAGTTGACTTTGACAAGTTTGACCTTAAGGATATTTTGGGATTTTATTTTGATTGGTCACGTGGAGGAATAGGTGTCGGTTGGAGCTGAGATTTGAAGTTGGGACCTCATCAGCTTCTGTTCAGTTTGTGAGGTGGTTTTCCTCACTATACTTATTGGTCAAATGCACTAAGGACGGACCACTAGTTTGATAACCTGGTATTTGAAGATATACTGAGTATGGGATAGATATGCATGCTAGTTTGATATACTAGTTTGGTAGATCTGTAGGGCTACCTGTGATACTGTCTGTTTATCTGTACATGATATTATTTGTTATATGTCGACATATTGTGTGGGTTGGGTTGAAGTTGTACTACTCTATGTTGTAGCCAACAAACCCTGGAGCATGCCAGATATGAGTTGAGGGCCATGGAGGGCATGTTAGAATCATGCTGAGGGCTCAATAGCATTCTAGAAATGAGCTGAGGACCCGGTTAGTACGCCTGACTTATACGGAGGGCTTGAAAGTATTAGAGCAATCCAAATATGATTTGAGGGCTGGGTAGGGCATGCGAGACTCATACCGAGGGCTCGGTAGCATTCCAGATACGAGCTGACGACCTGGTTGGTATGCCAGACTTGTACTGAGGACTGAAGAGCAAGCCAAATATGAGTTGTGGGCCTGTTAGGCAAGCCAAACTCATACTGTGGGCTCAAGGGTAATCTAGTCCATAGTTGTGGACCCAATACATGTTGTTATTTATATATGTGATCTATTAGTGTACTGGTACTTTGGGGGAACTCACTAAGCTTCATGCTTACAGTTTCCATTCATTGTTTCAGGTGCTTTAGAGGACCGTGACAAGGTGAAGGCGTGACCATACACATCCTTGGTTTTACAACTGATTGGATCTTGGGTGACTCTGATTTTAATTCATGTTTTGGAAATGATGGTTTTGTGAGCACTTTTATTAGTAAAAGGTTGTTTTGAACAGGTTTAAATTTGTTGAAATTTTCGGAATGTTACAAGTTGGTATCAGAACCTTGGTTTTAGTGAATTAGAAGAACATTCACGTGAATCAAGTCTCAAACTAAGGAAAATGGTTTTGATAACAATTTTCAAAGTAAAGGTTTATGAAAATAACTTTCAAAGTTGCTTTTAAAATAACCAAAGGAGGATGTGTTGTGTACCATCAGTCGGAGTCAGTAAGTTGTCCCCAAGTTACCACACTGTTCCTTGATATTGTCATATGTTAGGACAACATGCTAGTGATAGGCTAGGGATCTCCAGAAATTGCATCATAGAATTTCTTGATTATATGATGCCTGATAGCCTAGGGTTCTTCTATATATTAAATTGACATCATTACTATAGTTGCTTAGTGTATGCATCATAGTTGTACATAACTAAGATTCAATAGCCTTAGAATATTTGTTTTGGCTTTATTTCTTGTTCCTTGTTTGGTTGTGGGCTTATGGGTGGATCAAGTATTCGACTGTCTATAGGATCTAGTGTTATGTACGGCTAGTAAATGCGAGTGTTGCAGGGTTGGTGGAAGTTTCGTGAGTGGGTGCAGTGTATTGCGAGTCAACGTGAGGAATGATTGGCCACTCTTGGGAGACTGAGAGTAGGTCGAAGGTGCAACTATGATGAGGGGAGATGAAGATCGAGGATTCCGTATGAGGATACGTCCGATTTTATTGCATTTAGTGTCAGACGGTTTCTTTGCTCGAATGTTGTTTGGTTTGTGCTTTGTCAAACCCATGTTGATGAGAGTTAACCACGAAATGATTACATTAAGTTACATGCTATGAGGGTTAGGTAATCTTAGGATAAAGGACTGGGACATATTGTGCAACTCTTGTCTGAGTCCAACCGTTAAAGGGTTGAGTCCTTTAATCGTGGGATTATTTAAGCTTGGTTGCATGTAATTGTATTCGTGAAGTGGTTAGTCGGCATTGGTAGGGGTTCTTCAGCAGCTAATGGTAGAGGGGGTGTGGGTGAGTCCTAGGGTAGAATAGGAAGTATTTAGTGCGGTTGTTTCGCCGTGGAGTAGGTTTCAGGTGTATTTTTTGACTAGGACTTAGAAGACGCGAAATAATCCTTGAGGAAAGTATGGATAAGTGTGGAACGTAGTATTGGGCCCATACTACTGGAAGCACAAGATACATACCCAAATCAAGGAAGGTTTCAGGAATTTTAAGGTCTGGTTAGGGAAGTTAGCATGGTTAGATACCATGTTTCGTGGCAGTGTTTCTGTTCATATCGATCTTTTGGTCAGGACTTCTCAGGCATACGGATGGACCTAGTAAGTGATCTAACCCCTAGTGGTGTTATTGGTTTGGGTTGTTGGTGCAAACCTAGTGAGCTTTGGTTTGAGGCCTCGTAGGTTTTGCTCTAGGTCAGGTATTCAAGTCACGAGACTCAAGAAGGGAACGATGATTATGACTGGCTTAGGTTTTACAGTTGGGATTGGGATGGTTGATTGATGGATTGGAATATCATTATCTGTGGCTACGGTCATGCCCTTGCAGTTTTTTTCCAACTACGGATAAGGAGTGAACAGGCTCATAATTTATAGAGTTAGGAAGGGTAGTACCTGCTTAAGGTAGTTTGAGTTATGATTTGGTTTCAGCACCAGTGGGTGGTAGTTCGAGCCTTAAGTGAGGGAGAACTGGGATTCCTGAGTTGAGTAGTTTAGCCATTGAGGAATTTCCAGTTCATTTTTTGGATTTCTGTTTTCGGATTAGTTGGGCAGATGTTGATCAGGGAATCTTTTTTTGAAAACAAGAATGTTCAGTTCCATGTGAGTTTTGATTCTTTGGATAAAGTTTCAATGTGTCCGTGACCGTTGGCCGTGGGGTTTATCATTCATCGTAGTTTCTCTTGATAGTCTAATTATGGCAGCCGAGATTCAGTGGTATGGCCAATCTATCGTCAAGATCAGTATGTTCTATGTTCTTTGGGCCTTCAGACATGTTTACCCTCAAGGGTGGGTGGGAACATGGTTTATAGTAGACTCATATTTTGGAAACCTTTGAGATCCATCGAAGTCTTATCGAGCTAGTTGTGTCGTGGTAGAATCCGTTCAGCCTTAAACAATTATGGGATTTTGTTTTGACTGCTTGTCACTACTAGAAAAACATCCTTTTATGACGCTCATTGCGCGTCGTAAAACGCTCAGACGACGCGCAAATGCACGTTAAGAAAGGCCGTGTCATAAAGAGAGACGACGCGCATTTAGGACGCGCATTTACGACGTGCGGTTATGACACGCAATGCATATCAAGGAAGGCCTGTCATAAAGGAAGACGACACACATTTTGCGTGTCGTAACCTTACGACACACGTGTTTATGACACACAATGCGTATCAAGAAAGCCCCAGTCAAGAAAGGCCATGTCATAAATCAAGATGACACACAGTTCTGCGTATCATAATTTTAAATGTTCTAAAAAATATATATATTTATATATTTATTAATTTTTAAATTAAATTTGCATTTAATGTCTCATAATAGAAATAAAATATCATATACAAAAAATACAATCCATTGCATCAAATTTAATGCCATACAATTCTATTTCTTACAATATCTAAATTTGCATCTAATCTACTTTGTACATCAAATTCCAACTAAGTAAAGTTGCATCTTGTCTTTCATAATTCTTTAAGACTAATGCTCCAAGCAGCTGATTATATGGATAAGCAGTTGTACATTGGCCCATCTCACTCAAGAATGACTTAGCCAAATTCAACTCCAAGTCTTTACAGCATCTTGCTAATAATGCTGCAAGATTTGAATCAAGTGGCTTCATATTCCTTTCTTCCATCAACTTTACCTGATGCACAAGATACACAGAAACAAAAAAAAATTGTAGAGGAAGGGGTAATTTGTGAAAATGTGAGGGGTATCCTCTGCAAAACAAAACAAAAAATATCCTTTGCAAGATTTGCTCTTTTGTATCCTCTACAAAACAAAACAAAAAATATATATCAAAAAATGAAATGTTTTATAGTTTTATATTATAACTATGCCTAGAGTATTGCATGCCTGGAGAACCATTTTTGCGTATACTAATTTTAAATGTTCTAGCCTGAAATATTGACAGATAATACCAATAAAGTGATGAAGGTAAAAGAAATATGTTTTCACTTGAAGTAAGTAAAAGACAGTTGATGTGATGTTATTAATATTTTATATATTAATTAATTTTCTTATGATAGATTAGCACAACAAGTTTGGAATAAATTGAAAACAAGGAGCAAACCATAAATCTTACGAAGTATCTAGTACAGATACACACTTGATAAGATTGACATATGTTTCTTATGAGGTATCCATAATACGAGTGTTTCCTTTTCACTTAATGCAAAAAGAATGAATTAATAGAAGAAAAAGTAAGGAATGATAAATAACAAATAGATAATAAATAATAATACCTCTCAAACATGATGTTACACTTCCATTAGCCGTGTAGGGGTAAACAAGTAATCTTTCGGTTGGAGTCATACAAAAGACCCTTAATCGAAGGAGATTTTTGTGTACAACTATACTAATCATCTCAACTTCTATTTGAAACTGGAGATCGCCACTTGGCGCCCTCTCTTCTTTCAATCGTTTTACAGCAACGAGGGACCTGTCTACTAATCGCCCTTTTAAGACGTTTCCAAATCTGCCCCTACCCAATATTTTCTCAATTGCTGAAACTATCTGTTGGCACTTGCAATTCTGTGGAAATTTTTTTTAAGTTCTCCTAAATGAACTTCTATCCTCTTCAGTTGTACACACATGTTTTCAAGTCAATTAATTGAATAGGTTTTTTAACCATTTGAAGAAAAAAAAAACTTTTTTTAATGACTAACCAAGAAAATCAAAGGAAAAATCTTGAGGCTTTAGACGTTGCCACCATGCAAATGCAATAGCAGGGGCAACAAACTACAGTGTCGCCCTAGCCGCCACCTCTCCGGTTATAGCTCCAGTGACCGGGCCACAAAGATCCAGGTTTTTCGAAAAACTAAGAGTTTGACATTTATCTTGTATCAGTTATATTCTTGAAGAAAAAAATGAAATAAGAATAAGATTATTTTATTAGCAAACATGATTTGTGTAAATAGTGAAAAAAATCCATTGTCTGGAGCTGATCCTAATAGACGATTATTTGATAAATCCCTAAAATGACAAATTAGAAAATGAGAAATAGCACAGAAAAATGTTATCTGAATGATAAAATTGTAATGAAAATAGCACATAAACATCTTGTTTATTGTGAAAAACGAAATCCAATGATTACCTTCAACTTTCTAGAACACACAGAACATTACTGTCTTGAGATATTTCTTTTGTAGAGCATCATACACACCTACAAAATAACAACTCGTGAAAAAAATCAATAATAAAAACGTATAAACTCAAGCTCAAAAGCACTACAAAATGTTTATGAATCAGTATACCTTTCTTCATCCAGTCATTTAGTCTTCTGGACACTGCATCCATAGGTATAAAAGATGACCAACATAATCCCACATAGGTTGTGTTTCCATGGATGGGGTTTCTATTGCAAGTAACTTCATCTACTATACACCAACTTCTAAAAGGTTTATAAACATGTTTTGTTAGCTGACATCATCATAGATAATTTATAAAGTTTTTTCTGTGAATAAGTTTAAATGTGACATACGTGTTGGTTAGGTCAGCTATAGGTGATAGGGTAGAAATCAAATTAGTGTCATAAATAAAGGTATATATAATTAATGAGTATAGAAAGTAATAATATTGTGCTACAGTAAAAGGTAGAATAGGAAAAATCACAAGCTAGATGACTGACAAATTTGTGGTGGAGCCCTTGTAAAATCGTTGTAAGCTAAGTCGTTGCAATCATAGCAACACATTCACGTTTTTTACAGATAATAGCAATGTACTTTTAGTTTTTTTACCAAAGTAATAGGTATTATGATTTACATATTGCTAATATTGGTAAAAAGATATTAATGTGCATCACTTATAGTGGCAAAAAAGAGTAAAGTATGTTGCTATTTCGTGCAATTTGGCGTAATGGTAATAATAATTAAGGGGTATCAAACTTACATCTTGACATTGTTGCGAGTAAATATCAACTCTGGAATTTCTCTGAATAGTAAGTTGTTATTCAGAAACCTACATTCATGGACAATATTCAATATCAGAATTTAAATCAAAATAAAAATAGGAAATATAACTATAACATCTTATGAAGTAGATGCATATAAGGCATTAAAATCGCATCTCCAAATGGAAGGGGGTACTAAACCACTCAGTCGATTGAAGCTCAAGTCTCTACAAATAAAATAAAATAAAATAAAAAGTCAGACAAAATGCTCATTAAATTTAAATAATAAATTAAAAAAAATCAGACTTACACATATTTTAAAGTGTCACTGTTCTGTTCAATGTATGGAGGTTTTATGGTTACATCTTTGCTCGTCTCATTTGTTCTACCTTTGTAGTGCTTCAAAAAAAAAAATATCTTCGGGGCCTTTCTGTAAATTTGAGCTACAATGTCCATCAGTAATTGTCCAAATTCGAGCGGTCCAAACCTAAATACATAAATTCAATTTATAATCTATAATTTTGGCCTATATACTATACTATTTTAGGTAAAAATAATAAAAATATCATCATATAGGCACCTAGATGCCAAAAGAGAGCCAACTGGAATCAATGCGAATACAGAAATCTGATATAATGGTTTAAAGAGTTATATTAGTTTAATATAAACCATGAAAACTGTTCTCGTAGCATTTCAAAAGTACTCTTTTTTTCACTATTATCAGTAAAAAAAATTATTTTTAAGACCCTGTATCAAAATGAGATTATATAAGATGTTAAGAATTTACATAGACCTTAGAATTATGACCTTCTAAAATTTTCATATCAGAGCACAAAACTCAAGATAATAGAAGGCAAAGCTATTGAGCCTTGTTAATCTCCATTGGTTTTAAGGGTGCACAAACCGGGTTTTTTTTTCAAAACCAGATCAGTTTAGGTCAACTAAGTGAACACTTGTTCAAGGCTAAACCAATTCGATTCTAAACCGGTTCGTCAATAAAAATATGTGAATTTTGCAAATGGGTTCGGAAGTAAACTTGTTCTTCAAACCGGTTTAAAAAAAGTGGCGGATTGGGCTTTTGACTATTGTTTTTGGCTAGCTTGGGCTGTCTTTGTTGTGGATTTGTTTTTTTGTTTTTGTGAATTAGCTCAAAATGAATGAATTCACATTTAATAAAAAAAAAAAAGAAACAGTAGGTGTTGTGCACTTGTGTGTATATGTGAATTGAATTGAGAAGGTTGAAATAAGACATGGTCGGAGATGTGTTGGTTGTAGTGTAGTTGTGTGGTATTCAAGAAACTCTACCAAGCTAGTGATATAAGCTAAAAAGTTGAAACTAGAAAATGCATGCTTGTAATATAATAATGAAAGAAAACAAGTTACAACAAATGAAAAGTTACTGCAACACGCCAACACCTCCTACTCTAGCTATTTTATCTATTTAAATAATAAACCATACCCACCTTTTGTCACACCCCGAAACCGATGGCGGAAACGTTCAGGGGCGGAGGACGTCATGAATATGGCAACCAATGTACATACTAAGCGTAGTAACACAAAACATTACATTACATAGAATTATTACATTTTTTTGAAATCAAAGTATTACAAGTGTCATACATATATATATATATATATATATATATATATATATATATATATATATATATATATATATCATATGAACAAAAGTTGAGACAAGTCTGATAAGTGCTCCGTCTTCTCCAAAAGATCGTGGGGTATGTAAACCTGAGAATACAAGCAGTTTGAAAATCAGCATAAAGCTGGTGAGTTCATCAGAGGTTTGTTTTCTGAAAATGTACAAGTTTCCTTTGGTTTTCTGAAAAAGTTTGTTATCCAAGAAAATCCCATATTTTCTTATAAGTATAGTTTAGTTATTCGTTTGTTATACGATCCGGTTATGTACAGTTTGTTATCCTAGGAAAAACCCTTATTTTCCTTAAAAGTGTATAGTTGGTTATCGGTTTCTGAAAGTAATGTGCAAGAATCTTCCATACTTAAAGTGTTTGTGTAAAGTTTCCTGAAAGTCTAGTTATCCCTCAAAATTACATTAGTTTTAACACGTATATAAAACTAATAAGTAAGTATAAAAGTATTCATAATCTTGATTGCGAGGTCCATAACCATACTACAGACTAGATAAGGCTCAGAATGGGGCCAGTATCTTTATATGACTTTTGTCACCCTTGAACCTTTCGGTTCGGCTGTAGCTAGCAGCCATGTGTGGGATAGTCAATCCCGTATAGATCTACACACTCAAGTCATGTTCTCCCTCCAAGCGATTCTGGTTACGGGGGTAGTCCTACACTCTCATAACTAGGGGGAGTGTTACAAGGACGTGTCTCCAGTCTTAAGATTAATGAATTCAAAGATAATAAAACGGGATATTCTCTTTATTTAGTCCTTCACTCTCATAACTAGGGGGAGTGTTATCAAGGACTTGTCTAAAGTTCTACGTTTAATGTTATTGGTCCTTCACTCTCGTATCTAGGGGGAGTCTTATCAAGGACGGTTCTAATATTCTAAGTTTTAATGTTGTTAGTCCTTCACTCTCGTATCTACGGGGAGTGTTATTAAGGACGGTTCTAATATTCTAAGTTTTAATGTTATTGGTCCTGCACTCTCGTATCTAGGGGGAGTGTTATCAAGGAAGGTTTTAATATTCTATGTTTTAATATTATTGGTCCTTCACTCTCGTATCTAGGGGGAGTGTTATCAAGGACGGTTCTAATATTCTATGTTTTAAAGTTATTAGTCCTTCACTCTCGTATCTATGGGGAGTGTTATCAAGGACGTCTTAAAGTTCTAAGGTTAATACATTTAACAGTAATGATGTGGAAATACATTTGTGAAATATAAAATATAACATTTTAAAACGAGTTTCACAAATAACATGACGGTTTACTCTGCAAGTTGAACGATTGGTTAATATAGTTTTCCGTGTTAAAATCATACGAAATATGAAATAGATCAAATGAAATCATAAGTTTGAATACAAGATTTCCTTGTACTTTTGCTTGTATTCCCCTCTGAAAACATTGAAAACATGGAAAAACGTAGGGGTATGAACTCACCGATCGAAGAATGTGCCTAATTGGATGCTAAACGTTAGTTCGGGGCTTGAACGCATGCGAGGTTCCTATGTAATATGAAAAGATACACATTTGTATCTAATTAGGCTTTGTACTACTAATTAGCTGATTATATACACTTCTAATCGCGAAAACACTTCATTACATGTGTTTGGAGTGACTCGGGTAACATCTATGGACGTATAGGGCTTGGATATGGAGTTTACTCTTCAAGAGTAAACTCCCAAGAGAGTTTACGGCCCTAATGACCCACTCCCCATGAGTTTACGGCCGTAAACTCATGGTGGAGTGTTCTAGGGTGCTAAATGGCCATATAACATTTGAGGGGTGATGCTAGTTTTGGTTTTAAGGCATTGGAAGTGTTTAACCCAACATATGGACCATTATAAAGAGTTTATGGTAGTAAACTAAGAGTTTACGGCTGTAAGCTCCCCCACACACCTTCCTTTGATGTTTTGGTGGTCCTAGGTCATTTACAAGTGTTTCTAGGAGTTCACGGCCCAGGAACCATCCTTGGGGGGGGGGGGTTACGACCATAAGCTTCTATGGGGTAGTTTTCATCAAGTTTAAGGCCTCTAACTCATTTATGGTTGCTTCTAGAGTTTATTCCAAGGCTTATGAGGTGTGTAAGTGGCATTTTAACACCTTAAAAGGAGTTTACTACCCACGAAAGGGTGTTTACGGTCCAAGCATGTGCTTGGGCTGTAAACTAATGTTTATACCCTAAATGATGAGTTCAAGGTGTTCTAAGTCCAGTTTGGTAAGCCCCTAAGTCATATCTAAGCTCCAAATGTGGTTTGGAAGGGTTTTTGGGCTCCAAAACCCCATTTAAGTGTGTTTATGGTTTGGGGCTGTTCTGGGGCCGTAAACTCATTCTAATGGTCCTATTTCATAGATTAACCACGAATTTGAAGGCTAAAGATGTTATACTAGGAGCTAGGATAGTTACCTTGATGATTTGGAGCTTGAAATGAGTGATTTTGGATCAAGAACTTGGATTTGAAGAGAGAGGTTAGAGAGAGAGAGTGGAAAAGGCTTCAAATGAGGCTCTCACAACTTTATATATGGTTAAAATTTGGGACACGATGGAATTCTACCCGATACGGATGTTAAGCGAGGCTTTTGGTCGCACCCGATTAAGTTGTCGGAACCCGATATGGTCGAAACTAAAAATTTTCTAAATAATAGTTTGGGATGTTTTCATGAGTTTCTAACGTGTTTGAATACCAATTAAGTCATAATGGAAGTCTTAAAAATAATGACTTAATTTAAAACCTTAAACGGAAACAATTCGAAAAAGATGAATTTTATGGACGGAAATGGGTTACGACGATGGAGCAAACTTCGGGTTGTCACATTATCCCCCCGTTAGAGGGAATTTTGTCCCAAAATTCAAACTTTAGATACGACTCAAGGATTTGGAAAGAGATACGGATACTTCTGTTTCATCGGATCATCACGCTCCCAAGTGAACTCAGATCCTTCACTTATCGGGATACGACTTTGTTTCGTATGTTTAAATCTCTTGATCTATGATTTCGATTGGTTCTTCCATGGGGTTCAGACTTTCGTTGATTTCGATCTCATCAAGGGAATTACTAAGGTTTCGTCGAATAGGCACTTCTTAAGGAAAGAGACGTGGAATACTGAATGGAGGCTGCTAAGTTCTGAAGGTAATCGGAGTTTGTAAGCTACGAGATCGATCCTAACGAGGATTTCGAAAGGTCCTATGTACATTGGGTTAAGTTTTCTGTGTCTTCCAAAGCATATCATGTCCTTTCTAGGGCTAGACCTAAGGATTTACAGAATTCTCTGAGTGTCTTCGGTGCTGACTAATTTTCTATCGCCTGCGTCTTGGACAGGTCCACGTGTATGCCTTCCTAGCTTACCATGTGACCAGGGTTTGACTACGAGGCTAGCTCCAGGAATTTTGTCGATGCGAACTCGACTTGATGTTCTGGAGGAATTCCTAGAAGCTCTTCGGGAAAGACACCAGGAAATATTGCAGACTTCAGGGATGCAACTACCCATTTCTCGATGGTCACATAGGCTAGGAACTAAGTTTATCGCTAATTCTCTCTTTCTCACCGTTAGCTATTTCGACGGTAGGCATTTCGGTTACTAATGAAGGACTAAGATTAAGATGATGTTCGAATGAATAGATAATAGATTCTCTTTCAACAATATAATCGAAATGGATTGCAGCTATAAGGGCTGTCGAGGAGGAATATACTGTTGGATTAATGTCTAAGTCCATAACTATAATTGGTAAGACTTGACCCGACCCGGCATGATCCATTTGGGTTGCATGGCATCATGCACTTGGATAGACTAAAATGAGAGAAATAACACTTAAAGTTTATTAATATATTATAAGTTCTAATATATTAATATGATTATTTAATTAGTATTGATCAATAATTGATTTAGAATTAATTATGTGATCAAAAGAAGACTAATTAAATATATAGGTTGATTGTGTAAATCACCTATACTTATATAGTGGGTTAATGCTCCATGGATTATCAAGTTGGGCTCAAACCCATTGGATGCTCCATGGTGTATTTGAACCCATGGATCCAAGGAAATGGAAAGCCACGACAATTAGGGTTTACCCTAAGTGTAACAACTATATAAGCATCTTATTGATGTGAGAAATCGGCCACTAGATATGCATGGAGGGCAAGCCGATTCTTGAAGTGTTGTAATTTCTCTCTAAGTTATTCCAAGTGCTTATGGTGTTGTGTGAACCATTTGAGGTGTCACACTTGGGGCACTAGGCACTCAAGCTTAATGAAGACAAGCACCAACAAAAGGTATGTTATTCTAACTTGTGTTATTCAAAGTTTTGTATGCTAGAATAGAACAATACCTTGGAAAGTTGATATTTGCATGTATAATAGAGAAAACATAGATCCAAGGTATTTAGGGTTGCATGTACACTTAGGAGTGTTAGATTTCTCAAAACCCAACATATACTTGTGGCAATGGTGGGATCGGCGGCTGCCTCATCTTGTCCTATAGCTAGGACTCTTCCAGTATTGCCAGTTGTTGTTGTCTTCGGGCAGTTTCGCTTGAAATGCCCGACTTCACTACAACCGTAGCAGGTCGGACTAATTCCTGCTCCGGAAGCTTGATTGGTTGATTGGGTTGGTGTCTTACAATTTTTCGCAGTGTGACCCTTTTTGCCACAGTTGTTACAAAACACCTCTCGACATGGGCTGGAAGTGAGGTGATGATAGTTGCACTTGTTGCATAGAGGGAGGGTACCAACATACCTACTGGTAGGAGTTTGAGCCGTGGATCCGACTGTAGAGACAACAGCAGGGGCAGTAGCAGCACGGACTGCCACCATTTGCTGCATCTTCGAGGACTCCTGAGAAAGCTAACTCTTTTTCTTTTTCCAAGATTTTCTTTTCTCACCACTCCTCTCTGTCGGCTCAGGAGTGGTGGCTGCTTCCTCTAGGTCATCGCTGTGGTCAATTAGAGTTTGGGCTAGGCTTTTGGCGCTTTCGTATGTGTCTGGCTTCGCAGCCAAGACATTTCCCTTGGTTGGCTGGGTCAACCCCCAGATAAACCTCTCAACCTTTTTACTCTCCGGGGTAACCATTCCCGGACAAAGTAGTGCCAAGTCATAAAATCTTGAAGTGTAAGTGATGATATCGGAACCCTTCATTTTCAGGTTCCATAGTTCATGTTCTAGCTTCTGCATTTCACCCCGAGGGCAGTACTCCGCAAGCAGAAGTTCCTTCATGGCCTCCCAACCCATGGCGTTGGCTACAGGTAGGGTTAGGGATTTGACTCGGCCGTTCCACCAAATCAGGGCTTTATCGGTGAACGTGCAGGCAGCGAACTTCACCTTATCTGATTCAGAGCAGGCACACATTTCAAAAATAGATTCGATTTTTCGAACCATTAGGTTAGGGCAATGACACCTCCAGTGCCATCGAAAGATGTGGGTTTTGCGTTCATAAAATCCTTATAGGAACACTCTTTTCAGTGTCCCTGGCTACCTTCTTGGTTTTGGGGCTGGGGACCACCTCCTAAACCACCGGGGTTCATTTGAGACATGGCGGCTGCCACTGCGGCAGTAACAGCTACCTAGAACATTACAAGATCAAATTGGGGAGGAGGTGGTGGCGGAGGGTTGTTGTTCTTTGAGTTGGGTCTCTTTCTTGGAGGCATCTTGATCTAAAAAGATCAGGAAAGAGAGGATGGTAAGTCCTCTGAATTGAATCAAGAGATATGATACAAGGGATATCTCATTATGACAGATATAGAATTCTATTAAGCGATAAAGCAGGAAAGAGTTGTCAAAGCAGATAAACTATCGCTAAAGGAATGATTGAGGAGCAATGCTGGAATGAGGATTTCTATAACGGATTTGGCTCGAGAAATACTCCCATAGTATTTCATGATTCGCTATGAAGACGGCTCGTTGTTTGGGTATTGGGTAAGTTTTAGGCATGCTGAACACTACAGTCACTCCCAAGCACATGTTGTCCGTGTCTCGAATGAATATAGTTGATCAGGCTATATTGACCCTAGATACGACTACATAACTGCTCAGGTTTAACCGCAACATCCAACACCCATTTACTTATCTTTTGTTCTACTCGTAGTTACGGATTTCGACGGTTAGGTATACTTGTATACTTTTGAAAATACTTATATTTTAAAGTATACTTTTAGTTCAGAGCACTTAGGCCCCTTAATGTTTATAGTCTTATACCATGTAAGGTTTGGTATACTAGTTCACTATAAACAAGGGCTCTCATACCAATCTGTCACACCTCGAAAAAGATGGCGGAAACGTTCCGGGGCGAGGACGTCATGAATATCGCAACCAATGTACATAGTAAGTGTAGTAAACACAAAACATTACATTACATAGAATTATTACATTTGTTTGAAATCAAAGTATTAGAAGTGTCATACATATATATCATATGAACAAAAGTTGAGACGAGTCTGATAAGTGCTCCGTCTTCTCCAAAAGTTCGCGGGGTACCTGTCTAACGTAAACCTAAGAATACAAGCAGTTTGAAAATCAGCATAAAGCTGGTGACTTCATAAGAGGTTTGTTTTCTGAAAATGTACAAGTTTCCTTTGGTTTTCTGAAAAAGTTTGTTATCCAAGAAAATCCCATATTTTCTTATAAGTATAGTTTATTTATCCGTTTGTTATACGATCCGGTTATGTACAATTTTTTATCCCAGGAAAAACCCTTATTTTCCTTAAAAGTTTATAGTTGGTTATCGGTTTCTGAAAGTAATGTGCAAGAATCTTCCATACTTAAAGTGTTTGAGTAACATTTTCTGAAAGCCTGTTTGTCCCTGAAAAGTACATTAGTTTTAACACGTCTATAAAACTAATAAGTAAGTATAAAAGTATTCATAATCTTGATTGCGAGTTGCATAACCAGGTGTGGGATAGTCAATCCCGTATAGATCTATACACTCAAGTCACATTCTCCCTCCAAGAGATTCTAGTTACGGGGGTAGTCCTACACTCTCATAACTAGGGAAAGTGTTACAAGGACGTGTCTTTAATCTTAAGATTAATGAATTAAAAGATAATAAAAAAGGAAATTCTATTTATTTAGTCCTTCACTCTCGTAACTGGTGGGAATGTTATCAAGGACTTGTCTAGAGTTCTAAGTTTAATGTTATTGGTCCTTCACTCTCGTATCTAGGGGGAGTCTTATCAAGGATGGTTCTAATATTCTAAGTTTTAATGTTATTAGTCCATCACTCTCGTATCTACAGGGAGTTTTATCAAGGACGGTTCTAATATTCTAAGTTTTAATGTTATTGGTCATTCACTCTCATATGTTGGGGCAGTGTTATCAAGGTTGGTTCTAATATTCTAAGTGTTAATGTTATTAGTCCTTCACTCTCGTATCTATGGGGAGTGTTATCAAGGACGTCTTAAGGTTCTAAGGTTAATACTTTTAACAATAATGATGTGGAAATACATTTGTGAAATATAAAATATAGCATTTTAAAACGAGTTTCACAAATAACATGATGGTTTACTCTGCAAGTTGAAGGATTGGTTAATACAATTTTCTGTGTTAAAAGCATACGAAATATGAAATAGATAAAATAAAGTCATAAGTTTGAGTACAAAATTTCCTTGTACTTTTGCTTGTATTCCCCCCTAAAAACATTGAAAACATGGAAAAACGTAGGGGTATGAACTCACAAATCGAAGAATGTGCCTGATTGGATGCTAACGTCAGTTCGGGGCTTGAACGCATGCAAGGTTCCTATGTAATATGAAAAGATACACATTTGTATCTGATTAGGCTTTGTACTACTAATTAGTTGATGATATACACTTCTAATCACGAAAACACTTCATTACAAGTGTTTGGAGTGACCCTGGTGACATCTATGGACGTATATGGCTTGGATATTGAGTTTACTCTTCAAGAGTAAACTCCCTAGAGAGTTTACGGCCCTAATGACCCACTCCCCATGATTTTACGGCCGTAAACTCATGGTGGGGTGTTTTAGAGTGCTAAATGGCGTTATAACATTTGAGGGGTGATGCTAGTTTTGGTTTTAAGGCATTGGAAGTGTTTAACCCAACATATGGAACATTATAAGGAGTTTACGGCAGTAAACTAAGAGTTTACGGACGTAAGCTCCCCCACACGCCTTCCTTTGATGTTTTGGTGGTCCTAGGTCATTTACAAGTGTTTCTAGCTAAATCTACAAGCCATGGAATGAATTTAAGGCACCGTTTGACTAAGTTATAGGAGTTTATGGCCCAGGAACCATCCTTGGGGGGATTTACAGTCATAAGATCCTATGGGGGCAGTTTTCATCAAGTTTAAGGCATCTAACTTGTTTGTGGTTGCTTCTAGACTTTATTCCAAGGCTTATGAGGTGTGTAAGTGGCATTTTAACACCTTAAAAGGAGTTTACTACCCATAAAAGGGTGTTTACGGTCCAAGCATGTGATTGGGCTGTAAACTCATGTTTATACCCTAAATGATGAGTTCAAGGTATTCTAAGTCCAGTTTGGTAAGCCCCTAACTCATATCTAAGCTCCAAATGTGGTTTGGAAGGGTTTTTGGGCTCCAAAACCCATTTTATGTGAGTTCACAGCCTAGGACTGTTCTAGGGCCGTAAACTCATGCTAATGGTCCTATTTCATAGATTAACCACGAATTTGAAGGCTAAAGATGTTATACCAGGAGCTAGGATAGTTACCTTGATGATTTGGAGCTTGAAATAAGTGATTTTGGATCAAGAACTTGGATTTGAAGAGAGAGGTTATAGAGAGAGTGGAAAAGGCTTCAAATGAGGCTCTCTTAACTTTATATATGGTTAAAGTTTGGGACACGGTTGAATTCTACCCGATACTTGTAACGCCTGTGTTTCTGGGCTTGTCATTAATGTTGATATAATAGTCTCGGTTAACCTTTGTAACCCGTTTTGAAATAATAGAAGTGTATTATTTGAGTATTATGTGTTATGTGCTTAATTGTGTGTCTTAATTTAATTAAGAATAAAAATAAGAGTCAAAATGAAATGTTAGATAAAGCCGATATATATGGATAATGTTGTAGTAGTTGAAACGAGGTTTCCGAATATATAAAGAATGCCGAAATCCGAGTTATAACGAAGAAGTTATGACCTGTCGAAGTTTCGCGACAGAACCGACAACGCTGAATGACGTAAAAATTGAAATTTACGTTAGTGCAATATTTAGCCTTAGTTATCTAATTTAGAGCTCCTTAAACCGAGAGTGTGTATGAAAAGAACGCTCAAATCTGACTTCGTATGAGGAAGTTATGATTTTTCGAAGTTTGGACTTAGCAGTATGCAGCCCGAATACTCAAAATAGAGATCGAGTGATATTTAGCCAAAAATTTCTAAATGAGAATTGAAGATCTCATTGATAGTAGTCCAACGATAAAAAGACAGATGAAAACGGAGTTCAGATGAAGGAGTTATGAATTTCGAACAGAGTTTTCCTGTCCCGGCCTACAAAAAATAATATATAAGCAAGATACTTATAATATATTACAAATAAATTCAAAATTAGCCAATGAAGTCTAAACGAGAGTTGTAGATCATAATCTCACCTTCGCGTCGATATAAAGAACGTCGAAAACGGAGTTCGTATGCGAAAGTTATGAATTTCTGAAGTTCGGGGCGCAAAACCCCAAAACTGTCAGATACCACGACGTGGCAAGCAGTGCCACGATGTGGCAAGTCTTCTGACACCTTCGGGAGTCCCCCAGATGCAACTTGCGATGACGCATGCAGTGACGACCAAGGCCACGACATGGAAAAAGGTAGCCACGACGTGGCAAGGGCCAGTTTTGCCCTATAAATAGATTTGAGGGGCCAGCCGTTTAGGGTTGCTCATTCTCTCATCTCTCACCCATATTACCTCGATTTACGTGCAAAGAAGTACCCCCGAAGCCCCGGTATCAACCCCGAGACCCGAAGCAAGTCCCGAAGCCCAAAGATCCCGAGAAGAAAAGAGTTTCCGAGCAGAAGCTCTGCCCGCGAGAAACCCGGTGTGTGAAGTGATCCCGGTGCACTGAAGAATACTACTTTTACAAGTCGTAGTGCTGTCCGATCATCTTCTGATCAAGTGAGTGTGTAGTTACTTTCTTCTAACGCATAACTATGAAGTATTTTATACGATATACGTGTTATGTGTATATTTTGTTGTTATATGTGTGAATGTATATTCACTTTATTCTATCTCATAGATATGATTTATTCTCTATGAAATACGTGTTATGGATATGTGCCTCATCTGTTATGTGGAATATGTATTGAATGAGAATGCAATACAGGTTTTAAACTATGTATAATATATATATATATATATATATATATATATATATATATATATATATATATATATATATATATATATATATATCTACTAATATGTTGGGTAGAACATGGGTAGATAGTTAGTGTGTAATAAACAGATGAGAGGCCTCGATGTTGTTGTTGTTGATCTAGTTATTCAGCGGAGTATGGATAACGACCACATTCTCCTTCTAGACAGTCTTGTGGAATGCTAGCAGGTTCATAACCTGTAGGTGTTGTGAACGATGTGTTCACCGGTGTACTCTATCCCCCTCATGGTTGCCTTTAGGATATCTATTGTTGAGGAAACCCCTTAGCAGTAATGTCCATCCCGATGAAAATCCTAGATGAGGTCCCTTGAGATAGATGTTGTTTTAGGGACGTAAAGTAAGGATAACGGGAACGGGTAATCGGGATAGTGTTGGTTGGTGAAATTAAATATAATTTATTTATTGTGGGTTGAAAACCCTATATGCTCACCAGGCTCCCAAGCCTGACCCACTCAATTTTATTTGTATTACAGGAAGTGGCGCAAGGGCATAAGATGGATTAATCATCGAGTTGTTTTGTTTACAAGTCTGTAAATGTATATATTTGTTGAATGACTTGTAATGTTATCGTTTATGCTTCATGGTCTGTATCGGAACATGACATCCCGAATTTTCATTATATAATGAAAACACATTTCGTTTATGAAATGCTTTGGTAAATATTATTTTATCACGTTTTGTTTTTGGGAACAAATTCTGCAACTCTTTCAAATCAAAAGGATTTACTCTGAAATGATTTTAAAAGCATAAACGAAAATCGGTCTTTTTTGGCCGTGATTTTAGGGATGTCACAATACTGATGTTAAGCGAGGCTTTTGGTTGCACCCGATTAAGTTGTCGTAACCCGATATGGTCGAAACTAAAAATTTTCTAAATAATAGTTTGGGATGTTTTCATGAGTTTCTAACATGTTTGAATACCAATTAAGTCATAATGGAAGTCTCAAAAATAATGACTTAATTTAAAAACTTAAATGAAAACAATTCGAAAAAGATGAATTTTATGGACGAAAACGGGTTACGGCGATGGAGCAAACTTCGGGTTTTGACACCTTTCCAAACTTACTCCTAAAGTAAAGCAAGAAACGGGATAAAACCAAGAATCCATCTCTCCTTTGAACAAGTAAAACAGAAATAAATGTGTTTGTGTATGAAGATATTATTTGTTCTTTATGTGGGTTGCTACAAAGAAGAGTTTACGATGCTACAAGTTGTGAGTTGACACTACCCAAACCGGTTTCACATCGGCTCTTTGAACCGGTTCACCCTAAACCGGTTTCGCTATCTATATATACGAACTCGTCGGAACTAGTGGTTCGGTTCTTGAACTAGATCGGTTCATACTGGACGGTTCACTATGAACTGGTTTTCTGGTTCATGGGGCAGTTCGGTTCCTGAACCGATTTTTTATGCACGACTAATTGGTTCTGCTCCTATTTCACATTGCAAGGAACTTATTGTATAGGAAAAAAATATATAATATACATATCTAGATTTATAAACTTGGTAAATTAGATTTGTTTGACACAAAGAATGCATATTACCTTCTATAATCACATTTTCTTCAGGTTGAACTCATATCTCATCATCATCATCTTAAAGCTTAAATTTCATATCTTAACACAAGATTCACATTTTCTTCTCTTTAAGTTTACCCTTATCTCTTTCCTTTCCCTTTTCACTTTCTATCTTCTTTTTCTCCAACTCACATTCTTTGTCTCTTTGTTGCTTTTCCTTCTCTTTTTCTCTATGTTCTTCTTGCTCAATTCTCTTTTCTCTTTTCTCTGTGTTGTCTTTCATGTTCTTTTCCTTTTTCTCTAGAAGATTCAGGTTCATATTCTTTCTCTCTTTCATTCACATGTTATTTTCTCCCTTTCTATAGCATGCCCATGCTTATGTTCTTTATTTTTTTCTCTCGTTTTAGTTTTATTAAGACTTTCTTTCTTCTCCTTAATCAGTTTTTGTACTTCATAAATATCCTTTGTGATAAGATCCATACATTATATACAAGAAAAATCTTCATTGATGTCTGAATCATTCTATCGACTCCAGTACACAGTTAAATAAACAAAAGGATTACTCACAGTAAAAGGAATAAATATTGTAAGTGTAAGCTTACCATGTCATGTTAGATTCCAACGCAAGATACTGAATTTATTTATGCACAAACGTAACAAGAGCACCAGGTGGAACTAAATTCCATCTATTATTCTTTAATTCAGCCCAACTTCATAAGTTAATGTGAAGGCAACATGTGTGAAACCTGAAATAACCTTAGGACGTTAATATAGATAATTCAAAAGGTATATTTATTATAGAATAGAAATAAAAGGGGTAAAAAAATGTAGCCTTTGTAGGCTTCATTCTAACAGATATGCTAAACTCACCAAAATCCCGATTGATTTCTACAAGGTTTAAAAAATGAAGAGAAAATAACTACACAAGGTGTACCTCAGGAACACTGATCATTAAGAGTCATCATTGATGAATGAAACCCTAGACGAGGGCTTTTTGGCTTCTGTAGTTCATAACGAGGTTCTATGAGATTTTTTTGGTGGATTCATCTGAGTCGATCTGTTCTTGAACCCTAACTTCTTGAAATTCGTTTGTGAAGTATGGAGTATTAGTTTTGGCATGAAATTGATTGTTAATGATCTAATGATGTTACGAATCATGGTAAAAGGCGGAGAAGAAACATTGGGAAGAAACAAAATATACCTTAATCGGTTCTAGGTAGAATGTTGAAGAATCTCAACAAATAAGAACCAACATGTTCGAAGGAAGTAAGATGTCGAACCCTAGAATGCTGAAGAACTTGTTAAATGCTAGAATGGTCATGAATGGTTAAAGAAATACGATGTAGGAGGTAAGATTTCAAGATATGGATTACGCTTGTCGAACCCTAGAAGGAATCACCGACTCTTAGCAACTCTTCTGGAAGTGAAAGCTATGGTAGTCTCACCTCACACACAATGTGTGTGTGTCTTTTTCCACTTTTTTTACGTTCTATGTGTCTTTGTTCCTAACTCAAAAAGAAACAGAGAGAAATCACCAACTCTTCTGCAACTGAAATTTGTGTCTCATTTTGTCCTTCGATCGTGACAGAGAAAGAGAGAGAAATTAAGCTAGCTAGGGTTGCAGGATGACCGAAAAGAAAAAAGCCCTAGCTAATGTCCTACGATTTTTTGGAATATAGTATATAATCGATGCGCGTTTAAAAAGTAATAAAGCGACATCGAGCTACACGATGCCCGTTTTATTTAAGGTGCATTCCGTTTTTTTTACTAGACACTAATTTTAGGGCACACAAAAATAGGTGTCTTGAATCCTTTAAATTTTAGGAGAGATGAGATTATTTTTACATCGCACACTTTTGCGTATCGTAAATCCGGGCGTGTCATAAATTGTGAGTCATGAAAGGCCTGTTTTCTGGTAGTGTGTGGGGATATGTTTTGTTATTGATTGAAGGATTATTTTCATTCACGCCGGTGTTACTTCTCTTTATGGATGAGATTATGGATAGTGGTATTTCACGCAAGTTGGGCCTGATATCATGAGAGCACTTGGTTAGAAATTTATGCATGGTTCTTTTGGGTTTTAGCCTTCGAATTGGATCAAGAAGTGTAACCGTTCATCTATTCTTGGGTCGTGTGCGACCATGTTGTCGTGAGGTTATGCCTCGGTAGGAGCATCGTTGTGCTCAGTTGATATTCTAAGGGAGTTGTCTTGGTCTATTTATGGCAATAACATGAGGTGAGTATCTTCAGGCGCAAAGTGATGGGTGATCAACGCAATGGCGTCAAGGTCGGTATGACGTCGGGAGTATTCAAGACATGGGCTACGGGCCAGGGAGGGTATTCCAGACTTATGATGTGGGCTCAGAGGCAATCTAGACCTATGTTGAGGACCTTGATGAGGTATTCTAGTCATAGGCTGAGGGCCTATTTGTTGGGTTTTAAGCACTATAACACTCATTTGGTGCATATGCAACCCTAGATGCTTTGGATCAATGTCTTCTCTAATTATACATGTAATTTCAACTTTCCAAAGCATACATTTTGACTAGCATACAATAGAGGCTATACAAAATAAATTCCAATGCCTCTTGATGTAGTTTGTAATTCTTGGCCTTAGAGAGCTTTAACACCTCAAGTGTGATTCCTCTAATGTGTAACTAACACCAAATGCAAGACAAGGCTTGAGAGAATAGGCTAGTTAGCTTAAAATCAATTATCACTCTCTTAGAATGAATGGGCAACTGATTTTAGCTCTAGGAGTTTGCTTTTATAGTGTTACAAAGGCTAGGGTTTCATCCATACAAACCCTAATGCACCATGACCCTTCATATTTCTTAGGATCCATGGGTTAAACCTCCATGGACTATCATATTGGTTTAGCCCATCCTAATCAACCATGGATCATTGGCCCACACTATAAGAATCATTGATTTACTTAATCAGTCCTTGTATATTTAATCAGTCTCTTTTGATCACTAAATTAATTCCAAATTAATTCTTGATCAATACTAATTAAATAATATGATTTCTCATAATATATTATACTTATAATATATTAGTAAATTACAAATAACCTTATTCTCAAAAGTCCATCCTATCAAATTGCACTGGTGAAGGAAACCCAAAAGGACCATGCTACTATCGGGTCAAGTACATCCCACTTACAGTTATGGGCTTAGAAACCAAATCCAATAGTCTCCCAGTTGGATAAGTCTAATAACTATAGCTGCCAATGCATCTTCAAAATCCAATTAGCAATCATAGCTTTCAAAAGCCATTGTGGAACTCTAACCTAGTCAGTGACGCGTCCTTTTGATAAGGGATCATATATTCCTCTGTTCTACAAGATATCGTGCGGACAAATACATGAAACATAGTCATACTTATTGTTGCGTAATTTGTTTCCCGATTTCCGATTTGCCTGACATAGAACATAATTGAACACAACAATTTAATTCTGACCGGGCTCAGCACATAAGTCAAAAAAATCAACGAGGGGCCCAAGATATCGCTTTTAATCCTCTTAGGATAAAAGCAACAGATAAACTTCGACTTATATACTAGTACTAACTACTCGTTAATTCATGCACAACAATATGTTTTATAACATCAAGTTGCTGATCCGTTTTCATATCATCAATGCACAACCAACTCGTAGTCAACAACTCATATATCTTGGTTTGAAGATTATATGATATTATCGTCTCACAATCACTCGTGATAAATTCCATGAAGTGATTTAGGTGAGCATGGGTTTAATCAAATACTCAACTCTTATTTCAGGACTACTCATGAACGTTGTAGCATACTTTTGCTATGTCTAACACCTTAGACAAGCTACAAGCCAATTCATGACAGTCTAGCCTCTTAACCTACTTCCAAAGTATGATCGACTTTGGATAGTTTGAATAATCTTATTATTCTAGAAATCAAAACAAGCAAAAGTGAAACAATAGTAAATAATTGACACAAGACAATAACTTTACTTAAAAATAAAACTCCTTTTATCCAATCATCAAATTTCAATCACAGTTTAGCTATTACAAGTTTCCAAATATTTATCTAATCACTAAAACTAATATTGTCTGTTAGCCCAATGCCCCTTGCATGTTTCAAGGGGCTAACCCTACTCAGTCCCTTCATGAAGGGATCTGTTGGGTTGTCTTCTGGTGATATCCTCTTCACAATGAGATGTCCTTCTTCTACTTGATGTCATAGGAAGTGGTACTTTCTGTCAATATGCTTCGATCTACCATGATCTCTCGGTTCCTTGGTTAAGGCAACCGCCCCCTCATTGTCGTAGAAAATCTCCACAGGCTCCTTTATGGATGGTACAACTCCAATGTCTCCGATGAAGTTTTTCAACCATATCGCCTCTTTCGATGCTTCGCTTGCTGCTATGTACTCTGATTCACATGTTCAATAAGCTACAGTCTCCTACTTGGAAGTTTTCCATGTTACTGCTCCTCCATTTAGGGTAAACACCCAGCTCGACTAAGAGCGTAAATTATCTATGTCGGTCTAAAATTATGCATCACAATACCATGTCACTCTCAAGTCATCACTCCCACGGAGGGTAAGAACCCAGTCCTTAGTCCTCCACATGTACTTTAGAATTTTCTTTACTGCAGTCCAGTGAGCTTTACTAGGATTCACTTGGTATCTACCGACCATGCTGAAAGTAAAGGTCACATCAGGGCGAGTACAAGTCATAACATACATGATCGAGCTTACTACGGAAGCATATGATACTCAACTCATCTCCGCTATCTCAGCCTCTGTACTCGGACTCTAAGTCTTACTCAGTTTGGTATTGCTATGGATAGGTAAGTCACCTTTCTTGGAGTTCTCCATGATGAAAAGCTTCAGCACCTTGTCCAAGTAGGTACTTTGACTAAGTCCTATTAGCCTTTTACTCTTGTTTCTTAATATCCTTATCCCTAGAATATAGGCAGCTTCTCCAAGGTCTTTCATAGCGAAACACTTCCCAAGCAAGGACTTAATTTCCTGCAATGTTGGAATGTCATTTCCTAAGAGAAGTATGTCATTTACATACAGCACCAGAAAGCTAACTATACTCCCACTATCTTTGACATATATGTGGGACTCATCTTTTTCTTCTCGAAAATCCATACTCTTTGACTTTCTCATCAAACCAAAGATTCTATCTGCGAGATGCTTGTTTCAATTTATAAATGGATTTCTCAAGCTTACACACTCTATTAGGGTACTTTGAATTGACAAAACACTCTGGATGACACATGTAAACATCTTCAACCAACTTTCCCTTAAGCAAAGCAGTTTAGACATCCATTTGCCATATTTCATAATCATTGAATGCAGCTATGGCTAACATAACCCTTATATATTTCATCTTCGTTACTGGTGAGAAGGTCTCATCATAGTCAACTCCATGAGTTTGAGTAAAGCCCTCTGCAACCAGTCGAGCCTTATATGTGTGTACTTTCCCATCCTTGTTAGTCTTCTTCTTGAAGATTCATTTGCACCCAACTATCTTACCACCCGGTACATTGTCAACCATTTTCCAAACTAGATTGTCATACATGGACAGAATCTCGTTGTCCATAGCCTTTTTCCACTTCGTAGACTCGCGGCCTATCATGGCTTCCTTGTAGTTCTTAGGTTCATCCAGATTTATCATTGTACTATCACTGATAAATGTATCACCTTCAGCTGTTATTTGAAAACCATATAACACAGGTGGAACACTAACTCTACTGGAACGTCTTAGTGGTACGGACTGGTCAATCGATTCATAAGGAGTATCTTCCTCGGGTTGAGCACCAGTGTTTGAGGTTCCTTCATCACTTATCTCTTTAATCTCTTCAAGGTAAATTTTCCTCCCACTATCATCTTAGCATATGAGTTCTCTCTCTCTCTCAGAAAACCCTCTCCTCGCAACGAAGACAACATTGACACTCGGTCTATAGAAGAGATATCCAAAGGACTTCTACGGGTAGCCGATGAAAATGAAGGGTTTTGAGCATTTTAACACTCCTATGGTGTACATGCAACCCTAGATGCTTGATATCTATGTTTTCTGTAATATACATGCAAACTTTGTTTTCCAAAGCATCATCCTAAATAGCATACAATGGAGTATCTTTACTACAAAATTCTAGTTAGATGAAATACATTTGGTTGTAGTTGGAGACCTTGGACCTTTAAGAACTTATCACCAATAGTGTGAATGCATCAAATGGAATCACAACACACCTTTGGACAAAGGATGACTTTTGAGAGAATATCCTCACACCAAAATCGGCTCAATGATCTTTCTGGAACTAGTGCACAATTTTAGACGCTAAGGGGCTTCTTATATAGTGTGGCTTAATTAGGGTTACACCATGTAAACACTACTGTGCATGACTTTCCACATCCCTTAGGCTCCATGGATTTAAACCTCCATGGATCATCCATAGGTTGTCACATGGGTTTAGCCCAACCTAAGGAATCATGGATCATTGGCCCACACCATAAGAATGAATTTTTTACCAATCAATTCCCATATATTTAATTAGTCTCTTTTGATCACAAAATTAATCCAAAATTAATTCTTGATCAATACTACTTAAATAATATGATTTCATATTAATATATTAGAACTTATAATATATTAACAAATCATAAATAACCACTTCTCAAAAGTCCATCCTTTCAAATTGTCCTGGTGATATGCAACCCCAATGGACCATGCTACTCTCGGGTCAAGTACATACCAATTATAGTTATGGACTTAGACACTAATCCAATAGTCTCCCACTTGGAAAAGTCTAGTAACTATTATTGCAAGTACGACTCCGCAACCCGAGTAGCAATCATAGCTCTTAAAAGTTGTTGTCGAACTCTAACCTATTCAATGACGCGTCCATTAGATAAGGGATCACATATTCCTCCATTCTAGATATCATATGGACTGAGAAATGGATTATAATCATTCTCTCTGTCCATCTGTTGTTTCCTGATTTCCGATTTATGACGACCAACTAATTGAACAAATCAAATCAGTCCAGGCTTGGCCAAGCACTTAGGGGTGTCATCACTAAATCATGGAGGGGCCCACATATATCGCTTTTATCCATATGGGTAAACGGAACGAAAAAACTTCGACCCAAATGCTTGCTTGTTCTTACTCATCAAATTACACACAACAATATGTTTCATAACATCCACGTTATTAGTGTGTTTACATATGTCAATATGCAACCGATTCACAACAACAACTCACATGTCTCTGTTTCAAGAATATAAGATATTATCATCTCACAATCACTCGTGATAAAATCCATGAAGTGATTCAGATGAGCATGGCTTGAATCCAATACTCGAATCTTATTCCAGGAGTACTCATGAACACTGCAGCCACCTTGCCCTAGACAAACTACAGACCCATTCATGACAGTCTTGCCTCAACACCTTCTTCCAAAGTATGATCGACTGTGAATGGTTTGAATATACTAGTTATTCGGGAAGTCAAAACATGCAAATAGAAACACAAGAATAATACTAATCCTATGTGGCCCCAAAGCTTTTGAGTCCCATATTGATTACTCATTATTCATTGTATAATGTTTCGAATAATCAACTTAATAACTTACTTAAAACAATAGTTGTCCCATGCTCCAAGCATGCACACTATGTTTGTGTATGGTCCTTACTTTGTGAAATAGATCAAATCAAAAAATTTCAATGATGCTCATTTCACAATTCCAAATCCTTATTGCAAGTGTAAGAATTCCAAATTTTTGTCACTGTTAGAAAGTGTTAGATTTTAAACTATCATGAAATGAAGTCTCAGATTCAAAGTACATTTCTTTGAACATCCTTCTTGCATAAAAGTTTCTAACTTTCTCAACTATTCTTCAACTCCCAATATGGGAATATTCCATATTTTCCATACGACAACTCATTATTAATAGACTCTTATCTATTCATAATAATGTCAATATGGTCCATCCAGTACTATACTTCCAACGGTCCTTAAGCGACCAATCCTTGGCAAACATCAGATTGTCCTTAATAGTTTCTTAACCACTTTAGTCATATCCGGTTCTATTCCTTTTTCCCACTTAATGCCCTAGGCATTTGGAAAATTAGAACACAAGAATATTATAGCATATGCAATTGATCCTATACCCGAAACATATGGGACATGATTCATAATGTCTAACATAAATACATGATACTTGATCATTCTTTTGCAATAATATTTTAATTTTCCATGTTCTTATAATTGGAATTATAAAGAGGGATGTCGTAATCATAATTGAATTTTGAGAACGCAATTAACCTTTCCATATATGGAATTTCCATATTTTGAACCATTCCATCATAAAATTAATATATATTTGACTAAATTTGATTAACAAACTCAATCTAAGCTTTTAGATTCGAAATGAAGTATGAATTCCTCTCCCTTAATTATAGCAAAACAACTTTTCTAACCCTGCATCATGCAAATTGAATCTTTTGTTTTCTATAAATAACATTCCTAACTCACAACACTTATAATAATTATGCTCCCACTAGCATAATATTTATTATCTTACTAGCCTAACACTTATGGTCCCATTAGCTTTGACATGTATCCAGAAATCAGTTGGACTTCTAGAAATAGATTCAGATTTCTGATACGAGATGCTTCGATAAGACCTTATCTAGGCTTCTCAAAATCATACACCTTTCATTAGATAGCTTCCATGTGTATCATAACAATTTTAGAACTTACAGCGATAAGTCTTAAATGTTTAGACCTTTTCCATTTATCACAATTCGAACTATGAAGAAGGATGTTGTAATCATAATCGGATTTGAGAATGCAAATAACACAATTGCAATCTCTTTAAAATCTACTTAGTGAAAGCGTTTCCTCACAATCATTTTCATGAATTAGAGAGAAACCTTATGACAATTAGATTTCATGGTGTATATAAATTTGTCACAACGATAATCACAAGACAAGGTTAGTGGCAAATCCAAACCCATATGGACTGAACTTGTTTAATCTTAATTTCTTGCCACTTAGCAGCACAAGGGCCTACCATTGCTTCCAAGTTGTCTTGCAAACAATTGAGAACTTATAGAACTCACATACATAGTCAACTTTAACTAGAATGGGCACCGAAACAATAATATGTCAACACGATAGGTTACAAACCTCAAGTCGTGTGCTAGTGAATACCAATAGGTTACTCTTAATTAGTTCTTGAAACTTTCAAGATATTTAATACTCCCACTAACCTCTTTAGATATACGACTCTCTTGTCAATAACCATTCCTTGAAAAACAAATATTCAACAGTCAATGCGGATTCTAATCAAGACTAACACTTAACACAATTGGCCTTAGTTGGTCTTTGTCCTTACCAACACATCACAATTTACCAATTTTAAATGTACAAGAGTAAGAAACATTTTACTCTACTTTTGATGAGTGTTATAAACCTTCTTAATTTAGTGTCACTCAAGGCATAAGCTCGGAATATGACTCTAAGACTTGTTTTTGTAACAATTCACGATTCCTCTTCTTAGCCATACAAATGCACTAAGATATCCTTAGAAGATTAATTGTGATCTTGTATTCCATAATCATTAAGATGATCATAAAACAAGATACTAAAGTACTCTCCCATCTTTTCAGATTGGATAAATGTTTATCTTTCTGCCTAATTTGATTCTTCTCATTCGTTCTTCCATACATTGAAACTTTTCTAATGCTCTGAATTATACTTAAACTTGAATGCATAACCATATTTACTAAACTTTAGTAAATCATGAAAAGTAGTCTTATCGTTCTTTATGGTGGACCTGACCAACGTACACCTAGTGTACCCGATCCCCTAGTCCTTCACTTGACTAACATATTCATGTAAATAAGGTATTAGTCTTAATTTCCCAAAGATGAAGTTTTCATTCATCACACAATACAAGTTTCATGATTCCAAGTTTCTATCCAACTAAAACTTGGGTGATGAGAATCTTTCCTTATTTGGTAAATTTTGACACTACTACAAACGCAAGAATCAAATTCATATTGCTAACATAGAATCACATAAACATCAATTTTCACAAATGCCAATGCAAGGAGATATTATAAAATAAAAAAAATATTATAAAATTCGGTAAAACTTTTCCTTAAAATGCAATTACAAATGAAAACCATGTTACTACAAATTTCTAAGCAATCTATCATAACTCTTTTAGCAACAGCTGAAAAATCCGATCATCGAACCATGCGATTGAAATCCATCTTCGCGACCAGATTCAACATACTCTTCCTTTAAGATTCCTTTTGCATGATCTTACAAAACATCAAAATGCAACCTTGTCACATCATGTATTAAGAATAAAAAATTAGGAACTTAACAGAGTTAGATAGTGGACTTACCTAAAGCGGAACCATACAATCTGACTAAAGTTCTCTGCTAATCAGGGCAGCTTCGATTCCAATGTCCCTCTACATGGAAATAGAAACGAACAAGCTCATTGGGTATGGAATATGGAACAATATCATATTTGTCCTTTCCCTTATTATAAAAACTTTTGATCATGGCCAATTCCTTTCCTTTAGGAGAAAGAATCGTTTATGGGATATCCATGTCATTGGCCATGTCAGCTTTAGAGGTAGATCTTCCAGTCAAATTTGCTTGACCATTGCGCCAAATCATTGCTAATTCAGCAGTAACAAGCAAATAGGTAAGATCAATAAGGGTCATGTCATGGTCTGTCACATAGTAGTCCGTAATGAGCTCACTAGATGACTCGGGAATTGACCGAAGAACCCAGTCAATAGCCAACTTCCTTGGGAACACGACACCTAACATTCTCAGCCTGTCAATGTGTGACTACATATCTAAGACATGTGCACACATAGACTTTCTATCCTTATGTTTTCTATCTAATAGGGCTTGAGTGATCTTCAAATTTTCAAGTCTTTAAACTTGTGGGTTAGGGATAATAATCAAATAAGGTGGTGGAAGTGAAGTATGATTTCCATTTCTACTAATGCACGACAAATGGATTAATCTTTCACCTTGATCGCCACGTGGGATATCATCTTCAAGAGGAAAGCTTGTTCCAAAAGAGTTGGGAAGACCATAGTTGTCTGAACTAGGCATCTACAATGGGAGAAATTCAAGTTAGCTAATTTAAGTCCTTAATATAACACCCAAATGAAGTATTAAGGCTAGTACCTAACACAATATTTTACAATTCGGAAGAGGGATGATGTAATCCGAATGCAAAATATTTGAAGGTAGGTAAATGACGATTTACCAATTTCCACCATGAAAAACGAAATTGATAATTAAGTTTTAATGGATTGAAATTCTTAGATCCTTTGACATTCATTGAACTTTTCAATGGCATGTTTAAATCTCGATTGTGTATTTCAAGTTTGTGACTAGGATGTCGAGGATCACAAACAAGGTTTCAATAACCATGCAAATTAGCTTGGTACACCCAATGCTACAACCACCTAATCAATGTGTCGGTTAGCCACACACGCTCCATTAATCTATGATTAACATTAAGCTACCCTTTTCCACGCACTGTCAGTCCTAGATTAGTGTGCCGGTTAACCACACATGCTTTAATAACGACTTAAAAAGGTGCAAAGTGCAATTTCATGGTTAGCACTAAATTCACATTTTCCTAAGTAACTAAGATTGGGAATTTATAAGTGTTTAGTTACTTAGTATTTCATTATACTTTTAATGAGAATTTAAATATCCTTTCAACCGCGTTCGGCGAACGACCCTCACTAGTCAAGGAAGCGGTGGGTGAGAGTGGACACCCATTAAATTGTCATTTTATAGCTAGTAACCTTATACCTACCTTATAGACCGACTTTCATGAATGAGGCCTACTAACGGTAAGAATGACTTTACTCTTATACATATATATAAATATTAAACCTATAATATTATAATAGTATAATGATTGAATTTTAAACTTTTAAAATTATAGGGTTTGGAACTAAATGTTTCAAAGTGAGACTTTGCATTTACAAATTCCAAAACATGACGGCAAGTTTTGAACTATTAAAAAACTTTTGGTTTTCATAACTTATGAGTTTAATATAGGTTTTATGAAAAGACTATTGACATTCCATAATTTGAGGACAAGTTATAGAGTTCATAAAAACAATTATGTAAAAGACTCTTCAAGTTCCATAACTTGAGGACAAGTTATGGAAGACTTAAAACAATTTAAGATGACATTTAAAATGAGAATTTTCACTTTCCATAACTTGAGGACAAGTTATGGATTTCATCAAAAATATTTAGATAAAAAATTCTAACTAACAAAATCAAACAATTTGTCTATGATCTAATTAAACTCATAAGTACAAGACAATTTATATCAAACAAAATTCATGTGATTAGCGTAACCATAAAAAGTAATACAACACATGAAACTTTGAAAATTATCTTTTAAATTGGATAAGCATGATCATTACCACATCAAAAATAGGTTTATAAGTTCAAAAACAGCTTAGGGTAATGATCCTAGTCCAATTCTAGCCAAAAACCTCGAAAATCTGCATTTTTTGACCACCAACTCGTCGAGTGCATGAACTGACTCAGCGAGTTGGTCAGCTTTCTGAGGGGACTCGACGAGTTCCCCAATGGTTTCAGTGAGGCCACTATTTAGAAAGCAGAAAATCGATTTTTTCAAGCTTGGAAAACAAGTAGCATAAAGTATAATTGAAAACAACCCTAAGCTCTGATACCACTTAAGGGTTTTGAGCAATCTAACACTCCTATGGTGTACATGCAACTATAGATGCTTTGGATCTATGTTTTCTCTAATATACATGCAAACTTTATTTCCAAAGCATCATCCTAACTAGAATACAATGGAGTATCATTACTACAAAATTCTAGTTAGATGACATACCTTTTGTTGTAGTTAGAAACCTTGGACCTTTAAGAACTTAGCACCAATAGTATGAATGAATCAAAGGGAATCACAACACACCTTTGGACAAAGGATGACTTTGAAGAGAATATCCTCACACCAAAATCGGTTCAATGATCTTTCAGGAACTAGTGCATAGTTTTAAAGGCTAAGGGGTTTCTTATATAGTGTGGCTTAATTAGGGTTACACCTTGCACACCCTAACATGCATGACTTTCCATATTCCTTAGGCTCCATTGGTTTAAACCTCCATGGATCATTCATCGGTTGTCACATGGGTTTATCCCAACCTAAGGAATCATGGATCATTGGCCCACACCATCAGAGTGAATGATTTACCAATGAATCCCCATATATTTAATTAGACTCTTTTGATCACAAAATTAATTCCAAATTAACTATTGATCAATACTAATTAAATAATATGATTTCATATTATTACAACATATAATATATTAACAAATCATAAATAACCTCTTCTCAAAAGTCCACCCAGGTCAAATTGTCCTAGTGATATGCAACCCAAATGGACCATGCTACTCTTGAGTCAAGTACATACCAATTATAGTTATGGACTTAGACACTAATCCAACAGAAAATACATCGCTCACTACGAGGTCCGAGCCTGTCGTGAGTCTTGCGTCTCACGAAAGCCTCGCAACCCCAAACCTTTATGTGATCCAATGAGGGAACCTTCCCTGTCCACATCTCGTGAGGTGTTTTGGCAAACTTCTTAGTAGGGAATAGATTAAGGATATGGGCGGCAGTATCTAAGGCATACCCCCAGAATGAGATAGGTAACGAAGCTCGACTCATCATGGAACGAACCATATCTAACAAGGTTCGATTGCACCTCTCAGCCACACCATTAAGCTGTGGTGTTCAAGGTGGCGTCAACTGTGAAACAGTACGACATTCCTTACGATAGTCTAGGAACTCGATACTAAGATACTCACCACCTTTATCAGATTGGAGCATCTTTATCTTTCTGCCCAAATGATTCTCTACTTCTTGCTTAAACTCTTTGAACTTTTCAAAGGTTTCTGACTGATGCTTGATTAATAGATATAGTCATATCTGCTGTAATGATCAGTAAAAGTAACGTAGAAGCAGTTAGCATCCCTTGTGGTGATTCTGAAGGGTCCACACACATCAGTGTGTATAAGATCCAACAGTCCTTCACCGCTTTCACAAGTACTAGTGAAGGGTGACTTGGTCATATTTCTAAGCAAACAAGATCTGCATGTCTCATCCGACTTTAAATCGAATGACTCCAAAACTCCATCCTTTTGGAGTTGGGTTATGCGCTCCATGTTTACATGTCCAAGACGACAATGCCACAAGCATGCCTTTTCCAAAACATTGGACGAATCAATATTCAATACATTATTTCCTAGGTTATCTACAACCATCATTGTTTCATATATACCATTAAAAGGTAAAGATTCAAAATAAAATGTACCATTATAATAAGCATTAATACTACCAATTTCATTATTAAAAGAACAGGTAAAACCTTGTGTATACAAACTATGAAAGGAAATAATATTTCTCGCCATTTCCAATGAGTAACAACAATTATTCAATTCTAAATTTAACCCACTATTAAGAAATAAAGAATAAACTCCAATCTTGGTGACATGCGACATTTTCCTATTTCCCATTATTAAGTTTAACTTTCCGTGCTCCACATCCCTACTTCCTTTTAGTCCCTGCAAATCAGAAAAAAATGTGAAATCCACAACCTGTATCCAGGACCCAAGAATTATCATGTGATGAGTTATTAGAAAGAATAGTGTAAATACTTGCGAAGGTAGGCTTTATCTTCCCATCCTTAATGTTTTGCAAGTATTTAGGGCAGCTTCGTTTCCAGTGCCTTTTTTCATGACAATGGTAGCACTCTGCTTCCTTTGAATTGGTAGAGGGATTAGCAGAACCAACTTTGGTCCAACTAGAAGAGGATCCATCAAGAGACTTTTCATTTACAACTCTTAGAAGGACCCTTCCTCAACTTCCCTTTTCCATGTCCAATTGTCAGAACAAGGGCAGCAATAGTAGGAATAGATACAACTGACTTGCTTTTCAAGTTACTTTCTGCAGTTCTTAGAAGGCCTTGATGATGGCTAAGAGTGACCTCCTATTTGTTCATGTGATTGTGATGGATTAGGTCTCTAAGATCATAACTATTCTTGGAATGTACTTGACTTGGTTGGCATGGTCCATTTGGGTCGCATTGTATTGCAACACTTGGATTGACTAAATGAGAGAAATGGCACTTAAGGTTTATTAATTAAGTGATCAAAAAGAGAATAATTAAATATATGGGGTAGATTGTGTAAATCATCTATTCTTGTATAGTCGGCTAATGATCCATGATTTATATGAATTGGGCTAAACCAATAAGGTGCTCCATGGATAGTGCTTGGAGGTTACAAACCCATGGATCATGGAATATGAAAAGTCATGCACATTAGGGTTACATAGAGTAACCCTACATGTGGCACATTATATAAGAAGCTCCAAGGCAAGCAAAATCGGAACACTAAGTGTAGAACAAGAGGGCTAGACGATTTTGAGTGATAAGTATCTTCTCTTAAGGTTATTCCAAGTGTTGTGGTGTTGTGTGAGACATTTGCGGAATCACACTCGAGGTGCTAGGCTCACAAGTTTCTCAAGGAATCCAAGCCACAAGAAAGGTATGTTTTCTTACTAACTTTTATGATTCAAGTTCCCCATGCCATGCTAGATAGGTTAAGAACCTTGGAAATCAAATTTGCATGTATCTTAGTAAAACATAGATCCAAGGTTTCTAGGGCTGCATGTACACCTTAGGTGTGTTAGAATTCTCAAAACCCTTCAGACAGGCCATACAAAATTAATCATAACAAGAAGGCCACAATTGTAGAATGATGTCAATGGCCAACTCTTCATCGAAGTTCACATTTAACTTCAACAAGCGGTCCACATATCTCTGAATCTTTTGCAAGTGGGCCGTGATGGACTCTCCATCCTTCATTTTGGTTGTGATCATGGAGGCAATGATCTCATACCTCTCCTGCCGAACACTTTGATGTTACCTTTCCATCAAATCTTGGTGTATTTTGAAGGGCCAGAACTCCTCATAGGACTTTTGAAGCTCAGCAATCATGGTAGCAATCATAATACACAACACCTTTGTCACGTCCCTCTCATGAATCATATATTCCTCGATTTGTTCGGGAGTAGCAGTTTGTTCATCAATCTCCTTCAGCTCTTTATTGAGAACATATTTTTTGTCCTCGTATCGAAGGGCTATACGAATGTTTCTGATCCAATCGTTAAAGTTTGGCCCATCAAAGATAGTTCTCCCAACCAAATTCATGAGGGAGAATGAGCTAGAAGGGTTGGAGCCTCAAGCATTTTTTGGGATAGACATATGAAAATAAAGAACAAAGTCTAAATTAGATGAGAATCCTTAATATCACACCCAAATGAAATATTAAGGCTAGGACCCAACACAATATGACAATTCAGAAGAGGGATGCCGTAATCCAATTGCAAAATATTTGAAGGTGGGTAAATGACGATTTACCAATTACCACCATGAAAAATGAAATTTATTATTAAGTTTTAAATGGATGAAATTCCTAGATTCTTTTGAGATTCATTGAACTTTTCACTGACATGTTTAAATCTAGATTGTGCCCTTCAAGTTTGTGACTGGTATGTCGAGGATCACAAAGAAGGTGTGAATAACCATGCAAATGTTCTTGGTACTCTTAGGTTAACCACAAACGCTCCATTAATCTATGATTAACATCAAGGTACCCTTTCCCACCCTTGTTAGCCCCAAATTAGTGTGTCGGTTAACCACACATGCTCCACTAACGACTTAGCAAGGTGCAAACTACAATCTCATGGAATAGCACCATTTTCACATTTTTCCTAAAGTAAATAAGATTGGAAATTTAATAAAAGTTTAGTTACTTTATAATTATCATTATACTTATAACGAGAATTAATTTCCTATCCTACCCGTTCGACTAACGACCCTCCACCAGTCAAGGAAGCGGTTGGTGAGAGTGGACACCCATTAAACCACCATTTTATAGGCAGTAACCTTATACCCCCCTTATAGATCGGCTTCGCGAATGAGGCCTAGTAACGGTAAGACTGACTTGTCTTACACAGACACACACACACACACACACACACACACACACATATATATATATATATATATATATATATATATATATATATATATATATATATATATATATATAACCTATAATATTATAATAGTATCAAGGTTGAATTTTAAACTTTTAAAATTCTAAGGTCTGGAATTTAATGTTTTATTAGTGAGACTTCACAAATTTTAAAACATGAGGGCAAGTTTTGTAACTCTTTAAAACTTTTTGCTTCCATAACTTATGAAAACCTATGACTTTTGATGTTCATGAATGAGACTCTTCATATAACTTGAGGACAACTTACAAAACTCACTTCAAGGCAATTCATATAACTTGAGGATCATCATTACCAAATCAGAAAATACAATTTTTATGATTACAAAATAGTTTGTGGTACTGATCCTAATCTAATTTTGGCCGAAAACTCGAAATTTTGCAACCAAACACCTCTACTCGATGAGTACATGAATTGGACTCATCGAGTAGCCCTTTTAGGGAGTGAACTCGTTGAGTAAGGCATTGGACTCAGTGAGTTCATCATTCAGAGGCCAGAAAATCGATTTTTTCAACTTTGAAAAATAACCAATCATCAAATATAATAGAAAACACTCCTAGGCTCTGATACCACTGTTGGCCTACAAGTACTATATCACTCCTATGGTGCACATGCAACCCTAGACGCTTTGGATCTATTTTTCCTCTAATTATATATTCAATTTCAATTTTCCAAAGCATACATCCTAACTGGCATATAGTAGAGGATATACAACATCAAAACCAGGATAGATGAATACCTCTTGATGTAATTTGTAGTTCTTGGCCTTAGAAATCTTTAGCACCTCAAGTGTGATGCCTCTAATGTGTCATAAACACCAAATGCAAGAGGAGGCTTGAGAAAATAGGATAGTTAGCTCAAAATTGATTATCACTCTCTTAGAAGGAATGGGAAACCGGTTTTAGCTCTAGGGGTTTGCTTTTATAGTGTTACAAAGGTTAGGTTTCCATCCACGCAGACCCTAATGCACTATGACCCTTCATATTTATTAGTCTCCACGGGTTAAACCTCCATGGACTATCATATTTGTTTAGCCCATCCTAATTAACCATGGATCCTTGGCCCACACTATAAGAATCATTGATTTACTTAAACAGTCCCCGTATATTTAATCCGTCTTTTTTGATTACTAAATTAATTCTTGACCAATACTAATAAAATAATATGATTTCTCATAATATATTATACTTATAATATATTAATAAATCACAAATAACCTTATTCTTAAAAGTCCATCATATCAAATTGCACTGGTGAAGGCAACCCAAAAGGACCATCTTTGCTCAGCGAAGTAGTGGTTGTTAATCGCATAGCAAAGAGTCAGGAGATTTTAAGGTTTTGGTGCATCATATGGTTTGGCCAGTATATTTTGAGGAACATTTATGTGTATTTCTATTAGTGCCTCTAGTCAGGGAAATCAGGGTAGATTTATAATTGAATGCTCATCGGTTGAGGGAAGGGTCTTCGAGAAGAGCATGAGTGGCCATTCTAGAGTAGGCTTTTAGTGGGAACTCGCGTGGGGAATTGTGAGTGTATCCGTGTAGTGTTGGTTCTCAGAAAAGTGTGGATTGAGAAATCTGTAGGTCAAAGGCATCATTTGGAGACTTCAGTATTTAGCTTATGATCCTGCACTCAGGGATGGTTCTAACTATGTAAAGGTCGGACAGGTGATGAGGTTTCAATATATTTTTAGCAGCAGCATGTCGGTTCGATAGTTAAGGAAATCAGTTTTTTCCATTGTGTTCTTGGAAATTGTTATCTTCAGGAACAGCCTTCTCACAAAGGAATATCTAATCCCTTCTCGTCAAGTAGAGGGTTTTCAGTAGCAACAGTTGGTCTGCTATTATGTTTTCTTGTAGGGATTCCAGGTGAACAGTAGTCGAATAAATAGGTTGATGGATAAGAGTTATGGTCTTAGTATAGGTTCTATATGGGCGGTCTGTCAGGGAGTCAAACCAGTTCGAGACATCAAGCTTCAGATAATTAGATTGATTTTCTTCAAAAGAATTTGAAATTTCCATCCTCGAGTGGAGTATTTTGATGGTAAGGAGTAATTTCGAGGACGAAATCTAATTTAAGTGGGCAGAGTTGTAGCGCCCTGTACCGAACTGTTTCCTATGTGGGGTTGGTAACCTGAAGGTCGAGTATCATCAGGCTTAGGGCGTTTGAGGAAAAGATATTTAGACTCATTTCCTTGTGGGTAGTGTAATTTGGATAATCCGGGAGTTCAACCTGTGTTTTGGCGCCAAGGGGTACTTCGGTAAAGTGTGAGTTCGAGCTTTTGTGAATCTTGGATTTTTTTTAAAAAAGTGTTATGGAATGGATAAGTTGATAGAAGTGTAGAGCTTTTCATTACCTTTCTGTGGATATAAAGAACGTCAAAATCCCAGTTATAAGTAAGGAGTTATACAAGGAGGTGTACGTTGGGCGTATCAGGAGTACACAGGGCATATGCAGTCAGTTCCTAAACCCAATTTTCGTGGTATGAGCCCTATTTGAGCTCCTTAACTCCCCCAAACCCACTCCATTATCAATCTCCACCCGTCTAACACCCCTTCCATGATACCCTAACCCTAGTTAAGCCTTGTTTGTTAAAAGAAGGTGTTTTTTCAGTATTTTGGAGTATACATGGAACACTTTGGAGAAGAATGAACTTCTTTGAGATGTGTTGGTTGCATTGGAGCTTGTAGATCTGATTTTTGTTCACCTTGATCTATCCTCTAGAGGTATAAAATTTGAATCTTTATTTTGCATTTGTTAGATCTAACTAGTTTTGGATGTTATGAACTTTTGGTCCTTTTAGTCTATAAAGTTTAGATCTTAGAAGTTTGTGACAGCATGCAAGAACGTAAAGTTAGCAACTTTACGTGGTAAAGTTTTGGAAGTGACTAAATGGATTTAGACTAAGGGGGACTCGACGAGTTGTTCATCTAGCTTAGCGAGTTGGGTCGTCGTCCCCCAACCTTTTATGTTACTGAGCAAACTCATCAAGTCTGGGAGATGACTCAGCGAGTTGGCCATGGTTTTTGGGTTTTCAAGATTGAAGAACATGACGAGTTCAAGGAGGAACTCGACGAGTTGTGAGCGAAATGTCCTGAATATGTTATAAGGAGGAACTCGACGAGTTCATGAAAGAACTCTACGAGTTGGATCGAGATTTCCATGGTTTTATGTATCATGGAACTCGACGAGTTGATGGACCAACTTGGCGAGTTGAGCAACCAAGATGTTGACTTTTACCAGGATGTTGACTTTGAACAGGATGTTTAACTTTGACCAGGTTGTTGACTTTGACTAGGATGCTGACTTTGGCTTTGACCATTGACCAAAGTTGACCCTTAGAAGGGTTATATGTAGGAGTCTGAGAGGGATTGATTTCGGAGCAGGACCCTTTGTAGCTATTTCCCAGTTATTCAGGTGTGTTACCTTCCAGTACAAGTGGGTCGAAGGCACCAATGTCAGCCCACTAGTAGTTTATTCTAGTTGAGATGACTGTATTTGTGATAATTTTCTGGTATGCCACTGTCTATTATGCTTTATGTGCTAGTAAGCTAAGTTTTTTGGAGCATGAAAATGCTCTACAATGTTGAGTGTTTATTAGGTAACAATATTCCCTTGTATGAAAAGCATATTCCCTCCACTAGTATATAAAATGGAGGTGAATGTCATTTTTAGTATTAGTGTTCACAATGTAGCATTTGTAGATTAGAGATAGTGTAGTGGGATCTCTCCCACTATGGGAGAGTTATCTCTCCCAACCATGAGTGTTCTTGTAACATTTGATATCTCTCTGTTTATCTACTACAATTTTACTCACATATCTTGTTCATCATGTTCATACACGATTATCTTCTTGGTAATATCTTCCGCAAATGATCAAGACAAAGTAATAACAAGACAAAAGTAATAAATGAACAAGACAAAAGTAATAAACGAACAAAATATAGAGAACTTACACCACGATTATCTTCTTCGTAATATCTTCCGCAAATGTTGATTTACATCTATGCTTTGTCTTTTGTTCATTTATTACTTTTGTCTTCTTATTGATGTAACGTTTCATAGGACATAGTCTATAGTTGTATTTGGACAATCAGAATGTTAGATTTATCTCTTTTCTCCGGTCCTATGTAAAAACTTGGGTTAATTCACTATAACATTCACTCCAATGGAAACTTCTCTATCTCAAATGTGGCTTATGTAGCTGATCTGAAACACAATTTGATAAGTGTTGCTCAGCTCACTGATTCAAATCGGCGTGTGGAATTTTGCAAAAAGTACAGCGATGTAATGACCGAAGACCGGAAAGAGTGCTTAATCAAGTCACTTCGCAACAAGAACATGTACCCGCTCGACATCTACATGATTATTGGCAAACCGCAACTCTGACTTCTGTCCACAGTTGTTCCTGACGTTAGTTGGTTATGGCACCGAAGGCTTGCTCATCCAAAATTTCGATACATGAATGATCTTGTATCTGGAGAAATGGTAAGAGGCTTACCTCTTCTCAAATTCGAAAATGATCATTTATGTGCTGCTTGTGAGTGTGGTAAGAAATCAAAGAAGGGTCATCGTCTCATCATCGAAAAATCCATTTCGGAACCATTGGAGCTTCTACAAATTGATCTTTGTGGACCATCCACTGTAGAAAGTCTTCATCATATGAAATACATTCTTGTGATTGTTGATGACTTTACACGGTTCACTTGGGTCTTCTTCCTTCGGCTTAAATCTGAAACATCCTCAGAGCTCATCAATTTTATCAAGGGAATAGATGTTCTCATCAAACTCCCAGATAGGAAAATCCGAAGTGACAATCGCTCGGAATTCACTAATTCCACCATTGAAAAGCTTCTCACCGAAAAAGGAATTGACCACAACTTCTCAGCTCCTTATACCCTACAACAAAATGGTGTAGTCGAACGACGAAATAGAACCGTTGTTGAAGCTGCTCGATCCATGCTGAACTTCGCTAATCTACCACTCTACCTATGGGCTGAAGCAATATCTACTGCCTGCTTCACTCAAAATCGGAGTATCATCAATCGACGCCTCAACATGACACCATACGAAGAAATGAATGGTCGGAAGCCCACAATCTCATTTCTACATGTCTTCGGATGCAGGTGCTTCATCAAAAACAACCGAGATCATCTTACCAAGTTTCAACCTAAAGCTGATGAAGCCATCTTCCTTAGGTACTCCTCAAAATCAAAAGCTTACAGAGTTCTTAACTGGAGAACTCGTGTTCTGGAAGAAAGATATGATGTAACTTTCAATGACAACTTCGTCCGGAATTCTGGCCCAACTCACATCACCACTCACATTATGGAGTCTGATGCTCCTCTGCCAGGATGTCCGAACTCTCAAACAATCCTAGAAGTTGATTTTGAAACACTTTTTTGTCCTTCCGAAACAACTCTTGATTTAAAATCTCGATCAAGACCAAATCTCATTCCAATGCCCTCTTCGGAAGTTCCTATATCTAAAAATTGTCTCCAGTCCGACCCCAAGTCTCCCTCAATTTGATTCCGAACCATTTCAACCTTCTTAGCTTGAGGGGGAGGATGCTCATCCGTCTATTGAATCAAATGTGGATGGCTTCCAAGATGCAGGTGTCGTGTTTGATGACTCTAATCCTCTCAACAATGATGAAAATGAAAACTTCCTTGAGTTTTCTTTTGATGATGATGTCAATCTCTATGGTTCAGAAGTTCAGGCGGAGCATCATCCTATCATTCAAACCATTCAGGGGGGCAAATCATTTCCACTGTTGATATTGGATCGACGGCTGCACAAGAACTACCACGATTACATGTTTGGACCAAGGATCATCCTCCGAAACAAGTAATTGGTAACCCCAATGCTGGTGTACAAACTCGTTCTGCTACAAGTGTCCAAAATGAATGCCATTTTTCAGCATTTATATCCATGGTTGAACCCAAATCCATCAAGGAAGCATTGGAGCAACATGACTGGATTACAGCCATGCAAGAAGAGCTTGCTGAATTTGACTAAAATAAGTTTAGACTCTCGTACCTCCTCCTCAGAATCATCCCATTGTCAGTACAAGATGGGTATTTCGCAACAAGCTAGATGATGCAGGAGATATTATTCGAAATAAGGCAAGACTGGTGGAAAAAGGATTTACTCAGATCAAAGGGCTTGACTACGATGAGACCTTTGCTCAGGTTACACGTCTTGAATCTATCAGAATCTTTCTTGCTTATGTTGCTCATAAAGGCTTCAAAGTTTACCAAATGGATGTTAAGAGTGCATTTCTTAACGTTGAACTTGACACTGAACTGTACCTTCAACAGCCCCCTAGATTTATTAATCTCTCCTTTCCAAACCACTGTTACAAACTCCGAAAGGCTTTCTACAGACTCAAGCAAGCTCCTCGGGCATGGTACGAGACCCTCACTGATTTTCTCAAACGCTCCGGTTTTCAAAGAGGTATTCTAGACCCCACTTTATTTTGAAGATCAAATGGTAAGCATCTCATGCTAGTACAAATTTATGTGGACGACATCATCTTTGGATCTATGGACCCTTCTATGGTTGCTGACTTTGCTAAACTTATGATCAATCGATTCCAAATGAGCATGAATCGGGAGTTAAGCTGCTTCCTCGGACTCCAAGTCAAACAAACTAATAGAGGAATTTTCATTCACCAAGAAAAGTACATGTCGAAACTCCTCAAGAAATACTCAATGGACATCTGTGCCTCTACCAAGGTACCAATGGGCTTTGGACACAAGATCTTTGCCGACCCCTCCGGTGCTCCTGTTGATGAAAAGAAGTACCGTGGAATGATTGGATCTCTACTTTATCTCACATCAAGTTGTCCAGATATAATGTTTTCCACATGCCTATGTTCCAGATTTCAATTCAATCCAAAGATGTCTCATCTTTTTGCTGTGAAACAAATTTCCCGATATCTTAAAGGTACCAAGAGTCTCGGAATCTGTATCCAGCAAATGAGAGCTTCCTACTCCAAGCCTATTCAAATTCGAACTATGGTGGTCTTCAGCTTGATAGAAAAAGCACTTCGGGTGGCTATCAATTCTTAGGTGGTCTTTTGGTCAGTTGGTCATCCAAGAAACAGAACTACATTGCACACTCTACAGCCAAAGCGGAATACATTGCTACTACCAGTTGTACATCTCAAGTTCTGTGTATGAAATCTCAACTCCTAGATTAGAGTTTCCACTTTCAATGCATTCCTATATGTTGTGACTCTCAAAGTTCCATTGTGATTTCTCACAATCCAATTCAGCACTCAATGACCAAACACATCGATATAAGGTACCATTTCATAAAAGATCATGTACTTAATGGTAACATTGAACTCATTTTTGTTCCATCTGACGATGAGATAGCTGATGTCTTTACCAAGGCACTAGACGATACCAAATTCAATGGTTTTCTTAACAAGATGGGTATAATGATACCGGATCCTCAGCTCTTTGATGAGACTTGTTCTCTTTGAAAGACGTATTTGAAAGAAACTCAGTTCCGATCTTAAAATCTTTTCATCTCGCAACTACTTTCTCTCGGAATACTTAGGATCATTTTACTTGTCTTTATTTCTGACCTTCAATTGAGTATTTAAGCTATATAGTTCATCCTAATTGTTTGCTATTCTAAGTCCAAATTGTCACCATATTTGATTGTCATCTCGGAATATACTTCATAATGACGTCCTAGAATTCCACTCCCGAAAAGGTATTACATTCTGTGCTCCGGATTTTTCAAATGCACACCGGAATTTTCAGAATGTGCTCCGGAATTTCATAATCACTCCAAAAGGTTTCTTGAATTTTCAATCCAGAATGTTTCACATATTTTGCTCCGGAATCCTTAAAACTCACAATTATGTTCCGGAACCATTTTCAAATCTACTCCAGAATTTCGTCAAAATTAACATTCCGGAACTTTCAAAAATAAACTGAATCTTTGCTCTGAAATCAAAATTCTCTCCGGATAACTTTCGCTTTCTGGTCCTCTTTTCAAATTGGCATGTTCCGGAAACTATCTCTTGTCCACCAGATCACACTTTGTCTGGAACACATCATCCGGAAACCCAAAGGATAATAAGATGAAACGCCCTTTTTTCTCAATGGTTACTTTTGAAAAAGATCCTTATCCTATCATCCTTGATTCTCGTGCACACGTTTGCATGCTTCTAAAAGAAACCGTCGAATCGCCATTTGGAGGTTACTGTTTTGGGCTACATTCCCCTAACCTTTCCCCTCCCAAGTCAACTCAGCCCCTAAAAGCGCCATTTATTAAATACAACCCATTTCACACTTGGATCCTCATCATCACTTTTCTGACCCGACCCATTTACTCTACCTATAAATACCCATTTAAGACCCCTTTTACCTCTTTACGCACTCAAAACCCTCAATCTCCGAAACTGTCTCAATTGTTCTTCGTGTTCTTCAAAAACTCATCACCTGCAACAATGACGTCTTTCCAAGAACCCACACCAATTGCTCAAACCCCCAAGAAGTCGATTCCAAATAAGAAATCTTCCAAAGGCTCAAAAGGTTCCTCCTTCTCTGCCGCTCAAGAACCATTACTGAGAGACACTGCCCGGTTGTTCTCTCTCAACCCACTGGACTACGATGAATCAATCAGGTTTATGATCGAGTTCATCGCAAATCACCCTATCTCTGTTCCACTTACCGAAATCCCTGAACCTCCACTACCACTTTATCATCTTCATCGAGCCTTTACCATTATCAGACTTAAAGATGGTACATTAGAGACCACCATCATCGATGATAGAATCGTTCCCATTTACAAATCAACCTTCCTCAAGGCGATTGGTGTAAAATCAAACCTCAAGGGTTTCAAAGTCATTGAACCAACATATAAAGAGTTTCAGACGTTTCTGAACTACATTGGCTACACACAAGACTACAAGGCTGAGGATTTCAAGAAGTCTGTTGTTTCCGGACTCTGGACTATTCTTAAGCACCTCATCATCAGAGGGCTATCCAGAAAACATGGAGGAACGAACACCTAGAACAAGGACAGGCTGAATGTCGTCTTCAGCATCTACTCAGGATGCGAGAATGTTGTTATTCCTCCGGAAGTCTTGTGGCAAGACTTCTGCAAGTTGGCTACCAAAAGGAAGCCAAATGAAATTTCAAGCCCTAGGTTCTAGGCATTGATGCTCCAACAAGTATTCGTGGAGCTTTCGGAACCGCTTCCGGTCAACACCATCCCTCCGGAGGTATGTGTTACTTTTAAACTTGTAAAGGGTTATAGGATTCAAGACCAATCCTCATTTGGTCCGGTCAGACGCCTTCCGGACCATATGTTGGTTGTCATTCCTTTCGATTCCCTTTACTTAAAACAACATCTAGAGACTTCGGTTCTGTTCGACCCAACACAACCTGTCCTTGTCTCTGTTGAGCCTATTTCGTAAGAGGCCAAACTTGCTAATTCCGGACCAAAGATCAAGAAGCCAGCAAAGAGAAAGGCTTCTCTGACAAAGCCCAAAACCAAAAAGAAAGCCAAAGTTGGTACCTCCTCTCAACAGGAAGGTACCCATGACATTCCGGCTGATTCTGGACTTCTACACACCCCACCTACCCACTTATCCGAGGTACCCCTCGATGTTTCAAAACCACAAGCACACACTCACGAGGAGTCTCCACATAATCCACCCTCACCATTCTGAAGGAAATAACTGAAGAAAAAAAAAGAGGATATGGTCCGCTGTCCCCTGGCCATCCTCTCTTCCGGATGCTTTTGAAATGGCTATCAAAATGGCTAAGGAAAAATCCTTCCTCACCGCTCAAGCCTTCCGAGCCACTCTATCAGTGCAGCCTCCCATTCCAGAACCAAAAATCGCTCTAATCGACCAGGGCTCTCCGCTCCGGATCCCAAATGATATTCAGGAAGAACCACTTCCAAATACCACTCCGGAATTCTCAATCGATGAAAACATGAAGATGGTCATCAATTCTCTTCAAAAAGACAAAGGGAAGAAACCAATGAATGTCGAACAACAAGCAAAAACATGGATGGTCTCAGGAGGAACTAAATCAGGCACTAGAGGACAGCATCCGGATCCAAGCCCTGAAAGACAATCCGGATCCGATGTGTGGCATCTCTCATCTCTGTCATGAAGGCATTCTCAAGGCTCAGGAAATCACTTCGTGCCTCTATTATGAACTTCCCTCCAATGATGTTGATCAGCTGGATCTTCCTCTCTCTCCTTACAACAAATTTTACACCAAATTTGCTCCCCTTCACCCAATTGACAATTTGGAAGTGATCATCCGGACAGAGCAAGAAAGGCTCAAAACCTTCTATGCTAAGAACGCTCAACCCTTCAAGGAAGTGTGGACAAGGAAGAGGATCACTAAAGTTCAAGGCTTCAGAAGAGAAATATTGGTTAAATTTGAGCTGAACCGTCCTTTATTCCGTTTCCACCACCTCTGGAACAAGCCAACTCCCTGGACCATTACTGATGCGGATTGTCCTTCAATGAATCCGAACGACATCTTCGCCTTAGCTGCATACTTTAGAGAAAATCAAAAGGATGACGCCAGTATAGGTGCTTACCACGCAACTCTCAGCTTTCTAAAAGATTATGTTGCTGAGTTCTTTCGATGTGACTACGAGCTTGCACACCTCTATGGAACAGAACAATTCGTTGCCAAGATCGACTTCATTCTTCTGTAAGCCAAATTTCTTACTGATGGTCCCATTGAAGAATCGGTTCTAGGGTTTGTCTACACCACAAGGAAAACAAACAAAAAGGACTGTTTTCGAGTCCTTGACAAACATCTAGATCCGACGAAGGCCCTGAAGAAGTTCATATCCTGGGTGTCCAAGTCTGATGCTCCGGAACAGGTCAAGGCAAAGTTTGTAAGTCAATTGGCATGGTACATTGCGGTGCGAGAATGGTTGTTCAGAGCTTACACCTTCATCAAGGAAGAAATGAACTAAGATTGTTGGATTGTTATGTTCACTTAGGGAGATATTGTTGGAACCTGAAAGTGAACCTCTAGCAATCCTAAGTCCTTATTATGATGGGTGTAACTTCCGAAGTGAAGAGTGGTCTGAAACTTGTCCAGACCAAGCGAGAAGATGAGAAGAATAAAAGCATTCTGGACTAGACCCTCATGTCTGGAATACAAGCTGATCCGGAACATGTATGCTTTGTCTTTTGTTCATTTATGACTTTTGTCTTGTTATTGATATAACGTTTCATAGGACTTAGTCATAGTTGTATTTGGACAATCAGAATGTCAGATTTATCTCTTTTGTCTGGTCCTATGTAAACACTTGGGTTGATTCACTATAACATTCACTCCTATATATAGGAGCATTCAATACAAGTCAAAAACGGATCTTTCATTTACTTTTGGCATCTTTACTACGTTCATTCAAACATTCTTCTTGTTCTTCATTTATTAACATTACGTTGATCATTTACTATCTCATTCTTCATTTAATGTCTTGATCATTTGTTCAATATTCTATCTAAGACTTGACTGGTCTTTCCAGGCTAGACTTGATCTATCATTAGCAAGCATTCATTGATCTTAAGAATTCATTCAAGGTTTGAGTTCTTAAACCTTGTCCCTATGCATCGATCTTGTTTCCACAAAGTTATTATCTGATAATGGTAAGATGGGTAGGTTCGACCCCGTAGCCGGTTGAAATAAACAGGAGGGTAGGTCGGGCACCCATATATGCCTGGCAGGGTAGATCGAGCACCCAGATATGCTTGGCTGGGGTAGGTTGGGCACCTCGGTATGCCTGACAAGGATAGGTTGAGTACCCTGATATGCTCAGCAGGCTAGGTCGGGCGCCCAGATATGCCTGACAATATGTTTATTTTATAGTATGTGGTATGATGGGGGAACTTACCTATCTTTGTGCTTACGATTTTCAATTTTGGTTTTAGGTACTTCCACTTCGAAGGGAAAGGAGCTTGCATGATTGCAGTGCATCACACCAGGATTTCCGCACATGAGATCTATAGGATTTATACTCTGATATTATTTTGGCATGACATGTTTTGATTATGGATACATTCTCTTTCAAACAATTGGTTTTATAATTATCAAATTAAAAATTAACTTTTTGGATCATAAATTCTGGGATGTTACTGATCTTTTAGGTCCCTTTGAGACTTAAAGACTAGATTTTGTTTATAGGACCATTCTAATGGATAAATTTGGTAACTTTATCCATTATAAAGCTATTATGAACTATTAAAATGTGTTCTAGGCCCTTATATCCTTTATATGCAAGAGTTGTGATGTTTTATTGGGTTAAGAACTTTGGGTTTTGGACATTAAGCACTTTATAAAATTGCAAAGTCATAAAGTTGGAAACTTTATGACTTAGAACATCATTCTGGGCTTGGATCTGGTTTTTGGATGTATGAACTTAGTGGAATAATATCTTAATGGAGTTTGGGACTTTCTAGGGTACGCCCCGCATATGCACCTTGAGTTAACTCGGTCGAGTTAACTCGGTTGGGTTGACTCGGCTAGGTTGACTCGGTTGGCCTAGTTAGTTTGACCAGTTGACTTTGAAAAGTTTGACCAATTTTGACCTTGAGGGTATTTTGGGTATTTTGGGATTTTGATTCTGATCAGTCATTTGGAGGAATAAGTGTCGGTTGGAGCTGAGATTCGGAGTCGGGATCTCCTTGGTGAGTGTTCCTCACTATACTTACGGTTCGAAGGCACCAAGGCCGGCCCATTTGGAACATCCCAAGATTTTCCATTTATTGTCCCTAGGGATGCAAGCGTCAAGCCATGAAAAGTTTAAGGGCTAAGTTGAAATTTTGGCACTAGGAGGAGTATGTTTCCCTACATAAGGGTACGTTGAGCATACCAAGCACGCCCTAGTACACTTGGCGTACACTTATATACGTTGGGCGTACTCATATCAGAAGGAAAACCTAATATTTAGGGTTTGTGGGCTATATAAGCAATATTATGAGAACAAAACCCTCCCTTACCCCAACCTCCACTTCTTAGAGTCGTTTTCCCTAAATCCTAGCCGTTTCCTTGAGTGTTTGAGCTTTTTGAGTGTTTCTTGAGCATTTTAAGAAGAAGGTGTTGCATCAAGGAGTTGGAGAAGAAGATCAAGCTTGTAGATCTAAAGTTGGTTTATGCCCTAGAAGCTCCAGAAGGTAAAAAAGTGTGGAACATTATACTTGTATGAGATAGATCTAGTCATTTTAGCTTTATGGAAGCATTCTTGTCCCAAAAGTTCCAAAATGGTAGATGTTATGATTTGGACGAAATGAGATGTCCTTTCAGACCTTAGAGGAGGTCCTAAATGATAAAAATGATGTCCCAATAGCTAGATTTGTCTCATGCATGAAATAGGAAGGTCTTAATGGATTAAGACCATGTGTTAAGAACTTTCTGGACGTCCAAAGTGATAAAGTTCGATACTTTATAGTCCTATGGCACATTTGGTCGATGGATCTGGAGTTTGGGCTTAAGTGCTTAAGCCATTAAGCATTAATTAAGGTTTTGGTGAAACCCCACATACGCCCAGCGTACATCCAGTACGTCCGGCGTACTGGGTCAACCACCCTGATGGTGGTCAACATCAGGACAAGTACGCCCCGCGTACGTCCTCTGTTGGGCTTTTGGCAATTAGGCTTCGGGTTTTCGGCTGTTTATGGACTAGTTGGATTGGGGCCTTTGTTGGACTTTATGAATATTATGTTTTTGGACAAGTTTTGATAATTGATCTAGGAATTAGGCCCAATTAGGGAGTTGGGCCTAATTTGGTAAATTGAGCCAATAATGTGCTTTGCATAAGGACTTTCAAGGTTATGGAATTGGCATTGGGCCTTGGCCCAATGAAGAGAATGCACATGATGGATTGTGTGGACCACTAGTCAAGATTGTTATGTTGTGTAATGACTTGGTAATTATTATGTGATAGTTCGGGATTTCTGGTGAGACAACGATCAGAGGTTTTTGGTACTTTGGCACTACTTGCGAGGTGCATTATCCTTACTATATCAACAGGGTCTAAAGCACCAAGGTCGGCCCTTTATCGGATTTGTACCCGGTTATTCGCTTGATATGTTTATTGCTCTGCTAGGTCTGCATCCTGGTAGTTAGGATAGTATTATGTTAGTAATCTGGTTTAGGTCGGTATCCTGGTATATAGGTTGATGTTATGTTAGTGACCAGTTAGGTCGGTCTCCTGGTTATAGGATGGTTGTTGTGTTAGTGATCTGTTAGATCAATATGATTATCTGCTACATACATGCTAGGGTATGATATTTATGTGCACATGGTTGTTTGATTGGTTTGGGGGTTGGGTTGAGGCGGGTCCTGCTTTGTGTTGTAGGCCAACATACCCAGGGCAGACCGATTAGACTGCAGGCCCAAGAGGGCACCTAGTCAGGCAGAAGACCCGACAAGCGGTCTGGATAGGTTGAAGGCCCCGAGAGGACGGTCTAGCCGTGTCAAGTCTCCGAGAGTGGGCCGGATAAACTGAAGGCTTGGTACGGGCGGTCCAGTCACACTATAGACTAGAAGAGTGGACCAGGTGGACTGAAGGCCTGGTGCGGGTGAGCCAGTCACACTGTAGACTCGAGATGCATGGTTGTTCTGTGTTTGTTATATGATATGTTTATGGTTGTATGAGGTTGGTATTTTGCGGCTAACTCACTAAGCCTTCGAGCTTACGTTTATCGATTATTGTTTTAGGTATAGTGGATGACCGCGGGAAGGCGAAGCCATGACTGTACACTTCCTCGATTTATGATTATGATTCCTGGGAACTCTGATGCTTTAACTATTTTGAAAACGCTTTGTAATAATTAATGGTATTTTGGATATTTAAAAAGTTTTAAGTTGGCTTGAATTTTTATGGATGTTACAAGTTGGTATCAGAGCCTTAGTTTGAGTTAATTGGAGGAATACTCGTGTGAATCCAGTCTCAAATCAAGGAAAGAGTTTCGAAATGATTTTTTATAAATGGTTTTCAAAATAAGTAAAAGAGGATGCGAAGTGTACATTCAGCCAGAGCCAGTAAGTAGAGATCAAAATACCATGTTGTTATTTGATTATGTGATATGTTAGAACAACGTGCTAGTGATAAGATAAGGATCCTCAGAAACCATATGACAAAATTGCCTGATCTTTGAGGCCTTATCTTATGTAGAGTACATCATTGATTGTTGTATGACTCTTTCGCGTGTGAATTAAGTATTGGGTGAATACTCCGAGTCACATGCTACATGGGTTAAATGGTCTTATGGTAAGGGATTTGGTCCTACTGTGTAGCTCTCGTATGAGTCCAACCGTTGTGGGATTAAATCTTTTAGTCTACGATTGTTTAATACATGTGGTATATGATTGTATTCATGCAATAGTTAACAGGTACCAATGGAGGGTCTTATGGCAATTGGTGGATGTGTGGGTTGTGCGAGGCCGGTAGGTCAGTTATGAGATATTCAACATTCCTCTAGGAGTGAGGATTCAACGCTCGCTATGTTTATGTATATTGTTAGCGTGTTGTGGTGATACTTGAGACAAATATGGGTAGGTATGGAAGGTAGTGCAGGCCCGTACTACTGAAAGCACAGGACCCATACGCATAGCAAGGAAGTCACAACCCCTAGGGTTTAGTTGGAAGTTGGTTCCCTATTATTGTATGGATTATCCAAGACGTCTTGACACCGGATCCGGGTTAGGAATGGAAGCTAGCAGCCAGGATAGGCCAATATTGTCAGATTGTGTTTGTAAGATTATTCGTTTGGAGATGATCAGGATTGTTTGGGGACAGTTGTTGGAGATGTTCGGGTCTATTAAGACCTTCATGGTTAGTTGATCGTTTGGATTGTCATTTTATAGGGAAAGGATTGTGCCCATTAAATTTTTCAAGCTCGAAGGAGTGAGCAGGCTTGTGACCCCAGGATCAGGTTGTATTCCAACTCGGGGTCATTTAGTTGTAGGGATTCGCAACATTATTTCAGCGCCGGTGAGCGCAGGTGGTCGATGTGGGATAAGTATTTTTTTTATGGTTTGGTTTGCCTTGGATCTCTTGTATCGGGCAGTAAGGATTGATTGTGTGGCCTATGGCACTTTTGGGAGTGTAGACTATGTCTGGGGAGTAGTTTGTAGCCTGGTTTAGGACATAGGATGCTTTAGCTACTATAGTTCAGTTGTGGACGTTTGAGCGGGTGAGTAAGTCAGGGTGCGAACCCTGAATGGATTGATTTCTAGAGCCCAAGAGCGGGAGACTTGTTTGGAGCGCCTTTGGAAAAGGGGTATTATGTGGGAGGTATGAGGATAGCATCCCACAGAAGGGTTATTCAACATTGTCAGGATTTAGTGGTTTTAGCAATTTTTAGTGATTGACAGACGAAAGCGTGAAGGGAAGTAGCTCGGTGCCAACATATTAGTTGGAGCATCTATCTTTTGGTCCTCAGGACTTAAGTGTGGGGTCATTCAAGCAATAGTGACTGTCGGTTTCACTGGGATTCAAGAAGTGTTCATCTGGTTCTTAGAAGTGTGTGATCAATTGGTATTGGCTAGTAATGGATGACTAGTTGGAAAGAGTTGGTTGTCATTGGATCGATCATTGGGAAATGAGAAGGATTAGGAATATTCTAATTTTCATGTATTGTGAAGGCTTAGTTGAATCTAAGTGGGGGAGAGTTACCCCTGGATATAGAAAAGGGAGAGGTTTTGAAACAGGGATAAGTTTCACAACCTGACAGGGAAATGGAGGCCCCAGTGGCTGCTTGGTTTGAGGGTTGTGTTGGTTGAGGGTTCGGTAAAACTCCCCATCATAAGAAACATGTCTTCTTGGTGCTTGATAGCAGAATTTGGAGAACCAGGTTGGAGTTCTAGTCATGAATTAAGTTCAGTTCGAGTGTTCGGTCGAGGGTGTGCTCAAACCTGAGGTTTTTTGGATTGATAGATTGAGGGTTTTGTTAGCTACCAGGGCTCGACAGTACATTTAGCACGGGTGTGTGGGTTATTTAGCATATGTGGTAGACACGCGGGTCAGGGAACAGACCACGGATTTCCGAGAGCGTGGGCGATTGACATGAGGCCTAGGGTTTAGGACGGGGTTAGAGTCCATTGAATAGATTAGGAGTTCGGTGTTGGGTTATGAGCATACTAACACTCCTATGGTGTACATGCAACCCTATGCCTTGCATGGATACTCTTAGAGAGTGGATAAAATGTAATTCTTGAGTCTCTATACATAGAGCTCATTCTTTCTCAGTTTATAAGAATCTTTCACTTCTATCTATCTGAATTATCTTCAAGTATATCAATTACATTTCTCTCACTCATCTCATATATTTCTTACTCTAAATCCTCTCGAACATAACTGATAAATATTTCTCTTCGGAGCAAGCCATTCGTGACTTTATCACTGAGCTTGATCTCACTCACTAACTTGGTTTGAATGCATTCCATGTTATGAATCAACTTATGTGTCTACTTGAAATATCACCTGCTGTCATTTATGCTTCCTTACATTTCCGCAACAAACTATCTAACTATCTAACTCATTAACTTATTATTGTTGAGCTTTTAGATCCTTTTAGATTAACTAATTTCGCAACTATACTTGTCTAACATTTGTTCAAGTGTGTCTCAAGTTTTTCTCAATAATTGGTATCAGAGCCATAGTGGTTGCTTTTTGAAAAAAAAACAAAACTCTAATTTTCAAAGGGCCTTCTATACTACTAAAGCTCATTTCATAAAACAAAAAAAAAAAAAAAAAAAAAAAAAAAAAAAAAAAAAACAAGCCAGAACGGCACAAGAACTTTCTCTGAATATTTCCAACAATGTTGGTGGTTCAAATGGATCTCTAATATTGGTGGGAAATGAGTACCATCACTGGTCTCAAAGAATGGAAAGATAATTAAGGAGACTTGGTAGAGATGTATGGCGGTCTATTGAAGAAGGACCACATGTCCCTGTTCTTACACCTGTTCAAACTGATGGCGCCACAGCCAGACTAGGAGGAGGACAACCAGTCATGAACCGTTCCACCAAAGATGATCTTGATAAAATGTAAAATGATGTTGTTGCTTTTTATGAAATCTCGTGTGGAGTTGCTCCTGACCACTTCGATATTATCATAAACTGCAAATCAGCAAAAGAGATCTGGAATGTTCTCAAGAACTTGTATGAAGGCTCAGAACAAGCTCAATACAAGAAGCTTACAACTGCACTCAATGAATTCAACAACATCAAAGCTCATACTGGCGAAAATTTAGAAGACTCTTTCAAAAGGTTCAATCTCATAGTCACTAGGTTATCAAATGCTCGCACCATCCACAGTAACGATGAAACAAACCTTCAATTTCTCAACGGTTTGGGAAGACATTGGACTACTGCTAAGATGATAGTTCAAGGAGATAGAAAGATTCATTCCTTGTCTCTCTATAAGCTCTATGGGGAATTACAAGCACAAGAGTCTACCGTACTCAAAGACTGTTCTGAATTCGGGGGACCACTTGCTCTTGTAGAACAAGCTCCTCATAATCAATCTTATTCTCCCTCGTATGACACTACACCGCAGTCGTACGAAGCCGACTCGGAGTATGATGATGAAGAAGAATTTTAGAAGTCTATTGCTCTTGTTAGTAAACAGTTCAACTGGCTACCACATCCCTCCTTTCGCAAGAATCAACAATTCAACAAACCTCCTTTCAACCGTAACTTCAACCCACACAAAAATCACTCTCATTATCCTAAAAATTCTCACCCACTACCACAATCTCAAAATACTTAACCAAAGGAGGCATCACAGTCCATTCAAACCTCTGACTCTGGTACTCCTTCAGAAGACAAATGTGATGTTGTAATATGTCACAAGTGCAACAAATAGAATCATTTTGCAAAGGATTACAAAGCTAATGTCGTGAAAGACAGAGCATTCTACCTTAGAATGGCTCAAGAATTGGAGGAAAAGGAAATGGCTAGGGCATATGTGGCTCATGTCAAAAGAGACCATCAAGTTTGGTCATCCGGGGATGAAGATGAAACCATCAGCAATATCAAAGGAAAAGGCAAGATTTGCATGCTAGCAACTGCTGATGATGATGGGTCTACAAAGCTGGAAAAGAACTACTGCTACATGGAAAAGGATGGAACTCTAAGCATCATCAAACAAGTAAAACTCATGATCCAGACTCTACACTATAACATGCATGACTGTCAACCTTTCATATACAATCTTAATGATACATGCGCTACTATCCTTACAGACTACAACAAAGCCATAGATGAGAAGAACGTAGCGTCCCAAGAGATGTTTCATGTGAGAGGATGATTGGACAACAAATGACTCAAAATGGCCAAGTTAGAAAGAGATTTAGAGTTAGAAAAAGATGCAAGAATGTTGAGTGAAACACAACTAGAGATAGCTGTGAACCAAATAGATTTAGCTCAGAATGAGGTTGTACGCTTGAATCTATTAATAGAAAATTTTTCAATGAAAGTGAAGCTATTGAGAATTTGGTTAATAATGGAACTGTGGACAATACATACAATTGGGGTTGGTCCAATGGATATCCTACCATAGAGGATTCCTCACCCCAGTTTAACAAAGATCGACTATATGTCCCTCCGGACCGAGAATTTCATTTTCCAGTCAATGACAAGACTTTTCCCGAAGATATCAGAACCCACTTTTGTAGAATTCATAATCTAAGTTATAATTGTCTCATTGAAGAAATTGTGCCTGAGGCTTTGGATCACACACGTGATCATACTCCTATCTGTGGCACAATCAACTCAAATTCTCAAAACTCATCTGTTGTTGAATAAGAAATTGTCATAGGAAGTCCCGAAGTCTTACAGGACTTTCCACCTTTGTTCTCATACCAAAGTGCCCCTCATTGCGGTCATGATCCTCAGAAAAATCCCACTCAGACTTACATTACGGTAGCTAAGTCTTCCTTACCGAAGTCCACAATAAAAAGCTCTGTGACTCTTCAGCCTATTCATCATGATCTACCCATAGAAAACTTTAAAGTAGGTCAATGCTCTCAAAATCCTGAATCTTCAAGTTCTGATGAGTCAAGCCCTCATTGTCAAAACTTTTCAAAGGTTACCAGGAAACCGCAGTTGAACACTAATGACTGCGGTTCTCCAAAAACGTTAGCAAAAAAGGCTTTCAAATAGGATATTCGATCTCGAGGCACAAATCGACAAACCTTTTCGAAACATAAAAGACATACCAGATTTTCAAAATCTAAGAGTCCAGAAAAGTTTATTTTTGCTCACTATTTTTTGAAAAACTCTCCCATCAAGAAAACATGCAAAAAGGAATGTGCAGTTTCAACATCCAGTCCTAACTCATCTGACAAAACCCAAAAGAAAGAAAGGTCTTTTCAAAACAATGGCTTTCAAATCTATTCCTCAGATGATCCAAAATGGAAGGGTATCTTACCCACTCCAACACTTTTAAAATCACATCAAAATTTCAACAAGTGGAAGGGCATTTTACCAAATCCCAAGAAAAGGTCCAAGGTATCTACACGTGCAAAATCTTCTTCGAGACAAACTTTTTCTAATTCTAACAACACACTTGTCAGATCTTACCAACCTCGGACCAGCCACAAATCAACCACATCTTTCTGACCACTGACCAAACAAAGTGCCAAAACAAAAGATAAAATTTCAGCTTGTCAATGTCAATGTAGTTGTCAGAAAAGGTTATCTGATTTCAAAACTGACCCTTATCAGAAACATCGTAACTTTTCAAGAAGGCACAACACTCCAAAAACTCACAAACACCCAGGACTAGGATTAAAAGTTGACACAAAACCAGTCCCTGCAACCTCGTTTCATGCATCAATCAGAAACTCATTTGTTGTCTTAGGCTCCAAACTAGTTTGGATGCCTAAACGAACTGTGTAATTTTCAGGTCTTGTGTAAGGAGGAACAAGAAGAAGAATGGTTAATCGATAGTGCCTGCTCCTTGCACATGACGGGAAGGTTAGAATATCTTCGAGATTTCAGGCCAATTTCAATGGTGGAAATATCACATTCAGGACAATGCGAATGGGATAATCTGAGGTTATGGTGTTCTCACTATGAGAAACTTCTCTATTCAAAAGGTTGCTTATGTAGAAGGCATTAACCACAATCTCATCAGTGTTGGTCAACTATGTAAAGAAGGCCATCATGTTGAATTTGATGACCAATTTTGCTATGTAATAACAAGCGATAGGAGGACTTGTCTGATCAAGTCCAGATCCGAAGGCACTATGTATCCTCTGGATGTATCTCTGATCATAGGCAAACTGTAGTTATGCTTCCTATCCAAAGCAGTATCCGAAGTCAGCTGGCTATGGCACCGCAAGCTCGCTCATCTCAACTTCAGATACATCAACAATTTGGTCACTAGAGAACTAGTCAGAGGTCTTCCAATCCTCAAGTTTAGCAATGATACTCTCTGTCCTACATGTGAGTGTGGAAAACAATTCAAGGCAAGTCACCCCACAGTGATTGACTCCTCAGTTTCTGAACCATTGGAACTCTTACACATTGATCTCTGCGGTCCATCTATCGTAGCCATTCTTCATCAAACAAAAAATACATACTGGTTATAGTGGACGACTTCACTCGTTTCACATGTGTCTTCTTTCTTCGACTCAATCGGAAACACCGCAGGTGTTGATCAACTTCATCAAGGAAATTGAAGTTCAGATCAAATTACCAGTTAGACGTATCCGAAGTGATAATGGAACCGAGTTTACTAACCATCTCCTAAATAGTTTCTTGGTTTCCAAAGGGATTAGTCACAACTTCTCAGCTCCAATAAAATGGGGTAGTAGAACGAAGGAACCGCACTCTAGTAGAAGCTGCCAGATCTATGCTCAATTTTGACCTTCCAAATGTCCGATTCTTTCATATATTTGGGTGTAGATGCTTCGTAATTAACAACAGAGATCACCTTAACAAATTCGCACCAAAGTCTGATGAAGGCATCTTCCTTGGCTACTCCACAAACAAGGTTGCTTATCGAGTTCTCATTAGACGCACAAGGTTGATAAATGAAAGCTTCGATGTGAAATTTGATGACTATCACAGCCGCAACACCGCTCCGTCAAACGAAACCACAGCCATTCTAGAAAGTGATATGCCTGCCTCTTCGGGTCCATTAAATCTAGTTGAAGTAAACTATGAAGATCAATGCGATCCGGTAGATAAAACCAAGTTATTTGAATTTATCGTGTCTCTAGAAGCTCAACAGCAGCATGTTGATATATCTGGTCCAACAATGTCCGAAGAAGTATCCCTAAATACTTCCACCTCGCCGGTTGGGGGGGAAAACTCAACTCCATACCATAATACAACCATCGAGGTTCCAGTACTAGAAGATAAAGCTCCAATCCGCAGAGACTTTCAACCATCAAACGTCTCTTCAGATTCGGATGACAAAACCATAGAAAACATTGACACAAGAACAAATTCAACGATTATCACACTCTCTTCCGCAATCCAGAGAGAACCTTCACAGGTTCAAGGCGAACTCCCTTCTACACTCCAAGGGGAACCTTCGCCATCTGCCCAAGAAAACTCTGACCTCGCCTTCCCAGTTCAAGACAATTCAACAGGATGTTCTCAAGTCCAGGGGGAACTGTCTTATCCAACTGCAGAGTCTTTTGATATTGAATACATTCCCTCCACCGTAGCTGTTGATCATCTGCAACCCCATCTACACGTTTGGACAAAAGACCACCCAGCAGGTCAAATCATCGGCAACCCATCCGCAGGAATCTAGACTAGATCATCCAAGGACTTATCCGATCACTGTCACTACGCATCGTTTCTGTCCTCCGTTGAGCCCTGATCAATCAAAGAAGCACTACTTGAACCATACTGGATATCACCAATGCAAGAAGAGTTATAAGAATTCAACAGGAACAAGGTATGGCAGCTTGTTCAAAAACCGCAAGGCCACACCATTGTTCGCACTAGATGGGTGTACAAGAATAAGTTAGATGAATTTGGTGCAGTCGTCAAAAATAAGGCAAGACTTGTTGCCAAGGCATATAGTCAACTTGAAGGCATTGACTATGATGAAATGTATGTACTGGTAGTACGAATGGAATCCATTCGGATATTCTTCGCATACGCAGTGCACAAAAACCGCAAGGTCCATTAAATGGTTATGAAAAGTGCCTTTCACAATAGCGAATTAAAAGACAAGGTTTACCTTTAGCAACCTCTAGGCTTCGAAAGTATTGAATTCCCAGACCACTGCTACAAGCTTGAAAAAGTAGTCTATGGTCTAAAACAAGCCCCAAGAGCCTGGTACGAGACTCTATCTGAATTTCTTGTCTCGTCCGGATATAAACGAGGAGTGATTGATTCCACTTTATTTACAAAAGCAAATGGTGATCATCTAATGCTTGTACAAATATATGTGGATGATATCATTTTCGGCTGAACTGATCAAAATATGGTGAATGAATTTGCTAAGCTCATGACAAAAAGTTCCAAATGAGCATGAATAGACAGATTAACTTCTTTCTAGGACTTCAAGTGATACAAGTCCCTCAAGGGATATTCATTCATCAAGAAAAATACACCTCATAACTGTTAAAGAAATATTCAATGGACAATTGTTCTTCGACTAAGGTCCCCATGGCCTTCGAATATATGATATCTACTTATCCCTCAGGCGAATCTATTGATGACAAGACTTATAGAGGTATTCTTGGCTCTTTGATGTACCTCATCACAAGCCGACCATATATAGTCTTTGCAACGGGTGTATGCACAAGGTACCAGGCTGACCCAAAAGTGTCACACATGACGGCAGCCAAGCAAATTCTACAGTACTTAAAGGGTAGCAAAACTCTTGGATTATGTTACCCCGCAGGAAACGATTTCAGTCTTCAAGCATTCACCGATGCGGATCATGCCGGATGTAAACTAGACCGCAAAAGCACCTCAGGTGGATGTCTATTTCTGGGTGGAAGACTCGCCAACTAGTCATCAAGGAAACAAAATTGTGTATCATTGTCTACTGCATAAGCTAAATATGTGGCTGCAACCAGCTGTTGTTCTCAAGTTTTATGGATGAAAACACAACTATTTGACTACGGATACAAAATGTTGTGGATACCAATCTATTGTGACTCTGAAAGCGCTATAGCGATTTCTCACAATCCTATTCAACACTCCAAGACTAAGCATATTGAACTACCGTATCATTTAATCAAAGACCACATCCTGAAAGGTAATATTGAACTAATTTTTGTCCATACTCATGAAGAGATTGCTGATATATTCACAACGGCACTTGACTCTACAAAACTCAACAGTATCTTACAAATGTTAGGAATGATAAATCTGGACCCACAATTCTTTTTGAATTGATAAGGTACTGCAGATCATCCTTGGTCTCTGTTACGGTCCTAGTTGAAGTTATCTATTATAGATGGTTTTGATATATCCTATGTACCTCAAACATATATCATACTTATACTTCAATAGTCCTTATTGTTTGTTATTACTAATCTTTGTTCAAGTGCTCCTATCAGTTCTTCTACAGCAGTCATCCATCCGACAACAAATGATCCATCCGCAATGTAGTTTCAATCCACAGTTACTTTCTCAATCTGCAGTCATCTTAATTGATTTTCAAACTGTTACATTTAAAAAAAAACATGGTGTGCTGTTTAATGATCCTTCATTAAATAGATAATACATTAAAAAAACATTGTTTGTGTAATTGTCTCATCCTTTTTTAATAAACCTCGTGTCAGACCTATTTTAGGTATGATGACAAAAAGAGAGATTTCCCAATATCAAATCCTTTTTAATATGTCTCTTCCTATTACCCTAAAACATCTAATCCGTTACAACTTCCCTTTACCCAACGAATTAATCTCTCCCTCACCACATGTTCTCTAGACGTGGGTTTTGAGCCTGACATTTCATTAAATGCAAACCCTTTCTGGTAAATCTCAAAATACCGATTTAATCCTTTATTCTTAATCTGTGTCTGAGATTAACTCTCTTAATCTAAGAAAAACACTCAAACGTTTTACCCAAATTCACATAGGGTAAAACAGTTTCCCGCTCCAATAAGCCACTATAAAACCCCCTTCTTCTGCCCAAAGAAAAGTTTAGGCTCTCAGAACTTCAAATCTTGTCTTGCACTCTGTTTTCCTTCTCTTACAAAGTTTCTTCAACTTCCTACAATGGTGAAATCAGGCGTATCCAAGAAACACTCCAAGGCGTCTACATCAGTAAACCCTACTGGTTCAGACTCCGCCTCAAAACATCCTACGCCTACGATTGCCTCAAACAGTTTCAGGGCTATGTTCGAAGAGCATTCCTTCTACAATGCTCCAACAAAGTTGATGATCAAGTTTTTGACTAATCACTCACTGTTTGGACCCTTTAATTCGTTCACAGACCTTGTTCCTCTTTCAACCCTATTCAAATGTGCCTTCTCTACATATCGACCACTCGAGAATCCTCAAGAAGTGCATTTGAACCTCGTTAATGATTCTTTGGTCATTCTAACTAAAGAGAAGTTTCTCACTGCCATCAACCTCCTTGTTCATCCCTCAATCAAGGTTTTCACTCCATCCATGGCGGACATCCTTTGTGTGCTTTACCAGATGGGATATCAAAAGAAGATCAAAGGAATTGGAGAATTCAAAAAAAATCACTTGCATGCGGTTTGGCAATTTGTTTTTCATTTTGTGTTATGTAGTCTATCCGGCAGAACCGGAGGCATGGATAACATGGGACTCAAGCTCCTAGAGTTAGTATGGAGTATCTTCACCGGTCATGACGTCAACTACGGTCAGATACTATGGGATGACTTCTTGCAATACATTCCAAAGGAAAGCCCAAGAGAGAACCCTACCAAACTTACGTTTGTAAGGTTCTAGTCTTTATGCGTCTCAGACCTCCATGCAGATGCAGGACATAGCATGGGCAACGACATCAACCTCTTTGTCACCAAGGATCTCAAAAGGTACAATCCCTCATCTAATCAATATGTTTTTGGACCCATTAGAAGACTACCAACCCACATTCTCTCTAATATTGGTCTTGAGACTGCTGATGTCTCATACCATATTAAGGCTACGGAAGGTATTGCCCCATATCTTCCTACCACGCCTCTTCAAACCCCATCCGCAATCACTGCCCCTGGTAGTACCGCAATCGCATCCTCCACCACTCTTTCCAACCTGTCTTTGTCACAAAGACGCAAACAGTTAGCCTATGCTCATCAAGGCCCCCGCCACACCAAAAAACAAGGTACTCCTAAGAAAAAGGATGCTCCCAAACAAGCAAATCCTTCAAAGAAAAGGAAAATCACCTCACCAGTGCTAACAAATCTCGAACCAAGCAAACATCAATCTCCCTCTCCCTCTAGTAGTGATTCTGATGAAGACGATCAACCCATCGCAATCCTCAAGAAAAGAAAAACTGATCCCACAGGCCAAATGCGTGACCAGACTAATACCGCAGCCTCTCAATAGGCTCTGGTAGTCCTTGGGGTGGCCGCACGCCTATTTGAATCAACCGTCCAATACCACTCAGACGCAGTTGGTGCGCCTGCTTTACTGCAACATGGAGATTTACCCCCAGATCAATCCCAAGAGGATAGAACTGGCTCCTGCCCTAAGATCTCCAGGGCTTCCCGTCTTTATTTCTTTTCCCTAGAGGAGTTGCACTCCATACTTTTGTATGTTACCCAAACACTAGAAACACCTTCCCAACCGCAAGGCGACTCTTCAGCCTTTGCCAAAACTGAGTCGGGGCCAGACTTGACCCTAGGTTAAGGAGACCGAGGAAGCTCAGGAAATCCTACTCTGCTTACATATGTAACAGATGGTTTGGGCATGGTGAGCACCAATGTTCAAGGATCCGTGAACCCGAGGTACACCTCGGTGCGATATTAAGGAATTAACGAAATTGACCTAAATGATTCATGGAGCAAGTATCAACCATCAAATGAAGCCGAAGCCAAGAAATATGTCGCTTTCCATAGGGCATTCTAAGCAAGAAAGGCACGACAAACAAAGCAGCTTCAGCAGAAACAACAAGAAATCCAGTCTATAGCAAAGTATTGGGCAGATGCATTCAATAATGCCAATACTATATCTACTATCTGCAAAGTTCAAGCTTTGATGGACAACATGGCTGATATAATCCGCAAAGCTCAAATTGCGACTACTGATCAAACTCCTTTAAAGCCCCTCCATCTCCAACTGCCAAAGACTCTCAAGATGCAGGCACCGAAATACAAGTCAGCTCTGCTCGCACTTTCGGTTTGATGATGTTGATCTACATGAGGTTAATCAGCCCAGTCCTTCGGATGATGACCTCATGATGTTTGATGAAGAAGAGGAATCGAGTGGTTCTCAACACTCAACCTATAAGCCTAATGAGAAAAAGAAAAAGAAGAAGATGTTCGTTTCAAGGAAAGAATTCCTAAGTCTACAATCCAAAGTAGATCAAATTCTTGTCGTAGTCAAGTCAACTCAACCGCAATCAGAAGACCATCCGATTCCGCAGTTCTTGATCGAAAGGATTGAAAGGTTGGAGACCAGGGAACGTCTAGCTGCTGAGAGAATTTCTCTGAAGGTAGGAATGGGAATTCGGTCCCTTGAAAACAATCGCCAAGCATATCACAAGGAATTCATGGCTGCTGCGGAGCGCCTCATCTCTGAGGTATCCACAATCAAATACAATCTGCAAACAGCCATTGCGGACCAATCCTCTCTTTCCCAGAAACTGATAGCTGAGACTCACACTGCTTATGAGTCCACTATTTCAGTTCTTCATACAACCATCAACAGACTCCAACGATCTTTATCTTCAAACTTCCATGGTCCTGAAATTCTCCAACTATCAAAGGAGATTCATCGGCTACTCTTTAACACCACCATTCCTGACAATTACCAATTGGTTGATGTTCTCAAACCCCATTTTCAGGAAGTGTGTGCCAAGGTCAATGGTTTCAAACAATGGCTTGAGGAGGCTCCGGGTTTGAACTCCTCAAGAGGGGGAAGTGAAGAAGACCATCAAGAAGAAGAACACTATGAAGAGATCATCAATCCAACAGTTCTTCTCAGAAAATTCCTACACCGCAACCATCTCCTCACAAGAGTCCAAGCAATCAGTCTCCTCCACCGCAACAAAAAGTCGTTCCCTCTCCTGAACAACCTGAAACTCCCCCTCACTTTAAGAATCTATCGAATCACATGTCTTCTCCAAGCTCAGATGACTCTCCCGTCACCAAACAGAAGAAATCTGACTGGAAAGCAGCTAAACTTGTTGATCTCGTATGGAGAGAATGCGGTTTCAACACTCTCATAGATAAATCCTTGATAAACTCTTGGATCAATCCCCACCGCAGACAGCTAGACGATGACTACAAATCCATATCTCACCTATGTTGAACCCCCCTCTGATGGCTACTGGGATGTTCCAATCTCCCCAAATGCTAAATACTTCATAGTATTTGAGCAGTTTGACCGTAGCCTTCTGGATCACAAAAGAATGCAAATGGAATTCGAGAGACTTAATCGATTATATGCCAAACATGCCTCTCCCATAGAGAAAATCTGGTCTAACGATAGACCATCCGTAGTCAATAACTTCAACCATGGAAATTTATGAAGGATGACTTCATACAATACACACTCAAAAGAAGGAATCAGGACTATATCCGCACCCAAGCTGACTTCCCCTGTATGAACCCAGAAGAAGTTTTTCTTATAGAATAGGTGTTCCGAAACAAGTGTGAAAAGTATCCGAAAATGAAGATAGCCCTTGAAAGGGAAAGCATTTTTCTGAAGGAAACGGTCTGCGACTTCGCAAAGATCGATGCGGACATCCACCCAACCATTTCCAAGAACTTTGATCTACCGCCACTAGATCCTGCACCGATGCCTACCAAAGGTTATCAAGAAAGATCCCTTGGTGCAATAAAACTTCCCTGAACTTGGAGTCATCTTCAAAAAGAAGACCGATCAGGTCAAATACTTCATTCCAATGACCTCCAAGAACCGTGTTTCAAAGAAGCAACTTGAAATCTGTCGAAACGCAGTAGAAAAATCGAAACACACAACTGCCGAAGTTAAATTCGAGATTTTAAGGAGGATCACCTGGCTAGAAAGTATCAGGAAGTTTTGGTGGATTCTGATCAAGTTCCTTAAACATGATAAGTGAAGAAAAAGTTAGAGGTCACTTAGGGGGAAATTGTTGAAACATGAAGTGACCCTCTTAACTTAGCCTACCGCAACCTACAAGGCTCTGCAGTCAAGCTAACATCAGCAGCCTTATCCGGAGTCATCTATCCAACGATAGTCTTCTTACTTACTTAGTTTAATTTTATTTATCTATTTGTAATACTCTTTATTGTCCAGTATGCCTTGCATGGATACTCTTAGAGAGTGGATAAAATGTAATTCTTGAGTCTCTATACATAGAGCTCATTCTTTCTCAGTTTATAAGAATCTTTCACTTCTATCCATCTTAATTATCTTCAAGTATATCAATTACATTTCTCTCACGCATCTCATATCTTTCTTACTATAAATCCTCTCGAACATAACTGATAAATATTTCTCTTCGGAGCAAGTCATTCATGACTTTATCACTAAGCTTGACCTCACTCACTAATTTGGTTTGAATGCATTCCATGTTATGAATCAACTTATGTGTTTACTTGATATATCACCTGCTGTCAATTATGCTTCCTTAAATTTCTACAACTAACTATCTAACTATCTAACTCTTTAACTTATTATTGTTGAGCTTTTAGATCCTTTGAGATTAACTAATTCTGCAACTATACTTGCTCTAACGTTTGTTCAAGTATGTCTCAAGTTTTCCTCTCAACACCCAACATAAGGAATCATGGATAACAAGCCCACATATATAAGAATTAATGATTTACAAAATCAATCCCCATATATTTAATTAGTCTCTTTTGATCACTAAATTAATTCCAAATTAATTATTGATCAATACTAATTAAATAATATGATTTCTTATTTATATATTAGAGCTTATAATATATTAATATGTCACAAATATCTTCTTCTCATTAAAACGTCTACCCAAATGTCCCGATGCCATGCAACGCAAATGGACCATGTTGGGTCGGGTCAAGTATATACCAATTGTAGTTATGGACTTAGACACTAATCCAACAGTCTTCCACTTGGATAAGTCGAATATCTATTATTGCAAGTATAACTTCACAACCTGACCAGCAATCGTAGCTCTTAAAAGCTACTGCCGAACTCTGAACAAATCAATGGCGCGTCCATTACATAAGTGATCATATATTCCTCTATTCTAGATATCATATGGACTGAGACATGGATTATAATCATTCTCTCTGTCCATTTGTTGTTTCCTGATTTCTGATTTATGACGACCGACTAATTGAACAAATCAAATCAGTCCAGGCTTGGCCAAGCACTTAGGGGTGTCATCACTAAATCATCGAGGGGCCTACCGATATCGCTTTTATCCCGAAGGTAAAAGGAATGGAAAATTTTCGACTCATATGCTTTTACTGACTACTTGTTGAATCATACAAAAAAGCATGTTTTATAACATCGAGTTACCAATGCGTTTTTGTGCAATCAATGTATAACGAACTCATAGTCAACAACTCATATCTCTAGATTTGAAGAATATAAGATATTATCGTCTCACGATTCACTCGTGATAAAATCCATGAAGCGAATCCAAATGAGCATGGGTTGAATCCAATACTCAGGACTTATGAGTACTTATGAATGTTGTAGCAACCATTGCTATGTCTAATGCACATTAGACAAATCATACAAGCCAAATTCATGATAGTCTTAAATCAATACTTACTTCCAAAGTATGACTGACTGTCGAGAGTTTGAATAACTTAGTCATTCGGGAAGAATGACCTAGCTATTCTGGAAGTCAAAACATGCAAAGTGAAACACAAGAATGATACTTAATCCTATATGGTTCCAATCTCTTGAGTGTAAATAAAAACCCTTTTATCTAAGCATCATATTGATTACTCATTATTCATTGTTTCAATTTATCAACTTAATACTTGAATTGAAACAATAGTTATGCCATGCACCAAGCATGCATACTATGTCCGTCCAAACAATAGCTATGCCATACTACAAGTATGCACACTATGTTTACATATGGTCTTCTCTATGTGAAATAGATCAATTGACGATATTTCAAAGATGTTTGTTTCACAATTCCAATCCTTATTGTAAATGTAAGAATATCAAACTCTTTCCATCTACTATAATCTATTAGATTCTAAACTTATATGCAATGATCCCCTTGTAATGATTAGGCATAGAAGTCACAAAGACTTGGCAACAGACATTACAGAGTATTCCAATGGAAAGCAATTCCATGGAAATAAAGTCTCAAATTCAAAGTACATTCCTTTGAACATCCTTCTTTGCATTAAGTTCTTTAATCTTGCATAGATTCATAGAATAACTTCCACCTATGGAAACATTTCCATGTTCCCATTTTGACTATCACTTCTGAACAAGAGTTGCCTCTTTTCAGAATATGTCAATATGGTCCTTTCCAAAGTTTACATTATACTTCCAATTGTCCATGATCAACCAAACTTTGTTAAACCTCAGATTGTCCTCGACAATTGTTTAATCATTTTAGTCATCTCTGGTTTTATTCGTTTTTAGTTTCCATGTTGTCACAATTCGAACTATGAAGAGGGATGCCGTAATCTAAATCAAATTTTGAGAACGCAACCTATATAGAATTTCCTTATGTTGAACCATTCCAACATAACATTTCATATATATCTTTTACTAAAGTCGACTAAAATCTCAATCTAAGCATGTATAATTGGAATGAAGTATAAAATCCTCTCCCTTAATTATAGCAAAACAACTTTTCAAACCCGAATTGAAACTTTTGTTTTCTATAATTAACATTTCTAACTTGCAACACTTAACATAATAATCATGCTCCCACTAACATGATGATTATTATCTTACTAGCATAGCACTTATGCTCCCACTAGCTTTGACATGTACCCAGAAATCAACTGGACTTCTAGAAATCAATACTTTATTGACTCTTTACCAAAGTTTAGATTTCTAATACGAGATGCTTTGATAAGACTTTATCAAAACCATACACTTTTCCTTAGATAGCTTACATGTTTGTCTAAACAATTATGAAGAGGGATTTCGTAATCATAATGCTTAGACCTTTTGCCATTCTCACTAGTTAGTGTGCCACTTAACCACACACGCTCCACTAACGACATGAGAATGCAAATATCACAATTGCTATCTACATAAATTCTACTCAATGAAATCGTTTCCTTACCATAAATTTAATGAATCGAAGAGAAACCTTACGACACTTCGATTTTTATGGTGTAAGTGTTCCTATCCATGTGAATTTGTCATAACCATAATCACAAGACAAGGTTAGTGAAAAATCCAAATTCATATGGATTGAACTTGCCCAGACTTATTTTCTTGCCACGCGGCAGCACAAGGGCCTACCATTGCTTCTAGGTTGTTATGCAAACAATTGAGAACTCATAGAAGTCACACGCATAGACAACTTTAACTAGAATGGCACAGAAACAAGAATAAGTCTACACGATAGGTTATAAACCTTAAGTCGTGGGCTAGTGATTAACAATACTCTTGATCAGTTCTCGAAACTATCTCAAGACTCCCACTGTCCTCTTGACATATAAGATTCTCTTTGTCAAGAACTAAACCTCGACAAAACAAATATTCAAGAGTTAGTGCGGATTCTTATCAAGGAAAAACATTTCTCACAATTGGTCTTAGTTGGTCTTCGTCTTATCCAAAACATCACAACTTACCAATTTCAAATGTACAAGAGTAAGAAAACATTTTACTCTACATTTGACAAGTGTTTTAGACATTTCTTAAGATTATGTCACTCAAGGTGTCCTTAGAAGATCAATTGTAATATGGTTTCATAATCACTAAGTTAATCATAAAACAAGATACTCTAGCACTCTCCCATCTCTTCATATTGGAACCTTTCCAATGTTTTAGAATTACACTTAAACTTGTAAGCATAACCGTATTTACTAAACTTTAGTAAATCATAATGAATAATCTTAGTAGCCTTTGTGGTGGACTTGACCAACGCACAACCTAATGTACCCAATCCTTTAGTCCTTCATTTGACTCACATATACATGTGAATAAGGAATCAGTCTTAATTTTCCAAAGATGAAAATTCTTATTCATCATACTATACAACTTGCATGATTCCAAGTTTTGGTCCAATTGAAACTTGGGTGATGAGAATATTTCATTATTTGGTAAATAATGACATTACAAGAAACGAAAGAATAAAATCTATTTTCCAATATTGCTATCAATGAAATCATATAAACAAGAATTTGTCACAAATGTCATTGTAAGGATACTAAAAATAAATAAATCAAAACTCTTTTTTTTTTCCTTTTTTTTAAACTTGCGGAAATATCTTATCCGTACAATGCAAATACATACAAAAACTATGTTGTTATCTATTCCTTAAGCAATCTATCATAACTCTTAAGCAGCAGCTCAAAATTTTGATCATCGAACCATGCGATCGAAATCCATTTTTGCGATCAGCATTAGCATACTCTTTCTTTAAGCTTCCTTTGATTCTCCAAAACATCAAAATGTAATTACATCATGTATTAAGAATCTCCAAGTAGGACCTTAATAGAGTTAGATAGTGGACTTTTACCTGAATCAAAGTCCATCTTTTTGACTTTTACCATCCTTATGAACTATTAGGTAAATTCGGCAGCTTCGCAACCAATGCCCCTTCTTTTGGAAAAAGAAACATATGGACTCTTTGGAAATGGTACACTTGATTGTCTCATACTTAGCCGTTCTCTTTACCATCAGTCAAATGACTTGACCATGGCCAATCCCTTTCCATTGGGAAGAGAAAGTTTTTCTGGACATCCAATGTCACCGTTGTCAATGTCACATTTTATCGCTAGAGGAATAATCAAGGAATAACGCGTATACAAGAATTTCTACAAAGGATCGGCTCGAGAAATACTCCCATAGTATTTCATGGTTCGTTGCAGTGCCGATTTGTTGTTTGGGATATTAGGTAAGTTTTAGGTATGTCGCATACCACAGTCACTCCCAAGCACATGTTGGCCGTGTCTCGAATGAATATAGTTGGCCAGACTATATTGACCCTAGACACGACTACATAACTGCCCAGGTTTAACCGCAACGTACAACACCCATTTACTTATGTTTTGTTCTACTTATAGTTACGGATTTCGACGGCTCGGCATACTTAAATACTTTTGAAAATACTTATATATTGTGGGATACTTTTAGTTCAGAGCACTTAGGCCCCTTAATGTTTATAGTCTTATACCATGTAAGGTTTGGTATACTCTTTTCACTATAAACAAGGGCTCTGATACCAATCTGTCACACCCCGAAAACCAAAGGCGGAAACGTTCCCGGGGTTGACTCCACGTTGAGTATCAAATCCAATGTACATAGTAATCACAGTAAACAACCATTACATTACATATATATGAAAGTTTACATTTGGTTCAAAAGTAAATTGTACAAAAGTTATACATATATCATATGAACAAAAGATACAAGTCTTCGAAACACTCCGTCTTCACCAAAAGATATCGCCGGGTACCTGTCTAACTTGGACCTGAGAATACAAGCAGTTTGAAAATCAGCATAAAGCTGGTGAGTTCATAAGCGGTTTTGTTTTATGAAAAAGTATCGATTTCCTTTAGTTTTCTGAAAAGGTTTAATATCCAAGAAAATCCCATATTTTCTTATGTAAAGTAGTTAAGTTATCTTTCGTTACAGTTCTGTTACAAGATATAAGTTAACCCCAGGAAAATCCCATATTTTCCTAAATACAAGATTGATTGAATAACACAGAGTATAGTTTAATATACAAAACTATAATTTAGACGAACTGTAAATAGAAAGTATTTTGAAAACCTTGGGACTAACATCCCGAACCAGTTATAAGATAATTCGATAAAGACCATGGGATCACTATCCCGAAAATAGATATAAGATAGCTTGATAAACCATGGGATAACTATCCCGAAACTAGATATATGATAGATTGATAAAATCATGGGATTATCATCCCGTATAAGATTTAGTTTCAAAACCATGGGATTACCATCCCGAATGAGATATAGACACAAGATCATGGGATTATCATCCCGAACGAGATATAGACATAAAACCATGGGATTACCATCCCGAACGAGATATAGACATAAAACCATGGGATTACCATCCCGAACGAGATATAGATACAAGACCAAATCCTAGCTGTGAATAAGTTTATATTAATACGTATTGTGAGTCGGGTAACCATGCTGATATGACAACGAGACCTCCTTGACGTTAGTCAGACGTCGTACGATATACAGAATTTGTCACCCCAGGCGTGCCCGCCTAACTGTAGCTAGCAGTTAAGGTGTGGGATTGTCAGTCCCGAATAGATCTATTCACAAATTCCTCGCTCTCCCTCCAGGAGACTCTGGTTACACTTCTGGAGAGGATTTACTTGATCATCCATAAAGGGTAGTGACTATCTCACAAGCTAGTATTAAACTATTCACAGGATTCTCATACGATACCAGACATACAAAGATTTTAAGACATGATACAATGAAAAATAGATACATACAATGAGACTATCTGGCAAAACATTCGAATGATATAGAGATAAACTGAATCAGACATAGTTTATCTAATAACTTAATACAGATATCAGTACGTGATATAAAGAGAAACATAGAACCCCAAATTATTCCCATAATAATTTGATTAGTTTGGTTATTTTCTTAACTAAAATCCATTTAGTTGAAATCGATAAATCATTCCTTATGCTCAACATAATACATAAGGAGTAAAAGAGTTTATAAGTTTGCCAGATATTATTTGAAATACATCAATGTTATAATTTGAAAACAGTTATAGTTTTGCTTGTATTCCCCCCCTGAAAACATTGAAAATCACGGAAAAGGCGTAGGGGTATGAACTCACCGGACGAGAAATGTGACGATTTGGATGCTAAGAGTTGATCCGGGGCTTGTAAATACACGAGGTTCCTAATTAAAATGTAAAGATACACATTTGTATCTAATTAGGACTTAGTTTATTTATATGATAGGGACACTTGCTTCAAGTCGCGAAAACACTCCGATACGAGTGTTTGGAGGGACCTGGGTGGCGTTTAAGGACGTGAAATGACACTAGGGACTTGGGACTTGAGTTTACTCCCCATGAGTAAACTAATATAAGAGTTTTGGTCTAAAAACACCCATTCCCCATGAGTTTACAGCCGTAAACTCATGGTGGGTGTGGTTTAAGGTGCTAAATGACTTCTAACACTTAGGGGATAATTTCTAGACTTGGTTTAAGGACTTGAAAGGATTTTAAAACATAAAATAGACCCACTTATGGGAGTTTACGGCCTAGCATGGCTTCATGGCCGTAAACTCCTATTTTTCCATGAAAATGGTGTTAAATGGTTCCAAAACAAATCACATGTGATTAATAGAATTATTCCAAGGCCTAACTTGAGTTTGCAAGGGACATTTGAGGGGTCTATGGAGTTTACGGCCCATGAGACCCCTCTCATGGCCGTAAACTCTTCTATAGGGTGCTACAAGGTGTTTCAAGGCCTAAAACTTGCATGGAAGGGCTTCTAAAATTCATCTCAAGGCTTTAGGGTATTTAGTTAGCATTCTAACACCATGAATCATGGAGTTTACGGCCCAAGAACAAGCCTTGGCCGTAAACTCTTAAAAATCCCACATATAGTGTGTTTAAGGCCCTTAAACTATTTTTGGTTGGTCCTATGATTTATTCCAAGGCTTTTGGTGGTGTTGGATGGCTTTCTAACACCTTAGAATTGAATTTATGCCAAGTTTTGAGGAGTTTACAGCCCAAGCACATGCCTTGGCCGTAAACTCACATAAGTCCCCCAAAAATCATGTTTCTAGTGTCCAAATGCTAAAACCAATGTTCTATAATTCATATCTAAGCCATACTAGTGATTTGGAAGGGTTTAAGGGCATGAAAAACCCCATTTACATGAGTTTACGGCCCAAGCTTATGCCTTGGCCGTAAACTCCTTCAAATGACTCAAAATCAAAGTTTTAAATGTTCTAAGTCCATATCTTGAAGTCCCTTAGCCATATCTAAAGTCCAAATGAGCTTAGGAAGGAGTTTAAGGGCTTAAAACCCTTCAAATTAGTGTTTACGGCCTAGGCAGCCTCCTGGGCCGTAAAATCACATATAATGTCCTATTTCATGATTAAATGTCAAATTTGGAAGCCAAATAGGCTATAGATTAAGGCTAGGAAGGTACCTTAGGGATTTGAGGCCTTAAAATTGAGTTTTAGACCCTTAAACTTTGGATTTAGGAGAGAGGTTAGAGAGAGTAGAGAGAGAAGGAAAAATCTTCAAATGATAGGTTAAACACGTTTATATAGTTCCTAAAACTTGGACACAGTGGAATTCTACCCGATACCGGCCTTAAACGAAGCTTTAGGTCGCACCCGATTGAGTTTCCGTCACCCGGTGGGGACATTTCTAAAACTTATGAAATAAATGTTTTGGGCTAAATTCATGAGTTCCTAAATGATTTGGACCCTCATTGAATGATAATAAACATATAATTTTAGTTAACTAAGCCCAAAAACGATATCGGGACATTTCGATCTCCGACGAGTTATACGGGTAGAATGGGTTTTCGGCGATGAACAACTTCAGGTTGTTACATTATCCCCCCGTTAGAGGGAATTTCGTCCCGAAATTCAAAGAATAAGATATAGGTCATGGATTGGAATGAGATACGAATGGATTTGTTGCTTCGGATCTTCACTTTCTCAAGTGGAATTAGGTCTCTACTGGGCGTTCTAACGAATTCTCATTATCGGGACATGCCTTGGTTTCGTACTTTGACTCTCTCTCAATCTACTATATCAATTTGTTTTCTCATGGAAGTTCCAACCCTGGACGACTTCGGTTTCTTCAAGGAATCACTAGGGTTTCGTTGGGCAGATACTTCTAAGGATTCGAGACGTGATGGTTTAGATAGATGTTACCAAGCTCTAAGGGCATCCAAAACTTGAAGGTTGCAGAATCGATCTCTACGAAGATTTCGAAAGGCCTGATGTGAGACTAAACTAGACGTTCGAAAGAAACTCCTGGAAATCCTTCGGGATAGACATTTAGAGGAAAGAGCTGTTAACTTCCCGTTTCTCAATAATCACAGAAACGAGGGATGCGTGGTAATTCACATTAGGAAAACTTTTGAGTTCTAAGGCATAGAATGATACGAAAGTTTGATGCCGAAGATCACGAGAACAGGGCCGAGGAAAAATCTAGACGAGCGACCCTTTCGAAAGTAAAGATAACAACATGAATGAGACTCGGTCATTTCTGGTTAAACATGGCATCAAAGTATTTTCATGGAAAGTTTCCCCCTTTATAAATCGAATGGAACAGAATAGTCCTCCGGACTGAGGATTCAATCTATAGGTACGAACTTAGTGTTCTCTATCTCACTAGTTAGTCGTCTCGACAGTACACGTTTCGATTACATACGAAGGATTGAGTTTAGAAAATGTTCGAATAGATAGATAACAGGTTTCCCTTTTTGTACCAAAATCGAAAAGAGTTGCAAGTATAAGAATTATCAAAGAGAAATATACCTGCGGCAGCAGAGGGATTTGTGGTTGTAGCTGTCTTGGGACAATTCCTTTTGAAGTGCCTAGCTTCACCACAATTGTAATAGGCCGGACTGATTCCCGCTCCGGATGATTGGTTCGTTGGCTTGGCTGGTTTTCTGCAGGTTCGAGCAAGATGGCCCTTATTTCCATAGTTGTCACAAATCCTTTCACGACATGGACCAGGAATGCAGTGGTGGTAGTTGCACTTACCACACCAAGGAAGGGTACCAGTGTATCCACTGGTGGGAGTTTGGGATGTGGAACCTACAGATGAAACAGCAACAGGGGCAGTAGCAGCATGGACTGCTACCGTTTGCTGTTTCTTAGAAGACCTTTGCGTACTCTGGGCCTTCCTCTTGTTCCAGGATTTCTTTTTACTTCCGCCTCCACTAGTGACTGGCTCGGGGGTAGTAGCTTCTTCATCAGAGTTGTCTTCATGATCTATCAGGATTTTCGCAAGACATTTAGCACTGTCATATGTGTCTGGCTTCGCAGCTAATACATTCCCTTTTGTTGGCTGGGTCAACCCCCAGATGAATCTCTCTATCTTTTTACTTTCCGGGGTAACCATTCCCGGACAAAGTAACGCCAGATCGTCAAATCTTGAGGTATAAGCAGCTATGTCGGAACCCTTCATCTTAAGGTTCCAAAGTTCATGTTCTAGTTTCTGAAGTTCGCCCCGAGGGCAATACTCTGCGAGAAGAAGCTCCTTCATAGCTTCCCAACCCATAGCATTGGCTACAGGTAAAGTTAAGGATTTGACTCGGCCGTTCCACCAAGTCAGGGCTTTGTCTAGGAAGGTACAGGCGGCAAACTTGACTCTATCAGACTCCGAACAGCCACATATTTCAAAGATTGATTCGATTCTCTCGAACCATCGGGTTAAAGCAATGACACCCCCTGTGCCATCGAAGAATGTCGGTTTTGCGTTCATGAAGTCTTTATAGGAACCCCCTTTTTGGTGTCCCTGGCTATCATCTGGGTTTTGGGTTTCACCTCCTGAACCCCTAGAGTTCAGTTGAGGTAAGAGAGCTGATATGGTAGCGGAAATAGTTGCCTGAAGTGTTTCCAAATCGATCTGAATAGGAGGTGCTGGCAGAGGAGGATTGTTGTTGTTCTGTGAGTTGGGTCTCTTTCTTGGAGGCATCTTGATCTAAAAAGATCAGGAAAGAGAGGATCATAAGTCCTTTGAATTAAATCAAGAGATATGGGACAGGAGATATCTCATCAAGGCAAATATAGCATCATACTAAGCGATAAAGCAGAAAGGAGTTATCAAGATAGAACATTTTATCGCTAGAGGAATAATCAAGGAATAACGCGTATACAAGAATTTCTACAAAGGATCGGCTCAAGAAATACTCCCATAGTATTTCATGGTTCGCTGCAGCGACGATTTGTTGTTTGGGATATAAGGTAAGTTTTAGGTATGCCACATACCACAGTCACTCCCAAGCACATGTTGGCCGTGTCTCGAATGAATATAGTTGGCCAGGCTATATTGACCCTAGACACGACTACATAACTGCCCAGGTTTAACCGCAACGTACAACACCCATTTACTTATGTTTTGTTCTACTTATAGTTACGGATTTCGACGGGTCGGCATACTTAAATACTTTTGAAAATACTTATATATTGTGGGATACTTTTAGTTCAGAGCACTTAGGCCCCTTAATGTTTATAGTCTTATACCATGTAAGGTTTGGTATACTCTTTTCACTATAAACAAGGGCTCTGATACCAATCTGTCACACCCCGAAAACCAAAGGCGGAAACGTTCCCGGGGTTGACTCCACGTTGAGTATCAAATCCAATGTACATAGTAATCACAGTAAACAACCATTACATTACATATATATGAAAGTTTACATTTGGTTCAAAAGTAAATTGTACAAAAGTTATACATATATCATATGAACGAAAGAGACAAGTCTTCGAAACACTCCGTCTTCACCAAAAGATATCGCCGGGTACCTGTCTAACTTGGACCTGAGAATACAAGCAGTTTGAAAATCAGCATAAAGCTGGTGAGTTCATAAGCGGTTTTGTTTTATGAAAAAGTATCGATTTCCTTTAGTTTTCTGAAAAGGTTTAATATCCAAGAAAATCCCATATTTTCTTATGTAAAGTAGTTAAGTTATCTTTCGTTACAGTTCTGTTACAAGATATAAGTTAACCCCAGGAAAATCCCATATTTTCCTAAATACAAGATTGATTGAATAACACAGAGTATAGTTTAATATACAAAACTATAATTTAGACGAACTGTAAATAGAAAGTATTTTGAAAACCTTGGGACTAACATCCCGAACCAGTTATAAGATAATTCGATAAAGACCATGGGATCACTATCCCGAAAATAGATATAAGATAGCTTGATAAACCATGGGATAACTATCCCGAAACTAGATATATGATAGATTGATAAAATCATGGGATTATCATCCCGTATAAGATTTAGTTTCAAAACCATGGGATTACCATCCCGAATGAGATATAGACACAAGATCATGGGATTATCATCCCGAACGAGATATAGACATAAAACCATGGGATTACCATCCCGAACGAGATATAGACATAAAACCATGGGATTACCATCCCGAACGAGATATAGATACAAGACCAAATCCTAGCTGTGAATAAGTTTATATTAATACGTATTGTGAGTCGGGTAACCATGCTGATATGACAACGAGACCTCCTTGACGTTAGTCAGACGTCGTACGATATACAGAATTTGTCACCCCAGGCGTGCCCGCCTAACTGTAGCTAGCAGTTAAGGTGTGGGATTGTCAGTCCCGAATAAATCTATTCACAAATTCCTCGCTCTCCCTCCAGGAGACTCTGGTTACACTTCTGGAGAGGATTTACTTGATCATCCATAAAGGGTAGTGACTATCTCACAAGCTAGTATTAAACTATTCACAGGATTCTCATACGATACCAGACATACAAAGATTTTAAGACATGATACAATGAAAAATAGATACATACAATGAGACTATCTGGCAAAACATTCGAATGATATAGAGATAAACTGAATCAGACATAGTTTATCTAATAACTTAATACAGATATCAGTACGTGATATAAAGAGAAACATAGAACCCCAAATTATTCCCATAATAATTTGATTAGTTTGGTTATTTTCTTAACTAAAATCCATTTAGTTGAAATCGATAAATCATTCCTTATGCTCAACATAATACATAAGGAGTAAAAGAGTTTATAAGTTTGCCAGATATTATTTGAAATACATCAATGTTATAATTTGAAAACAGTTATAGTTTTGCTTGTATTCCCCCCCTGAAAACATTGAAAATCACGGAAAAGGCGTAGGGGTATGAACTCACCGGACGAGAAATGTGACGATTTGGATGCTAAGAGTTGATCCGGGGCTTGTAAATACACGAGGTTCCTAATTAAAATGTAAAGATACACATTTGTATCTAATTAGGACTTAGTTTATTTATATGATAGGGACACTTGCTTCAAGTCGCGAAAACACTCCGATACGAGTGTTTGGAGGGACCTGGGTGGCGTTTAAGGACGTGAAATGACACTAGGGACTTGGGACTTGAGTTTACTCCCCATGAGTAAACTAATATAAGAGTTTTGGTCTAAAAACACCCATTCCCCATGAGTTTACAGCCGTAAACTCATGGTGGGTGTGGTTTAAGGTGCTAAATGACTTCTAACACTTAGGGGATAATTTCTAGACTTGGTTTAAGGACTTGAAAGGATTTTAAAACATAAAATAGACCCACTTATGGGAGTTTACGGCCTAGCATGGCTTCATGGCCGTAAACTCCTATTTTTCCATGAAAATGGTGTTAAATGGTTCCAAAACAAATCACATGTGATTAATAGAATTATTCCAAGGCCTAACTTGAGTTTGCAAGGGACATTTGAGGGGTCTATGGAGTTTACGGCCCATGAGACCCCTCTCATGGCCGTAAACTCTTCTATAGGGTGCTACAAGGTGTTTCAAGGCCTAAAACTTGCATGGAAGGGCTTCTAAAATTCATCTCAAGGCTTTAGGGGTGTTTAGTTAGCATTCTAACACCATGAATCATGGAGTTTACGGCCCAAGAACAAGCCTTGGCCATAAACTCTTAAAAATCCCACATATAGTGTGTTTAAGGCCCTTAAACTATTTTTGGTTGGTCCTATGATTTATTCCAAGGCTTTTGGTGGTGTTGGATGGCTTTCTAACACCTTAGAATTGAATTTATGCCAAGTTTTGAGGAGTTTACAGCCCAAGCACATGCCTTGGCCGTAAACTCACATAAGTCCCCCAAAAATCATGTTTCTAGTGTCCAAATGCTAAAACCAATGTTCTATAATTCATATCTAAGCCATACTAGTGATTTGGAAGGGTTTAAGGGCATGAAAAACCCCATTTACATGAGTTTACGGCCCAAGCTTATGCCTTGGCCGTAAACTCCTTCAAATGACTCAAAATCAAAGTTTTAAATGTTCTAAGTCCATATCTTGACGTCCCTTAGCCATATCTAAAGTCCAAATGAGCTTAGGAAGGAGTTTAAGGGCTTAAAACCCTTCAAATTAGTGTTTACGGCCTAGGCAGCCTCCTGGGCCGTAAAATCACATATAATGTCCTATTTCATGATTAAATGTCAAATTTGGAAGCCAAATATGCTATAGATTAAGGCTAGGAAGGTACCTTAGGGATTTGAGGCCTTAAAATTGAGTTTTGGACCCTTAAACTTTGGATTTAGGAGAGAGGTTAGAGAGAGAGTAGAGAGAGAAGGAAAAAGCTTCAAATGATAGGTTAAACACGTTTATATAGTTCCTAAAACTTGGACACGGTGGAATTCTACCCGATACCGGCCTTAAACGAAGCTTTAGGTCGCACCCGATTGAGTTTCCGTCACCCGGTGGGGACATTTCTAAAACTTATGAAATAAATGTTTTGGGCTAAATTCATGAGTTCCTAAATGATTTGGACCCTCATTGAATGATAATAAACATATAATTTTAGTTAACTAAGCCCAAAAACAATATCGGGACATTTCGATCTCCGACGAGTTATACGGGTAGAATGGGTTTTCGGCGATGAACAACTTCGGGTTGTTACATTATCCCCCCGTTAGAGGGAATTTCGTCCCGAAATTCAAAGAATAAGATATAGGTCATGGATTGGAATGAGATACGAATGGATTTGTTGCTTCGGATCTTCACTTTCTCAAGTGGAATTAGGTCTCTACTGGGAAGACCATAGTTGTCTTAACTAGACATCTATAATGGGAGAAATTCAAGTTTAGTTGATTTAAAATCCTTAATATAACACCCAATATGAAATATTAAAGCTAGGATCCAACAACCTATTTATAACTGGAAGAGGGATGTCGTAATCCAAGCTATAAAATAGTTGAAAGTAGGTAAATGACGATTTACCAATTTCCACCATGAAAAACAAAATATAGTTAAGTTTTAATTGGATTTTAAACTCCTAGATCTTTTGAGATACATTGAACTTTCAATGGCATTTTTGAATCTCGATTGTGTCCTCTCAAGTTTGTGACTGGGATCCCGAGGATCACAAGCAAGGTGTGAATAACCATGCAAATTGACTTGGTACCCTTAACTTTATCACCTAATCGATGTGTCGGTTAACCACACACGCTCCAGCGATCTATAATAAAGTCAAGTTGCCCTTCTCCACTCTCACTAGTCCTTATTAGTGTGTCGGTTAACCACACACGCTCCACTAACGACTTGGTAAGGTACAAAGTGTAATTTCATGGGTTAGCACTTATTTCACATTTTCCTATGTAACTAAGATTGGGAATTTATAAGTGTTTAATTACTTAGTATTTATCATTATACTTTTAATGAAGGGACAATTATAGTCCATTCCTATCCGCTCGGCTAACGACCCTCCAACAGTCAAGGAAGCAGTGGGTGAGAGTGGACACTCATTAAACTGCCATTTTATAGGCAGTAACCCTATACCCCCCTTATAGATCGTCTTCGTGAATGAGGCCTACTAATGGTAAGATTGACTTATCTTATACATATCTATATAATTAAAATTATAATAATAGTATAAGTGTTGAATTTAAACTTTTAAAGTTCTAGGGTTTGATTTGGAATTAAAGCATTGATAAGCAAAATTTTACAAATTCCAAAACTTGAGGGCAAGTATTGAAACTTTTCAAAACTCTTGGATTTTCATAACTTATGAGTTTAATTAAAGTTTTAAAGACTTTAATGAAGAGACTCTTGAATATCCATAACTTGAGGATAAGTTATGAAATCCATAAAAACTATTTTATGAGAAAAAGACTCTACATTTTTGTAACCTATAAGTTTTAATGACACTTTAAAAGAAAAACTCTTCATTTTCCATAACTTGAGGACAAGTTATGGAGTTCATAAAAACCATTAAGATCAAATTACCAATTAACACAATAATCAAGTAATTTTTCTATGAACAAGATCAAACTCATAAGTGAAGATAAATCATATCAACAATTTTCAAGAACTTAACTAATCACATAAACTAAAACAAGTCTTGAAACTTTGACAATTATCATTTATTTGGATGAGAATAAACAATACGATAACATCAAAATCAAGTTTTATGAACAAAAACACTTTGTGGTAATGATTCTAATCAAAAATAGGCCAAAAAACTAAAAACAAAAATTCATTTAACAGTCACCACCTCGTGGTGAACTGGCAGATTCCAAACAAAATTATTTTTCTTGCAAGTAGCATCAAGTATAATTGAAAACAAGCCTAGGCTCTGATACCATTGTTGGATCTATGTTTTCTCTATTATACATGAAAATATCAATTTCCAAGGTATTTATCCTAACTAGCATATTAATAAGTACAAGTAATATAAAATCTAGTAGAATTACATACCTCTTTGTTGGTGCTTGATTCCATGGAGCTCAAGAGCCTAGTTCCCCAAATGTGACACCTCAAATGGTTCACACAACACCATGAACATTTGGAATAACCATGAGAGAAGATATGAGTCTTATCACTCTATGAAATCGGCTTGCCCTCTATGTTGTACACTTGTACCGATTTCACCAACAATGGGGTCTTTATATTGTGTGCACACTAGGGTTACACCATGTAACCCATGTCTTTACCCATCACTTATGCTCCATGGGTTTTAACCTCCATGGAGTATCCATGGGCCACCACATGGGTTAAACCCAACATAAGGAATCATGGATCACAAGCCCACATATATAAGAATCAATGATTTACACAATCAATCCCCATATATTTAATTAGTCTCTTTTGATCACTAAATAAATTATTGATCAATACTAATTAAATAATATGATTTCATATTAATATATTAGTACTTATAATATATTTATATGTCACAAATATCTTCTTCTCATTAAAAGGTCTACCCAAATGTTCCGGTGCCATGCAACCCAAATGGACCATGTCAGGTCTGGTCAAGTATATACCAATTATAGGTATGGACTTAGACATTAATCCAACATTCGGAACCCCAAGTGGGTGAGAACAGTATGCATGGGAAAGATCACCAGGAGGGGTGGTCCAGGGAGATGCTCAACAGTTTAGAGCAGTCCGGATAGACTGAACGTAGGTGGGGCGTACCAGTTAGGCCGAAGGCTCGGAGAACGGTCCAGACAAGTTGAAGGCCCAGAGAGGCGGTCCAGACATGCTAAAGGTTCGGATAATGGTACAGACTGGCTAAAGGCCCAGAGAGGCGGTCTAGACATGTTGAAGGTTCTGTGAGTGGTCTAGATAAACTGAAGGCCTAGTGAGGCGGTCCAGTTATGATGAAGACTATATATGTGTTTGTAGATCTATGTGTCGGTGTTGAGTATGCTGCTATGCTATAGCAATCAGTAGATCTGTCCCCAAGTATTGAGCATGCTGATGGAGTATGCAAAAAACTTTGTATGGGTTTTGTTAGTTATGTGATTAGGTTCTAAGTATATATGTGTTATGGGGTAACAACTTGTTCTACAAGTGGATAGTGTAGGGTCATGTATCAGCACCGTGACACTTGTTGGTGTTGTGAAGGACATTATTTAGGCCTTCTTGGGCAATTGAGGAGGTGAGTACCTCCAGGATGGAGTCTTGGACATCTGAAGTGACGACAACATTATCGATAGGTTATCGAGAGCATTCCAGTCATGAGCTGAGGGCCGGAGAGGGCATACCATACTCATGATGTAGGGTTAGAGGCAATCCAAACCTATGTTGAGGACCATGTAAGGGTATTCCAGTCATAGGATGTGGGCAATATAGATTATGATGGTTAGGCCTCTTGTTGGAGCGCGTTCGGAATGGATGTATTGTTGGGGTTCGGGTGAGTTGTACTAGGTTGTGTCGAATCTGAGGATTTTGGAGGAGATGCAAGGATAGATCCTTGGGTCTCAATTTGTGGGTTTAGACTCAGGTTATGTATTCAGTAGTATTCCAATCTAGGGTATTCCGTCTTGAGGATGATCGGGCCTTATGATTGATTGGACCTGATATGTTTGGTATTCCAACCCGAGGGTTGATTGGGCCAAACATGTTTGGGATACGAGGGTATTCCATCCTAAGATGGTTGGACCCATTGTAGGCATGCCTGGTATTACAGCCTGAGGCTAATTGGGCCAGGCATGAGTGTTCATGTTTATTTGTGGATTGATTATGTATGATATTTTGGGAGCTGAACGACGCTTTATCCTGTCAGCACAAAGGGTTCTCCTCAAAAAGAGGGAAACTTAGGTTTACGATACTTTGGATCATCAGGATTTTTGTTAGGTTGGCATGTAGAATGTAAGATAGACCTTTTAAAAAGGTTCGGTTGGTTACACATTGCTTTTCATGTCAGGCAGCTAAAAAGGCGCATATTGGATGAGTAGGCGGTTGTATCATCGGGTGATGTTTGTTGGATTAGGTGTCTAAGTTCATAACTATTTCTAGGATGTACTTGACCCGGTTGGCATGGTCCATTTGGGTTGCATGGCATTGCAACACTTGGATAGACTAAATGAGAGAAAGGACACTTAAGGATAATTAATATATTATAAGTTCTAATACATTAATAATATTATTTAAGTAGTATTGATCAAAGAATTGATGTGAAATTAATTAAGTGATCAAAACGAGACTAATTAAATATATGGGGTTGATTGTCTAAATAATCTATTCTTATATAGTGGGCTAATGATCCATGGTTTGTAAGGATTGGGCTAAAACCCATAAGGTGCTCCATGGATAATCCATGGAGGTTACAAACCTATGCATCATGGAATATGAAAAGCCATGACAATTAGGGTTTACATGGTGTAACCCTACTTGTTTCACAACTATATAAAGACCCCTAGTCTAGCAAAATTGGCACTACTTGTACAAGATAGAGGGCTAGGAGATTTTGAGGTGTAAGTAAACTTCTCTCAAGTCTATTCCAAGAGTTGTAGTGTTGTGTGAGACATTTGAGTCATCACACTTGAGATGATAGGCTCACAAGGTTCTCAAGGAATCCAAACTACAAAAAGGTATGTTCTTTTTCTAGCATATATGTTTAAAAGTTCCCCATTGTATGCTAGATAGGTTAAGAACCTTGGAAAATCAATTTTGCATGTATCATATTACAACATAGATCCAAGGTTTCTAGGGTTACATCTACACCGTAGGAGTGTTAGAATGCTCAAAACCCAACAATGGTATCAGAGCCTAGGCTTGTTTTCCTGATATTTGATGCAAACTTGTTGAAAACCTCGAAAAACTGGTTGTCTGGACAGTGGACTGGCCGAGCCCATGGGGGGACTCGACGAGTTTATGCCTATATTCAACCAACTCGACGAGTCAGTTCTTGCACTTGGCGAGTTGGCTTGTCAAAGTGCAGTTTTTTGACTTTTGGTCCTGGAAATGGACTAGAAACATTACCCTAAATTGTTTTGGTCTTATAAAACTTGTTTTAGATAGTGTAATGATTATGCTAATCCATTTTCAATAGCTGTTACCAAAATTTCAAGTTTTATATGGTTAATTTTATGATTCTTGAAATTGTTGATATGCATGTTCATGAGCTTATGAGTTTAGAAGATCATAGAAATTATTTGTAACTTGCTTGTTAGTTTAATTCTTAATCATTATGTGTTTTAATGGAGTCTATAATTTGTCCTCAAGTTATGGATTACCAAAAGTCATCCTTTTAAAGTCCATTAAAGAAACACATAGGTTACATAAAATGAAAATTCTCTCATTTTAATAAACCAATTAACTCATAAATTATGAAAGATGAAAAGTTTTGAAAGTTACAAAACTTGCCCTCAAGTTTTGGAACATGTAAAGTCACTTTGAAAACTTTATTTCCAACCCCAAGAATTTTAAAAGTTAAAATTCAACCCTTATACTTTATAATATTATAAGTTTAATAATAATTATATATGTATAAGAAAAAGTCATTTTACCGTTAGTAGGTCTCATTCACGAAGTCAGTCTATAATGGGGTATAAGGCTGCTGCCTATAAAATGGCAGCTTAATGGGTGTCCACTCTCACCCACCACTTCCTTGATCGGAGGAGGGTCGTTAGCCGAATGGGTAAGACAAGAACTTCAACTCTTCATTAAATGTATTAATGATAAATATAAAGTTACTAAATGTTTTATAAATTCCCAATCTTAGTTACTTTACGAAAATGTGAATAAGGTGCTAACCCATGAAATTACACTTTGCACTTTGCTTAAGTCGGTTAGTGAAGTGTGTGTGGTTAACAGGCACACTAGCTGGACTTATCAAGGTAGGCAAAGGGTAACTTAATGTTTATCATAGTATCGATGGAGCTTGTGTGGTTAACCGGCACATCGATTGAGGGGTAAACATTAAGGGTACCAAGTAATTTGCATGGTTACTTCACACCTTGTTTCGTGATCCTCGGCGTCCCAGTCACAAAACCTGAAGGGAACACTCAAGATTGAAACATACCATTGAAAGTTCAATAAATCTTAAAAGATCTAGGAGTTTCAAAACCAATTAAAACCTAATAATTTATTTCATTTTTCATGGTGGAAATTGGTGAATCATCATTCGCCTACCTTCAAATATTTTATAGCTTGGATTATGGCATCCCTCTTCCAAGTTATAAAATATTGTGTTGGGTCCTAGCCTTAATATTTCATATTGGGTGTTATATTAAGGACTTTAAATCAACTATCTTGAATATCTCCCAAAAGATATCTGGTTCAGACAATTATGATCTTCCCAAAACTCTTTGAAAAAGCTTTCTTAATGAAAATGATGTCCTGTGACTGGATCATGGAAATCATACTTCAATTCCTCCACCTCCTCCAATTATTCTCCTTATCCCACAAGTTCAAGGTCACTCAAGCCCTATTGGCAAACAAGGTCTATGTGTGATCACATCTTGGAGATGAAGTCACATATTGACAAGCCGGGAGAGTTAGGTGTCAAATTCTTGAGAAAGTTGGATTGTTCAATCACCTTTTAAATCACATAGTGAGTTTCTTTGGGACTACTATGTAACAGACTATGACATGACCCTTAATGATCTTATCTATTTGCTTGGTGCTGATGAATCAACAATAATTTGGAGCTCTGGTAAAGCAAATTTAATTAGTAGATCAACTTCCCAAACTACCATGGACAATGACAATTGGTGACATTGGAAATCCAATAAGCATTCTCTTCCCAATGGAAAGAGATTGGCCATAGTCAACTCGGTTGATTAAATGGTAAAGAGAATGGCTAAGTTTGAGATAGTCATGTGTACCATCCCCAAAGGTTCCATATGGTTCTATTGCCAAAAAGAATGGGGCATTGGTTGTAAAGTTTCCCTAACTACCTGAAAGATCTGAGAGATGGTCTAGTCAAAAAGCTTGACTTTGCTTATGGTAAGTCCACTATGTAACACTCTTAAGTTCCTATTTGAAGATTCTTAATACATTTTTTAATGTATGGTAGGATCAAACAAAGGGAAGGGAACTTAGAGAAAGAGTATGTTGAATCTGATCGCGAAGATGGATTTCAATCGCATGGTTTGAAGATCGGATTCTTGAGCTACTACTTAGAGAGTTATGATAGATTGCTAGGAAATATGTGATAGCATAGTGTCCATTTAAAGTTGCATTGTAAGGAAAGTTTTTCCACATTTGATAAATAAATAAAATTTTGTTTTATTTTATATGTCCTTGCAATGGCACTTATGGAAAATTGATGTTTGTATATTTCTAGCAATCATGGAAATATGAATTTGATTCTTTCATTTGTGGTAATGTCTAAATTTACCAAATAAAGAAAGATTGTCATCACCTAAGTCTCAATTGGACTGTAACATGGAATCATGCAAGTTGTATAGTATGATGAATGAGAACTTTCAGCTTTGGAAAATTAAGACTAATTCCTTGTTCACATGTATATGTGAGTCAAGTGAGGGACTAAGGGATCGAGTACACATTCTTGTGCACTGATCAAGTCCACCATAAAAGATCGATAAGATTATTCGTCATGATTTACTAAAGTTTAGTAAATATGGTTATACTTACCAGTTTAAGTATAATTCTAAAACATTGGAAAAGTTTCGATGTATGGCGAAACGAATGAGAAGAATCAAATTAGGCATAAGGATAAAAGTTTCTCAAATCTGAAAAGATGGGAGAGTACTTTAGTATCATGTTTTGTGATCATCTCAAATGATTAAGCAACCATGTCGCAATTGGTTCTCTAAGGACATCTTAGTGCATTCCTATGGCTAAAAAGAGGAATCAAGAATTGCTGAAATTGTTAAACCAAGAAGGTGAGTCATACTTCGTTTCAAAAAAAATCTTACAGTCATACTCCACGATTGTAAATTGAGTGACATATCTTAAAAAAAAGGTTTATAACACTTGTCAAATATAAGAGTAAAATGTATCCTACTCTTGTATATTTGAAATTGGTAAGGTGTGATGTTTTGGATAAAACACGGACCAACTAAGGCCAATTGTGTGAAGTGTTTGCCTTGATTGAGAATTTGTACTATCTCTTGAATATTTGGCAAGTGAGTCTTATATGTAAAGAGGCCAGTGGGAGTCTTAAAGATCTTGGAAAAGCTTCCAAATCTAATCAAGAAGAAAAACCTATAGTTTATCACTAGCACACGACTTTGAGTTTTATAACCTATCGTGTTGACATATTCCTATTCCTATGCCCATTCCAGTTAAAGTTGGCTTTGTATATGAGTTCTGAGAGTTCTCAATTGGTTGCATAACAACTTGGAAGCAATGGTAGGCCCTTGTGCTGCCAGGTGGCAAGAAGTTAATACTGCACAAGTTCAATCCATAAGAATTTGGATTTGTCAATAACCTTGTCTTGTGATTATGGTTTTGACAAATTCACATGGATAGGAACACATACACCATAAAATCTAAGTGTCATAAGGTTTCTCTCTGATTCATGCAAATGATGGTGAGGAAAAGCTTTCACTAAGTAGATTTTAAGTAGATAGCAATTGTGATATTTGCATTCTCAAAGTCGTTAATGGAGCGTCTGTGGTTAACCGGCACACTAACAAGGACTTGTGAGAAATGGAAAAGGTCTAAACAATTGAGACTATGATTACGGCATGCCTTTTCATAGTTCTGAAATTGTTTAGAAACATATGTGTGCTATCTAAGTAAAGGTGTATGATTTTGATAAAGTTTTATCAAAGCATCTCGTGTCACAAATATGAACTTTGGTAAGAAGGTCAATAAAGTATTGATTTCTAGAAGTCCAGCTGATTTTTGAGTACATATCAAAGCTAGTGGGAGCATAAGTGTTACACTAATAATTATCATGCAAGTGGGAGCATAATAATTATAATAAGTGTTGCAAGTTAGCAATGTTAATTATAGAAAACTAAAGGTTTCAATTGGGAAAAAGTTGTTTTGCTATAATTAAGGGAGAGGAAATTATACTTCATTTTAATTCTGAAAGCTTAGATTGAGGTTTTAATCATCTTTAGTCAAGGATATATATATATATATATATATATATATATATATATATATATATATATATATATGTATATATATGTATATATATATATATATGAATTTTATGTTGGAGTGGCTCAACATAAAAAAAACTCTATATATGGGTACATTATTTGCGTTCTAAAATTCGATTATGATTATGGCATCCTTTTTCATAATCTGAATTATGAGAACTTGGCAAATAGAAATAGAAATATTATAGCAAAAGACTGGTCTAGTATCATGTCTTTATGAATCGTGTCCCATATGCTTCAGATATAGGATCGATTGCATGTGCTATAATATTCATCTGTTCTAAATTTTTCCAAATGCCTAGAGCATTAAGAGGGTAAAAGTACTAGAACTAGATATGACTAATTTGATTTAGCAATTGTCGAGGACAATCTAAGGTATACCAAAGATTGGTTGCTCGGGGACAGATGAAAGTATAGTGTTAATTTTGGAAGGACCATATTGACATATTCTGAAAAGAGTCAACTCTTTTTCAGGAGTAATGGTCAAAAGGGGAATATGGAAATGTTCCCATAGGTGGAAGTTATTCATTAAATATGTGTAAAATTAGGAAACATAATGCAAGAAAAATGTTCAAAGCAATGAACCTTGAATATGAGACTTCGTTTCCATGGAGTTGATCTCCATTCGAATATTCTGTAATGTCTGTTGACAAGTCTTTGTGACTTTGTGCATAATCATTACAAGAGGACTACTGCATATAAGTTTAGAATCTAACAAATTTAGGTAAATTGCAGGAATTTGGAATTCTTGCATTTGCAGTAAGGATTTGGGATTGTGAAATGAGTATCATTGGAATTATGTTCAATCGATCTATTTCACAGAGTAAAGATCATAGACAAACTTAGTGTACATACTTGGTGTATGGCATAACTAATGTTTGGAAAAACATAGTGTGCATACTTAGTGTATGGCATCACTAGTGTTTAGAAAAAACCATAGTGTACATGCTTGGAGCATGGGACAACTATTGTTTTAATTCAAGTATAAAGTTGATAGTTTGAAACAGTATACAATGAATAATGTGTAATCAATATGGTAATAAATAAAAGATGTTCTATTTATATTCATAAGTTCTGAGACCATATTTGATTCGATTATTCTTATGTTTCACTTTGCATGTTTTTAATTCTAGAATAACTAGGTCATTCTTCCCGAATGACTAAGTTATTCAAACCATCCACAGTCGATCATATGTTAGAAGTAAATATGAATCAAGACTGTCATGAACCTGGATTGTAGATGTCCAAGGTATGGGACATATCACGAGTTGTTGCAACATTCATGAGTGCTCATAAGTTCTAAGTATTGGATTCAACCCACGCTCACTGCTATCACTTCATGGAATTTATCTCGACTGATCGTGAGACCGCAATATCATATAAGTATTCAAACCTACAGTTATGACTTGTTGCCTATGAGTTGGTTATACATTGATTGTATGTAAACGCATTGGTAACTCGATGTTATAAAACGTGCCTTTGTGTATGATTCAACAAGTAATAGAGCAAGCATATGAGTCGAAGTTTATCTGTTCCTTCTTGGATTAGAAGCGACATCTGGGCCCCTCGATGATTTTGTGTTGACCCATGTACCGGGACCGGTTACAACTAAGTTGATGTGTTCATTTAAGTTCTATGTCAAACAAATCGAAAATCAGGAAACAAACTGTTGGACAATAAGTAAGACAATGTTCCATGTATTTATCCGGCTAATTTCCAGAACAGAGGATTATATGATCACTTATCTTAAATGGCATATCATCATCATCACAGTTCCGCGAGACCTTGAAAGAGCTACGATTGTTGATCGGATCCTAAAATTATTCTTGCAAATATAGTTATTAGACTTACCCAAGTAGGAGACTGTTGGATTAGGTGTCTAAGTTCGTAACTATTTCTAGGATGTACTTGACCCGGTTGGCATGGTCCATTTGGGTTGCATGGCATTGCAACACTTGGATAGACTAAATGAGAGAAAGGATACTTAAGGATTATTAATATATTATAAGTTCTAATATATTAACAATATTATTTAATTAGTATTGATCAATGAATTGAATTGAAATTAATTAAGTGATAAAAAAGAGACTAATTAAATATATGGGGTTGATTGTGTAAATAATCTATTCTTATATAGTGGGCTAATGATCCATGGTTTGTATGGATTGGGCTAAAACTGATAAGGTGCTCCTTGGATAATCCATGGAGGTTACAAACCCAAGGATCATGGAATATGAAAATCCATGACAATTAGGGTTTACATGGTGTAACCCTACTTGTGCCACAACTATATAAAGACCCCTAGTCTAGCAAAATTGGCACTACTTGTACAAGATAGAGGGCTAGCCGATTTTGAGGTGTAAGTGAACTTCTCTCAAGTCTTTTCCAAGAGTTGTAGTGTTCTGTGAGACATTTGAGGCATCACACTTGAGGTGCTATGCTCACAAGGTTCTCAAGGAATGCAAACTACAAAAAGGTATGTTCTTCTTCTAACATTTATGCTTAAAAGTTCCCCATGGTATGCTAGATAGGTTAAGAACCTTGGAAAATCAAATTTTCATTTATCATAGTAAAACATAGATCCAAGGTTTATAAGGTTTCATGTACACCTTAGGAGTGTTACAATGCTCAAACCCCAACAATGTTCAGGTCGGAGAGCACTTGAACTATGTAGGGAGACCAGTGGCAGCATCGGAAAGGATCTGAGTAGACTTAGGAGCTAGAGTCCAAGATGCAGGAACATTATCCTGAATTGTTCGCTACAGCAGGCTTCGAGGACGAAGCCTAGTTTAAGTGGAGGAGAGTTGTAACATCCTAAGATTTTCCATTTATAGTCCCTGGTAATGGAAGGGTAAATCCATGAAAAGTCAAAGGGTTAAGTTGAAATTTTGGGACCAGGAGGAGTACGCTGCGTGTACATAAGGATACGCTGGCCGTACTAGGCGCACCCTAGTACGCTGGACGTACACTTGTGTACACTGGGCGTACTCATATAAAAAGGAGCCCCTAAGATTTAGGGTTTGGTGGCTATATAAGCAACATTATGAGCACAAAACCCTCCCTTACACTAGCCTCCACTGCTTAAAGTCGTTTTCCCCCAAACCCTAGCCATTTCCTTGAGTGTTTGAGCTTTTTGAGTGTTTCTTGAGTGTTCTAGGAAGAAGGTGTTGCATCAAGGAGTTGGAGAAGAAGATCAAGCTTGTAGATCTGAAGTTAGTTTATGCCCTAGAAGCTCCAGAAGGTAAAAAGCTTGGAACTTTATACCTGTATGAGATAGATCTATTCATTTTAGATTTATGGAAGCATTCTTGTCCCAAAAGTCCCAAAATAGTGCATGTTATGATTTGGACGCAATGAGCTGTCCTTTAAGATGTTAGAGGAGGTCCTAAGTGATAAAAATGGGGTCCCAATAGCTAGATTTGTCTCATGCATGAAGTAGGAAGGTCTTAATGGATTACGACCATGTGTTAAGAACTTTCTGGATGTCTAAAGTGATAAAGTTCAAGACTTTATAGTCCTATGGCACATTTGGTCGATGGATCTGAAGTTTGGGCTTAAGTTCTTAAGCCGTTAAGCACTTATTAGGATTTTGGTGAAACCCCGCGTACGCCCAGCATAAATCCAGTATGCCCGGCGTACTGGGTCAACCACCCCGATGGTGGTCAACATCAGAACGAGTACGCCCGCATACCAGAGAAATATGCCCCACGTACATCCTTTGTTGGACCTTTGGCAATTGCACTTCGTGTTTTGGGTTGTTTATGGACTAGTTGGATTTGGGCCTTTGCTGGAGATTATGAATATTATGTTTTAGGCCAAGTTTTGATAATGGGTCTTGGAGTTAGGCCCAATTAGGGAGTTAGGCCCAATTTGGTAAATTGAGCCAATAATGGGCTTTGCATAAGGACTTTCAAGGTTATGGAATTGGCATTGGGCGTTGGCCCAATGAAGAGAATGGACATGATGGATTGTGTGGATCCCTAGTCAAGATTGTTATGTTGTGTAATGTCTTGGTATTTATTATGTGATAGTTCGGGATTTCCCATGAGACAGCGATCAGAGGTTTTCGGTACTTCAGCACTACTTGAGAGGTGAGTTATCCTCGCTATATCAACAGGGTCTATGACACCAAGGCCGACCCTTTATCGGATTCGTATCCGGGTATTCGCTTGATATGTTTATTGATCTGCTATATCTGCATCTTGGTAGTTAGGATGGTATTATGTTAGTGACCTGGTTTAGGTCGGTATCCTAGTATATAGGATGGTGTTATGTTAGTGACCGATTAGGTCAGTATCCTGGTTATAGGATGTTTGTTGTGTTAGTGATCTGTTAGATCGGTATGATTATTTGTTACATACATGCTAGCGTATGATATTTATGTGCACATGATTGTTTGATTGGTATGGGGGTTGGTTTGAGGCGGGTCTTGCTTCGTGCTGTAGGCCAACATACCAAGGGCGGAGCAGATATACTGTAGGCCCGAGAGGGCATCTAATCAGGCTGAAGGCCCGACGAGCGGTTCAGATAGGCTGAAGGCCCCGAGAGGACGATCTAGACCTGCCGAGGCTCGGAGAGTGGGCCGGATAGATTGAAGGCCGGGTGCGGGCGGTCCAGTCATACAGTAGACTCAGAGAGTGGACCAGGTGGACTGAAGGCCCAGTGTGGGCGGACTAGTCACATATAGACTCGAGATGCATTGTTGTTCTATGTTTTTTATATGATATGTTTATGTTTGTATGAGGTTGGTATTTTGGGTGTAACTCACTAAGCCTTCGAGCTTACGTTTATCGATTATTGTTTCGGGTATAGCGGATGACCGCGGGAAAGCGAAGGCGTGACCGTACACTTCCTCAATTTATGGTTATGATTTTTGGGAACTCTGACGCTTAAACTATTTTGAAAACACTTTGTAATAACTAATGATATTTTGGATATTTAAAAAGTTTTTAATTGGCTTGATTTTTATGGATGTTACATCATTAGTTTGATAACCTGTTATTTGTTGATATGTTGAGCATGGGATAGATATGCATGCTAGTTTGATATGCTAGTCTGGTAGATCTGTAGGGATACATGTGATACTGTCTATTTATCTATACATGATATTATCTGTTATATGACGACATATTGTGTGGGTTGGGTTGACGTTGTACTGCTCAGTGTTGTAGCCAAAAAACCCTAGGGCATGCAAGATATGAGCTGAGGGCCAGGGAGGGCATGTCAGACTCATATTGGGGGCTCAATAGCATTCCAAATACGAGTTGAGGACCCGGTTGATATGCTAGACTTGTACTGAGGGCTTGAGAGTATTAAAGCAATCCAAATATGAGTTTAGGGCTGGGTAGGTCATGCCAGAATCATACTGAGGGCTTAGTAGCGTTCCAGATACGACCTGAGGACTTGGTTGGTATGCCATACTTGTATTGAGGGCTAAAGAGCAAGCCAGATATGAGCTGTGGGCCGGTTAGGCAAGCCAGACTCGTACTGTGGGATCAAGGGGTGATCCAGTCTATATCTGTGGACCTAGTACTTGCTGTTATTTGTATATGTGATCTGTTTGTGTGTTGGTACTTTGGAAGAACTCACTAAGCTTCGTGCTTATAGTTTCAGTTTATTGTTTCGGGTGCTTCAGAGGACCGTGACAAAGGCGAAGGCGTGACCGTACACATCCTTGTTTTTACAACTGATTGGATCTTGGGAGACTCTGATTTTAATTCATGTTTTGGAAATGATGGGTTTTTAAACACTTTTATGAGTAAAAGGTTGTTTTGAAAATGTTTAAATTTATTGAAATTTTCGGGATGTTACAATACTGTATGTTTTAACAGTTACAATTTTAGAAGTTATTTTTACAACATTATTTTACATGCAATCTTTTTATGAAATATATTTATTTTTATATGAAATCAATTATTTATGTAAAAAAATTATAAATTATAATTTTTAATCATCATGGAAATATATTTTATTTAACATAAAAATATCTTTTGTTATCTAGACTTTAACTAAAATATTCAAACTACAGTACATAACTAAATATTTTTATTATTTTTATCTAGAAAAAACTGAAGTAAAAAACATCATTTTTGTTGCTGCTTAATTTTTACGTGATGTTATTTTTTAAAATTATCTTCGTTTATTTTAACATATCATATTTTTGTGTTAACTTTTAAAAGTATGTTATTATAGAAATAATAATATGCTATTATTTTATTTTAAAAATAAAAGTATATGATTGAGTTAAAATAGTTAATCTTATATATAATATTATGACACTAATTAATATCATATTATTTCCTTTTAATATGACATTAATTCCTTTTAATTCATTTCATAAAAATATATAAACTATGCTTATATACCATTAAATAAAATGAATTAAATGGAAAGAATGGCATATATAATATATTTTGAAAAGTTTGTCTTAATAATATTTTTAAAATTTGATAAAACTAAATAATTTTCAAAATTATATATCAAAATTAAACCAATATAAAATTTATCGTACTTATATTATGAAATCAAAACCAAAACATATTTTTATCTTTAACTCAAAATCTCATATTTATATTTTTAAAATAAAATACTGACATATTATTATTTGTATGATAACATATGTTTTTACAATTAACACATCAAGTTTTTATAAAATTAAATATATTTATATAAGTTAAGTGACAATAAATGTTAAAAAACACATCATGTAAAAATTAGAAAGTAATAAAATAAATATTTGATTTTGTTGGATAAAAAATAGAAAACCAAAATATTTAATTATGTGTTGTAGTTTGAATATTTTAGATAAACTCTAGATAATAAAAATTATTTATATATTAAATAAAATATATTTGCATGATGATTAAAATTTATAAGTTTTAATTTTACGTTTATATAAATATTATTTCATGAAAAGTAAATACATTTCATAAAAATAAATATATTTCATAAAAAAATTTAATGTAAAACAACGTTGTAAAAATCTAATTTCTAAATTCCCAACTTTTAAAAACATATAATACCAAAATTATGAAAATTTAAGGAAAATTTTTAAAAGAATTTGTATTATAAATAAAGTAAAAAGAAATAACAAAAAAAAAAGCCGAAAAGGTAAAAAGTAAAAAGTGAAAGACTAACATCGTAATATTTCACAAATCATTATTAGGCAAGATTCATAAAATGGCATTCTTAGGCAAGATTCATAAAATGACAGAAATAATTTTTGTCAAAAACTATTTTAATTTAATAAATCCATCTAACGGACATCGACAATAAACAATACTAAATAAAATTACATTTAGACCACATTGAAAATTTAGTGTTCTATGATTCCGTAAAATGTATATATGACTATACAGATGGTGGAGTGTTACAATACCCTTCGGCCCAATCAAAAAAAGAAAATTTATAAGTTAGAAGGTTAAGAATATATATATATATATATATATATATATATATATATATATATATATATATATATATATATATATAGGGTTAGGTTATTTTGTTTCTAGTAACTATTGTGTGCCAGAATGCACAGATCTGAACCATTGAATGGAATATAATCAAAGGTCATGGTCTGAGGGTCTATGATAGTATAATAGGATAACATGTACCATATAATCACACAAATTTGAGCATAAGGGCATTTTAGTCAATTAACCTATATTAAAAAATGAAATTTTCGAATTTGTAGGGACAATTAATTCCTTTATTCTTAAAAATCTGAATGTTTTAAATTAATTTAAAATTAAAAATCCGATTTTTTTCTGTCAGAATGATAGAATTTTAACCATAAACTAGTAAATATATTTTTCGATTTTATTCTGTTAGAATGATAGAATGTCAACCATAAACTAGTAAATACATTCTGAAAGAATACACAAAATCGATTTTTGAACTAATAATATACCAAATAATTACATTGTATGATTATGATTCATTGAATAACAACAAACATTCTGAAATAATAACAAGTATAATTCTTAAAAAATAACAACATTCTTAAACAATGAGCGTGATCATTCTTTAATTTATTCTTCAAGCCTTTCCCATCAGGTCTTCAAGCCATTTCTATCATAAATTCATTGCCAAGTAATTTGTAGTGATACACTTGTGTTTGCATTCTGATATGAAAAAAAAAAAAAGAATAAATTCGAGTTCATTCTTAGAAAACAATCATTGTACAAGAATAAAATTAAAGCTTCCCTGTCTTTTTGGTTATCTAGGTCTGATCAACTTGCAGGATTACATGTGAAGAATATTTCTCTTCTTCATTCTAAAAGAATAGTAGCATTCTTCAAACTAAAGCCCTCTTTATTCTAAAAGAATATTGCCCTCATTCTGAAAGAATTTTCAGGTTAACATTCATTTGGTAAAGCAAACAAATTATATTACTGTAGGTGAAAATAAAAAATTATAAAGTTTGAAACCATTTAAAGCTAAGGTTTGCAAACCTTTAAGTATTACTCAATTAACTAAAATATTAAAAAAAAAAAAAAAAAAAAAGGAGCATGGAAGGGATTTGTTGCTATATCAGCCAAGCTGATGATGATATTCACATGCAAACAAACAATAAATCATCACAAATCAAGGAATGTGAATGGAATGGAAAAATGGAACGGAGTCAGTAATTACCTTGAGAAAGTGCAGTAACATAATGGGCAAGACCACCAACTGGAACAGATTGACCAGAGTATTCAGATTCCTTCCATTTTCCTAACATATTAACCAAGAAATTCTCATTGTACTTTTTGTGCAACAACTGAAAAGGAACAACAGCAGAATATATAGAATACTCAACACAGAACATAAAACATAAGTAAAAGTAGTTAGAATAACTAGTATACAACATACAATAGAATAAGTACAATAATTTGAACTGAACATTTTATAAAACCAATATACAAAGAATAAATAAACATAAACCACAATGCTTAAAATATTTAAGGTATACATAACTTACAATATCTAGAACAAATAAAAAAAATAATTATCATATAAGAATATCTAGAATGTTTAAGGAAGAATAATGTAATGTTGGCATTATGTCGAACACCTGGTGGGTGGAAAGTTACACTTTCACATTACACATAGCTGATTAACATCTCAAGATCAACATCAGATTCAACAACAAGGTAAACATCATATGCAATTTCAAAAGGCAATTAGATTCAAGGTGCAAAATCGAAAATCAATTTCAAAACCAGTCTACCGACTCAAGGTGCAAAATTAGAAAACAATTAACATCATATTCCAGACGCAAAATCGATAAGTAAGACATGGAGGAATCAACTCAGCAAAGCTTAACATCCATTAAAACAGGTTGCTTCATCAATTAGGGTTTAAGAAAAAGGGGTTAAAGTCAATAAATTGATGAGATAATAAGAGGAATCAACTATTATTCGTATTATATCAGTAGTCTATGAATTTTTTTGCCCAAAATTGTAAAATTTACGTTACTGCTTACCTGGATTTGCAACTTCTCGTTAATTTCTTCAATTAGTTCTTCCTCAGCAGCCCTAATGGAGACAGAAGTGTTGGTGAAGGCTTTTAAACTCACTCATGTCTTGCTTTTTTCTTTTCCGATCATTATCCCAGAAGTTTGTGGATGTTTTTCTGAGTCATTTTGATCAGGTTATAGCTTAAGGCTTTTCCTAAAGAACTGTGAGAAGGTGGAGTGGATCGATACTCGATAGTACAGTTAGGGGAAGGGGTTAATGAATTTAAGGAGGGAGAGAAGACGAACTTGTTTGCCGGCGGCTGTGGTTCTTTAGGGTTGTTCGACGATGCAGGTGTTGGTGAACGCATACATCGACATACCCATTTTGAGGATGAATGATAACATAGTGAACGATGCAGGGATTTAAATGATATTTAAGGGAAATTGACCCATTATTTTAAGAATTATAATTTTGGAAGATAATTAATTGTACATACATAATGACTAAACTGCTCTTTATTATTTAATTAATGATTTCTTTTTTCCTAAATTTCTATTGGTGCATTAATGCACACAATAGTTGCTAAAAACATTTGAACCTCTATATATATATATATATATATATATATATATATATATATATATATATATATATATATATATATATAGGGTTAGGTTCATGTGAGAACAATATTTATTGTGAGAACGTGAGAACACTACTTTATGTTACTATTTTGCTATGAATTTTGTATATACAACGTTATGACATTATTTATCAACAAATATATGAACAATCACACATTAATATTCACATTAAAATTTAGTATGTACAACTTTATGACATTATGCATCATCGAATATATGAAGAGTCACATATTTAACATTCACATTAGAATTTACTAAAATTACTACATATATATAAATTTTATAGTAGAATGACAATATAAAATTGAATATAATCATATTGTAATTACTACAGTACTATACATATTAAATTTAAACAAGAATAATAGCAAACAAATGGTGTTCTCACAATAAATACTGTTCTCAAATGAACTTAATTCTATATATATATATATATATATATATATATATATATATATATATATATATATATATATATATATATATATATATATATAGGGTTAGGTTATTTTGTTTTCACTATCTATTGTGTGCCTGTATGACTAATTCTGGACCAATCTTTTTAGTTATTTTAAGAAAATAATTAATGCATATTACATGTTGAAGATATAATAGGTATTAATTACATCTTCATCATTTAATAAGCATTAATTACTTTCTTAAAATAACTAAAATGATTGGTCCAGAATCAATCATACAGGTACACAATAGATAGTGAAAACATTTGAACCTAACTCTCTCTCTCTCTCTCTCTCTATATATATATATATATATATATATATATATATATATATATATATATATATATATATATATATATATAGAGAGAGAGAGAGAGAGAGAGAGAGAGTTAGGTTCAAATGTTTTTAACAACTATTGTGTGCCTAAATGCACCAATGAGAATTCAAGAAATAATAAAGAATTAAATAAATCATTAAAGGATATTTTGGACTTTTGGTACTTTTAATTAAGAAAATGATTTAATTGAATTCATTCAATTAAGGAAATAAAGTTAATATATTTGACCTAGTTATTTGGGGCCGAACACATTCATCATCGGCTCACCATCGCCGATTTTGCTTCTTCTTCTACAATTGATGTATCCTCTCGTCTCGTACCCTCCTTCTTCCATGTACCTATTTGCACCACCGCCAGCAAGGACTTCAACAAGATTCGGGCTTTATTCGATCTTATTTTACAGCCGTTATCTTTATCTCTCTCGTTCCAAATCCATGGACCGATCCTAGAATACAGTGATTTATACTCACCAGTCATAGGTATGTAATTATATTTCTCAAATATTATCAGTTCAATCAAAACCGAAGCCACATAACCATTTATTGTTTTTTTTGTTCGATCGTATGGAAACCGAACACAGGAGGTATACCCTCCTGTGTAACTCATTTGATGTTGATGGTTCTGATATGCTTAATCTAATCACAGGTAATTTCTTGAAACAACATTCTGTCATGGCCTCCATGTGTTCGATAAAATGCCTCAATGAAAAAATAGTTAAAAATCATTAATTTTTTTACTTCACTTTGTTCCTTATTCTTTTCAGAACTATATAACTCAATTTAAATTGGGTTGGATGCCATTTTCATAACAATAGGTTGATGCTAGTTCCTTATTCTGTCAGAATTTGCAGTTAAATACATTGAACATATCGAGAAGAAACACATTGAACCCGAAGAATGTTAGTTCCTTATTTTGTCAGAATAGGTTGATGCTAGTTCCTTATTTTGTTTGTTGGATATATTCTTGATAATACAAGTTCTTAAATAATATTCTTGCAGAATAGTTTATTTTGTAAGAATATTATTTGTTGTATTCTGATAGAATTGTAGTTAATTATTTGTATGTTTAATGTGCAGGTTTTACAAGTGTATCACTACAAATTACTTGGCAATGAATTTCTGGTAGAAAAGGCTTCAAGAATGGCTTGAAGACCTGATGGGAAAGGGTTGAAGAATGAATCAAAAAATGATCACACTCATTTTTTAAGAATGTTGTTATTTTTTAAGAATTATACTTGTTTATTCTTTCAGAATGTTTGTTATTATTCAATGAATCACAATCATACAATGTAATTTTTTGATATATTATTAGTTCAAGAATCGATTTTGTGTATTCTTTCAGAATGTATTTACTAGTTTATGTTTGACATTCTGCCATTCTGACAGAATAAAATCGAAAAATATATTTACTAGTTTATGGTTGACATTCTATCATTCTGACAGAATAAAATCGGATTTTTAAATTTGAATTAATTTAAAATATTCAGATTTTTAAAAAAATAAAGGAATTAATCATCCCTAAAAATCCGAAAATTTTCTTTTTTAATATAGGTTAATTGACTAAAATGCCGTTATGCTGAAATTTGTGTGATTATATGGTACATGCTATCTTATTCTACTACCATAGACCCTCAAATCATGACATTTGATTATATTCCATCCGATGGTCCAGATCTGTGTATTCTGGCACACAATAGTTAGTAAAAACAAAATAACCTAACCCTATATATATATATATATATATATATATATATATATATATATATATATATATATATATATATATATATATATATATATATATATATATATATTAAAGGTAAAAAAGAAATTTAGAGGGATTAACAATGTCCGGCAAGATTATCGTGCAGTCACGTACGCGCTTCAGGGGTCCGTGGGGTCCACCACATGTAACCTGTTCTGGCGTCGGTAGGAAAAATCCACTGTTTTGCGCTCAGCATGTTCTAATGACGTGGCAATCATCAGACAGGGACTTTTTGAGCAACGGGTGAGACCCACAGAGTGGTGGGAGAAAAGAACTACGAGTTGCCAGCTGGCAACTGCCATGAACACATCATAGATTGTCTGGACACTGTCACGTGATATAGCTTAGGGATTGGTGATTCATTATTTTAAAGCGAAGGGAGCAAGATTGAATCTTCCTTAAAAAATAATCAAAAATCAAAGTCACGTGGATCTAAGTATCTTACATGAAACAAAAGTTTATTTGTATGCAACATACAAAAGAAATAAGCAATCATTTATTCCCAAAATTATATTGAAAATTTTAATTTAATCATAAGCATTCCCGGCGTAATTATTTTTATATTTATGAAAACTAAAACATAATTTAAGTACGATTAGGTTCAATTATATAATCTAAACAAAAATCATCTATTGATGTAATCGAAAAACTAAATCCTCGTAGTACGCCTAAAAAGATTTTAACATGTGTGTATTGTTTTCATCATCTCGTTGAACCTAGACAGATAGAAGGTATCTTATATTTTTGTGTCATTATTGGTTGTCTTTAATTCCGTAAGATTGTAGATGAGTATTTTGTCGCCGTTGTGAAAGTATTATTCTCATCAGGTGTTGCATCATATAATGGTGATACTATTAAAGTTTTGGAGGACAAACACCCTTTCAGACCACCCCCATCCCTGTCGAGCTCCATAATTTCTGAACCTCCCCTTGTAGCAGACTTTGACTGTTTATTTGGTTCCATCAAATCTTTCCCTAAAGGAACTTCTTGCGGGAGAGATGGCTTGTGGGCTCACCACTTACTGGATGCCCTTTGTGGACAAGGGTCTGCTATAGCCACAAAACACCCTTTCAGGCAACCCCCATCCTTGTCGAGCCCCATAATTTCTGAACCTCCCCTTGTAGCAGACTTTGACTGTTTATTTGGTTGCATCAAATCTTTCCCTAAAGGAACTTCTTGCAGGACAGATGGCTTGAGGGCTCACCACTTATTGGATGCCCTTTGTGGACAAGGGTCTACTATAGCCACAAATCTCATACGTGTTATGACTTCGGTGGTTAATTTATGGTTAGTGGGAAGATGCCCGACCATTTTCTTCTTCACTCATTCCTAAGCCTTGAAGTATTCTACTGAAGGTTTGTTCAGGTAAGGCTTTCGTAAAGATATCAGCCAATTGATCAGCAGATCTCATAAAGTGAATTTCAACATTGCCATCTTCCACATGATCCTTAAGGAAATGATACATCAGTGCAATATGTTCAGTCTTGGAGTGTTGCACTAGGTTGTGGCAAATGTGAATTGCACTTTCGGAATTGCAGTATAAAGGGATTCTCTTCATATTAATTCCATAGCCCTTAACTGACTTTGGTTCCAAATGACTTGCGAGGTGCATGAGGTGGCTGCAATGTACTTAACTTTAGCGGTAGATAGGGAGACACAATTTTTTGATTGCTAAATTACGAGTTTGCCATCAAGAAATTGACATCCCCTAGTCGTACTTTTCTGATCCAGACCACATCCGTGAAGATCAGTGTTAGAGTATGCTTGCACTAAGAACCCTAAGCTAGAGGGGTACCAAATTCTGAGCAAGGAGGTTCGTTTAAAATATTTGAAGATATTCTTTACTGTAGTCATGTGTGGTTCACGAGGATTTGCTTGAAACCCGGCATAATAGCAAACAGAAAACATGATGTCTCGACGACTAGCTGTTAGATAAATCAATGAACCTATCATTTGTCGATAAAGAGTCATATCGGCAGCTGGTTTGTCTAAATACGGTGTTAGCTTCGTTCCGAAGCTCATTGGAACCTTCACCTTCAAATCTCACACCATTCCAAAGTTCGCAAGTAAGGTCTTCATATAATCCTCCTGGTTGATAAATATTCCCTCTTGACTTTGTCTTATATTCAAACCAACGAAAAAGTTAATCAGACCTATGGAGGTCACCTCAAACTTAGTTTCCATCAACTTTCAGAACTTGGCAGTTAATTTCAAATTAGTAGATCCATAAATGATATCATCAATATAAATCTGGACGATCATCAGATGGTCACCATCTTTCTTGCAAAAGAAAGTTGGTTCGACCGAGCCTTGTTTAGATTTAGATTATTTTAAGAATCTAGTGAGAGTTTCATACCACGCTCGTGGATCTGGCTTCAGACGATACAATGTTTTTCCCAGAATGTAGCAGTGGTTCAGATATTTCCCATTTACGAACCCAGGTGGTTGTTCCACATAGACTGTTTCTTCTTGTTCTCCATTCAGAAAGGCACACTTGACGTCCATTCGATAGACTTCAAAGTTCTTGTGAGCTACATATGCCAGAAAGGTGCAAAAAGACTCCAACCTTGCTACTGGTGTGAAAGTTTCCTCGCAGTCTATGCCTTCCTCTTAGCAATACCCTTTTATGACTAACCGAGCCTTGTTTCGTATCACATTCCCTATTTGTCAATCTTATTACGGAACACCCATTAGAGACCAACAACAGATGCATCCTTCGGAGTTGGAATCAGTCTCCAAACCTTATTACATTCAAACTCATTGAGCTCCTCCTGCATTGCTTGCACCCAATCAAAATGATCAAGAGCAATCTTAACATTTTTGGGTTTGATTTTGGAGATAAACGAATTAAACATACAAAATTCCATTTTGGAGAAGAGTGCAGTTTGATTAGCATTTTTTTGTGCTCTCATAAGAATTCCTGAAGATGCTTCTCCAATTACTTGTGTTTTAGGATGATATTTGGTCTATTTTCTCAGTGGAGGGTAGTTAGGATCATATGATGGATCCAGTTTAACAATCACGTTTTCAAATTCAGACAGAACATCTGAATCATTATTTGCATTCGCATTCTCCCCCTCGAATGATGGATTTGGCTCTTCGTTTGGAACAGGATTCTCCCCCTGGATTGTACTTTCATGGTTTACGGGAAAAGTTGAATGCTCCCCCTGAACAGGTGTGCTAGGAGTGGACGTTGAATTATAACCCGCCCCCTGAATAAGAGCATTTGCAGCTAGTGGTTGAGAAGGAATGTTAGAAACTTTCGGAATTGCGGGCTCGTTTTCAAGAACCTTCGCAATATCATCAATGATCTTCTTGAGCTCGTCTTCCTTTTTATCTGCTGCTTTGGATTCCATAGAAATCGCCTTCTATGGCTCATCAAACAAGTTCATGAATTCCTCATAAAGGCTGGAAAAGAGGAATCGTCATCGGATTTTTCATGGGAAAAATTTCCTCTGAGTGAGAGTCAGTCTTCTGATACTTCTATTAATAAGTGTCATCAAAGGTGACATAGTAGGTTTCTTCTATATTTTTGGACTTTTTATTGAGAAACCTATATTCCTTCGAAGTCAATGAGTACCTTAAGAAGATTCCTTCGTCTGCTTTCACATCGAACTTGTTCCTTTGATCCTTTGAACTGAAAATGAAACACATGGAACCAAAGACATGAAAGAACTTAACATTATGTTTTCCTTTATTAAGAGCTTCATAAGGGGTGATGTAGAATATTTTATTAAGGAGAGATCGATTCTGAGTAAAACAAGTTGTGCCAATAGCTTCTGCCCAGAAGTAAAGTGACAAATTTGCAACAGATATCATGGTTCTCGCAGCTTCGCACAGAAAATGGTTTCGTCTTTCAACAACTCTGTTTTGTTACAGAGTGTAAGGAGCAGAGAAGTTGTGAGCAACTACCTTTTCAGTCAGTAATTCTTCAAACACGTGGTTTTTGAACTCTGAACCATTATCACTGCAAACATTGTGAACTGGCTTTCGCAGTTAAAGCTCGATCAACTTGATTGTAAGTTTCCAAAATGCTTGTGTATCAATCAGATCCGTTTGATGGTGCGGAATCCCAATCAAACGCATGATGTCAGATCAAATAGAGAAGAAGGAGAAGAAGATGATGATGAATCTTGTATGTATTGATATGAATGAAGATCCGGATACAAGATTCACACACACAAACACACACTCTCTTTTCTCTCTCTAGACCACCTTCAAATACACACACATAAGCTCCTCTATTCTCTTTTGTTCATCTTCTCATCATCCTACTCTTCAACCCTTACACATATATTTATACATGAGAAACATGGGCTTGGTGAACATGGGCCGTGAATGGGTTTACGACCGTAAACCTGTTTACGGCCGTAAACAAAACCGTAAACACGTATATGACCGTAAACACCAAGCTGTTTATGGTCCAAGACACAAAAATACATTTTTCTAGCAAAGAAAAGTGTAAACCATATTTTTGACCCAACAATCTCCCCCTTGGTTTATAGCTTTCTTTTCTTAATTGACCCAACAAGCTCCCCTTAAAAAGTAGTTGGCTTTTCTTGTTAATCTTCATTGGGAGATTGGCTTCAGCATTTATCTTCAAATTCTTCACAACTTGAAGATGAACTTAATGAATCTTCAATGAATGACTTCATGTTCAGCACTTGAACTTTTCTTCAAGATTTGACATTGAACGCACATTGGGTGAGGAGGCTTGATGTACTGATTCTTGAAATATGGCACTTTCAGCTTGAGAATATTTAGAGAGAACAACGAAGATAAATATTCTTCTAGGTCACTTCAGCAGGTTCAAGATGGCAGTAGACTGATTGAGGAACTTCAATGCAATCTGTCACATATTCTTCAATTTCAGCTTCACCTTACTTCAGGGGTTGAAAGATTGAATGTCGAAAGAATAATCTTCATTTCTTGCTGCTTCGAATGAGAATTCTTTGATGATCATGGATGAAGCCTTGGCTCAGAAATCTTTGACACAAACTCCATGAATTTCATCTTCACCTGAATTCACTTTTCAAAACAAAACAAAACTAAAATAAAGCTTAGCACACAAGTTAAAACATAATCAAAAATACTTTTGGATTTTTTTAAAATAAAATAGAAATAACACTATTTTTGGATTTTAATTTTCTGATTTTGTTTGATTTTTGAATTTTTTTTATTTCTCCCCTAAATTTGTGTGCAGAGGAAAAACTATGAACAAATTTAACAAAAACAAAAATATTTGGGATCAAAGTTGTGAGATAGTCTTAACTTGTTTATCAGTACCTTCACTTTCATGAATAGATTTGGTCAATTGTCGGTACTGTGGTCCACTTAAACACAAAGGATATTGACAAAATTTTCAAATATACCATTTAGCTGACAACGACCACGAGTATTGTTGTCCACTTAAATTAAGCAGCAAGATCTATAGACAACCTCTAAATGGTTCAACTTTAGTTGCACTAGAACGTGTTCCCTACTTCCTGATATACCCTGGTTATTAAGAACTTGTTAAGGACTCCTTACTTTAGGTGAGTAAACAACTATTAAGGAGGAAGGTAGATTTAGAGATAGATGCATATGTTATGTCCCCGGTTAGATATATTTCAATCACATAGAGGGGACAACATATGACTAACAGAGATAGAGGGTTATAGAGATAGTAGGGTGTTGCATATGCTGTGTCCCAGGTCGGATCTTCCGATCACGCAGAGGGGACAACATATGGCTCATAGATAGGAAGAATTTCATAGATAAGGAGGTGCGTAGAAATAGAGTTGCATATGTTGCATTGTAGGTCGGATCTCTTCCAATCACGCAGAGGAGGCAACATATGACTGACAGATAGAAAGCAAGAAAATAATTTCCTACAGACCTACTTTATCAGAACTCCTAGTCTCCCTATCAAAACCAGAATTAAGGACATAAGTTTGTACATCAAGGAAAAGCTAAACCACTATTCTAGATGCGTATTAATTTAGTGTATCCCGTGGGTTCCCGTGTTTATCTCACTACTCAATCTACCCGAGCGTCGTATGGTCAGTCCAAACAATCCTAACTAAATCCATACTGTCAAAACCTTTGTACCTACCAGCACATGGAATACAGAGTCTAGACAATTCAGATTCAGTCCATTACACATGTTTTAGATTGCCCGTTATCACATTCTTGATATCACTTCCCAAAAGTACTGATGAAAAACTATAAGAAAATAAAAAATTATCTTCAAAATTCAGATTAAGATAAACTCAGGAGTATAGAGAAGAAAACACAAACCGTAATTCACCGATTGAATTTGCATCCAGAAGGTCTGAGAACAGCACGCATAATCTCAGAACAGATCCGAAAATTCTTCATGTCATTAAGCACTAACCCCATTTGTGATCTTTTCCTTTCTTCCCCTCCCGCAAAGGACACATAATCTCAAACAAAGGTCTGAATTTTGTACAGTTGAGAGATGTCCCCTATCATGTGCCAGGAGCAGCCACTACCAACAAACCGAAGTCTGATGATATGCCTCCATAGTTGCTCCGACACGGAGCAGGATCAATTGGTCTTTGGAACCCAGTCCATTTTTAAACTGGGTCGAGTTGTGTCATCTTTGCAAGGAACATTCTCCCACAACATGTCCTGTTTATCACAAATAGAAGATGTATAAATATTAGAGTCATTAGGTGATTTAGGAGATTGAGCCTTTGGTACCCATTGGTAATTGGGTTTAACCCATTTCTTTTTTAATCCGATGGGTGACTCAGTACTTGCTTTTGAACTTGATATCGGCCGTTGAGATGACTTTGACCTAACTGGTCTTTGTTTCACTAGAGTATCTCTTGGATTGGGCTTCTTGGCTGACATTTCCTTCTTGCCATTAGGATTTGGATTCTTTGCCTTGTGGGTTTGATTCTTGGCCTTCTGCGCGTTCCAGTCACCATTGTTTGAACATGACCTGGAAAGGTTTCTTATGGAGTATCTCCCTCTTGGTGCGTTCTGCCACCCTTGTGCATAGTAGGGAACGTATGTGCGATTTGCACAGTTTCTGGCAATGTGTCCAGGTGTTCCACAGTGAAAACATGTCTTTTTCTTCACTGTGAAGGTGTTTCTTCCTGACCTGGTGGCGTATCCTTGCCTTGTTTCTTGTTGTTCCCACATGCACACTTGCAACAAGCACTCTGTTGCTCTGGAATTGGTGGCCTGTATTTCTCAATGACAGGTTTGTTAGGAGTAACATAATTCGAAGCAACAGATTCTAAGTTCAAGGAGTCATTGGTTTGTTTAGTAGTGTTCTCCTTGTTCTCATCTTTTGTTACTTTACCTGCACATGAAGTAGAAACATTAGAATCTTCTACCTTAATACCTTCTGACACAAATCCAGATGGTTTGCCATAATGAAGATGTGCCTCCTTGTCAATTTCTTCCTATGTCATAGGGATGGATGTGTAGTTATGATTGAAAGCTGGAGGAAAACTATCATACCCTAAACCTTTTTGCTGGTTATTTTTAAATTGAAGACAATGGTCTATCATGTTTGCAACTACTTCGCTTGACACATCAAATTTTTTAAAATCAAAATCTGCAGTTTCAAATTTGCTTTTAATGTGTCAAGCTCAGCATATAACTCAGCAAGTTGTTTCTTAACATAGTCATAATTTTCACATTTATTTCTATAATCTTCCTGAAGCTTCCTAAAGTCTTTGGTTTTTGCTTCTAATTCAGCCTTCAGGGGAACGTATGTGCGATTTGCACAGTTTCTGGCAATGTGTCCAGGTGTTCCACAGTGAAAACATGTCTTTTTCTTCACTGTGAAGGTGTTTCTTCCTGCACTGGTGGCGTATCCTTGCCTTGTTTCTTGTTGTTCCCACATGCACACTTGCAACAAGCACTCTGTTGCTCTGGAATTGGTGGCCTGTATTTCTCAATGACAGGTTTGTTAGGAGTAACATAATTCGAAGCAACAGATTCTAAGTTCAAGGAGTCATTGGTTTGTTTAGTAGTGTTCTCCTTGTTCTCATCTTCTGCTACTTTACCTGCACATGAAGTAGAAACATTAGAATCTTCTACCTTAATACCTCCTGACACAAATCCAGATGGTTTTCCATAATGAAGATGTGCCTCCTTGTCAATTTCTTCCTATGTCATAGGGATGGATGTGTAGTTATGATTGAAAGGTGGAGGAAAACTATCATACCCTAAACCTTTTTGCTGGTTATTTTTAAATTGAAGACAATGGTTTATCATGTTTGCAACTACTTCGCTTGACACATCAAATTTTTTAAAATCAAAATCTGCAGTTTCAAATTTTCTTTTAATGTGTCAAGCTCAGCATATAACTCAGCAAGTTGTTTCTTAACATAGTCATAATTTTCACATTTATTGCTATAATCTTCCTGAACCTTCCTAAAGTCTTTGGTTTTTGCTTCTAATTCAGCCTTCAGGGGTGTCTATCCTTTCCTAAGTTGATATCCTTCGTATTTTAGCTCTAATACCAATTGTAAGTCCCCAAAATGCTTGTGTATCAATCGGATCCGTTTGATGGTGCGGAATCCCAATCAAACGGATGATGTCAGATCAAATAAAAGAGAATGAGAAGAATAAGATGATGAATCTTGCATGTACTGATATGAATGAAGATCCGGATATAAGATTCACACACACAAACACACACTCTCTTTTCTCTTTCTAGAACACCTTTAAATACACACATATAAGCTCCTCTATTCTCTTATTTTCATCTTCTCATCATTCTACTCCTCACCCCTTACACATATATTTATACATGAGAAACATGGGCTTGGTGAACATGTTGTTACCACAAATCCTCTCAATGGCAGATGGACCACAAAGATCTATATGCAAAAGCTCAAGTGGCTTGATCACTTTGGTGTTTATAATTTTTTAAGGGCTCTTCCTGCTTTGCTTCCCAAGTTCGTAGGCTGCACAAAGATGTTCTTTCTCAAACTTTATAAGTGGAAAGCCTTGCACATGATCACCAATCACGAGCTTGTTGATATCCTTGAAGTTTAGGTGCGAGAGCCTTCGGTGTCAGAGCCAACTATCATCCGAAGGTGCTTTCGTAAGAAGGCATATGGCCGGATTTCCTTTGATAGGATTCAGATTCAATGGATACATCTCGCCTTTTCTCTTGGACATTAGTAGCACTATTTTGGTCTTCTTTTCAATGATCGCAAATCCCTCATCATAAAACAACACTTTTAATCTGGTACCTATAACCAATTAAGGTATATTAATTAGGTTGTGTTGTAGGCCTTCTACATTCGCTACTTTTTGAATAGAGAATTCCCCATTCGTAATCCTTTCGTATCCCTTGATTTCTCCGAGTGAGTTATTTCCGAACTTGAATCGTCCTCCATCCTTCAACGATTTAAATTCCCTTAGCTCTTCTTTTTGTCCTGTCATGTGACGTGAGCAGCCACTATCAATGTACCATTCGGAGTCAAACTGCTCGTCACGAATCACGTACAAAATTCAAAAGAGATTTAGGAACCCAAAGTTGTTTAGGTCCATGTGACATTTTTGTAGTAACAGGAAAAATTATTGTTTCATCAACGAAGTAAGATCGTTTTACCAAAGTGGAATTATCTCTTTTCACGATTCTGAAAATGACAGTCCTATTATCTTTAGGATTCTTTTTCGTGGAAAAAGGAATTTCTTTGTTTAGATGTAATTTGTTGTTTGACAACCTTTTTCTCAAACTTCTTTTCCTTCCCTTTTAAGAGTGTTTCAGATCTCTTGATGGGAGTTTTAGGTTCCGAAACAATCTTCGCTTTGCCCTTAACATATTTCGATGTGTTGGCATATTTTGAAACATTAGGATTTTGAGAAATTAGGCTTGGCCTTTCCAAAAGTTTTCGTTGGTTTTGAAAATGATTGGTTTTGAAAACTATGAAGAGGAAGGTTGGGGTTTTGAAAACTTTTTAGGATTCGGATGAGAGACTTTCGCATTCGGATTTACCAATCTTTCTTGATTGACACAATTGGAATTTTTAGATCTCCGGAAATGCTTTTTTTCTTCTTTTTTTAGATTTTATGATATCTAGCATTTCTTTGATTTTTTTTTTCAGCAACAAATTCCTTAGCATACTTATGAATACTAACCCTAGGTTTCGCCTTTCTAATAAGGGTTTCATACCGTTCGGATGACGTATCTATTGGAACATTTTTGGTTCCACTCAGACTTCCTTTCTCGTAACTTGAGTTGACCTCCTTCAGTGATTCTGCCACATATCTTCCTTTTGTTTTCCAAGAGGTCATCTCCGAAATAAATTTTGTTTCATCCGCATTACCATTGGGAGCAGACCAAAAGAATTCATCGCATCCATCAACATTGTCTTCTTCTATGAGGGACGATAATTCCAAAGTCTAATTTTTGTTTAGTCCAGAAGTTGCGAAAACCTAATTTGGAACAGTTGGAAGTTTTAGGAAAATTGTTGCCTTTTCTTTTAAAATCTTTGAACCTTTAATTTCTAAAACATGAACATACTGAACTGAATTTTCAAAAATCAGATTTTTCTTAGTTTCATATTCGCTTTTTATAAATCCAAGCAATCAACCTCATCATCCATAGATATCTCACTCATGTCTGTATCATCATCAAATTCAAATACATTTTCAACATTAAGAGTATTTTTTGAACTCAACTTAGTGCATAATGAGTCAAATTTTTGTACAATATCATATTTAATTTGTTGGTTATCTTTTTCGCTCAAAATTTGTTTCAGCATGTGTTTTATGTTCTTCAGACTGTATATAAGCTTCAATTTTGTCCAGTCCAACTCTGTAAGAGTCAGAGACATCATGAGAAGAGACAATGGATTCACATGTGTAGCAGTCTGTGTCGATCTCGTCATCTTTCAATTCGAGAAAGAGCAAAATCGTTTTATGGATATTCTTACCTATTTCATAGTCAATATACAGTTGAGTGATATTAAAATAAAGACGTTTAGCAATCAAATAGAAATGTTTTGTTTTTTCAAAAGACCTAAATTGTATCGTTGCAAATAAATCAAATCATCCCTAGAACTTACAAAGTTCGACTCCAACTTCTCAATCCACAGTCGTCTCTCTTCACTCTTTGATGTTACCTTGCTCATTTGATCAGTTATGTTAGTATTACTTAAACGGGTCCTTTATTAAACTATCACTTAAAATAGATACTGTAAATTTTAAATCATCTAATTCAGTTTCATATCACGAGACACGAATATTAAGAGATTCGAGAATTAAATGTACCTTAATGATCACTTTCTCACATTTGCTGATCTGTTCGGAGACAGGTTTAGTAGCGAAGCAGATGTCTGAAGTCTTGCTGCCATCAATGGAGTATGCCCTTTGCTATGAAACATCATTTTGAGCCATCATACACTTTCCCTCGTACTTAGGAAACTCATCATTCGCAACAAAACACTCGTCATGTGTGGGCCTGCGAACCTCTTCATCCTCTGAATCGGTCGACCATAGATCAACTCTTCAAAACTCGTCATCATCTTCTTGCACAATCAAAGCAGGCTTAGCATTATCTACATTCGTCTTCTTTTTAATCTCTTCTAAATTTCTGAGATAATAAGCCTCATCATCTTCTTCGTCTTTCTTCTCATTCATTCTTCTCAACATGCACTCCTTACCCAAATGATTTTTTCCGTGATAGTAGTTGTAATCATAGTCGGAGTCTCCCATCACATTTTTCTCCTTTTTCACTTCATCCTTTTGAATTTTGTTGATGCTTTCATCCTTAGCCTTTTCAGAACTGTAATCCCCCTGCCAATTTCTGTTTTTGAGATGTCCAAAGTTATTTTGGCGAATCTTTTGCGATTGGACAACATCAAATCATATTCCTCCTTTAAGAGTTCGCATTCGGAGAAATCAGACTCAGAACCATCTTGTACAATCTTTTTTCCCTTCGCCACTAGGGCCAACGAACCCATGCCTGAAACAACTTTTCCTTCCTTTGTCACTTCATCTTTGTGGGACCTAAAGTATTCCCACTAACTGCGCCAAAGAATAATTCTTGAATTTTTCATGAGCTTTGACTATGGATACAACTGCCTTCCACTTAGGTCTTAAACCATTCATAAAGGTGACCTTTTGCTCAATCTTTCCACGCCTCAAGTTGTGCTTAAACATCCTGCTTAAAAGATGGTTAAAGCGATTGAACGCCTGATCAAGATTTTCGTCAGACTTTTGGGAAAAAGCACCAAACTCATAAAGGAGTAACATTTGAACAAAATGTTCAAGATCTGCATCACTGGAATAAAGTTATTTCAACCTGTCCCTTATTTCCTTCGTAGTCTCACACGAGCTCACCAATCTAAACGTATCTGGTAATAGAGAGAATCTGATAACTCTCATAGCCTTGATTTTGCTTAAAAGCTTATCCTTTTCATCTTAAGGAACATTCGTAACCTCAAGAAGAAGGGCATTATAGTCAGCTTGAGTTTTAATAACTTTCCTGGTACCAGTATGTGAGAGCGTCTGTTAGGTAATAGCTTCCCATATCAGCATACCATGATCTTCAAGATGGAGCACATACTTCAAAATGTAGCGCCCATACTTCATAATCTTGTGGATATAAAATAGGGATTTTGGTTGTGGAACCAATACTACTGGAGAGGTTGAAGGACAGAGTATGAGGATCTTCTGAATGCATGTTGTCGATTTACTAAAAATGTGTAAAGAATCATATGTGTAAAACTTTGATTGAGTTTAGGGTAAAATAAGTATCAAGATCCAACTTCTATAATCGATGAAAAGTGATGAAGACGGCCAGAACAAATCCAATAAAAGCGGAAAACCCTAGAACACTCGACAGAAGAATTGCGTATGGTTTACACAATCTCCTGCTCTGATACCAATTGTCAGAATAACTATGAGTTGATCGATAGATTCTAAACAGAAAAGTAAATCAAACAATGAATGCAAAGATCAAAGTTGTGTCAAATGATTAAAAACCAATGCCTTAGAAGATCTCGATGAAGAACTTCTACCGTAAAGGCAAGTAGGGCAAAATACAATCAATTACCCTAATACAGTGCGTGCATGCACTATATATAGTCTAACCGTACAAACATTAAAGACCGGGTGGGCAGGCCCAACCCATTACAAAATGGACTATTATAGTACAAAACATTATTGACACAACACAAAATATCCCAACAAGTTTCAAATGGGATCTCAAGCAGGTAAAATCAATCCAAGAATTATAAAAGGTTTTCTCTAATGTAGTTTAATGTTCTAAAATCTAACATGCAAACCCTAATTCATAGCAAATCGGGGAAATTTGTGGTTAAACCAAAATTAAGCATAAAACTAAGTCCTAAATTCTCAAAATTGGTGGAATTTATCATGAAAAAGGACATAAATCATTACCTTGGAGATGAAAATGTAAGCACGAGGGAGGAAATTGAAATTGTCGGCCGAAATCGAAGTGTGGGGGACCAGATCGAGTTCATGTCCTAAGTGGATTGAAAGTGAGTGAAAAGGAAGGTGACTTCTATTCGACAACTAAAACCCATGATTTCTTTTCTCACGTCATGAGATATAAGGCCTCATGTCGTGAGCCTCGTTTGGGTCGTTTCTATGGCTTTTTAATGTTGGGTCAAAAAGTCAATTTACTAAATATAATTTACTCATGATTTATTCTATTAATTATCACTGTTTTTACATTACTAATTTTTGAAAAATATTTTTCATTTAGGATTTAGATCCCACACTTGATTTGAAAAATATGGAGAATGAAAAAAGAAAGCTATCCTAAAATGCAAAAACAATGAAATAAAAGAAGAAAACAAAAATAAAATGCAAACCGAGCTCAATTTGTCTCCCCAAAAGCGCTTCTTTTTATGGAGTCATGAGCCGAACTCCTTTTTGCCTTTTGCTCCTTCCATCTTCTTTTGTAGGCTTGAACCCTTCTTATATACGCCTTTTTGGAATTTTCCTTCTTTTGGTTTCGTAGCGCTTTCCTCGTGTTTCCGCTTCAACCCTTTACTCCTTTCAGCAACTTGAGATTCTCCTTATCCTTTTTGTTGTTCCCTTGCTTCAACACCCATCTTGTCCAAAGTTGGCAAGCTCAATTCTTGTGCACTCTCTTTTTCACTCACTTCTTCATCATCGCTTGAGACCAAAGTTTCTTCACTTTCTTCATTCACTTGAGACTTTGGTATTTTAAAGGCGAAAACTTCAAAAATTATTGGAATTGATGCTCTTGGCTTGGTACACTTTATTTCTTTTTTCTTGTATGAATTTCTTATTCCGTTAGTTTTTCTAATTCTTCAAGCTCATTATACTCATCCATAAAGAACACTTTGTTTTGAGCCCTATCCTTCTTCAACTCTCAATGTCATTTCCTCTTTTCCTACTCGCATGGTAAGTTTTGATTCACAGACATCTATGAAGGCTCGCGCGGTATTAAATAATGGGCAAAGAAGGATAATAGGAACATCTTCATCCTCTTTCACATCTACTAACATAAAGTCAATTGGAAAAACAAAATTTCCAATTTAACTAATATATTTGCAATTATGCCTCTAGGATGAGTTCCCAAATGATTTTCCATATGAATTTGTCTTCGTTGTGGTCCTCAATTCTGGAAGGTTAAGCTTTTGATAAAACCAAATATAGCATCAAATTAATACTCGCTCCAGAAACGGATAACGTAAATGTCTTTGTGTTATTTCCAAATTTGCATGGTAGTGTAAGGCGTCCTGGATCTCCCATTTTCTTTGGTATTACTTGCATAATTACCATTGAACTTTGTTCACTAACAATCAAATTGGAAGTTTTCTATAATTGTTGGCAAGTGTCGAGTAGATCTTGAAGAAATTTTACGTATTCGGGAAATTTGACTAACGCTTCAATAAATGGGGTACTGATTGGAATACCCTTGACTTGTTGCATAAACTTTTGATGCTCATTATCCAATAGATGTGCCCTTGCTCGAGAAGGAAAAGTTAACAGAAGTTGATATGGCTAGAAAAAAGAGGAATTTTTCTTATCAGACTCGTCCTACGTCGTGAGGGGTTGTTTCTCACGATGTGAGAATGGCACAACAACTTCATCTTCTTCATGAATCTTTGTTTTTTTCGTTTGTGGATCGGGCTGCTTAGTGTCTTCATCTAATGCCTCTAAAAACTTAGAGATGGTATCTTCTTTAGTGGATATGGTCATGACATGAGGTTTGTTGGAATAGTGTCTAAGCCCGTAAATATATTTGGTATGTACTTGACCCGGTTGTGCATGCTCCTTTTGGGTTGCCTTCTCCAAAGCAACTTGACAAGGTAATTTAAGGAGAAAGAGAGCGTATTATGATTTATTAATATATTATAAGAATAATATATTAAAGGAGAAATCATATTTATTTAATTAGTATTGGTCATAAATTAATTAGGAATTAATTTGGTGATCAAAAGAGATTAATTGAATAAAGGGGTATAAACTGTCAAATGTATGATAGTTGAGTTTTGGGTTAAGGAAACCTAATGGGCTTAAGGGGGAACGAAATTATGATGGATATCCATCATATTTTCGTCCAAGGCCTTATTCCAGAAGGTTCCTTGGGCTGCTTGGTGGCTAAGCTGTCCATTAGGGTTTAGACTGAAACCCTAGTAACCTGTAAGTATAAATATGACCCCATGGTATTGATTTCGGCTACCACTTGATTCTAAGAGATCCCTAGGCCAATTTCTAGCCTCTCTCTCCCTCTCTCATATTTCCTTCTTGCTTGTGGGGTTTGTGAACCATTAGAGGAGTTGCAATTGTGACTCTAAGCTTAAGAGAAGAAGAAAGAGGAGATCTAAGCCAACAATTGAAGAGGTAAACATCTAGATCTAATTCTATATGTTATTTTTTTTACTTGTATGCTAGATTAGGGTTTCTAAGTCTTGGAATCAAAGCATGTTCAATAGAGAAACCTAGATCCAAGCATTAGGGTTTGTATGAGCACATATGAATGCTTCTTATGCATAAAACCCATCAGTGGTATCAGAGCTTTGATTGGTTTCATTTGTATGTGATGCTTAACTGTTTTGTTTGCTAAAAATCGAGTTTTTGGCCTCTGCCCAACTCAACTCGGCGAGTCAGTATCTGGACTCGGCGAGTTGACCCCTACTCGGCGAGTCCAGGTCTGACTCGGCAAGTCAGTGCGTCAGGCAGAGGGTATTTCGGGTTTTAGCTGCTGTTTTGACTTGGATTTGATGCTTGAATTGTTTTATGAAGTTAAAATCCGAATTTTATCTTAATTAAGTGATTATCCTTGCCAAAACAATAGATAATTTCAAATCTTTTAAATATTAGTTGTTTATGTGATAAATATGGATTATTTAAAGTTATTTGGTAATTATCTAATGACTAAAATAAGATTAGGTCAAATATAGATAATTATGAAATTAATTGGTTAATTTGAATTATTTTTTATTTGATCCCTTGTGTTTTGAAAAATTCAATACTTGCCCTCAAGTTTTGAAATTTGAATTTATGATTAAAAGTTTAATTTTGAGTAATTTAAATTTCAAACCCTTAGAATTTTACAAGTTTAAAATTCAACCCTATACTATTATATATTATTACAAGTTTAATTAATATATATGTATAACTTAAAATGCTAGTCTTACCGTTAGTAGGCCTCATTCACGAAGCCGGTCTATAAGGTGGGTATAAGGTTGCTGCCTATAAAATGACGCTTAATGGGTGTACACTCACACCTACCGCTTGCTTGACTGGTGGAGGGTCGTTAGCCGAACGGGTAGGATAGGGCAACCCTCTCCTCATTAAAAGTATAATGTTAAATATAAAGTAACTACATGTTTTATCAATTCCTATTCCTAGTTACTTTAGGGTAAAATATGAAAATGATGCTAATCCATGGAATTACACTTCGTACCCTTGTCAAACGTTGATGGAGCGCGTGTGGTTAACCGACACATCAATTTGGGGATGACATTGGTAGTGAAGGGTGACTCGATGTTTGTCATAGATCAATGGAGCGTGTGTGGTTTACCGGCACATTGATTAGGTGATAGAAACATTGACTGCACCACGTTGATTCGCATGGTTATTCACAAATTTGTTTGCGATCCTCGGCATCCCTTTCTAAGTTGTAAATAATGTTGTTGGATCCTAGCCCTAATTTCTCATTTGGGTGTTTAATTAGGGATTCATTTCTAATCAAACTTTGTTCCTTTCCTTTTTCAGATGTCTGCAAACAACAACAACAACGCTTCTGGGTCATTCTCGTTGATAAACTTGTGTCAGAAAGTGACATTTGATGGTTCAAACTTCAACGAGTGGATGAGGTATATTCGCATGATCACACGCTACGAGGACAAAGAATATGTCCTCGATGAAAAGCTTGAGAAGATCATCCCAGATGTTGATACTCCTTAAGAATTGGCCGCCTTTGAGGCCCATGAGCGTGATGCCACGAAAGTTCACTGCATCATGCAGGCCACCATGAACCTCGAACTCCAAAAGTCCTATGAGGACATGTATCCGTATGAAATGCATCAGGATTTGCTGGACAGGTATCACCAGAGTGCGAGGCAAGAGCGCTATGATATCATTACTAACATGATCACCGCTAAGATGGGGAGTGGAGAATCCCTAACCTCTCATTTGCAGAAAATGCAGAGGTATGTTGATCGTCTTGTCAAACTTAATGTTAAGTTTGATGAGGATTTGGCTATCGACATAATCATCCACTCCTTGCCCTCCTGCTACAATCAGTTTAGGATGACCTACCACATGAACAAAGAGGAGGTCTCCTTGAGCAAGCTCCAAGGACTCTTGAGGACTGCTGAGAGCAACCTCAAAGAGAAATCCGTTGCACCATCCCCTGCTGTGGCCGCTCCTATGATGGAAATAGGTCAAGGAAAGGGCAAAATGAGGAAGGCTCCATGTAAGAGCCACCATAAGGGGAAACCCCGTGATGGTTCGTCCTCAAGTGGGACCAAAGCAGGCCCTGCTAAACCCTCTTCCGATCCAAAAGAAGCAGAGTGCTTCTATTGCCACCAAAAGGGCCACTGGAAGCGAAGCTGCCCACAATATCTGTAGGACATAAGAGATGGGAAGATTAAGCCCACCTTTGCAGGTATGTATTCTATTAAATCTAATAACTCGTCATTTTCTACTTCATGGGTTCTTGATACAGGGTGTGGTTACCACATTTGTTCTGATATGCAGGGCCTAAAAAGAAGTAGGGAGATGGAACATGGTAAGATGAACCTGATTATGGGAAACAGAAGATCGTCACCTATGACCAAATTCGGTGTTTATTCTTTAGTGTTAAGTAATGGGTTAGGGATAGATTTAGACAATTGCTGTTATTCTCCAGATATGGCAAGAAACATTATTTCATTTCACAGGTTGTTTAGACAAGGTTTCAGATATTCTTTTGATAATAGTAATGGTTCTATTAATGTTTATTTGAATGGTGTCTTTTATTTCAATGCATCACCTTGTAATGGGATTTATGAATCTATGATGGTTGTTGATAATTTAGGAAATAACGTTTTGAATATTGATTTGTCTACTAGTCTAGACAAAGCATGCTTGTGGCATTGTCGCCTTGGCCATGTCAACAAGAAACGCATAGCCCAACTCCAAAAGGATGGAGTGTTGGAGTCATTCAACCTTAGGGACGATGACACGTGTGAATCTTGTTTAATTGGGAAAATGACTAAGTCACCCTTTACTGGCACTTGTGAAAGGAGTGAGGATTTATTGGATCTCATACACACCGATGTGTGTGGGCCCTTTAGATCCACCACAAAGGATACTTGCCGCTTCTACGTGACTTTTACAGATGATTATAGCAGATATGGATATATCTACATAATCAAGCAAAAGTCGGAAACCTTTGAAAAGTTCAAAGAGTTTAAGAATGAAGTGGAGAATCAGCTGGGCAGGAAAATCAAGATGCTTCGGTCAGACCGAGGAGGAGAGTACCTAAGTCTTGAGTTTCACGACTATCTAAAAGAATGCAGAATCGTTTCGCAATTGACGCCTCCGAGGACGCCACAATTGAATGGTGTGGCTAAGAGACGTAATCGGACCTTGTTAGACATGGTTCGTTCTATGATGAGTCGGACTTCGTTACCAATAGCTTTCTGGGGGTATGCCTTAGAGACTGCCCCCACATACTTAACTTAGTTCCCACCAAGAAGGTTTCCAAGACTCCTCACGAGATGTGGACTGGGAAGGCTCCCTCGTTGGCACATATCAAGGTTTAAGGCTGCGAGGCTTTCGTAAGACGAGAGACTCACGACAAGCTAGAACCTCATAGTGAGAAGTGTTATTTCATCGGCTATCCACATAAGTCTTTTGGCTACCTTTTCTATAGACCGAGTGACAATGTTGTCTTCGTTGCTAGAAGAGGAGTTCTCCAAGAAAGGGAATTGATAAGCCAAGAAGACAGTGGGAGGCAAATTGAACTTGAAGAGATTCAAGATCAAAATGATGAAGGAACCTCTGACACTGGCACTCAACTTGAGGAGGAAACTCCTGTTGAACCTGTTGACGAGTCCTTACCTCTTCGACGTTCCACTAGGGCTAGTGTTCCACCCCAGTTTTATGGTTTTCGTATTACTACTGAAGGGGATACATTTATTAGTGATAGTACACTAGTAAATTTGGATGAACCTAGCAGCTATAAGGAAGCCATGGCAGGCCCAGAGTCTGCGAAATGGAAAGAGGCGATGGACAGCGAGATTCAGTCCATGTACGACAACCAAGTTTGGAATTTGGTTGATAATGTACCGGGTCGTAAGACAGTCAGGTGCAAGTGGATCTTCAAGAAGAAGACGGACATGGATGGGAAAGTGCATACTTATAAAGCGCCATTGGTTGCGAAGGGCTTTACTCAAACTCCCAGAGTTGACTATGATGAGACCTTCTCACCAGTTGCGAAGATAAAGTCTATTAGGGTGATGCTTGCAATAGCTGCATTTCATGATTATGAAATAAGGCAGATGGACGTGAAAACCGCTTTCCTTAATGGACAGTTGGCTGAGGATGTCTACATGAATCAACCAGAGGGTTTTGTCGATGCGAAGCATCCAAATAGAGTATGCAAGCTTGAGAAATCCATTTATGGATTGATACAAGCGTCTCGCAGATGGAATCTTTGTTTTGATGAGAAAGTTAAAGAGTTTGGCTTTCTGCGAAGCGAATATGAATCTTGTGTGTATGTCAAAGCCAGTGGGAGTATAGTGAGCTTCCTCGTATTGTATGTCGATGACATACTGCTCATAGGAAATGATGTCCCAACCTTGCAAGAGGTCAAATCCTGGCTTGGGAAATGTTTCGCTACGAAGGACCTCAGAGAGGCTGCTTATATTCTGGGAATAAGAATAGTAAGAAACAGGGAAAAGAGACTGATAGGACTCAGTCAGGATACATACTTGGATAAGGTACTAAATCGTTTTAGTGTGGAAAATTCCAAGAAAGGGGAGTTGCCAATCCAAAGCAATACCAAGCTGATTAAGACTCAGAGCTCAAGTACAGAGGCAGAGATAGCTTATATGAGCCGAGTACCTTATGCTTCCATAGTAGGCTCTATCATGTACGCTATGACTTGTACTCACCCTGATGTGGCCTTCACTTTGAGCATGGTCAGTAGATATTAAGGGAATCCTGGTAGAGCTCATTGGATTGCAGTTAAGAATATTCTTAAGTACCTTCGGAGGACCAAGGAATGGTTTCTAGTCCTCGGTGGGAGTGATGACTTAAGAATACGAGGGTACAATGACGCTTGTTTTCAGACGGATCGGGATAACTTCCGATCGAAGTCGGGCTAGGTCTTTACCCTAATAGAGGAGCAGTGACTTGGAAAAGTTCCAAGCAAGAGACCGTAGCTGATTCAACGTGCGAATCAGAGTATATTGCGGCGAGCGAAGCGTCAAAGGAGGCTATATGGTTGAAGAACTTCATTGGAGACCTTGGAGTTGTGTCATGCATGAAAGAGCCAATGGAAATTTTCTGTGATAATGAAGGAGCGGTTTCCTTGACCAAGGAACCAAGAGATCATGTCAGATCACGACATATTGACAGAAAATACCATTTTATCAGACATCGGGTAGAAGAGGGACTCCTCGTTGTGAAGAGGGTATCATCAGAAGAAAATCCAGCAGATCCCCTTACGAAGGGACTGAGTAGGGTCAAACACTTGTAGCACGCTAGGAGCATTGGGCTGAAGGATGATATAAGTTTGGATTAGATAGGAAATGTGTAATAGATAGTTTGTACTTAACATTCGATGAATAAATAAAATGTGTTATTTATCAGTAAAGCTACTATCTTGTGTTGGTTATTTATCTATTGTTTCCATTTTGCATATTTTGACTTCCTGAATGATAGGATTATTCAAAAAGGTCCACAGTCAGTCATATTTTGGAAGTAGATATGAATGAAGACTGTCATGAATTGTTTGTAGATTGTCTAAAAGGTTTTAGACATAGCAAAGTTTGCTGCAAAGTTCATGAGTGCTTATGAATATGAGTTGAGCATTGGATTAAACCCCGAGTTTGCTGTATCACTTCGTGTTGTTTTACCTTAAGTGATCACAAAGCGATAACATCATGTAGTCTTCAAACTTAGAGATATGGTTGTTGTTTGCTGGTTGTTATACATTGATAATGTGTAAACGCATCAGTAACTTGATGTTATAAAACACATTATTGTGTGTGATCCACTAGTAAATAATAGATGCATATGAGTCGAAGTTGATCTGTTCCTTTTATTCTATGAGAATAAAAGTGATATATTGGCCACTTGATGATTTGGTTTGACTTATGTGCCGGGCCCGGTCAAAATGAAGTTGATATGTTCAGCTAAATTCTATGTCAAACAAATCGGATATCAAGGAACTACTACTAGACAATAAGCATTGTCAGCATGATATCCAGAAAAGAGGATTATACGATCCCTTATCTAAAGGACAAGTTGATCAGAGTTGACAGCGAAGTATAAGAGCTACGATTGCTAATCGGATTCTGACGTCATATGTGAGATATAGTTACTAGACTTATCCAAGTGGGAGACTGTTGGAATAGTGTCTAAGCCCGTAAATATATTTGGTATGTACTTGACCCGGTTGTGCATGGTCCTTTTGGGTTGCCTTCTCCAAGGCAACTTGACAAGGTAATTTAAGGAGAAAGAGAGAGTATTGTGATTTATTAATATATTATAAGAATAATATATTAAAGGAGAAATCATATTTATTTAATTAGTATTGGTCATAAATTAATTAGGAATTAATTTGGTGATCAAAAGAGATTAATTGAATAAAGGGGTATAAACTGTCAAAGGCCTTATTCCAGAAGGTTCCTTGGGCTGCTTGGTGGCTAAGCTGTCCATTGGGGTTTAGACTGAAACCCTAGTAACCTGTAAGTATAAATATGACCCTAGGGTATTGATTTCGGCTACCACTTGATTCTAAGATATCCCTAGGCCGATTTCTAGCCTCTCTCTCCCTCTCTCATATTTCCTTCTTGCTTGTGGGGTTTGTGAACCATTAGAGGAGTATCATTTGTGACTCTAAGCTCAAAAGAAGAAGAAAGAGGAGATCTAAGCCAACATTTGAAGAGGTAAACATCTAGATCTGATTCTATATGTTATTTTTGTTATTTGTATGCTAGATTAGGGTTTCTAATGATGGGTTTTATCCATAAGAACTTTCCTATGTGCGCATGCAAAACCCTAATGCTTGGATCTAGGCTTTCTAATTAAACATGCTTTGAATCCAAGACTTCTAATGACTATTTAGGTGTAATAACAATATTGAAACAGATCTAGAATCATACCTTTGAGTTCCTTGTTGTTCTTGTTGTCTTGGAGCTTCTAGAGTCACAATTGTCACTCCTCTAATGGCTTACAAACACCAATATCAAGGAAGATGATTTGGGAGAGAGGAAAGGGGAGGAAATCGGCCAGGGTTCTCTTACTTTAGGTGAAGTGCCGATTTCCCTTAGTCATAGGGTCTATTTATACTTGTAGACTCCTTAAGGGTTACAACCTAAACCCTAATTGGATAATCTTTTCTTAAGGCTATCCAAATCCTTTCCAGAGATAACCCCTTGGACGATTTTGAAGCTATCCTAGCTTTTGGAATCCGTCCATTGTATATCTATATGGATTTACAGTCTAAAGTTTAACTATCAAACAATTGACAATTTATACCCTTTTATTTAATTAATCTCTTTAAGTCACCAAATTAATTCCAATTAATTCTATGACTTATATTAATCAAATAACAATATATTATTCTTTATATTATTCCCATAACATATTAATAATATTTACTCTCTCTTAATAAATCATCCTATCAAGTTGCTATGGTGAAGGCAACCCAAAAGGACCATACACAACCGGGTCAAATACTTGCCTAATATAGTTGCAGCCTTAGACACTATTCCAACAGTCTCCCACTTGGATAAGTCTAGTAACTATATGCACAAGTACAATTCGGTTTGCAATCGTAGCTCTCAAAGACGCTGTCAAACTCTGATCTAATCAATCTTGTCCTTTAGATAAGGGATCGTACAGTCCTCTGTTAGATATCATGCTGACAATCCTATGGAATGCTTAGTCAACCATTTAGGTTTCTCGATCTCTGATTTATTCGACATAGAACTTAATCGAACACATCAATTCAGTTCTGACCGGGCCCGACACATAAGTCAAATCAAATCATCGAGTGGCCGAGATATTGCTTTTACCTTCTTAGATAAAAGTTACAGATAAACTTCAACTTATATGCATTTACTTATTCATTAACCAACTATACACAATAATGCGTTTTATAACACCGATTTACTGATGCGTTTTCGCATTATCAATGTACAATTAATTAACAAATAACAAACCATATATCTAGGTTTTAAGACTATATGATATTATCGTCTTGCGATCACCCTTTTATATCATATTCCATAAGGTGATTCCAGCAAGCGCGGGTTTGTTCCAATGCTCAAAACTAGTTCATAAGCACTCATGAACGTTGCAGCAACCCTTTGCTATGTCTAACACCATTTAGACAATCTACACACTAATTCATGACAATCTTCATTCATATCTACTTCCAACATATGAAAGATTGTGGACAATTTGAACAATTCCATTATTCCTAATAAACTCAATTATTCTGGAAGTCAAAACATGCAAAGTGAAACAATAGGTAAACAATTAACATAAGACAGTAACATTACTCATAAATAAAACTCCTTTATTTAATTATCAAATGTTAATTACATTTATCTATTACACGTTTCTAATACTATCTAATCTATGCTAATATCATCCTTCAGCCCAATACTCCTAGCGTGCTGCAAGTGCTTAACCCTACTCAGTCCCTTCGTAAGCGGATCTGCTGGGTTATCTTCTGATGATATCCTCTTCACTACGAGTTGTCCGATGTCTAATGAAGTGATATTTTCTGTCGATATGTCTTGATCTACCATGATCCCTCGGTTCCTTGGTCAAGGCAACCGCTCCTTCGTTATCACAGAAAATCTCCATGGGCTCCTTTATGGCAGGTACAACTCCAAGATCACCGATGAAGTTCTTTAGCCATATTTCCTCCTTCAACACTTCGCTCGCTGCAATGTACTCTGATTCGCACGTTGAATCAGCTACGGTTTCCTGCTTGGAACTCTTCCATGTCACTGCTCCTTCATTTAGGGTAAAGACCCAGCCCGACTGCGAACGGTAGTTGTCCCTGTCGGTCTGAAAATTGGCGTCACTATACCCTCGCACCTTCAAGTCTTCACTCCCTCCGAGGACTAAGAACCATTCCTTCATCCTCCGAAGGTACTTAAGGATATTCTTCACCGCAATCCAATGTGCTCTGCCAGGATTCCCTTGATATCTGCTAACCATACTCAAAGCGAAGGCTACATCAGGGCGAGTACAAGTCATAGCGTACATGATTGAGCCAACTGCGGAAGCGTATGGTACTCAGCTCATTTCTGCTATCTCAGCTTCGGTACTCGGACTTTGAGTCTTACTCAACTTGGCATTACTTTGTATCGGTAATTCTCCCTTCTTCGAGTTTTCCATACTAAATCGTTTTAGTACTTTATCCAAGTAAGTATTCTGACTAAGTCCAATTAGTCTCTTACTTCTTTCTCTTACTATCCTTATTCCCAAAATGTAGGAAGCCTTTTTGAGGTCCTTCATAGCGAAGCACTTCCCGAGCCAGGACTTAACCTCCTGCAGAGTCAGGATGTCGTTTCCTATGAGTAATATGTCATCAACATATAGAACGAGGAAGCTAACTATACTCCCACTGGCTTTGACATATACACATGATTTGTCTTCGCTTCGTACAAATCCAAACTCTTTGACTTTCTCATCGAAGCAAAGATTCCATCTGCGAGACGCTTACTTAAGTCCATAAATGGACTTCTCAAGCTTACACACTCTATTTGGATGCTTCGGATCCACAAACCCCTCTGGCTGAGCCATGTAAACATCCTCAGCCAACTTTCCATTAAGGAAAGAGGTCTTGACATCCATTTGCCAAATCTCATAATTATGAAATGCGGCAATTGCTAGCATCACTCCAATAGATTTTATCTTCACAACTGGTGAGAAGGTCTCATCATAGTCAACTCCGGGAGTTTGAGTAAAGCCCTTCGCGACCAATCGTGCTTTATATGTGTGTACGTTTCCATCCACGTCGGTCTTCTTCTTGAAGATCCATTTGCACCCAACGGTCTTACGTCCGGGCACATAATCAACCAAATTCCAAACTTGGTTGTCATACATGGATTGGATCTCGCTATCCATGGCCTCTTTCCACTTTGCAGATTCTGGGCCTGCCATGGCTTCCTTATAGCTATTAGGTTCATCAAGATTTATTAGTGTACCATCACTAATATACGTGTCCCCTTCGGTAGTAATATGAAAACCATAAAACTGGGGATGAACTCTAAATCTATCGGAATGTCTAAGAGATAAGGAATCGTCAATAGGTTCAACCGGAGTTTCCTCCTTGGGTTGAGTGCCAGCGGTAGAGGTTCCTTCATCTATCGACTCTTGAATCTCTTCAAGCTTGATTTGCCTCCCACTGTCTCCTTGGCCTATGAGCTATCGCTCTCGGAAAACTCCTCTCCTCGCAACAAAGACAACATTGTCCTTCGGTCTATAGAAGAGATATCCAAAGGATGTCTGCGGGTAGCCGATGAAAATACATCGCTCACTACGAGGTTCAAGCTTGTCGTGAGTATCTAGTCTTATGAAAGCCTCGCAACCCCAAACCTTGATATGTGCCAACGAGGGAGCTTTCCCTGTCCACATCTCGTGAGGTGTTTTGGCAACCTTCTTAGTAGGGACTCGGTTAAGGATATGGGCGGCAGTCTCTAAGGCATACCCCCAAAAAGAGATAGGTAGTGAAGCACGACTCATCATAGAGCGAACCATATCCAATAATGTTCGATTACGCCTTTGTGCCACACCATTCAACTGCGGTGTCCTAGGAGGCGTCAATTGTGAAACTATTCCACACTCCTTGAGATAATCGTGGAATTCAAGACTTAGGTACTCTCCTCCTCGATCGGATCAAAGCATCTTGATTTTCCTGCCCAATTGATTATCCACTTCATTCTTGAACTCTTTGAACTTTTCAAAGGTTTCTGACTTTTGCTAGATTAAATAGATATACCCATATCTACTATAATCATCGGTAAAGGTCACGTAGAAGCGATTTCCATCCTTTGTGGTTGATCTAAACGGTCCACATACATCGGTATGTATTAGGTCCAATAGACCCTCACCCTTTTCACACGTACTCGTGAAGGGTGATTTAGTCATCTTTCCAAGTAAACAAGACTCGCATGTGTCATCTTCCCTAAGGTCGAATGACTCCAACACTCCATCCTTTTGGAGTTGGGCTATGCGCTTCTTGTTGACATGTCTAAGACGACAATGCCACAAGGATGCTTTATCCATACTAGTGGAAGAATCTATGTTCAAAACATCATTTCCTAAGTTATCAACAATCATAACAGTTTCATAAATTCCATTGCATGGTATAGCTTCAAAGTAAAAGACACCATTTAGATAAGCTAAAATAGAACCATTCTCATTATTAAAAGAAAATCTAAAACCTTGTCTATATAAACCATGAAATGAAATGATGTTTCTAGCCATTTATGGCGAATAGCAACAATTGTTCAAATCTAAACACAAATTATTCCTAAGCACTAAAGAATACACTCCAATCTTGGTCACAGGCAACGATCTTCTGTTCCCCATGATTAGATTGATTCTTCCTTGCTCCACATCCCTACTTCTTCTTAGTCCCTGCACATTAGATCAAATGTGGTAACCACAACCGGTATCAAGAACCCAAGAAATAGCATGATTAGAATCGTTAGATTTAATTGTGTATATACCTGCGAAAGATGGCTTGATCTTTCCTTCCTTGATGGCTTGCAGGTACTCTGGGCAGCTTCTCTTCCAATGTCCTATCTTGTGGCAGTGGTGGCACTCTGCCTCCTTCGGGTTAGGGCAGGGCTTAGCGGGATCAACTTTGGTTCCACTAGAAGAGGCACCATCTCGGGTTTCAACCTTGCGATAGTTCTTAGACGAAGCCTTCCTCTTCTTTCCCTTTCCTTGACAATAGGCAAGACAGGAGCAGCAGGCGGATTGGGAGTTGGTGCAACAGAATTGTCTTTGAAGTTGCTCTCAGCGACCCTCAAGAGACCTTGGAGTTTGCTTAGGGTGACCTCCTCTTTGTTCATGTGGTAGGTCATCCTAAATTGATTGTACATCAGAGGCAAAGAGTGAAGCACCATGTCGATCGCCAAGTCTTCTCCAAAGTCAACATTTAACTTGCGAAGGCGGTCGACATACCTTTGCATCTTTTGCAGGTGCACAGTAAGAGATTCTCCATGACCCATCTTAGCGGAAATCATGTTGTGAAAATCTCATAACGCTCTTGTCTCGCGTTCTGGTGGTATCTCTCCAATAAGTCTTGATGCATCTCGTACGGGTACATGTCCTCGTAGGACTTTTGGAATTCGGAGTTCATGGTGGCAATCATGATGCAATGTACCTTCGTTGCATCTCGCTCATGAGTTTCAAAAGCGGTGATTTCAGCCGGAGTAGCGATTTCAGGGTTGATCTTCTCGAGCTTCTCATCGAGGACATACTCCTTATCCTCATAGAGAGCAATGGTGCGAATGTATCTTATCCATTCGCTAAAGTTCGTTCCATCGAAGGTGACCTTTTGGCAAAGGCTCATCAACGTGAAAGAACTAGCAGCAACGTTGTTTAAGTTCGACATCTTTAAAAGAAAAGGACAAAGATAGATTAGAATAAGAATCCCTAATTATCACCCAATAAGAAAAATTAGGTCTAGGATCCAACAATAACATTTACATACTAGAAAAGAGATGCCGTAATCTAACATGCAAATAAATTGAAGGTAAGTGAATGACGATTCACTAATTCTCCACTACATAACCTAACTATTAGTCCTAAATGTTTTTTTTTGAGAATTCCTAGGTTCGGATGAGATTCATTGAAACTATTCAATGGCATGTTTAAATCTCGATATGCCCCTCTAGTTTGTGACTGGGATACCGAGGATTACAAAGCGGGTGTGAATTACCATGCAAATTCACATGGTACCTTCATTGTAACGATCACCTATTCGATGTGCCGGTAAACCACACACGCTCCATCGAACTATGATAAAAAATGAATCACCCTTTGCCACCTTTGCTTAGAACCAATTAGTGTGCCGGTAAACCACACACGCTCCACTAACTTCTTAGCAAGGGTGCAAAGTGTAATTTCATGGGATTGCATCAATTCACTTTTCCTAAAGTAACTAAGATTGGGAAATTTTAAAATATGTGTAGTTACTTTCTATTACTTGTTATACTTTTAATGAGAGGATGAGGTTGCCCTATCCTACCCGTTCGGCTAACGACCCTCCACCAATCAAGCAAGCGGTGGGTGTGAGTGTACACCCATTAAGCACCATTTTATAGGCCGCAACCTTATACCCACCTTATAGATCGGCTTCGTGAATGAGGCCTACTAACGGTAAGACTAGCATTTAGTTATACATACATACATATATATATATATATATATATATATATATATATATATATATATATATATATATATATATTATTCTAGTAATATAATATTAGTATAGGGTTGTATTTTAAACCTTTTAAAATCTAGGGTTTGAAATTTAAATTGTCTAAATTAAAACTTTTAATCACAAAATATAAATTTCAAAACTTGAGGGCAAGTTTTAAACATTTAAAACATGGAGGATCAAATAACAAATAATTCCAATTAACAATTAATATCCTAATTATGTATATTTGATTTTATTCAAGATTTATTTTTGAGATAATTACCAAAATAATCAAAATAATTAATTAATTATCATATAAGGAAATTAAATATTTTATTAGTTGATAAATATCTTTAATTAGATCAAGATAATAGTCATATATATATCAAAAAATCGGATTTGGGTTGATCTAATATGATTAAGGTAAGTTTCCATAAGATAATTATGAAGAAATCCCGAATCTGGCCATTCCTGATGCTTTGACTCGCCGAGTGCACAAAGGGACTCGCCGAGTCAGGCCAACTCGCCGAGTCCACTTTGGAACTCACCGTGTCCATGACTTAGAAACACAAAAAACGAATTTTGCAGTTATGTTTCATAAAATTAAGCAACAATTTAATGAAAACCAAGCTAGGCTCTGATACCACTGATGGGGTTTAGCCATAAGAACTTTCCTATGTACGCATGCAAAACCCTAATGCCTAGATCTAGGCTTTCTAATTAAACATGCTTTGAATCCAAGACTTCTAATGACTATTTAGGTGTAATAACAATATTGAAACAGATCTAGAATCATACCTTTGAATTCCTTGTTGTTCTTGTTGTCTTGGAGCTTCTAGAGTCACAATTGTCACTCCTCTAATGGCTTACAAACACCAATAGCAAGGAAGATGATTTTGGGAGAGAGGAGAGGGGAGGAAATCGGCCAGGGTTCTCTTACTTTAGGTGAAGTGCCGATTTCCCTTAGTCATAGGGTCTATTTATACTTGTAGACTCCTTAAGGGTTACAACCTAAACCCTAATTGGATAATCTTCTCTTAAGGCTATCCAAATCCTTTCCATAGATAACCCCTTGGACGATTTTGAAGCTAACCTAGCTTCTAGAATCCGTCCATTGTATATCTATATGGATTTACAGTCTAAAGTTTAACTATCAAACAGTTGATAGTTTATACCCTTTTATTTAATTAATCTCTTTAAGTCACCAAATTAATTCCAATTAATTCTATGACTTATATTAATCAAATAACAATATTATTCTTTATATTATTCGCATAACATATTAATAATATTTACTCTCTCTTAATAAATCATCCTATCAAGTTGTTATGGTGAAGGCAACCCAAAAGGACCATACACAACCGGGTCAAATACTTGCCTAATATAGTTGCAGCCTTAGACACTATTCCAACATCTAAGTCTTGGAATCAAAGCATGTCCAATAGAGAAACCTAGATCCAAGCATTAGGGTTTGTATGAGCACATAGGAATGCTTCTTATGCATAAAACCCATCAAGGTTGTGGTTTGTTATCGGGAATTTTAGGTGGTAACTGTTCATTAACTAGTGTAGTTAATTGCCCAAGTTGAGCCTCAATGTTTTTGATGGACGCTTGATGATTTCTCACGGTGGCATCAACTGCATCGTGTCATTTTTTAGAAGCCTCCATGAACCTATTAAGTATTGACTCTAAGTCCACCTTCTTCTCAGGTTGTGGTTGTTCTCTTTGGTAAAAGCCTTGTCCAGTTTACCTATAATTTTCTTGATTTTGCTTCTTGTACTCTTCATACGGTAACCATTCTTTCTTTGGCCTTCTCCAGTCTTCATTAAATTGGTCTCCACTAGAATAACAAATTTGAGCTTTTCTATTCCCATTTTCATCTAAATGCCAATCCTTGGTTAAATCCACCATTATATTTTTCACAACCTACACGTATCGCGTCTATGGATTGTGCTGTCTTCATAATTCTTCCATCCATGTATTTAACATTGCCAAAACTATTGCCATGTCTTGTGAAGCACCATTTCCGATACCCTTTTCTCCGTCTTGTCGAGGGTTGTGGTATTCCCTTGAATTCTTGGATAATTCTTCGTTTAACTCCTTAATTCAGCGGGATTCTTCTTTGTTAATGGTCCTTGAGAATCAAGGAGTTGCTTTCTCATCACGTTTACCCCATCAGAAAAGATCAAGACTTCTTATTGCACATTAAGATCATTTTGGGGACAATTTCTTAGCAACCGAATGTATCGTTCCCATGCTTCATACAATGATTCCCCCGCTTGTTGTTCAAAATTGGCTATGACCTTATTAATTTTAGAAACCTTTGATGGTCGGCAAAACTTTTGGAGGAATTATTCACGCATTTGTGCCCTTATGGCGATTTCACTGGGTGGGATTGCCTTCAACCAATATTTAGCTGCTCCTTTGAACGTAACTAGAAGCATTCATAACAACACTGTTTCTCGTGGGACATTTGGAATTTTGAAATAAGTAGCGATGTCATTGACTTCATCAAGGTGTTTGTATGAATCTTCATGATCTTTCCTGTAGAACTTAATATCCTATAGTACAAAAAGAATGTGTCCCTTGTGCTCAATGTTGGTGGTGGCGGGAATTGTTGGTTGCACAAGGCCCGAACCGGTGACCTCACGAATTCACTTCTTGTATGCCTTCATAGACATGTCCACAATGTTTGCCATCTCATATTTTTCTTGCTTTTAGGTTCGCTGTCTTCTTTTTCTAATTTTGTTTTGGGCTCGTAACCAGATTCGTTTTTGTTAGGAGTCTTCTCAAAGCTCTTGAACTTGATTTCTTTTACAGGCTTGTTGCTTGATTCTACAATGTGTTTGTTCTTCTCTCTATGAAATGTTGACTCGGGATCTTCAAATGGTGGTGTCAATGGTGTCCTTGATCCACGGGTCATATACTACTGAAAAACATAAAAACTAACTAAAACTAGATAATAAAAACCTATTGTTCGATTATCACGACGTGGTAATTATTGCCACCTCGTGGTAAATTAAATAGAGAAAACCAACATGTAAAAACAAAATAATTGTTAAATTTCCAAGCTCACATCTTCAGACTTGACTGCTCACATCGTGAGTTCAGTGTTTCAGGCAAAATTAATTTTTGCAAAAAAATAAATTTTTGCGGTTTTTACCCCACAAAAAGGATCGATTAACTTAAAGCACTTAAACTAATAACTGAAATAGCCGCTCCCCAGCAACGACACCAAAAAACTTGGTACGTAAATTTATATACTAGTTTAAACCAACTAATTTAACGAACTATTACGATTAAGACAGTGGACCTAATCCAAAATAGAATAGCACGAATAGTCGTATATCGAACACACGGAACGAATTCAGTATATTAAAATAATTACTAAAAATTAATCTAAATCAAATGATAATTAAAAGGGTGTTTTATATAATTTTGCAAGTTCAAATTAACTTAAAACTAACAAACAAATAACTAAGAACGACTGTTATTGATATTAAAAACACTGTCGTTTAGTTTCAAATCCACATTTTTTCTTACGATTAGCTCTTATTTATGGGTTAATAAAGTTGGTTACCAATTTATTTGTAATTATAAATCTCAATCCGATCTACTAATATTTTGACCAATTCATGAACAACTATATACCGGTCATACATAAGCCAACACAAAGTTAATTATTAATGATGATTGGGCTATGTAAGATATCTAAACACAATTATGATCAAATTATGTTCTCCAACACATCTAATGTCATTACCTTTATCGCTTAATCTAAGATGTGGTTAATCCTATCTTAACTTGAATGGTCATAAACTACACTTAACTTGAATCAATGCAACAAAGATGCAAACTTTAACATGCTAGGTAATGATAATCAAACACATGCATAAACCTAATTCATATAATCCATAAAATAAGAAACTAACTCATAGTATTAGGTTCCATCTACACTAAACTAAACTCTACTAATTTAGCTACTCAAGGCATAAAATAAGCACATTAAATCAATAGAATTCGACATGATTTAATTAATGCAAACCGAATGTTATTTATGATCTTCTAAACTTCAATCTCGAATCGTTCTCTCTCCCAAGAGTTGTTTTTCGCTCTCCTTTGACTTTTGAATCTAGCTCCAAAAAATCAGATCCAACCTCCAAAATCGAATGAGAAAAGGAGTATATATAGTTTCCAAAATTCATTCCTCACATCGTGAGAATAGGAGTCTCACGTCGTGAGCATGGTGTGATCCGTATCTCTCAAGGAAATTGGCTTACACGTAATGATCTTCTAGAATCACGCTCCTCACATCATGAGATTGTAATGTTCACATCGTGAGTATGGTCTTTTGCTGGAATCTTCTTATTTTAAACTATGTTAAGCTCCCGTTTTAGCTCTAGTCCTTCCAAGCTCCAATATTTGTCACTTCTGGTCCTTATTCTTCAAGAGTGTCTTATTTGGCTTCAAAATATAATTTAATTCAATAAGTATCAAATAACTTTGTAATCAACCAATATATTACTTAAAATGTATTAAAATAATGCCTAAATAAATATATTGATATGGCAATATCAACAGGCCATGCAAGGCTGCCAGCCTCAAGTAATATGAAATAGCTATGTTGAATTAATTAGACAGGTGCGGAACTGAAATTAATTAGGAGATAAAAATAAACTATATGCAGTTGCATCCATCAATAACACCAATTATGGAAAAGTGATGTATTGAATGGGGTTGCAGAATTTAAAGAACATGAACATATGTGTTTGTTTGATGCTAATGACGTATGTGCTCTCTTGGCTCCAGAAAAAGAAGAATGCATTAGTCAATCAAAAAGACGATTACCTAAAATTAAGTAATTAGAGACGAATTTTTTAGCCACATGATATTGGTCAAATTACAAATAGACAAGATTTTATTTGTGCTTCAATGATCAAAAAAAGTTAAAAAAATAGCCTTGTTGCATAACGGTGTTAAAGAAGCATCAATTGACCACATGTGTTCCAAACAAAAAACAAAGTTGATATCTGATGATGCATATCTAATTTATCTTGAAAAACTTGACCAGTTAAATAATCCAAGAGAGTATATATGAGCTTTATTTGACCATGTCTATACTCTATACAAACCCAAATCAAAAAATTGATCAAATTCATATCGAAGTCATCATACATAAAAGTGGATGGAAACACTTAATGATCCATACCCATAAAGGAACGAATCAATAGGTAACCTAGAATGGAATTCTTAAACCTTCCAAAGATTTTTTTCCTCGTTGACAGAGGAGAAGAAAGCTGACAATAGAGGGTTTAGTAAGGGAGAGAGATGTCTTATAGGAGATTGAGGAATTTTCGATATCAATATTGAATGTCTGAATATTACCTCCTCCACCAGTCCCCCATTCACAATACCCATTAATTTCCTGATAAGGTTCTGTGTAAACAATTTAGTTTAATTAATGAAGTCAACTTTAAAGGGAAATAATAATAATTCAACACAAAAGATTCAATCATTTATACTAATCCAGTAACATTATCATGCTCAATTAGCATAACAAAGTAAGAATAGCTAAAACTGGCAGATATAAAATTTTATATAATTGTCAGTGAATTAGAAAGTAAAGAAAATTACCAAGCATTAGAACTTACTTGGCGCTCGGATGAGAAAACCATAAAAAATTCTGTAAAAATAAAATCAGTAAATCTATTGCCTATAGACGCACACAAAATAAGCACAGGGGAATGTAATATATATATGAAATTTGGCGGGTTTGAATTTTTTATTTACTACTAGGGTTAGATATAAGGAAACGCATGAAGTAAATATTAGGTAAATTCACATATTCAATGAATGAAGACATGAAAGTGTAATTTATATACTGAATAATCTCAAGAATGGTTTTAAAAGAATCAAGATATGAGATACATGCCAATTCGATCAAATTTGCACACTCACTATGAATTACGTCTCATCCATACACGCAAAATATCAAATAATAAAAATGCATTCACTAAAAGAAGCAAACGATGGGTCATCATAGGATTTTTATTTGACAGAAAGGGGTAGAAGGCGAAGAAACCCTAGATATGGGTGGTTTAAAGAGGAAAGAGACGTAGCAGCATCTATGATTATGGTGTAAGAACACCCCCCTAATCAAGCTAACAATTCTTCACCAATGGTTGTTAAATTAAGCAATAGAGAGGAAGAAAGAGAAAGAATGTGTAGTGAAAAGATAACTAAATGGGGATTGGCTGAGGAGGCATATATGGGATCGTAGGAGGGGAAAATGCACATAGAGATTTTAATAGGTCTTCAAGATGATTAAGGGATCATTACGTGAGATAGGGCAAGATATAGGCAGACATGTAAGAAAAAACCGACCATACTTGAATTAATATACTAAAACAATAAGGAAACACCAATATTTATGGATAAATGGAACAATACATCAAACATTTGTAACAGTCTCTTTTTTAAGCATGGGAAGATTGTACATATTGTTTAAGAACCTATACCTCTTAAAATTCTTGAAAAGATCAATATGCTTCATAGAACAGTATATATATATATATATATATATATATATATATATATATATATATATATATATATATATATATATATATATATATAATAGTGTTTTAGATAAACATCATAGATTCATCACATTAAACCTACTAAACATCTTGTTTATTTATGGAAAATCTTCAATAAATTCCTAATATTTGGGTCACTTTACGGTTTAGTTCAAAATTAAATTTTGTTTAAAAAAAAGAAAGAATATCAACTAAAACTTTAAAATAACCCTTCATAGTTGGTTTCACATATTTAGTTGGCATCTCGTCTTTTTTTTTTGTTAATTGATCTAAATTTTGGGGTTTTCATTAATTGTTCAAAAATTTTGGGCTTTTTCATTACTTTTTATCAATAACCAAAATATTTGGAATTTTCTAAAGATTACCCATCTTCTTTCTTGTTCTCTTTCTAGGCTTTGCGTGTGTTTTCGTCATCGTCGTTGAATCCAACAAAAAAAAATCTCACTCATAAGCATCGTTACCTCCATAGATTTTCCAAAATCATCCATTCACAACTCTACGATCATCTTGCAATCTCCAAATGAAAAAAGGAAAAAATCCTTACCGATCACGTGGATGTCCATATTACCTAACCATTACATGAATCATGGTTCCAACAATTGAATGTTCCTATTACGTAACCATGAATCGAACCATGGTTCAAACCCATACACTAATGACATTGGACACAGTGATATTAGCAACATAAGATGAATCCTACATTGTTCAACCACTAATACCTTGGCTCAAGTCTTACTTGAATCTAATTTCCTAACAAAAGCGCTTGAAAAACATGAAGAATGAACCATCCAACTTAAAAACTCAACATGGGGAAATAATCAACTCATTATTATGTACTGAAAACCATGAAGAATGTCAACTCTAATTGTAAAAAAAGTCAACGAGTTATCCATCATAAACTATTATATTATTAATTTGGTATATCTATGAGTTATCAATCAATAAGATTGTGTTATGATCTTTGTCAAAAAGTTTATCATTTATCGGTTTTTTTCTTCCTAAAAACTAAAGCATTCAAGAAGCCCTAAATAGACTAAAATGTAATAATAACAACCGCCTACAAGTATTTCTTGGTGTATTATTATTATTCGAATGATATACCCAAGAAAGTCCATTATGTACTATAGCATACAATAGGATATAAAACCCTACCAATGACCAACCTAATGATAAATGGAAGAAATCAAGTTACACTCATAATCAATGAACAATTTCAATAGACTCTCGATGCATATTATAAATCATACACAAAATTGTGTTGACATCAATTGCAATTGTGCCACAACTGCTAGGGAATAAATTTTGAGGTGGTGTGGTATCCCAACTGGACAATTTTCTGGAATTACAGATTTCATTGGCTATGCTACAAAGTGAGGCAATTACCTGAGAAAACGCAAGATTATTACTTCCATCTTATACTATGTTGGTGAATGATTCCACTAATTGTATTTAAGTGTAATGTATTGACGTGTTGGCTAAAATCTATGTTGATGAATATTAGACAAGTAAGGAAGGTGCGGAGAGCACACTTGTTTAAGTTTATTTAATATTCAAAGTAGATTGTCATTTAGGGGCGAATCCCCAAAACGAATGAGGGTCTTGGGGCAGCGTCCCTGGGAGCGGGGTCCAAGGGGAAAAGCGCCTGGCTGGGGTGGAGAATTGACTTTTAAAAATGCATCAGAAATTTGTTTTTTCAGAGAATTAACCTTTGGTTTGACCCTTATCCAAAGCAGAAAGTTCAAAGAATCCTAAGATGAATAATGGAAAAAGGGAGTTTAAAGGAAAGGATGACAAGTCTTCCAACAAGAAGGCTAATGTGGTTTGTTGGAATTGTAATAAATCTGGTCAGTTCAAGAAAGATTGTCATTTTCGGAAAGTAAACAAGGATGGTGTTAAACTAATTGGATCTAAGGATCCAGAAAAGCAACAAGGTCCGATTTCAGTTTTCATGTATAATTCTGAATATGTTTAGAAATATATTTATGTGATTTTTCTGAAGCATTTTATGTGCAGGATGATGATGTTGCATGGTGGGTTGATTCTGGAGCAACAAGTCATATATGTAAAGATAGTCGTTGGTTCAGTGAATGTCAACCAATTGAAGATGGATCTGAGGTGAAAATGGGAAACTTTACAACAAAACCAATCAAGGGTTTAGGATCTGTTTTATTTATTTTACTTCTAGAGAGTTTTTGTGTCTAAACAATGTTTTAAATGTATTGGGGATTCGGAAGAATCTTGTTTCTGAAATTGTTTTAAATAATTCGAGTTACTAACAAGTATTAGAAAGTGATAAATATATCTTGTCAAGACATGGTTCTTTTATGGGTTTTTGATATGTATGTAATGGAATGATTATGATTTATATTAATTATCCTAGTTATGATAATTCTATTTGCATAGCTTCTTCTAGTACTAGAAGTAATTTTAATAAATCTGATTTATGGCATGCTAGAATAGGACCCATTCATTACAAGAGATTAAAAGACATGTAAAAATGAATTTAATTCTTGCTTTTGATATAAACAATGAAAAATGTAAAGCATGCATGTTAACTAAGATCAAAAGACAAACTTTCAAACATGTTGTTCGGGAAAGCAAGGTGTTTGAACTTATACATAGTGATTTACGTGATTTCTATGCAACACCTTCCCATCGAAACAAAAAGTATGTTGTTACTTTTATTGATGATCCATCTAGATATTGTTATGTCTTTTGGCTACATTCAAAAGATGAAGCTCTTGATAAATTTAAGATTTCTAAACAAGAGGCCGAACTTCATAAATATGAATTAATAAAAGTTTTATGTACTGATAGAGGTGGTGAGTAATATGATCCGGTTTATGTTGAATCAACTGGTATAATACATCTAACCATAACTCCTTATACACCACAACAAAATGGTGTATCTGAAAGGAAAAATAATACTTTGAAAGAAATGATTAATTTAATGTTTTCTTATTCATGTTTAAGTGAAGGTTTATGGGGTGAGGCTATGTTAACTACATGTTATATTTTGAATAGAACTCCAAACAAAAGGAGTAAGAATACTCGTTATGAACTATGGTGTAAAAAGGTACCAAATTTGAGTTATCTAAAAGTTTGGGGTTGTTGAGCAATTATGAGGCTCACTGAACCCAAAAGAAAATATTGGATCAAAGAGGTATACATTGTATCTTCATTGGATATGCTTAGGGGTGTTCTTTTGGATGGATCAGTTTGATCCGATCCAATCAAGTGAATCCAAATTGATTTCGGTTTTCAAAACATGGATCCGAATAGTCCAAACTATATTCAAATCCGATTCGATTACAATTCAGTTGGAACCGTTTTTATAATTCGGTTTTCAAGAACCAAAATATTTTAAAACGACATATAATTATAATATTATCCAACTTTACACAATAAACAAAAATAAATTATTTAGTTGTGATTTGAAATTTATAAACAACTACTAAGAAGATATATTATAGTTAAATATTTTATAGATAGACAACTTTTGAGAGAAAATGCATAGTAATGTTTTTTTATTGGGTGAAACATTTTGAACCTATTTGAAAAAATAAATTACAAAATTAATAAATAACTATATATATATATATATATATATATATATATATTATAAATAAATAAATAATAAATATTTATTCGGTTTTTCTGGACTATTCGGTTCTTATTTTATAAAGCAAAACCAATCCGAAATCCAAAATAATAATTCGGTTTTGTTGAAAACCAATCCAAAAATCCGAATATCCGAACCAAATAGTCCAATCCAAATTGTCCAATTGGACAATTCGGTTTATCCAATTAGTGAACAGCCCTAGATATGCTAAGGATTCCAAAGGTTATAGATTCTACGTTATAGAATCTAATGACTCTGTTTTAGTGAGCACTGTTATAAAGTTAAGACATGCTATCTTTGATGAAGAAAGATTTACATCTATTCCTAGACCAAGGGTGATATGTAATATTACTACACCTATTAGTTTTACCAACTATCTAACGAACTATTAAGATTTAAGGCAGTGTACCTTCTCGCAAATAATATAGGACTAACAGTCAAGTATCGAACATAGGGAACGGATTTAATTATCAAATTTAATTACTAAAAATTAACCTAAAAACAAGCAAAAGTTAAAATGGTTTTTATTTGATTTTGCAAGCTCAGACAAGCATAAATTCTTAACTAACAATTTTAATCAATTACTAAAAATACTTCCATTTAGTTCGAATCCACTTCTCCTCTATGGTTAGCTACTAATTACGGATTATTAAATTTCGTTATAAAATATTATGTTATTAGAAATTCAAGTCCAAATTTACTAATGTTTTCACTGATTCATGTAAAACTGTGCATGGTCATACACTATCAAACACATAATCGGTTATAAGATATAGATAAGCTAGGTAATATTGATCTAAATTGTCACAACTAGGAATTCTAATGCTTCTGAAAACATTAACAATGATAACATTAGTAACTAAAACTTGAAAGTGTGCATGATTTTTGTTCAATGACACCAAAATTTCATCAAACACTCTATACAAACATTCAAATAGTCAACAAAAGATTGGAAACCCTAGAAATCCTAGTTTAAGTCCAATATGGACTTGGATTTCCTTATTGGGTCTAATGGACCAATAAGCTTCCGATATGACTATTTTGGGCTTAGAACTCTTAAATGGGCTCTAATTGGACCCACTCTCATGAGACTTAACCTTTTTGGGCCTTATAAGTCTAAAATGGACTAGTTTACCTTTAATGGGCCTTGTTGGGCCATGACAAATCCGATTAGCCTTAACGGACTCAAATCCATTCTTTTATGAAAGATTTGGGTCGTGAACTACTTTAAAGGCCCAATTGACCGAAAACCATCAAATTGGGCCTCATATTATGGGACTCAACCACAAAAGGCCCAAGCCATTCTCTTCCTTCTCTCTCTCTCTCTCTCTCTCTCTCTCTCTCTCTCTCGGCCCAAGTAGAAAAAAAGGGAAAAGATGTAAAAAGGGGGCGGTTTGACTTTGGGAGTGCCACCTCCTTATTACACCCCATATCTCCATGCATGGACCAGGATGCATCCATAAGGGTCATTTCACTTCTCTCTCTCTCCTGTCTCTTCTTCCTCTCGGCCGAGAACCACCAAACACATACACATCTTCAAACTTTAATCTTAAACACTCTCAAGCACATCCTCTTCTCTATCCAAATTTTCAAGATCTTGGAAAATTTCAAGGAGGGTCTTCCATAAGAATCATCATCTTTAGTTAGTTGTTGTTTAGATCCATAACCTAGTTTCTTTATTTTATCAAAACCTCTTCCTAACTCATACAATTTTTGTGATCTACTCCTTAGAAGCTTCTCAAATTCGAAATCAACTCTAGGAGGCTTGCTAGGACCAAAAATCTTCTTCACATCTTCTTCAAAACTAAAAGAACTAAGCAAGGTGAGTTTATACCCCCTTGTTATCGGTTTTTACTTGTTTTTGGGGGGAGAATACAAATATTATGTGATGATCTATGCCTGTTTGCATGCTATATGTGAATTCTTTAGTTTCTGGTTGTGATAATATGAAATATTTGTTATATTTCGAGATCTATAACAAAAAGGTTGAAAGAATCATGAACAAAAACTTAATAAACAAACATACATCATAGATCTAAGGGTTCTTAAGTTAAAAAAAGTGAAAAACAAAACCAAAGAACCTTACAAGTGTCATTTTTGCAAAAATAACAAATATTGGGTGTAAATTGTTAATTTTGGGTTGTCTGGGGTTATAAGTTGTTTATTAGTATAAAAACTGATTTTTATGAAAACAATACTTTTCAAAGGGTCAAAAACATAAAATTTGGCATATTGGGCTTTAAATTGGGCCTCACGAGTTTTTGGGCCCAAGGTTGCAAAAAATAATGAAATCTTGATGGGCTGAAATGGAAAACTTAACAAAGTGTGAATCTAAAACGTAAATAAACTTTTTCAAGGATTGAAAATGAATTTATTACTAAATTGGACTAACAATGCAAAGTTTTTGATTTTGATGTCAAAATTGTAAAACTTACGGAAATTAGGCCAAAAATGTAGCTTTTTGAAAATAAAGGCTGCAAATGACAAATGCAATAGTTTTGGACCGAAATTACTATTCAAATAAAGTTTGGGTGGAAAATGTCAATAAAAATGGTTTAAGGACCAAAAATGTCAATTTTCATAAAAAGGGACTAAAACTGCCATTTTTATCTAAAAAAAGAGGGCGACAATGGTTAATCTAAATGTTTTTGGGCCAACTATACGATTATAAATTTTTGGGTTAAAAATATCAAGTTTATAACGCATGGTTTTAATATATATATATATATATATATATATATATATATATATATATATATATATATATATATATACATATATATATATATATATATATATATATATATATATATATATATATATATATATATATATATATATATATATATATATATATATATATATATATATAACGAAAACTTCGTTATAAATCAACCGTCAAAATATTTCGTTATTGCGGATAAACATTTAGCATACCATGAATACCAACAATACGAACTTAAACTCGATAAAACATAAGCGATTCAAAAGGTTGGGCTCGAATACCTTCAATACGTGTTATTGGGCCTTTGTGGCCTAATATCATGATTATTGGGCCCAATATATTCACCCATGTTTATTGGGCCTCCTGTGACCCAATTACATGCCTAAGGGACCCTCAATGGCTTTTACATGCTATTGGGCCTTAGTGGGCCATTTGCATTGCTAGTAAGGTCCAAATCAAACATATTCGTGATGGGCTAACGTGCCTGTCTGATACTCGATAGCCTATATTAATATACATGAATAGTGGGCCTCATCTGCCCTCTTATCTTCATGTGTTAGGCTTATCCGTTTTATTCAAGTAAACATAAATTAGGTTGTTAAACAAGATTATTGAATTTCTGTTGGATTTAGTGGGAAATAACGGGTGACACTAATAAGTGTCGGTCATAGTCTGTAGTTATAACCATAGTCTCCTAGAGGGAGAGAGGGAGTTTGTGTATAGATCTATACGGGGGTGACTCCCCCACACCTGAGTTGTTCGTTACAGTTAAACTCGGTCAGTCTAGGGTGACAAAATCTTAATTCAATTCCGGTATTCGCTAGAATGCCAAGACAGACAAACTAGTCATTATTATGTATGGTTATAACGACTCACATAGATATCCAAAACTATCTAAGTAATCATGAGAAAGCATATTCCTTCGTTGTGATGATAAAATAATACCATGAACTATCATACTATTTATATCGGAAATCATCGGGTTTTCCGGGGGAACAACATTACTCACTCCTACTCTCAACAACTGTAATACAATAATCAATTTGGAATAACAACCACTATTACTTGTTTTGAAATCACATACATATGCACTTATGGGATCATCACATCTTTTTCGCAAACAATTTTTGTACAGAAAATATCGGATTTTCTGGGTTTTACCAGTGATACAAACAAATTTTATATCAAACATGCTTATGAACTCACCAACATTATATATGTTGACGTCTTCAAAGTAACTAGTATTCTCAGGTAATAGATAAGCTAAAGAAAAATACCAAGTGTGTTAGGATGTTATGTTTTGTGACTCTCAAACAATTTATTCTATGGATATGTAATGTTTAAACAATGTACTTGATGTGAACAATGACAGTTGTACTATGTAATGTTGTTGATGCATGTGTTGTTCATGTGTATTCATTGTGATGATATTTCAATTTAAGTCATGCGAGCCCTCGAACATTTCCGCCGTCTGGTTCAGGGGTGTGATAGGTTGGTATCAGAGCTCTGTTTATAGTGAACTGGCATATCTAACCACACATTGATATGCAACTATAAACCCAAAGAGGGCCTAAATAACTCTGAACAAAACAAATAAAATATAATAATAAACACAATTACTTGTGTGACTATGGAAAATAAACATAATACCGAATCAAGTAAGATGATCCTGACATCTCGGTTAAGCCAGGGCTGTTCACAGTTGTATTAAGGGGCGAATATAGCTTGATCAACTACATTTCCTCCAGAATACAACTATCACATGCCCTGCGGTGACCGCAATGGTCGGTAAACCTAAAACATACCCATTTATTAACCACGAAGAGAACATCAACTCAACTTATATAACAACTAAAACATCTTAGGAGTAATAGTAGTTTATACACACTCCTGTTGACTGTATGGCCGACTTCCATCATCCTGGATATCCATATTTTCCTAACCAGGGGAATAACGGATGGCTGGAAGAGGAGTCTGAAGAAGAGCCTGAAGAAGACCCCGAGGAGGAGTCCGAAGAAGAACCTGAAGTGGGAGTCGAGGGCGGACATGTCGAGCCAGTGGTAGACTTGGAAGAAGAAGAAGCCTAAGAACATCCCGAGGGGGAGACTGAGGAAGAACCCGGTGACGACGACAATGGTGATTCGGACGCAGAATCCGAAGTGTTCAACCCACCCTACTCGATTAGGGTGCCCACTCGCCGGATGGGCCCGACTGGCCCCACGCCTTCATGGGGTGTTGATATATGGAGACAGAGTAGATAGAAAGGACATCGGCCCCCATATGGGATGGCTAGGGAGTTCTATGATCTGATAGACGGAGGACCAGCTGACCGGGCACTTCCTATTATGGTGAGGCGGTTGCGGAACACTGGCGACCTAGCCTAGGGTACTGCCGAGCAGCTGAATCAGATGCGAGCTGCAGTAGCAAGAGCAGAACGAGAACTCAGGAGGTAATCCATAACTTTCAGGTACATCAAGCAGATTGGGAGGACCAACTACGAGCCATAGAACGATAGGTGGCGCGTCTTCAGGGTGCATCCACGTCATCAGCCCCACCACCCGACGCATCTCAGAGCACTTCGAACCAATAGACCTCCCTACTAGTATTAGGTTTCTTTTATACGCACTACATTAAGCACTACCGACTCTATGTTTAAGTGATTACACTACGCATAGAGTCGTTGCGTTGTCGAACTTTGTACCCTTTATGTATGCTCTTTCGAGCATTCATGTATCAAAGTACGGATATTATTAGTGGAAAATAATATGTGTTCTATCATGATGTTCTTATCTGCTATGTGCTATATTTCTATGTTGTATGTCAATATGTAACATTACTTAAGTATATGCTATACACCTATTTTATAGGCACTTAACATCTTTCCATTCCATGACAGAAGGATGCCTCAGCGATCCACCCGTGGAAACCCCGAGCCAACACCAACATAAATCAACTCAATTGGATTTCAAGCAGGTGTATCTGCTGCAGTCACAGCGGCACTGGTGCAGATCCACAATGGAAACAAAGGTGGAGACAACGGGTAAGGGGTAGGAAGCTCAAACAATGGAATGAATTAGGGGCCTACCAAGACATGCTCCTACAAAGATTTCACCAACGCCAAGCCACAAACCTTTAATGGCACAGGGGGAATGATAACCTTGAAGAGACAGATTGAAGAGGTGGAATCGGTGTTCGAGATATGTGATTGCCCCGAAGAGGTCAAGCTGAAGTTCGCAGCATGCACATTTGTTGATCAAGCTCTCACCTGGTGGAATGGAGATGTGGAGGCCATGACTCTTCCCGTAGCCAATATCATGCCGTGGGCGGAATTGAAAGAAATGCTGATGGCCGAATAATACCCACGTGGCAAAATTCAGAAAATGGAACAAGAGTTATGGAACCTCACAGTCCGAAACTCCGACATCGATGCTTACATATCAAGGTTTAGCGAACTGTCTCTGTTGTGACCTAGAAAGATTACTTCGGAAGGGAAGAAAATCGAACGATTCATCTGGGGATTAACCCCCCCCCCCAATTCAAGGAAATGTGATAGCTGCAAATCCTGAAACCTTTGATAGTGCTAAGAGGTTGGCCAAGAAGTTGGACGACCACAACAACAAGAAGGGCGAGAAGTCAGGGGAAACTGAAGGCAAGAAGGAGAGTGACAACAAAAAAGGAAAGAATAACAAGTGGAAGGGACGAAAAGGCTCAGAGTCATCAAAGAAACAACAAACAGTAACAGTTCATGCTATAACCACCCAAGTTCCCTCAACACCACATGTTCCAACCTTATCTACCCCAAGTGCCCCTAAGCAATATTCCAGAAATCTCCCAAAGTGCAACAAGTCCAATTTTCATAACAATGGTGAATGCAGGGAGATGGATTGTACCAGTTGCAACCGAAAGGGTCACATGGCAAAATACTGTAGAACATATCCTCCTCAGAACCAACAACCGGGAAACAACAACAACAACCTCAACAAAAACAAAAACAACCATAGCGAAGAAAGGCAAAGGCTCTTGCTCGAATGCGTGACTTATGTCTCTTTTTCCATTTATAAAAAGTAAGATGAATCTACGCTCCTCGGCCAACAAAAACAACAACAACAACAACAACAACAACAACAACAACAACAACAACAATGGCAACAACACTGGGGCAAGCCACACCTATTATGGATGTGGAAGGACTGGGTATTTCCATCGAAACTGCCCCAATGTCAACAACCAAGGGAATGGAGGAACAAGGAGAGTGCTGACCATGGGTCAAGGAGAAGCGGTTCAGGATCCCGCTGTTGTTACTAGTATGTTTCTCCTAAACCACACATATACATGCATCTTATTTGATACCAGGGCAGAGTGAAGCTTTGTGAGTAATAAATTCAAACATTTATTAAAACAACAACCCTAGAAGCTTAATGAAACCTTTACGGTGGAAATGGCTAATGGGAAAACAGAATCAACTGGGGAAATCTACGTAGGATGTACCCTGACCTTAAATCACCACACCTTTCAAATAAACTTGATGCCTGTAACTATTAGGAGTTTTGATGTGATTATCGGCATGGACTGGTTGAGCCCACATCATGCCGAAATTATGTGTCGCGAGAAGGTCGTTCGCCTTCACCTCCCTAACCACGAAACCCTAATTATATACGAAGACTAACCCAGTACGAACCTTCGTCTTATCTCGTGCATTAAGGCACATAAGTATCTACAAAAGAAGGACTTGGCGTTTCTGGCTCACATAGTGGATAAGTCCAAGGAAGAGGTCAATATTCGAGATATCCCAGTGGCTTGTGATTTCCTGGATGTCTTTCCTGAAGATCCTCCGGGGATACCCCTAGAAAGACAAGTCGAGTTTCGAATTGACCTTGTGCCAGGAGCTACACCCATTGCCAAATCACCCTATAGGTTGGCTCCTGCGAAGATGCAAGAACTGTCAAGCCAACTTAGCAAACTCTTGAGCAAAGGATTCATCCGACCTAGCTTCTCACCCTGGGTAGCTCTTTTCCTCTTTGTTAAGAAAAAGGACAAATCTTTTAGGATGTGCATCGATTACAGAGAACTAAATAAGCTCACTATCAAAAATCGCTACCCACTTCCGCGAATCGACGATCTATTTGACCAGATTCAAGGATCAAACTACTTCTCTAAGATAGATCTGCGATCCGGATACCACCAACTCAAGGTACGGAAAGAGGATATCCCCAAGACTGTATTCTAAACTCGCTATGGACATTATGAATTTGTTGTAATGCCCTTCGGTCTGACGAATGCCCCTGCCGCATTCATGGACCTGATGAATCGGGTCTGCCGACCATTCCTCGACAACTTTGTCATTGTTTTCATCGACGATATCCTAGTCTATTCTCGAAGCAAAGAGGAGCATAGCCGACATCTTAAGCAAGTCTTGGAAACCCTAAAAACCGAAAAGTTATACGCAAAACTCTCTAAGTGTGAGTTCTGGCTCCGTAGTGTAAAATTTTTAGGTCATGTTGTCAATTAAGAAGGGATACAAGTAGACCCTTCTAAGATTAAAGCCATTGAAGGATGGGCAGTCCCAACGACACCCACAAAAATTCGTCAGTTTTTGGGTCTCGCAGGCTATTACAAAAGATTCATTTATAACTTCTCCAAAACAGCCAAGCCACTTACCATGCTTACACAAAAGGTCTTACCATTTGAATGGACAGAAAAGTTGGAGGTTGCCTTCCGAACTCTGAAATGAGCTCTCTGTAGTACACCGGTACTATCATTACCAGAGGGAATTGAGGACTTCGTAGTTTGTTGTGATGCTTCGAATCAAGGTTTAGGCTGTGTACTCATGCAACATGGGAAGGTGATAGCTTATGCATCCCGACAACTAAAGACACATGAGGTGAATTATACCACCCATGATCTCGAATTGGGAGTTGTGGTTTTTGCCTTGAAAATTTGGAGACAATACATTTACGGTACAAAGTGAACCATTTTCACCAACCACAAAATCCTCCAACACATTTTAAATAAAAGGAGTTGAACTTGAGGCAACGAAGATGGGTTAGGCTGCTAAATGAGTATGAGTGCGAAATCAAGTACCGCCCAGGCAAGGCTAATGTGGTAGCTAATGCCTTGAGTCGGAAAGAATTCTCAAATCCTCGTGTGAAGAGTTTTTCAATAACCATTCAGTCCTTTCTATCCTCGCAAATCAAAGCAGCCCAGTTCGATGCCGTGAAGACAGAGAACAAAACAAGCGAAGCGTTACATGGAATGGAAAAGAACTTCGAAGTCAAGGAGGACATAGCACATTATTTCATGAACCAAATTTGGATCCCTAAACTTGGGGGATTCAGAGAGGTAGTCATGAATGAAGCCCATAAGACACGATACTCCATCCATTCGGGTTCAAATAAAATGTACTTGGACATCAAGCAACATTATTGGTGGCCTAACATGAAGGCAGAAATTGCCACCTACGTTAACAAGTGCCTTACTTGCGCTAAAGTGAAGGTAGAATATCAGAAGCCCTCGGGACTATTACAACAATCGGTAATACCTGAGTGGAAATGGGAAAGGATTACTATGGACTTTGTGACCAAATTACCAAATACTACAAAGGGATTGGATACCATATGGATAGTAGTCAACAGGTTGACAAAATCCGCTCATTTCCTACCAATAAAGGAATCATACAAGATGGAACAATTAACGAGAACCTACATCAAGGAAATTGTAAGACTCCATGGAGTACCAATATCTGTCATCTCAGATCGAGATAGTAGATTCACTTCACACTTCTGGCAATCGCTTCAGAAAGCTATGGGAACACAACTCGACATGAGCACTGCTTACCACCCACAAACAGATGGTCAGAGTGAGCGAACCATTCAAACGATTGAGGATATGCTTCGCGCATGTGTGATAGACTTTGGGAGTTCATGGGATACCTACTTGCCTATAATTGAGTTTTTGTACAACAACAGTTATCACTCAAGCATCAAAGTTGCTACTTTTGAAGAACTATATGGGCGTAAATGTAGATCAGCCTTGTGTTGGGCAGAGGTAGGTGACACTCAGCTAGCAAGAGGACAGACACTAAACAATGCATTAACAGGACCAGAAATCGTACGCGAAACGACATAGAAGATAGTTCAAATCAGAGCTCGACTACAAGCATCACGAGACCGACAGAAGAGCTACACTGATAAACGACGAAAGCCCTTGGAATTTCAAGTCGAGGATCGGGTGTTGTTAAAGATCTCTCCCTGGAAAGGGGGGATTCGTTTTGGGAAACAAAGAAAACTAAACCACGATATATTGGACCATTCGAGATACTCGCCCGAATCGGTCCAGTAGCTTATAGACTGCAGCTACCTGTCAAGCTCAACAGTGTACACCCCGTGTTCCATGTTTCCAACTTGAAGAATGGCTTATCTTAAACTCTCATCACCCCATTCGAAGAAATTGAAATCAACGAGAATCTCCTGTTCGTCGAGGAACCGGTTGAAATCATGGAGAAGGAAGCGAAGTGTACTAAGCAAAGTCGCATTCCGATTGTGAAAGTTCGGTGGAACGCAAAACGTGGACCGGAATTCACATAGGAACGCCAAGACCAGATGAAGCAAAAGTACCCTCACCAATTCTCGTGTTCTCAAATCTAGCTTCAAAGAGAATTTCGGGACGAAATTCCCTATAACGGGGGGATGACGTCACGACTAGGAATTCTAATGCTTTTGAAAACATTAACAATGATAACATTCGCAAGTAAAACTTGAAAGTATGCATGATGTTTGTACAATGACACCAAAATTTCATCAAACACTCTATACAAACACTCAAAAAGTCAACAAAAGATTGGAAACTCTAGAAATCCCGGTTTGAGTCCAATAAGGACTAGGATTTCCTTATTGGGCCTAATGGACCACTAAGCTTCCAATTTGACTATTTTGGGCTTAGAACTCTTAAATGGGCTCTATTTGGACCCACTCTCATGAGACTTAACTTTTTTGGGCCTTATAAGTCTAAAATGGACTAGTTTACCTTTCATGGGCCTTGTTGGGCCATGACAAATCCAATGAGCCTTACTGGACTCAAATCCATTCTTTTATGCAAGATTTGGGCCATGAACTACTTTAAAGGCCCAATGCACCGAAAACCATCAAATTGGGCCTCATATTATGGGACTCAAGCACAAAAGGCCCAAGCCATTCTCTTCCTTCTCTCTCTCTCTCGACCCAAGTAGAAAACAAAAAGGGGGGGGGGGTAAGATGTAAAAATAGGGAGGGTTGACTTTGGGAGGTGCCACCTCCTTCTTACACCCCATATCTCCATGCATGGACCAACATGCATCCATAAGGGTCATTTTACTTCTGTCTCTCCCTTCTCTTCTTCCTCTTGGCCGAGAACCACCAAACACACACACACACACACACATCTTCAAACTTTCATCGCAAACACTCTCAAGCACATCCTCTTATCCATCCGAATTTTTGAGATCTTGGAACATTTCAAGGAGGTTCTTCCATAAGAATATTCATCTTTAGTAAGTTGTTGTTTAGATCCATAACGTAGTTTCTTTATTTCATCAAAACCTTTTCCTAACTCATACAAGTTTCGTGATCTACTCCTTAGAAGCTTCTCAAATTCGAAATCAACTCTAGGAGGCCTTCTAGGACGAAAAATCTTCTTCACATCTTCTTCAAAACCGAAGCAACTAAGCAAGGTGAGTTCATACCCCCTATTTTTCAATTTTTACTTGTTTTTGGGGGGAGAATACAAGTATTATGTGATGATCTATGTGTGTTTGCATGCTATAAGTGAATTCTTTATTTTTTGGTTGTGATATTATGAAATATTTGTGATATTTCGAGATCTATAACAAAAAGAGTGAAAGAATCATGAACAAAAACTTAATATACAAACATACATCATAGATCTAAGGGTTCTTAAGTTAAAAAAGTGAAAAACAAAACCAAAGAACCTTACAAGTGTCATTTTTGCCAAAATAACAAAGATTGGGTGTAAATTGTTAATTTTCAGTTTTATGGGGGTTATAAGTTGTTTATTAGGATAAAAGCTGATTTTTATGAAAACCATACTTTTCAAAGGGTCAACAACATAAAATTTGGCATATTGGGCTTTAAATTGGGCCTCACGAGTTTTTGGGCCCATGGTTGCGATAAATGAAATCTTAAGGCGCTGAAATGGAAAACTTAACAAACTATGAGTCTAAATGGTAAATAAACTTTTTCAGGGGTTGAAAATGAATTTATTACTAAATTGGACTAAAAATGCCAAGTTTTTGATTTTAGGGTCAAAATTATAAAACTTACGAAAATTGGGCAAAAAATGTAAATTTTTGCAAATAAAGGCGGGAAATGACCAATGCAATAGTTTTGGACTGAAATTACTATTCAAATAGAGTTTGGGTGGAAAATGTCAATAAAAAGTGGTTTAAGGACCAAATATGTCAATTTTCATAAAAAGGGACTAAAACTACCATTTTTGGAGAGAAAGGGGGCCAAACTAGTTAATCAAAATGTTTTTGGGCCAACTATACAATTATAATTTTTTGGGTTAAAAATATCAAGTTTATAACACATGGTTTTAAATATATATACATATATATATATATATATATATATATATATATATATATATATATATATATATATATATATATATATATATATATATATATATATATATATATATATATATATAACGAAAACTTCGTGATGAATCAAACGTCAAAATATTTTGTTATTACGAATAAACATTTAGCATACCACAGATACCAACAATACAACCTTAAACTCGATAAAACATAAACAATTCAAAGGTTGGGCTCAAATACCTTCTATACGTGCTATTGGGCCTTTGTGGCCCAATATCATGATTATTGGGCCCAATATATTGACACATGTTTATTGGGCCTCCTGTGAGCCAACTACATGCCTAAGGGACCCTCATTGACTTTTACATGCTATTGGGCCTTAGTGGCCCATTTGCATTGCTAGTAAGGTCCAAATCAAACATATGCGTGATGGGCTAACGTGCCCATCTCATACTCGACAGCCAATAATAACATACATGATTAGTGGGCCTCTGCTGCCCTCTTCTCTTCGTCTGTTAGGCTTATCCCTTTTATTCAAGTAAACATAAATTAGGTTGTTAAACAAGGTTATTCAATTTCAGTTGGATTTAGTGGGAAATAACGGGTGACACTAATAGGTGTCGGTCGTAGTCTGTAGTTATAACCAGAGTCTCCTGGAGGGAGAGCGAGAGTTTGTTTATAGATCTTTACGGGGGTGACTCCCCCACACCTGAGCTGTTCGCTACAGTTAGACTCGGCCAGTCTAGGGTGACAAAATCTTAATTCATTTCTGGCATTCGCTAAAATGCCAAGACATACGAACTAGTCATTTTTATGCATGGTTATAACGACTCACATAGAAATCCAATACTATCTAAGTAATTATGAGAAAGCATATTCCTTCGTTATGATGATACAATAATACCAAGAATTATCATAGTATTTATATCGGAAAACATCGGGTTTTCCGGGGGATCAACATTACTCACTCCTACTCTCAACAACTATAATACACTTATCAATTTGGAATAACAACAACTATTACTTGTTTTGAAATCACATACATATGCACATAGGGGATCGTCGCATCTTTTTTGCAAACTGTTTTTGTATAGAAAATATCAGACTTTCTGGGTTTTACAAGCGATACAAACAAATTTTATATCTAACATGCTTATCAACTCACCAACATTATATATGTTGACGTTTTCAAAATAACTTGTATTTTCAGGTAACAGATAAGCTAAAGAAAAATACCAAGTGTGTTAGGATGTTATGTTTTGTGACTCTCAAACAATTTATGCTATGGATATGTGATGTTTAAACAATGTACTTGATGTGAACAATGACAGTTGTACTATGTAATGTTGGTGATGCATGTGTTGTTCATGTATATTCATTGTGATAATATTTCAATTTAAGTCACGCGAGCCCTCGGACATTTCCGCCGTTTGGTTCAGGGGTGTGACATAAATAAACACAATTATGGTCATAATTTAAGTTCTCCAACATAGCTAAATTAGTTACTTTTATCACTTATGTAAAATTAGGTCGATCCTATCTCTAGCAATTTAATAGTCAATAAACTACTAGGTAACAAGTTCGTGTAATTTAATGGTCACTAAGCTACACAGAACCTGAATTCAAGCAATCAAAGTATCAAATATTAACATGCTAGGTAAAGATAATCAAACATAAGCTCAAAACCAACTATTAAAATCCATATTTTAATATACTAAACCATAAAGTTAGAGCTTTATCTTGCTAAACGAAAGCAGTTAAATTCAACTACTTATGGATCAAAACACAAACACAAATTCAATTAAAATTGACATGATCAAAGTATACCAAACCAATGTATGAATGTGTTCTTCAATCTCTTGATCTTAAAGCTAATCTCCTTCCAAGAAAGCTTTGAATTTGGTTTCTCTGAATAACTCTCCTCCATAAATCTCTCTGAAAACCCTCCAAGCCTCCTCAAATCGTAAGAATGCAGGATAATTTATAGTTTTAAAGAAATGCATGATTCACGACGTGAACATGGGTTTCATGTCACGACATGGGTACATATCCTTATCGGGCAAGGATTCTGACTTCCTGCATACTTATCTTCTAGAATACTCACTCCACGTCGTGGGCCTAAGCTCACGTTGTGATTTGGGTTTTTCGTTGGAATTCTCTCCTTTTAAGCTTCTATCCTCCAAAGTTCCAACCCTTGTCAATTGTTGTCCTTTATCTTCAAGAATGTTCCTTTTGGCTGCAAAATTCAATTTAATCTCGTAAGTATCATATATCTTTGCATTTAGCCAGAATATTAATAAATATGTATTAAAATATTGCCTAAAAATATGTATAAATATGGCAATATGAAATGGACATAATTCAACAATCTTTCAGCAAGAATACAACTCAAGCTGAAGATGTTTCCGGTGGTACAAGTTTTGTGCCTGAACATAGGAACAGTACTAAATTTAGAAAAACTAACTCTTTTGGATGTGAATTTCAACTATATTTAGTTGAAGGAACAAGGGATGAGACTGTATCTCTTCATCAATAATGTTTTAATATTGAGGAGGATCTAAAGACTTTTAACGAAGCTATGGTGTAGAGTCTATGTGTTGCAAAAGTCGAAGTATTTGTTTCTTTGTTTTCGCATGTTAGTTATTTTACTAAGTCATATTTTGTGCGAAGCGTATTGCTCTAGACTTAGTATATTTTTTGTACACTCAGGTTGCCTATAATTAGGGATCGAGGTTAGATGTAGAAAGAGCTTTTAGACAAGTATTCATTCTGCTTAAACTTTGTAATCAGTTCTTTATCAATATAAGATCTGATTAATATTTACTCTTTGTGTTCATACTTTTCATTCATTCAATCATGATTGCTTTCTAAATCTCGATAACAATTCTCTTCAATTGGTATCAGAGCAGGATTCAAACTACATTGATTTGATTTTCATTTTAGAATCATTTGCTTTTTTAGTATTAACTTTACGCAAAATTTTCCGCGCATTTTGGTTTTGAAAATCACTCTTGATCTTCAGATTTGAATTGATTCTGGTTTTGAATTGTTTAGTCGAGTAATCGATTAGCAATCTGTGATCATTTCATTTGATCAATTCTCAAATTCATCAAGTTTTTCAAGCTTTCTAAAATTCTCGTGTTCAGCAATGGCGAACTTCAACATGAATACCATGACGTCTTTCTCTCACTTACTTGGTTCTTCAACCAAAATTCCGATGTTAATCCCTGAATACTATGATCAGTGGGCTGATAGAATGGATGATTACTTAAATGGAATAGATGAAGAACTTTGGATTTGTATCAATGGAACAATTCAAGCTCCTGCAAATGTTCAACCAATTGGACAATCTGCTACAACAGCTGAAGTTGTTGAACAACAAAACCGCTTGAAGAAGAACGAAAAGAGATGCATGAGGGAACTAAGAGGTGCTTTGCCTCCTGTGGTTTACAATTACATTCGTAGTTGTAAAACAGCAAAGGAAATTTGGATCACTTTGAAAGAGAAGTATCAAGTTAGCGAAAAGACGAAGATCAACTCTGTGAAGCAATGTCTTATTGAACTTAAGGAATTCAGACAAAAGGATGCTGAAACTCTAGAAAACTACTATAATCGTCTGAATGAGCTTGTTTATCGCTGCAGTAGGTATAGAATCACAAGGTCTCTCATGGAATTCAATCTAACATTCATCATGGGCCTTCGCAAGGAATGGTGAAGTGTGAGTATGATGATAAAGAATCAACAAAGTTTTGATACAACCAGCTTGAATGATCTCTACAACCAACTGAAAACACACGAAAGTGAAGTTTAAAAAATGTTTAAAGAATCAAAACAAAGTCTAGGAGGTCCTTTGGCTTTTGTTTCAAAGGTTTTAGAGGTTGGTACTAATGAAACATATGGTTCAG